>NC_060120.1:602675496-603306923 GCF_021461395.2 Schistocerca americana
ATCCTTTTGCGGACAACAACGGGTGCAGTCTTCAAGAACTGTGACCTCTCGCAGGAAAATCAGCTAACGTGGACCAGTCAAATGTCGCTTTAAACAGTTACTATGAGCTAAATTGTTGTTGTGCGGTAAGTCCATAACACAATTAATATGCATATCCGACCACTGGTTCCTTATACCAATATAATCCCACTATCACCTTTTTCAATTTGACCCAGAAGATTTGAGACATCCTGTATACAGATTGTCTCTCCTAAGCGCCGTTATGCCTATTTTGTCTAGTGTTTCGACAGATATTTGCAGTTCCATTCTTTCCATATGTAACTGGAGTCAGGTCAAACAAATACTACTCATCACATGTTTCATGCAACTTGCAGTGTCAGCAGTCTCAGCTTATTTCCCGTTACAAACAAAAACGTCTCGATTGCCGTAGTTTACGAGCCCATTCGATAAAGCGGTCCCAAGTTAGTCTAATGCGATACTCGGTTTAGAGATATATGTATTAATAGGGACAATAAAAAACAGTAAAACCTTTGCTCGCCACCACTTCATTGGCCGACTTAATGCCGTCTCGTGTGAGGCCATGCAGCAGCGCTACTCAGTCGCTACAGGAGTAATGGTTAGTCTTAGTGTTTTAGTGTCCTTATTAATACATATCGCTGAACAGAATATCGTGCTAGACTAACTTAGCTCGCTGTATCGAATGGGCATGTGAAATTCCACCTCTGGAATAATTTCGTTTGTAACTGTAAACAAATCGAGGATTTCCGTTGGCACTGGGCGTCGAATGAAACTTGTGAAGAACAATATTTGTTTGAGACGACTCCATCTATACAGCGCAAAAGCTAAATTGCAAATATCTGCCGTAAAGCTAGAGAAAATGCGCCAGGCGACTCTTAGGAGAGACATCCTGTTTGCAATGTGTGTTCAGAAACAGTCTGAAAAGCTTTTAAGGGTTCTGCAGGGTAGGTTGCGGTGAGAAATAATTGTTTAGAAAAAAAAATTCGGTAGGTTGCGCCGTCTCCGAATAAATTAGCGCTGAAGTTAGGCAATAAGGCCGTTGCGCGTGCAAATTCATGTGGTCTGCCTGACACAGTTAGTGTCAGTTGTTCTCACGGCGTAGATGACAGCGCACGACATTGCTCGGATTCTAAATCTACATCTACGTGATTACTCTTCAATTCACAACTAAGTGCCTGGCAGAGGGTTCAATGCACCACCTTCAAGCTGTCTCTCTACCGTTCCGCCGGCTGGTGTCGCCGAGCTGTTCTAGGCGCAACAGTCTGGAACCGAGCGACCGCTACGGTCGCAGGTTCGAATCCTGCCTCGGGCATGGATGTTTGTGATGTCCTTAGGTTAGTTAGATTTAAGTAGTTCTAAGTTCTACTGGACTGATGACCTCAGCAGTTAAGTCCCATAGTGCTCAGAGCCATTTTTTTTTCTACCGTTCCACTCTCGAACGACACGCGGGAGAAACGAGCACTTAAATTTTTCTGTGCGAGCCCTGCTTTCTCTTATTTTATCGTGATGGTCATTTCTCCCTATGTAGGTGGGTCCAACAGAATGTTTTCCAGATCGGAGGAGAAAACTGGTGAATGAAATTTCATGAGAAGATCCTGTTGCAACGAAACACGCCTTTGTTTTAATTATTGCCACTCCAATTCACGTATCATGTCTGTGATACTATCTCCCCTACTACGCTGCCCTTCTTTGTACTTTTTCGATGTTCAAATGGTTCAAATGGCTCTGAGCACTATGGGACTCAACTGCTGAGGTCATTAGTCCCCTAGAACTTAGAATTAGTTAAACCTAACCAACCTAAGGACATCACAAACATCCATGCCCGAGGCAGGATTCGAACCTGCGACCGTAACGGTCTTGCGGTTCCAGACTGCAGCGCCTTTAACCGCACGGCCACTTCGGCCGGCTTTTCGATGTCGTCCGTCAGTCACACCTGATGCGGACCCCACATCGCACATCAATACTCCAGAATAGGGCGGACAAGCGTGGTGTAAGCAGTCTCCTTAGTAGACCTGTTGCACCTTCTAACTGTTCTGCCAATGAATCGAAGTCTTTGCTTTGCTCTATTCACAGTTTTATCTATGTGATCGTTCCAATTTAGGTTATTTGTAGTTGTAATTCCTAAGTATATAGTTGAATTTACAGCCTTCAGATTTGTGTGGCTTATCGCGTAATCGAAATTTAGTTGATTTCTTTTAGTACTCATGTGAATAACTTCACACTTTTCTTTATTCAGGGTCAATTGCCACTTTTTACACCATACAGATATCTATATGATTTTGCAAGTCGTTTTGATCATCTGATGATTTTAAAGGCGGTAAATGACAGCAGCATCTGCAAACAATCTAAGACGGCTGCTCAGATTGTCTCCTATGTCGTTAATACAGATCAGGAACAATGGAGGGCCTATAACACTTACTTGGGGAACGCCGGATATTACTTCTGTTTTACTCGATGACTTTCCGTCTATTAGTACGAACTGTGACCTTTCTAACAGGAAATCACGAATCCAGTCGCACAACTGAGGTGATACTCCGTAGGCACGCAGTTTTGTTAGAAGACGCTTGTGAGGAACGGTATCGAAAGCCTTCTGGAAATCTAAAAATATGGAATCAATTTGACATCCCCTGTCAATAGCACTTATTATTTCATGGGTATAAAGAGCTAGAAGTGTTTCATAAGGACGATATTTTCTGAAACCGTGCTGACTATTGTCAGTCCTTACTACCGTCCCATGTCCAGTTTTTGTATTGCTTTCTTGGTCAGTTTTGGGAAAGCCGCTTGGATTTGCTTGTGCAACTACTTGATGGGCTGACTTCAGCGCTAATTAACTCGGAAGCGGCGCAACAAACCGAATTTTTTTTCTTAACAATTATTTCTCGGCGCAACCTACGCTGTAGTACCAGTACAAGGTTTTCGGTATATTTCTGACCAACATGCTTAAAATAAAATGACATATTTTCAAAATTTGCAAATTGCAGAGTACCACTTATACAAGACCCCCTTACTACTCGGGAAGTAGAGGAACACCTGTTAGGAGAGGAAAATTGTTTCCTCTTTCACGTGTGACTCACCGAGCACGCCGAGGCGGTAGTTGAGCGTGACGAGGACGACGGCGGCGTGCATGAGCACGTCGGGCCCGTAGCAGTCGGCGCTGCCGCTGCCCCAGACGAAGCCGCCGCCGTGCAGCCACACCATCACCGCCAGCCGCCCGCCGTCCCCCGGCACCCGCTGCCGAGAACGCACACACACTCAACGAGCGCTCCACAATACGCCATCAAAACTGTGGCAGTACACGTCCCAATCATGTCATAATGTTGCGACACCAGAAGAATGCAGCGAATGTAGGAGGCCTTGCGAGACTTCCAAATAAAAGTTACCCTTTACGTCATTGCTTCCGAGGATATGACAGCGCCATTGGCTGTGAAAGCTATGCAGTTCAGGCACTCATCGCAGAGTCGTAACGAGCACCCACATCGAATCTTCAAGCGACGTCCCTTGGCGCAGTAGGAAGTGCTTTGCTGCCGCTTAGTTGATTGCTAACCTTTGGCACTACTATAAATGTGCTAGATGGCAGGTGGGAAAGATTCAGCTAACTGTAGCGAGCGAGGTGGCGCAGTGGTTAGCACAATGAATTCGAATCCGGGAGGACGACTATTCAAAGCCGCGTCCTGTCATCCTGATTTAGGCTTTCCGTGATTTTCCTAAATCGCTTCAGGCAGATGCCGGGATGGTTGGTTTGAAAGGGCACGGCCGACTTCCTTCCCCACCTTTCCCTAATCTGATGGGACCGATGACGTCCAATGGCTCTGAGCACTATGGGACTTAACATCTATGGTCATCAGTCCCCTAGAAATTAGAACTACTTAAACCTAACTAACCTAAGGACAACACACAACACCCAGTCATCACGAGGCAGAGAAAATCCCTGACCCCGCCGGGAATCTAACCCGGGAACCCGGGCGTGGGAAGCGAGAACGCTACCGCACGACCACGAGCTGCGGACCCGATGACGTCACTGTTTGGTACCGTCCTTCAATTCAACCAACCAATCAACTAACTGTTTGGGATGCCAAGACACTTTTCCACTGAGTGAGAGTGGAAAACTGAATAAAATTGTTGTCGCCCAAAGATTGCGGTGCGTCGCCAACGCACATCGATACCAAAGACATTAGCAATGACTCTCTTCAATCCGCAACGACGAATGGGAGAGGCTGAAGAAGACATGCCTCTCTTTCACCACTGCAGAGTCCTCGCATGGAGGTCAGTTTAGAGCCAAGCGTGGAAGCACTCTACCCCAGTTCGTGACCTCAGCTGAAGCAGTCAATATCATCCAGTAAGACTAGAGTTATTCAAGTAACAGATGTAGATGTACTTTTGTAAATACTGAACATTGTTCTTCAGGAGAAGAGTTTGTGATTGTATGCATCAAGGGATACTTTAATAGTCAATGTCAGTTGTAAATTAGCAAGCACTCCTGTCACAAAGGACTGTATCAAGTTAAGTAAATGTAGACATAAAGGAATTAAAAACATTAGCTGCCATTAGGCACAGATTTATATCAATAGAGCAAGTTGAAAATTTCTACCAGAGTGGGATTCGAACCTGAGTTTCCTGCTTAGTAGGCAGATGCACTGACCGCTACGCCATCCAGACAGGGTGGTCCCCAGAACCGCTGGGACTGTACCAGCAGACCTACCGTCAGACCCAAATTGTCGACTTATACCGCACACTACTGATGTAGCGCCCCTGCTTATTTGCATCATTACTTGTGGCATCTCGCCTATATACTTTACAGTTTGACCTTGGTGTGCATCTGCACTGAAGGGATCATTGGTCATCTTCACCTTAATTTTATGTGGTGTCTGTTCTTTTGCACATGTCAGAAAGAACAGACACCATTTTGATCCTAAAGCACTATAAATCAACACACAAAGGAATTAAAAACATTAGCTGCCAGTGGACATTAATTTATATCAGTGGGACAACTTGAAAATCTGATAATGAGCAGTTGCACTGCGTCAGTAGTTGTGGTGTAGGTTGACAAGAGGCATGCTGGGGTAGTCCCAACGACTGTGTTGACCACTGTGTTGTGTGGTGTAGCGGTCAGCGCATCTTCCTCGTAAGCAGAAGACCTGGGTTCGAAAGCCGATCGAGCACAAAGTTTCAACTTGCCCCATTGACATAAATCAATGTCCACTGGCAGCTAATGTCTTTCATTCCTTCGTGTTTTCATTCATAGTGGCCGCAGGATCAAAATAGTGTCTGTTCTTTCGGAAATGTCCAGAAGAACAGACACCACTTATAATTAAGGCGAAGAAGAACAGGCACCACATACAGATTTAAGGAATTTTATTATGCATTCATGTAATAAAGTGAACTAATATTTCGTATCTTGGCCGGCCGAAGTAGCCGAGCGGTTCTAGGCACTTCAGACTGGAACCGCGCGACCGCTACGGTCGCAGGTTCGAATCCTGCCTCGGGCATGGATGTGTGTGATCTCCTTAGGTTAGTTAGGTTTAAGTAGTTCTAAGTTCTAGGGGACTGATGACCTCAGAAGTTAAGTCCCATAGTGCTCAGAGCCACTTGAACCATTTGAACCATTTCGTATCTTGTATTTCCAGTGAGTCATCTCCCAGAGCTATCAAAGACCCACAGTTATGGAAGTTTTCGTCTGGTCATAACAAAAATCATTTATAATGGCGCAACAACTTATATCATACGAGTATGAGAGGCCCACAAACAAATTTTACAGTACTTTTCCACACAATATAAATACAGGGCGTTGCAGGAGGAGTGGTCAATATTCAAGGATAAGGTAGGAACTTGGTTCAAGAATCATGAAAGAAGGTTGTATACATGGAAGAATCCTGGAGATACTAGAAGGTATCAGATAGATTATATAATGGTAAGACAGAGATTTAGGAACCAGGTTTTAAATTGTAAGACATTTCCAGGGGCAGATGTGGACTCTGACCACAATCTATTAGTTATGAACTGTAGATTAAAACTGAAGAAACTGCAAAAAGATGGGAGTTTAAGGAGATGGGACCTGGATAAAGTAACTAAACCAGAGGTTGTACAAAGTTTCAGGGAGAGCATAAGGGAACAATTGACAGGAATGGGGGAAAGAAATACAGTAGAGGAAGAATGGGTAGCTCTGAGAGATGAAGTAGTGAAGGTAGCAGAAGATCAAGTAGGTAAAAAGACGAGGGCTAGTAGAAATCCTTGGGTAACAAAAGAAATATTGAATTTAATTGATGAAAGGAGAAAATACAAACACGCAGTAAATGAAGCAGGCAAAAGGGAATACAAACGTCTCAAAAATGAGATCGACAGGAAGTGCAAAATGGCTAAGCAGGGATGGCTAGAGGACAAATGTAAGGATGTAGAGGCTTATCTCACTAGGGGTAAGATAGATACTGCCTACAGGAAAATTAAAGAGACCTTTGGGGAAAAGGGAACCACTTGTATGAATATCAAGAGCTCAGATGGAAACCCAGTTCTAAGCAAAGAAGGGAAAGCAGAAAGGTGGAAGGAGTATATAGAGGGTCTATACAAGGGCGATGTACTTGAGGACAATATTATGGAGATGGAAGAGGATGTAGATGAAGATGAAATGGGAGATACGATACTGCGTGAAGAGTTTGACAGAGCGCTGAAAGACCTGAGTCGAAACATTCCCGGGAGTAGACAACATTCCATTAGAACTACTGACGGCCTTGAGAGAGCCAGTCCTGACAAAACTCTACCATCTGGTGAGCAATATGTATGAGACAGGCGAAATACCCTCAGACTTCAAGAAGAATATAATAATTCCAATCCCAAAGAAAGCAGGTGTTGAAAGATGTGAAAATTACCGAACTATCAGTTTAATAAGTCACGGCTGCAAAATACTAACGCGAATTCTTTACAGACGAATGGAAAAACTGATAGAAGCCGACCTCGGCGAAGATCAGTTTGGATTCCGTAGAAATGTTGGAACACGTGAGGCAATACTGACCCTACGACTTATCTTAGAAAATAGATTAAGGAAAGGCAAACCTACATTTCTAGCATTTGTAGACTTAGAGAAAGCTTTTGACAATGTTGACTGGAATACTCTGTTTCAAATTCTAAAGGTGGCAGGGGTAAAATACAGGGAGCGAAAGGCTATTCGCAATTTGTACAGAAACCAGATGGCAGTTATAAAAACGTTGAGGTTCGCCGATGACATTGTAATTCTGTCAGACACAGCAAAGGACTTGGAAGAGCAGTTGAACGGAATGGACAGTGTCTTGAAAGGAGGATATAAGATGAACATCAACAAAAGCAAAACAGGATAATGGAATGTAGTCAAATTAAGTCGGGTAATGCTGAGGGAATTAGATTAGGAAATTAGACACTTAGAGTAGTAAAGGAGTTTTGCTATTTGGGGAGCAAAATAACTGATGATGGTCGAAGCAGAGAGGATATAAAATGTAGACTGGCAATGGCAAGGAAAGCGTTTCTGAAGAAGAGAAATTTGTTAACATTGAGTATAGATTTAAGTGTCAGGAAATCGTTTCTGAAAGTATTTGTATGGAGTGTAGCCATGTATGGAAGTGAAACATGGACGATAAATAGTTTGGACAAGAAGAGAATAGAAGCTTTCGAAGTGTGGTGCTACAGAAGAATGCTGAAGATTAGATGGGTAGATCACATAACTAATGAGAAGGTATTGAACAGAATTGGGGAGAAGAGGAGTTTGTGGCACAACTTGATAAGAAGAAGGGACCGGTTGGTAGGACATGTTCTGAGGCATCAAGGGATCACAAATTTAGCATTGGAGGGCAGCGTGGAGAGTAAAAATCGTAGAGGGAGACCAAGAGATGAATACACTAAGCAGATTCAGAAGGATGTAGGTTGCAGTAAGTACTGGGAGACGAAGAATTTTGCACAGGATAGAGTAGCATGGAGAGCTGCATCAAACCAGTCTCAGGACTGAAGACAACAACAACAACAACAACAAGGTAGGAACGCTCATGCCCCACTCAGAATGGTTTCCGAGATAGAACAAATTTTTAATATTCATTTGTTTTTGCGCTAATGGCGTGCACGTACTGTGTGTGGCTTACCCTAATTGCTTGATTGTTCGTTTTAGTACAGTTAACTGATCACCGAGATCGCCAGACCTTACGTCATTAGATTGCGTTCATGGGGCTGGATGAAGCCGGAGGGGTACAAGAGAAATGTGATTACGCGAGATGAACTGCTTGGTCGCATCGTGAACGCTGCTGCCCTCATTAGATAACGTGCTGAGGCAATCAGACAAGCAATACATATTCTGCCAAGAGCGCGAAAAAGCGCTGGAAGTGAAGATTGGATATTCGAGAGTTAATTGTGAACTGTACAACAGGTGTAATGTGACGTGCGCGATAATATTAGAGGTGAATATGTTAAAAATACGTATTGTTCAATTGATACTCCGTAAAATGTGTGATGTTGGCTGACAGTTGCACGTGTGTAAGCCTGACAACGTATTGAAAAATACAGAAAATAAATAACAATGTACATTAAATGCATTCTGTCTCGAAAGCCGTTCCGAGTTCCGAATAGGCCACGTATCCACACGAAGTTTCTTTCTTCGAGGGATCGTTCCTGTCATACCTCTGAATTGCTCATCTAGTTACAGGGGACCTACATTTTAACCCGGAGTCCTAATGACGGTGAAAGACGTAGTTGTGACATTAACAATCACTGTTAGCGGCGAAAGAAGTGATAAGCGAGGGATAAAAATCCCGGAACTGACCGGTGATCGAATCCATATCTATTCACACCGCACTCGACGACTGGTGTTTCGGTTGACGAATTTTTTCATGTCGGACGCACCACTATTTAAAGTAAATCTCGGTAAATTTTGTGTATTAAAAATCGTGTGCATGGTGGGTTCCGAAAATGCATACGGACAAATAGGAAGGAATGTAAAGCGAACGAGCGTCCTCTGAACGATATTGACAACATGGAAATGATTTGTTTTCTCACATTATTGCAGGTGACGAGATGTCGATATCCATGAATCAACGCCCGATTTAAACGACTATCAGTGCAATGGAGCCGTTCACGTTCGTCAGAACCGAAAAAATTGTCTCCTCCCTTGAGTCGATAAATAATAGACATGGTTTTCTGGGACGAAAAGGGAATTGTTTTTTTCGCTTGCATAGAATGTGTGTCAACAGTTACAGCTGATATTTATTGCGAATCACTCACCAGGCTCAGACGAGCCATGCAAAGCCGGGATAGTACTCCACCAAGACATTTTAAACTGATAGTTACGTAATATTGACGCTTATCAGCAAGTGCCTTCTACGGAATAGGAGTTATTAAATTTCTCTTGATGTCAGAGGGTATTTCACCTGTCTCATATATCTTATATGTCACTTGGAATAGTTTTGCCATGATATGCTCTCTCAAAGATACAAATAATTCTGAGTGAATGCCATCTACTTCAGGAGCCTTGTCTCGACGAATACCGTAGAGATTGATTTTATTCCTAGCATAAAAGCTACGTCATCACAGTAACTGTGGACGTCTGCCGCAATTTGATTGGAAGCAGTAGTCTGTCAAATTCTTCTCGCAGTATCATATCTCTCATGTCATCTTCATCTACTTCCTCTCCCCTCTCTACAATATTTTCTTCAAGTTTATTTCCCTTGTATGGCCCTTCTTTACCTTCTTTGCTTGTTTATTATCTGTTCTACACAAGTTGCTTTACTTACCGTATAGACGGCCACTTTCTTTCCCTCATCTACATCTACATCAGACTCTGCAAGCCACCTAATGGTGTGCGGCGGAGGGTACTTTCGGTACCACTATCCGATCCCTACAACCTTGTTCCACTCGCGAATAGTGAGTGGGAAGAATGATTGTCGGTAAGCCTCTGTACTGGCTCTAATTTCTCGAATTTTCTCCTCGTGGTCAATACGCGAAATGTATGTTGGGGGAAGTAATATGTTGTCCGACTCCTCATGAAAGTGCTGTCCGGAAGTTTCAGTAGTAAATCTCTCCGTGAATCACAACGCCTCTCTTGTAACGCTCTCTCGCCAGCTAAACGATCCCGTGAAGAAACGCGCCGCTCTTCGTTGGATCTTCTCTATCTCCTCTATCAGTCTTATCTAATAGGGATCCCAGATAGATAAACAGTAGTCAAGAATCGGGCAAACAAGCGCCTTATAAGCCACTTCTTTCTTGGATGAGTAGATTTCCTTTAGATTCTTCCGATGAATCTGAGTCTGGTGTCTGCTTTTCCCACTATCTGTTTTATGTGGTCATTCCACTTATGGTCGCTCTGGATATTTACGTCTAGATATTTTACGGCAGACGCTGTCTCCAGGTGTTTGTCATCAGTAGTGTAGCTGTGCAGTAGCGGATTTCTCTTCCTATGAATGAGCAATGTGGAACATTTATTTACGTTCAGGGTCAACAGCCGGAGCCTGGACCATTCATCAATTCTCTGCAGGTCGTTCTGCAAATTCTTGCTATCTTCTGGCGTTGCTACACTGGTGTAGACAACTGCATCTTCTGCGAATAGCGTTAAAGAGCATCCGACGCTTTCTACCAGATCATTTATATATATTGTAAACAGCAACGGTCCTATCACACTTCCCTGTGGTACTCTGTATATTACCTTTATATCTGTCAATTTTGTTCCGTTAAGAGCGACGTGTTGAGTTCTATCTGCAAGAAAGTCTTGAATCCAATCGTATGTCTGCTCCGATACTCCATAAGCTCGCATTTTTTTTTCATTAAACGGCAATGCGGGACGGTGTCAAATGCCTTACTGAAATCAAGGAACATGGCATCAATCTGAGCACTATTGACCAGTGCGCTGTGGATCTTATGGAGGAACAGAACGAGCTGAGTTTCGCAGGATCTCTGTTTGGGGTATTCATGTTGATTTTTATACAAGAGACGTTCATTTTCCAAAAACGTCATAGTTCTTGAGCATAAAACATGTTCCATAATTCTACAACAGATTGACGTCAACGATGTAGGTCTATAATTGTGTGACTCTGTTTCACGGCCTTTCTTAAAAACGGGAACTATCAGCGCTTTTTCCAGTCGTTAGGTACCTTCCGTTTCTCAAGCGATCTACGACAAATTACTGCTAGAAGGGAAGCAAGTTCTTTCACATACTCATTATAGAATCTTTTAGGTATCTCATCTGGTCCTGACGCCTTTCCACTACTAAGCGATTGTAGCTACTTTTCAATTCTGCGATCTGTTATCTCAGTATCTGCCATTTCGACGTTCGTACGACGGCTGAAAGGAGGGACAGTGCTACGATTTTCCGCTTTGAAACAACATCGGGAGACGGAATTCAGTGTTTCGGCCTTCTCTTTGTTATCTTCCGTTTCGGTACCGGTGTGGTCGCTGAGAGAATGAATAGTTATATGATTTTGAACCACTTACTGATTTTACATATGACTAAAATATCTCAGAGTTTTTACTCAGGTCGGTTGACAACGTGTTACTTTCAAAATCATTGAACGCTTCTCTCATTGCTCTCCTTACGCTCATTTTCGTTTCGTCCAGCTTTTGTTTGTCAGCTAGGTTTTTGCTTCTCTTGAATTTGAGATGAAGTGCTCTTTGTTTACGCAGCGCTTTTCTAACACGGCTGTTAAACTATGGTGAATCTTTCCATCCCTTAAAACCTTACTCGGAACATACTTGTCGAGGGCATATTGAACGATGCCTTTGAATTTTTTCCATTTGTCCTCCACATCTTCGTCCTCATAACCGAATATTTGATGCTGACTGCTGAGATATTCTGAAATTTGTATCCTGTGACCCTGGCTGAGCAAATATATCTTCCTACCCTTCTTAACATTCCTCGTAGGACCCGTCGTCATAGAATCTGTCACAGCCTTATGATCACTGATACCTTCCTCTGCGTTAACTGTTTCGACAAGTTCAGGTCTGTTTGTTGCCTGGAGGTCTAAGACGTTACCCTCACGAGTTGGTTCTCTCACTATCTGCTCAAGGTACTCGTAATTTTCAGACAAGACATCCAGAACAATGCCACACGAATCCCTGTCTCTGGCACCAGTTTTGATGGCATAACACTCCCAATCTATACCTGGTAAGTTGGAGTCACCCCCTATTACAACGGTATGATCAAGAAAATTACTAATGATATGCTGCAAGTTCTGTATGAAGCGCTCTACAACTACAGATCTTGAGCCAGGCGATCTAGAAAAGAATCGAGCACCATTTTTGAATGTTATTTGATACTCAATTTCATCCAGATTAATTCACATTCGGAATCCGTGATAACCTCGCTAGATTTTATGTAATTTGTTGCTGTAATAAACACGCCGCCACCATTGGCAACTAACCTATCCTTACGATAAACATTGCAATCTGAACTTAAGATTTCCTTATCATTGACGTCTGGTTTCAACCAGCTTTCTGTTCCCAATGCTGTCTGTGCATTGTAACTTTCAGTAAGCGATACTAACTCTGGGATCTTCCCTTGGATGTTCCTGCGGTTTACTAAAATAATATTTTCTATCTCTGATCTGCGAGGACCAAGATTCTCTGAGGTTAATGTGGCGATTTAACAGGCAAATCGTCTTTGATCCCAAGGGAGGGGTTCTCTAACCTAGAAAAGGCCCATGGGCACGCCACACGTACTCCGCTACCCCAGTAGCCGCTTCCTGCGTGTAGTGCACGCCTGACCTATTAAGGTTAACCCTACAATTCTGCACCAGATAGCAGAGGTCGAGAAACTCGCATCCGATACCGTCGCAGTCTTCTGAGCCTCTGATTTAACCTTCCATTCTGCTCCAAACCAGAGGAACGCAATCAACCCTTGGTACGATGCTAAAAATAGCTTAGCTTGCACTCCGCGTGCGTTGCTAGTTGCCTTCACCAAAACAGCCAGCCGAGGAGCCGAGGATGGCCTCTGAACCCAAGCGGCAGGTGTCATTCGTGCTGACATGTGCCTCTACCTGTAGCTGGTTGCACCCAGTGAGCTCGATAGCCACCGGTAGTGCCTCCTCCACATCGTGGATGAGACCTCTAGGCAAACACACTGCTCACTGCACACAGCCCACTGGAATTCTTTCCCACCTCGCCCCCTGTCTCCCTGAGGGCTCCATCACCCGCTGATATTGGAGATTCTGATGACAAGCATACCAACCCT
This sequence comes from Schistocerca americana, assembly GCF_021461395.2. NCBI lineage: Eukaryota > Metazoa > Arthropoda > Insecta > Orthoptera > Acrididae > Schistocerca > Schistocerca americana. The sequence goes on from NC_060120.1 coordinate 602,688,680, forward strand.
CTGTACTTATCGGACTGGACAGGGAAATCGACTGCTGGCTCAACAGGAGAGACATCCCGTGCTGGCTCAGAGATATCATCAACACTGGGTAGCTCCTCGTACCTGTTGCTAAGACTTAGGAAGCCAGCCGCACGGGTTGCTCCCTGTTCTGCCTTCCGCCCAGTGACGCGTGAATCCACCACTGTCTGCCACGCACTCTGGAGTGAGGACGGGCTTGTCAAATGTTGCGTATCAGAAGCCGCAGCGACGTCCGCGTCACCAGGGGATTCCAGTGGCATCAAATGAAGTCGCAGGTCTCGTCACTGGCGCCTCGACGTCACCGCAACTTTGAGCATTAGCTAGAAGCTTGTCGACGGTAGCCAACGCGCCTTCCTACTGCTACGGACAGCAGCCAACTCTCCTTGTCCGCTAACAACCAAAGAGAATAAAGTAACACTGAAAGTTGCTGTGCAGATTTCTCTGAGACCGCAAGCTACTAAACAGAAATTTCTCTACTGAAATTGGTGTAATTACATATACGTGTTTTTACAACGTTTCATTTGTAATCTAGCCCATTCCTGGTTTGTCATTTTGCATTTTGCACTAGCCTGATTTTTAAATTTCTGCATGTCCATCTTTTTAGCGATGGTTGTGGGACTCGGCTGTTCGGTAGAAGATGTCAAATTAAAGGCCTTTCGGCTGCCAATTTTCAGACTTATTTCATTGGACAATCAGTTTCAGTGTTTTACTACGCCATCTTCAAGTCTCTGACCGACGTTTGGAATAATCTACCTGGCTTGATCAAATCAGGGGCCACCAATACTGGTATTAATAGATATTTGTTGCAGTGACCCCTTCAGTCATCACCTGCGGACTCAGATGGTTGAAGTGGTCACTGCGACAAATATCTACTAATACCAGTATTGCTGCCCTCTGTTTTGATCACAAGCCAGGTAGATTATTCCTACACGTCGGTCAGGGGCCTGCAGATGGCGTAGTGAAACGCTGAAACTGGTTGCCCGATAAAGTAAGGTTGAAGATTGACGGCTGAAAGGCGTTTAATTTGATATCTTCTGATTTTTAAATGTTTGTGTTTCTTTTTGGCTGCTTCATTTGCAGCATTTTTATATTTTCTCCCTTTATCTATTAATTTCTGTTCTTTATGTCTTTTCCAACGATTTCTACTCGGCCTTGTGTTTTTACCTATTTGATCCTTCGCTGCCTTCACTATTTTATCTCTCAAATCTATCCATTTGTCCCTGTTGTATTCTTTGTCCCTAATTCAGCCAATCGTGTCGTAATCCTCCTTTTGAAACTCTCAACAAACTCTGATTCTTTCTAATTATACACTGTGCAGTTCTTTAATTTCCTACCTTCCTGCTATTTACATAAACGTGCAATACTGCGGTGGTGTTGGATTCGTCTCTAACTTGCCTACAATAATGTGTGCATTGTACTTTTCATAGTAGCTCATCTTCATTCCTAATTTCTACTTACACTGATCAGCCAGAACATTATGATCAGCTACATAATACCCAGTATTTCCACTTTCGGCACGGATAAGAGCGGCGACGCATCGTGCATGGAAGCAATGAGGCTTTGATATGCCGCTGGAGGGAGCTGTCACCACATCCGCGCACACAAGCCACCTAATTCCCGTTAATTCCGGGGAGGAGGCGATGTGCTCTGACGCCACGTTCAATCACATTCTAGATGTGTTCGATCGGCTTCAGATCTGGCGAGTTGGGGGCTGGGGGCAGCATATCAATTTGAAATCGCCTCTGTGTTCCCCAAACCACTCCATCACACTCCTGATCTTGTGACATGGCGCATTATATTGTTTAAAAACTCCATTGCCGTCGGGAAATACGATCGTCTGGAAAGGGTGTATGTGGTCTGCAACCTGTACGATACTCCTTAGCCCTCATGTACATTGCACAGGACTCATGGATGTGCACGTGAATGTTCCACAGAGCATAATGGAGCCATCGCCAGCGTGTCCCATAGTACAAGTGTCAAGGAGCTGTTCTCCCGGAAGACGTCGGATTCGCGCCCTCCCATCGGCAGGATGAAGAAGGTATCGGGGTTGATCAGACCATGCAACGCTCTGCTACCGCGCCAGCGTCCAGTGCCGATAGTCACGTGCCCATTTCAGTCATAGTTGCCGATGTCGTGGTGTTAAGATTGGCAAATGCGTGAGTCCCCGGCTGCGGAGGCCCATCGTTAGGAGTCTTCGGTGCAGTGTATGTTCAGACATAAACATTCAAGTTTGATGTTAGTTCCGCCACAGATCGCCGCCTATCCTGTTTTACCAGTCAGACCAGCCTACGACGTCCACGCAACCCCACGACGTTTGGACGTGGTTTCATCTTCGTGCCGCCACTTGATGAAGACACTTACACTCACACTCACACTCACACTCCTCGAAACATCCGACAAGTCGTGCACTTTCTGGAATGCTCGTGCCGAGCCTCCGGGCCATCACAATCTGTCCTCTGTCAAACTCGGATAGATCGCGCGCCTCCCCCATCCTCCACACGGACAGCACTCTCACTGATACTACTAAGACATGCGTGTGTCTGACTGACAAGTCATTCTTTGCCACGTGACGCTGCTATCACCTGGACGGGTTTATACTGATAGTAGGTCGGTGATCATAATGTTCTGGCTGATCAGTGTATTAAATAAAACTGAAGAGTGCAAATATGTTTTTATTCGTGTCACGGGTAATGGCTTATCAAAATCTCTTATATTGCGACGGTTCTTTGTACTTTGCGCTTCCGTGGAGTGTGTGTTAGGTATTGGGTCATCCATGACGTACCGTAATGCACAGCCTCGCACGTCACGGCAGGAACCCAAGCGTTGCTAACTATGTGCAGCGCAATCCAATTTATGTGTTGTATTACTTTACTGATTGACGACGACACGTTTGTCCCAAGACACGGATCAATGTTCTCGACACTGGCAAACTTACAAAACGGCTTTAACGAGGATCGCCAGCCTCTGCCCTACCCGCGAGGCGAGGTTAAATAGTCAATCCTCCAACACTAATAAGCAACGTCCAGTAGCTTTCTAACTACACTCTTGGCTTTAAATCATTCCTGGAAGAAATGCCTTCATTATTACATCCCGCTTAGAGCGACTGCGAAAATATTTGACGCCACCAGAAAGTCTCTAACACCCCGACCACATCAATTAGCCTGCATTATGAATCTCTTATTATTTGGAAAATCGACCATCAGTTCCCGAATGCAGACGAAGGCATGTGCCCGTAGACCACGAGGTCTTAAACGTCTCTGAAATTCTACCGGACACCAGCTCATGTCTCGCTGATAGCTAGGGTCTCGTTCCAAGGTACGACTGACTACCAGGTTGGACACAAATTAACTTAATCACTGTCCCAATTACAGAACAAAATGAGTAATTATTCTTCGGAAAAATTATCTTTAGAAGCCGGAAATGGTATGTTACTCTCTCTGCTTTTTGTCGCGAGATATATTGCTAGCTGAGAGATGGTATTTCATTCTTATTCTAATAACATATCTTAGTCTCTTTCTCTTCATACTGGTTTGGAAGTGACTCAGTCAGTAGGTAATGTGTCCACACTGGTTTCGGACTCGAGTTGTCTGCAGTAGTTCCCATAGTGTGGCGATAAACTTACGCAACGAACACGACAAATTAGGCGGCCCAAAGATGTTCAACTCGGTTAAAATCAGGGGTTCTAGAGGCCATGAAAATATTTTGAAGTCTTGATCGTGAATTATCTGTCATTGCCAAATACTTGTAGCCCTGCTGTAAGGTCTCGTATCTTGATGAAAAACTCCATTTTCTTCATGGAAGATGCTTATATATAGAGGTGAGAGTAATATCTGAGGCTAGAGTTGCACAAGGAGAACTGAAGAGTGTCTTCTACACTGAATAATGGTCCTATAAACTTCCACGGAAACTGTCCACTTCCATAACTGAATGGTAAGTTCGGCAGAAAGCCATGCGAAGACCCGGGTCGGTCTCGAGTCGGATCCGGGTCGGAGATTTTCTCCACTTTGGGACTGGGTATTGTGCTGTCCTCGTCATCATCGATTCACGCTCATCGACACGTAAGTCGTCAAAGTGGCGTCGACTAAAAGGACTTGCACCAGGCGGCCAGTGTACGCGAGGGGAGGCATTAGTCACACGCACTTCTCCTTTCCACAGAAGCTATTCCCTGACAACAAAGCTGTCTCCAGCTTGCACGAATCCAGTTGCTGTCTGCTTTTTTCCTCTTTTTTTCACCTCCTGCATCAATGTTACGTGGCGCGCCATGATTTACACTACGGTTGTTTATTATGGTTCCATTAATGTCTTGATGTATACAGCTACTCCTTTTATAGATGGACCCAAGTGCTGATAATCATCCCCTTTTGTCATTCCAGTAAATTACTTCTATATCTACGTCTACATGATTAGTTTGCAATTCATACTTACGTGTTTGCAGACCGTTCACGGCAACACTTTCTTGACCGTTTCACTTTCGAATAGAACGAGGAAAATATGAACACCTAAATCTTTCCGTACGAGCTCTGGTTACTGTTATTTAACTACGGTGGTCTGTCCTCCCTATGTAGGTGGGACACAGTAAAATTATTTCTCAATCGAGGGGAAAGCTGGCGATTGAAATTTCGTGAACTGGTCTCGTCGCAAGGAAAAAGCCCCTTGAAACTTCCTGGCAGATTAAAACTGTGTGCCCGACCGAGACTCGAACTCGGGACCTTTGCCTTTCGCGGGCAAGTGCTCTACCATCTGAGCTACCGAAGCACGACTCACGCCCGGTCCTCACAGCCTTACTTCTGCCAGTATCTCGTCTCTTACCTTCCAAACTTTACAGAAGCTCTTCTGCGAACCTACACACAGTTTTAATCTGCCAGGAAGTTTCATATCAGCGCACACTCCGCTGCAGAGTGAAAATCTCATTCCAAAAAGCCCCTTGTTTCAATGACTGCTACGCCAACTCGCGTATTATATCCATGGCACTCTCTCTCATATTTCGTGATAAGACAACACGAGCTGCCCTTCTCGATGTCAGTCCTATCCGGTAATGATCCCACACCACGCAGCAATTCTCCAAAAGACGACGGACAAGCATATTGTAGTCAGTCTCTTTAGTAGATTAATTGCATCTTCTAAGTGCTCTGCCAATACTACGCCATATCTGGTTTGCATTCCCCACATCAGTTTCTGTGTGGTGGTTCGAATTTCAGTTGTTGCTAATTGTAATCCCTTCGTATTTAGCTGCTCCCACAACCTTTAAATATGTATGACTTAGCACGTAACACAAATTTATCAGATGTTTAAGTATTCCTTTGAAAGACCTCCCACTTTTTACTGTACAGAGTCGATAGCCACTTTTCGCACCATGAAGATATCTTGTGTAAATGACTTTCCAATTTGTTTTCATCTTCTGATACATTTACCAGATGGCAAACGACAGCATCATCTACAAACGATCTATGGGGGCTGTTCGGATTGTCTTCTAAATCGTTTATGTATATTAAGAAGGTAAAGGCATCAGAGAGGCAGTTCTGACGTTGCTGATGGAAGCAAGGCTGAAGAAAAATCAAGACACGTTTCATAGGATTTTTCGGCATTGAAAAAGCATCTGACATTGTAAAATGGTGCAAGATATTCGAAATTCTGAGAAAAATGGGGGGGGGGGGGGGGGGGGTAAGGTGCAGGGAAATGCGAGTGATATACAATACCTACAAGAATCAAGATGGAACAATAAGGCTGGAAGATCAAGAACGAACTGCTCGGATTAAGAAGGGTGTAAGACAGGAATGTAGTCCTTCACTCCTAATGTTCAATCTATACATCGAAGAAGTAATGATGGAAATAAAAGAAAGGTTCAGGAGTGGAACTGAAATTAAAGGTGGAAGGATATCAATGATAAGATTAGCTGATGGCATTGCTATCCTGAATGAAACTGGAGGAGGACTGCAAGATGTGTTGAATCGATTGAACAGTTTAATGAGTACAGAATATGGACTGATGGACTGAGAGTAAAAAAAAAAAAAAAAAAAAAAAAAAAAAAAAAAAAAAAAAAAAAAAAAAAAAAATGGGTCTGAGCAGTATGGGAATTAATTTCTGAGGTCATCAGTCCCCTAGAACTTAGAACTACTTAAACCTAACTAACCTAAGGACATCACACACATCCATGCCCGAGGCAGGATTCCAAACTGCGACCGTAGCGGTCTCGCGGTTCCAGACTGTAGCGCCTAGAACCGCACGGCCACGCCGGCCGGCGGACTGAGAGTAAACATAAGAAAGATGAAAGTAATGAGGAGTAGCAGAAACGAGAGCAGCGAGTGACTTAACATAACAATTGGGGATCACGAGGTAGACGAAGTTACCGATTTATGCTACCTATGTAGCAAAATAACCCATGACGGACGGAGCAAGAACTTACAAAAACAGATTAACGCTGTCGAAAAAGGAATTCCTGTCCAAGAAAAGTCTTCTAGAGTGGAACACAGGTCTTGGTATGAGGAAGAAATTTGTGAGAATGAACGTTTGGAGCCCAGAATTGTATGTTAGTGAGACATGGACTGTGAGAAAACCGGTACAGAAGAGAATCGAAGCCTTTGAGATGCGATGCTACAGAAGAATGTTGAAAATTAGGTGGACTGATAAGATAAGAAATAAGCAGATTCTCTGCAGAATCGGCGAGGAAAGGAATATATGCAATACATTGACAAGAAGAAGGGACAGAATTATAGGACATCTGTTAAGGCACCAGGGGAAAACTTCCATGGTACTAGAGAGAGCTGTAGAGGATAAAAACCTTTATGGAAGACAGAGATTGGAATACATCCAGCAAATAATTGAGGGCGTTGGGTGCAATTGCTACCCTGAGGGGAGCAGGTAGACACAGGAGAGGAATTCATGGTGGGCCGCATCAAATCAGTCAGGAGACTGATCATCATCATCATCATCATCTTCTCAGCCTTTTCCCAAGTTATGTGGCGTCGGCGATGATGATGAAGATGATGATTACGGATTTGGCAATGTTAGTGGCAGCGGGTGGCCGGATGCCCTTCCTGCCGCCATCCCGAACCTCCCGGGTCGGAGATCACTCAAAGAAAAAACAAAGAATTAAGAACAGCAGAGGACCTAAGCCACTTGCTTGGGAGACCCCAGATATTTCTGTTTCGCTTGATGACTTCACATTGTCAGCTGCTACGAATTGTGACATTTCTGACAGGAGATCACGATTCCAGTTGCACAACTGAGACGATAGGCTCGCAGTTTGTTTAGAAGGTGCTTGTGAGAAACGATGTGAAAAGCCTTCTGGCAATCGGGAAACATATAATCAACTTGGGATCTCCTGTCGATAACACTCCTTACTTCACGTGAATAGAGATCCAGTTGTGTTTCACAAGGACGATATTTTCTGAATCCCTGATAGCTATGTGACAATAAATAGTTTTCTTCGAGTTATTCAGTAATGTTGGAATACAGTATATTTTTCAAGATCCTGCAACTAATCTAAGTCACTGATATACGTCTATTATAATCCAGCGGATTATTTCTATTTCCTTTCTTGTCTGTTGACCTTTTCGAGTCTTAAGGTACGGGCCTCTCGTCGAGCAGCGATGGTACATGATTGCTGAAAATGGATCTAGTCTTCTAGTCATGACAGTAGCTGGAGACGTGCCCACAGCTTGGTTCTCTATTCCCTTAAACGCTTACTTCGTCAGCACAGACAAAACAGCAGAAATGCTCATAGACTTCGGAACGGAGAGACCCTCAAAATAATGCGACTCTGCAGTCTATGGCAATGAATTTATTTTAGGTTGACGTTTTAATATTTTTTCAACTTTTTTAGAATTTTACTAGGATACCAACGTATTCGGGATCCGACAAACTGACGATTAATCGACGAGTCTGAGTAATTTTAGCCGTAGGATGACAATGTGTTGAAAGATTAGTGTTCCATTTTCTGCACCGGATTAAAGACATAAAACTTTTTTTGTAATAATTGAAAGAAAGCAATTATTTGACGATGATGGGCATTATCTTTGAGGAGCGGCAGATGCACATGAAAAAAATCTAGGTTAAATTTTTTCGTACAGAGAGCACTTTGACATCTAAAATTTTTAGATTTTCTGGTAAAGCAACAACGGCAGAATATTCAGGAATTCTTGGCAATGGTGGCACTATTTCTACAGTAACTTTTTTTTGAGTTATCATTCTTTTGAATGCTCTGATGCGGTACGCCACGAATTCCTCACTTCTGCCAGCTTCGACAGTAACTAGCGAAGTACGATTGTCGTCTCACCTGTGGTGTGTAAACGTTGAGGTAGAGGCAATCCTCGTTGCCAACGGCGATTGAGAAGTCATCATGGTGGACGCTCACAGCCACAGCGCCCTCCTGTAGCGCGTCTCGAACCCCGGACCACGGCTCCAGCGGCTGAGGCTCCTACGCAGGACAAAACGTAGTTAACGCCGCTCTTCAACTGCTTTAATCAGAATGCTTAGTGTAAATTAAAATTGCAGAGTCATGTGTGATGCTGTAGCTCATTACTACAAGAGGACTTCAAAAAGTAAGGTACAAGGTTATTATGGCAGATCAAACAATTTTGTAAAGGCTGCACTAGACTTCATAGTGACACAGATAAATGCCACTGTTGTTGTGCGATGAATCTTAGTGTGCGACGACGTATGTATCTTGTTTTCTGAAGTCTCTACATACACAGGGTGAGTCAGGAGGAAAGGTATATGCTTCGAGGGATGATATATTAGTGATTCTGAACAAGAAAAGTCATATGAATATAAGTCCTGTTCTTAACAGTTTCTGAGGAAACTAATGACAACAACGGAGAACGTAACAAATACAGGTGACAGCAAATGAAACTTCATGGTCTAATGTTTTGTTTCATTGTGTACACTTCCTCACAAAAGATTTTTAGCAAGTCCACCTCAACTGCAATCCATCTTGCAGCTCTTGTACACAGTGCCTAGGTGATGGGCTGTATTGCGGGCGACAGTCAGGTTGTCATCTCAGCATTGTTCGGGGCGACTCCAGACACATCTTCGGCATGGAATCTCATTGACTGGAGTAGAATTGTCTTCAGTGATGAGTCCTGCTTCGAACTGAGCCCTAACGACCCCGACCGAGCGAGGTGGCGCAGTGGTTAGCACACTGGACTCGCACTCGGGAGGACGACGGTTCAATCCCGCGCCCGGCCATCCTGATTTAGGTTTTCCGTGATTTCCCTAAATCGCTCCAGGCAAATGTCGGGATGGTTCCTTTGAAAAGGCGCGGCCGATTTCCTTCCCCGTTCTTCCCTAATCCGATGAGGCCTATGACCTCGCCGTCTGGTCTCCTCCTCCAAACAACCCCCCACCCTAATGACCAGCGACGCCTCTGACGCCGGTGGGATACCAACCTGACTGTGAGGAGTGATGGTCTGGGGTGCCATTTCTTTTCATCGCAGGACCCGTCTGGTTGTCATCCGCGGCATCCTTACAATACTTTGGTACATCGACGACATTCTACACTCCACTTTGTGTTTCTTCATAGAAAACAATCCAGGAGTTACATTTCAGCAAGATATGCCCGCCCGCAAGCGGCGAGAGTTTCTGCTGCTTGTTTTCGATCTCGCTAAACCCTGACTTGGCAGTAGGCTCGCTGGATCTCTCCCCAACCCCAAACCAGTTCGGTGGTTTGAGATCTGATGCGCCGATAGGACAGAATTTGGCACGATATCCCTCAGGAGGACGTCCAGAGGTCTAACAATTCTGGCAATCAATGCCAAGCTGAATACCTGATTGCATAAGGGCCTGAGAGGAGGACCAACGCGTTATTGACTTGCTCAATTTGTGAAGCTCTTTCTTGAATAAATCATCCAATTTTTTTAAAATTGTAGTCACTTTGAGACCTGAGTTTCTCCTGGCGTATACAACTTTCAAACAACTTCCGGGAATTCAGCCAGGCAACACTTTCAGCGACCGCCGATATTTCGGCGGGAGAACACCCCACCATTTTCAAGGCAAACTGCAACGGACAGGCGGGGTACATGCAAATTTAATACCTCGGTTCTCGGACAGAAGCAGGAAAGATAACACACACACGCACACACACACACGCTGAACACTAGTGCCACCAAAGATGACCAAAGTCAGAGCTATCGATAGTGAGACTATGAATTCACAGGTGAGGCAGCATTGACTCTGTTCCTCTGTTTTTGACAAGGGAGAGAGCCGGATTCCAAACAGAGTTTAAACAGAAACCTCCATCCCTGTTAACGAGGTTGCTCGCTAATTTAATCTCAACGGCCTCCCTAATAACACTGTCCCAATATCTGGACGTGAATACCAATATCTCGGTGTTATTATATAACATGGGGTGACCAGTATCCAAGCAATGTTCGGCAATAGCAGATCTATTTGGCTGCTGTAATCGTGTGTGCCGTTTATGCTCAGTACATCTGTCCTCCACGGTCCTGATAGTTTGACCAATATATGCCAAGCCGCAACTGCAAGGAATGCGATATACACCCGCCTTACGCAGTCCAAGATCATCCTTAACGGAACTCAAAAGTGCTCTAATTTTAGATGGAGGTCGGAAAACACATTTCACATCGTATTTCCGTAAAATACGACCGATCTTATTGGACGTGTTTCCTACGTAAGGCAAAAAGGCAGTAGACTTAGGTGTTGATTCAGAATTATCATCAATCACCCGATGTACAGTTGGTCGATAGCGCAACGCACGTTCAAATCTGTCTATCACTATAACCATTTTGACGAAATGTAACTTCAAGATGGGACAGCTCAGCTGGCAAAGTGTCAGCGTCAGAAACGACATGTGCCCTGTGTATCAAGGTACGAAGTACCCCTTCACGCTGAGCCGAATGGTGACAACTATTAGCTTGTAAGTACAAGTCGGTGTGAGTACGTTTCCTGTAGACTGCATGTCCCAATGATCCATCATCCTTCCTCCTAACCAACACGTCGAGAAAGGGAAGGCAACCATCCTCTTCCACCTCCATCGTAAAACGAATGTTCGGGTGGATCGAGTTCAGATGTTCTAGAAAGGCATTCAAATTCTCCCTACCGTGAGGCCAAACAACGAAGGTATCGTCAACGTATCTAAGGAAACAGGCGGGTTTTAAAGGCGCCGACTCCAATGCACGTTCCTCGAAGTCTTCCATAAACAAATTTGCGGTCGCAGGAGACAACGGACTACCCATCGCAACTCCATCTGTCTGCTCGTAATACTGGTCATTAAATAAAAAGTAAGTGGATGTCAACATATGCCTAAAGAGATCAGTTAAGTCAGCACCAAACCTGGCTTCAATTAACCGAAAGAAGGTTTTTTTTTATAAATAAAACGAAATTCACGCAAAATGAGTAACAGAAATAATATTGCGACAACTTGGACAAAAATACAAAGTAATCAAAAGAAAGAATACAAATCAAAGTAGATAGAAAAGAAAAGGGAGGAAAATGAGAGCAAATAAAGTTAAAACAACACTGGTGTCCAAAATAAAAGCAACAAATGGAAATTTTGCAAGGTTGCTTTTCTTTTGCCACGAAATTGTATAAACAGGTGACAGTATCGTAAAAAAAAGTAAAGAAAACATAACGTAAACAGCTGCAATATGCATAGTGGGAGACAAAAACGTTCTTCGTTGCCGCCCGAAGTGGCCGTGCGGTTAAAGGCGCTGCAGTCTGGAACCGCAAGACCGTTACGGTCGCAGGTTCGAATCCTGCCTCGGGCATGGATGTTTGTGATGTCCTTAGGTTAGTTAGGTTTAACTAGTTCTAAGTTCTAGGGGACTAATGACCTCAGCAGTTGAGTCCCATAGTGCTCAGAGCCATTTGAACCATTTGTTCTTCGTTTTTTCCAACTTAACGGATTTGCACACACATCCCGACAACAGGTTAATGTGCTCAGTGTGGTGTGTGATCACCTCTAGCAGCAATACAGGGTTGACAATGTCGGGAAATGTGATGAATGATGTCATTCTCACGTTGAAGCAATAATGTCCATTCTTCCTGCAGAGCTGCTCGCAAGTCTTGGAAAGTGGTTGTAAGATGCCGACGTGATGCACACCGTCTCTCTAGTGCATCCCAAAAATTCTCATGGGTTCAAAATCGGGAGAGCGAGCAGGCCACGCCGCGCGTGAAATATCTTCCGACCTTCCGTTTCCAAGGAAACATCAACAACCCGTGCTCTTGAGGTCTAGCATTATCATCCATCAGTACGAAGTCTGCGCCCACAAAGCCTCGCAAAAACCGCACATGAGGTCTCGAGATCTGACACCAGTTAAACCTTGCCTATTCATCCGTACAATTTCACGAAGAGCTGTTTGAGTGGTCAACGGAATCCTTGCCCACACCGTTAGAGATCCTCTTCAGTATCGGTCTGTTACCACAATATCTGAGTCCCGAAATCGTGTTCCGCGTTCACTCCAGATGTGAATCCGCCGAGAACCACTCTCTCCATCAAATCGGGACTGACCTCTGAAAAGGACGTTGACGACCCGAATCTAGACGTTCCCTTCTGTGAAGACGAGTCAGAGGTACACATACAGCAGATCTCCGACAATGAAGGCCACTCCGCTGAAGAGTTGCCTCGATACGACATAACCGGTGGGTGCTGCGTAGTCAGATGCCAGTTTCGGTGCAGTATTAAGGCGCTACGTCGTGCCCTTACGGGCAAATAACGATGCTCTCTCTCTCTGTCTCCCCCCCCCTCCCCCCCCTCTCTCTCTCTGATGTTACACACGGTCGCGGCTCTACCCTGATCTTCGGGAGATACAGTTTCGGTCTCTACAAGCTTTCGCCACATCCGAGAAGCAACAGAACAATTCACATTAAGCCGTCGGGCCACATCAGCTTGCGACTGTCCTGCTACCATTCTTCCAATGGCCCTTCACCGCAGAGAGTTTGGCAGGCAGCATCTCAGTGCCATACTGCACCGCCTATGACTGTGTACACAGCGATTATGGATGCTGGACTGTCCGGTAAACACTACCCCCATTTGGTAGGTGCTCTGACGTCATCGTTGGAATGCCATCTTCCGTACACAACACCATCACAAGAAGATATGCTGACGGTTTGTACGTCTATGTCGAGAATTAGGTGCAGGACGGCGAAATATCGGTTTGTTGTTTTAATTTTTGACACCGGTGTATTAATAAAATGAAGCAGCAAAGGATTAGAAATGAAAAAGACATTTAAAACGAGTAACTGAATAAAAATAAAGTTAGAACTCATTTTCATGAAGATGACAAAGTAGATTTTACCCGACAGCACACTAATCCATAGGCTTTAGCACCCAAGCCAAATAAATTAACCAGTAGCCTAAGCCGCTATCTTGAAAGTAATGTTGTTTTAAAGGCTCTAGTGGATCATAATAAGATGTGAAATCCTTTTTTGTCGATTTTCCAAGCTAGAGCCTACTAGCATGAGTGGCTGCAGGTTGTGATGTCTGGTAACCTTAACCTTCACCACTGTATTGGTGGTTTCAGAAAGGCGATCCTACCCCTGAGGTCCTCCCCTTGTAAATAACATAAGCTGTTGAAAATGGCCTCCATTACGCGATTTAGAACATTACAAGCGCTGATGCATGTTATTAAATACGTGTTGCAACGTTTACCGTGAAACTGCAGCGATATTTGGTTCAGTCTACTTTTGCAATTTAGATATAGTGTCAGGCCTAATTCTGTAAGTAGCATCCTCAAGGAATTAGCACGAAGTGGATGAATCAGTAGCCCAAGGGGGCCCAACATCTTAGAAATCGCTTATGCTGAAAACAGTGATCCAAGAAAACATGATAGTGTTGGATGAACGAGTGGCAGCGTTGTTCTGCTGAACCCTCGTGTTATGTAACTGTTTTTAAGATATAATGTACACAGATTGTTGGACCACTTCCTCACCGTGCCTCTAAAGAAGGTGACGAATACTCGCCAACATGGAATTTCATACCAACCATTCACTTTCTGTGCATGCAAAGGCTTCTGGTGTAGCTGATTTAGATTTTACGTAGCAAAAATCCGTGAATCCTATGGATCCCTGCTACATCAGATCATAATCATAGAGTTCTTTCCCATCTGGCGGTACGGATGACATGGTCTCTGACATAGCATATCCGAAAGAACAGACACCACATATATATGCGAGATGGTGGACAACATCTTCAGTCCAGGTGCACACCGGGCTCAAACTCTTACGGGAATCAGCGAAATGCCGCGAATAATGAGGATAATGGGGGCACTGCATTAGTAGTGTGTGGATAAGCTGAGGATTTGGGTCTGACGGGAGACGTACTAAGGTAGTCCGTGCAGTTGCAATGACCACTGTGTCCGTATAGCTTAGTGGTCGCTGGCACAGTAGCTCAGCGTGTTCAGTCAGAGACTTAGCTGTCCTCTGTAATAAAAGAACTGAGTGAATGGATCAACGGTGAACTTGAGCGAGTACTATGGGACGTCTGCCCAGAACAAATGCAACAAATAATAACGAAGAAAATGAGATTAAAAAAAGTGGTCAGAGCATCTCCCTATTAAGCAGACGACCCAGGTTCGAATCCCACCCAGCACAAATTTTTCAACTTTCACCATTGATTTCAATCAATGCCCGCTCGCAGACAATGTCTGTAATTCTTTTGTATCTTAGGGGAAACCTATTTATAATTTGTTTCTGGAACAACTTTATCTATTGCTGCAAATAAAAATCAAAAATTTATCGGTATATGTGTATACTACCATATTTGACGAAGTCATTTTGTAGTTTTTCTGAAAGTTGGAGAGTTTGTCTTTGGTTTTGTGACGTAAACAATTGGTGACTCATACAATATGCTCAGAGTATAACTGCGCCCATAGTGGCAATAAATCTACGGATATTTCTTATTGTTCTGATTTAAGATTTGACTCACCTAACACACACTTTATTTCACTTATTTAAATTTCATATGAGCGTTATCTACATGAAACAATAAGAATAAAACTCTGTTTTTTCTAGAATCTTTCTTTCTGAAAGCTATATACTACATATGTCTACTAGAAATTTAGCTATTTTTCTGTATTGCGTGATATTAAAACACACAAAGACTGGGCCCTTACTGTTTTCCAGACTGTGTCTTCTCCTTGTGAATTACAAACAAATGATCGTCTGGGACTCCTGTATTTATTATTTGGTTTTATTCGTAGCTGTTATTCTCAGAGTAACTGTGGTGTATATTTCAGAATATAATTCAGCTGTGAGTAGCACAGGTAGAAAATTTCAACAGACTTATTTGTTATCTTTAGGAGCTTACAAAGTTTGTTATAAAGCACTAGAACTTGACAATATATGTACGTAAAGTATAAGAAGCGTAGTACAGAAACATAACTAATATTGATTTAACAAGTGACGCTATCTTTATATGCTTTTCTATATCTTCCTAGCTACAAGAACAACTCGTACAGTGTGTACATTATGTTTCTGCGAAGAAAATCTTGTCAGATGCTAAACCAGTATTAAATAAGTTTCTGTACTATACTTTTTATGTTTTACATACATGTACATCCAAAATCTAATGATTTATAATACCGCAGATGTTATAGGCTTCTGAAGGTGACAGGTTAACTTGCTGAAAACGTTAAAGCTAAATACATTTCCTGAGCTTGCAACTGACAACTGAGTTTTATTCTGACGTATTTATTATATCCTAAGGATACTGTTCTGAGAGACAAAGTACGAGTGTAACAAGTGTTCATCCACTACGGGTGACTTCGATCCTGACTATAACTGTTGAACTCATGAGGCCCCATTTTGTTTTGAGGGCATAAAACGTCATCGCGGGTTGTAACATTTGCTTCACTGCCATCACGGCGTTGCCCGTCTATGTATTGTATTTCTTTACTCACGGTCTTGCCGATGCACTAGTAGCCATCCGGTGCCTCGTACACACTGTATGGTTTGTTTTGTCTACGGCCCTGCTACCCTCTGGGTATTGTTTCGAATCATCTCTATTTCAACAACATGCTCTGTACGTGCCGATTTTCACTGTACGATAGAACAAATTCAGTGGACTCATCTTTCTGCCAGTTCAAACTCATTAATGTGCTGACACTGCGCCCTCTGACATCAATGATGAACAGTGGCACTTCAATGAATTTTCGTGGTTTAACACAGACCTCTCTTGTTACACAAGAGGTGACACTGCCGAATGTAAGTATACATTCTTTCTGAAATGAGAACCACTTTACTGAATGCTGGAAATCTGTTGCACACGCATTCGAAATTTAAATCCACTTGGGTTATTGTTTCCGCGGCGCGGAGTGGCCGCGTGGTTTGAGGCACCATGCCACGGATTGCGTGGCCCCTTCCGCCGGAGATTCGAGTCCTCCCTCTGGCATGGGTATGTGATGTTCTTAGCATAAGTTAGTTTCAGTAGTGTGTAAGTTTAGGGACCGATGACCTCAGCAATTTGGTCCCTTAGGAGTTCACACTCATTCGAACATTTATTGTTCTGTGTGTTACAATTTTGGCAAAGGTCCGTATCTTTCCTTTAACAGAAACCGATAGCGTGGCATGAACCAATTTAAACGAATTGCAAGAGGACTATGTTGACTGTATCATCTAATAAATGTTTGTTAGAACGTTAGAGCAAGTGAAGGGCAAAATTGAGACCTTCTCAGTTCTTGGTTCTCGGGCAGTCGAACACTAGTCGCCCCTATGACTTATGCAACCTAGCAACACTGGTCAGCTATGCGGGCAGTATGAGGAACGCGGGTAGGCTGTGACTAGGTGGTAGCAGGAAACGGACTGCGAGCGTAGATGCTGTTGAATCTCGCCGTAGACAGGAGAACTGACTGAAGAACTAATCGTCAAAGTTTAAAGTTCAAATAATAAAAAAAGGAGCGCAGTGTTCACCAGTCTGGTGATTAAAGCCAATATAAAATTTGATGCGCAAGCTTAAAAATGAGATACGATCTGAAATTTTAATTAGCTGAACGATGCTGCGGAATTGACGAAAATCAACAGAATGTTTCTTCAACGATTCGCAGAAAAATTGTTTCCAGTGGAACAAAACGCTTTCAAGAGCTTGCTTTAATAGAAAAACATTTCGCTTTAGAGGAAGGCAACAAAAATGCTATACTCTCATCATCTCCAGTTGTTCGTCTAGATCGGACCGTACACTGAAGAGCCAAACATTACGACCACCTGTTTAATAGTGTGTTGATCCACCCCTCGAACCTAATACTCGAAAAGTCCTTGGTAGGTTTCTGGAGGTAAGTGATGTTAGATGTCTACACTCAGGTCACGCAGTTCCCTTAAATTACAGTAGTGCTGTTTGTGGCAGCGAAGCTGGTGTTCGATAGCGTCCCTGATGCGTTTGCATCGGGTTCAGATCAGGGTAATTTGGTAGACAAGACATCAACGTGAGATCACTGCCATGTTTCTCACATCACTACTATATGATTCTAGTCTTGTTACGTAGACAGTTATCTTGCTGGAAGATGCCATCCACTTGAGAGGAGACATCTAGCGTGAAGTGAAATAATCGTCGGCAATAATGTTCACACACTCGACAGCTGTTATAGTGTCTTCGGTCACTGCCCAGGCCCCATGGAAGCCCATGTGAACGTCGCTCATAGCATAATAATGTCTGTGTCCCTGGCAAAGTGCACGTTTCCAGCACCAATTAGCCTGGATGACGGTCTATCTGGACGCGTCCATCAAGCCAGTGTTACAAGAAACGCAATTCATCCGACCAGTCGACGAAATTTGCCGTTTCCGAAAATTTCGTTTCCAAGCGCTAAGCCATAATAATCTGGTCTTTGCTGAAGTCGTTTATGTCAGCTGATTTCCCAACGCGCGGCACGTATCGTCGCTAGAACGGTTCGACAATCACCTATGCTCCGCTTATACACTTTCCTTATAGCGTCACGTCCCCGTAGCGCCACCAGGCAGCTTTAAATCTTGCGGTGGGAAGTGATCATAATGTTTTGACTCAACAATATATAATGAAACTACACCGGGTACCTTAAGGATATTTCGGTCACTTTGATAAGAAAGATGACGGTCGTTTCATAGACATGTTTGGTCACTTCTTTAGGTGAGACGGATACGGACAAGAGAAACAGAATTTGTCGAAAGAAAGGCAGATCCTCACTTTATTTTTAAACATTACCAACAGGAACAAAATTGTTTGCGTATAAGCGTATCTCGAGACGACTGGTGACGGCAGATGTTATATTTCTTGAGTCAAGTTTTATTGTTTCTTGCATTTCATGCAGGCTTAAAACATCAATGAACGGCGTTATACGGTTCCAATTACGCCTGGAAACAAAGTACAAACAACTTTTCTTAATGCTGACACCACCAATTGTATGTAATATTTTGTTATGCCATATATTTTTGCTTTATCTGTTCCACACTTGTTTTTTGCACCCTATAAATGGGTATGCAATTCCGTATGAGATATCTTGCAATATTTCTCGCTTTATCGACTTGCTACTTATGTTCTATTTATCTGTGGTGATAATAGGAAAATAGAGAGAAGGAAAAATAGCAGGAGAACGTGAAACGAATATAAGGGAGGCCGTCTGATAGAATTTTCCACAGAGCACAATTTAATCATTATTAACACCTGCTTTAAGAATCATAATAGCGGGTTACATACATGGGAAAGACTTGGAAACACCGAATGGGTTCAGATGGTTATATGGTGGTAAGACAGAAATTTAGAAAGTAGCAAACGAAGAAATTTCAAGACCCTGGTAAATTAAAGAGATAGGACCGGGATAAGTTGAAAAGACTAGCTTTTGAAGAGTTCAGATGAATAGTTTGAGATAAGAAATAGCGCGAGCATCAGAGGATGAAAAGCCAAATGGACAAGACAGAACATGAAGAAAGTGCAAATTGGCAAATCAGCAACCGAGAGATGAAAATTGTAAAGCTAAAGCTATAGAACCACGCATGATAACGCGGAAGGTAGACGCCGCTTATAGAAAAATTAACGAAATCTTTGGAGGAAAGAAAAGTAGCTTAGCATATGAAAATCTAAAAATCAACCAAACTCGTGAGAACAGGTGGCAAGCCAGAAATAAGAGGAAGAACGAAGGGCTGAAAAGTGGAAGAAATGGATAGAAGTGTTATATGAAGATGTAACGCTAATATACAGTGTGTCACAATATTATGCAATATTTCTTTCGTTCGTTTCAATTTTACTGCGTTATCGAGAATGTATATACTTTCGTTATATCTCTGTTAGTGATGCTCTATTGTAAATAATGGTATTAATTTCTTGTAAACAGTTTCAAACGATTTTATAAATTTAGTAAACATTCTGAAAATGTCATGGATATCGCAATGTGTAGAATCAAAGATATAGACTGGTTGCTACAGAGGATTTGTGGGGTTTGAGACAGTACGAAAGTGTCGGTAGTTGGCAGTGACTGCGACTGGACGCTGTGTAGCTTCGAGAAAAAGCTGCGAGAATGAAGGTGTAGGCATACAGCGCGATGGCAATGTATGTGCCCGGGGGTTATTGGACGTGGAAATGGAAATGAAGTCCCATGCTTCTTGACAGAGCGTAGGGGAACGATGCGGGAGACTCGCACCGCCGTTGCCTCCCTCCGTCCGTAATGGGGATGAATGATGATGATGAAGACGACTCAACAATTCCCAGTCATCTCGGGGCAGGTGAAAATCTCTGACCCCGCCGGGAATCGAACTTGGGAACCCGTGCTCGGGAAGTGAGAACGCTACCGCGAGATCACGAGCGTCGGACAGTGGACGTGCAGGCAAGCAATTCTGTAGGCCGCAGTACAATGTTAATTACTGAAGAGACATCAAGAGATTTGTTAAAGGAAGAATTCTATGTAGTTAGAGCATGTTTCGAAATTACTCTTTATTGGAAATTAGCCAAGGGCACTGTAAGCTTCACTTCAAGAGTGTCACTTCAGACTACCAGCACTATAAGAAACAGACCGATATAATTGAGTTTTTTTTAACAATACATTAATCGTGTAAAAATTAATTCTAATCCTTTGGTAATTATTTACCCAAGTCACGATTATCGTAAGCGGGGTCCATATCCTGTTGTCCTAACAACAGAGTGTCACGTTGTGAAAAAGATGAATACTTCAATATAAAAATAACAAATGTGCCTGAAAGTAAAACTAAATGTTTTGAGTCATTCTTACTAGTTAAAGTCATTACTTTCGGTTTGTGCGACAAAAATTTTCATTACCCTTTAGAAAGTTTATTAACTACCGAAATTAATGAATCTGGAAAATATTATTTAATTGTGTGTTTTGTAATTTCATGTAACAAGCTCATGGATGTGATATGTCGAAGCTGCCGTAATATATTGCTGATAATTTTCATGTCATTTATACTTTATTATGTTTTTGGTAATGAATTTTGATCAAGATGGGACTATTTAAAGTTAATAATAGTTATATGACTGTGAGGATACGTTATGTAATTATTGCCACGTCATTTAAGACAATAAGTCTGTCAGTTTTGATCTAAAGTATTTAATGTAGGGTAATTGATCAACAATCATGGTAACTTATACATTCAATTAATCTCGTAATAACGGTTATCGCCTACGTATGCATAATTAATTATTACGTAAGTTAAAATCAGTCTAACCCAATGAACATTAAAAGTGTTCTCCACTTTAGGACTGACGACCGTACTATTACAGACGATAGTTAAATTTTCATTAAACTGCAATTTCGAATTAATAACAAATTCTACTAACTGATCAAAACCAATCTTTACAACTACTTATTTTTATACCCGGTCGTTATAAGGGCAACACGTCGACATATCACAGTAACGATAAATTTTACAGTTTTCCACATAATTTAGTTTTATTTACTTCGGAACTTATATCTTTTCCGGGTGTCAGGGACACTTGAACAAGGTCGATTGCAAGTATACTGGAGGGTGTCGAGTGGTTACAAAGGAGATAACTTGAAGACAATATTACGGAGAGAGAAAGAGAAGTGAACCAGAAAGGTAGCATTGATAGATTTAGGTAAAACTTTTGACAACTGTAAATGCAGTGTAGTCTTTGAAACTCTAAAAGTTATAAGGGATAAAACGCAGGGATTGAAAACCTACCTAAGACATCTACAGAAATCATACTGCAGCTGTAGGAGCCGTATGACATGAAAGCAGGCAGTAATTTAAACTGGAGAGAGACTGGTTTGTAACCTCAAAGTATATTGAAAGGTGGAACTGACCTGATGTGAATAATTTGCCTTCATTGACAGAATAACGTACAACTTATAGCGACTGTTCAATGCGAATATCTCTAGTCTGAATGCACTGACAGAACTGAATTCTGGGAACAAAATCATTTGGCCATATGGCAAGCAGATATTTTTTGTGACAGAGATATTTTTACTGCTCCACAAGTAATAACAGTCTATATTCTTCGAAGTGTGCATTTCATTTTCTGACCAAATTGACGGATGGTTATCGATAAGTCATCTCCCACACATTTCAACAGCGTCTTTTCAAATTATTGCATATGAATGTTTTGGGACGCATTGGGCGACTCTTTGTTTCTTTAGCGAATCAGTTTCTCGTAACTTCCTATCCACGATGATAAATGCCTTCCAATTACACTACCTGACAAAAAACATGAAGCACACAGAAGATTGAGTCGTACGTCAATGTAATTTCGTACACGTAAAGGCCAGTGGCGGTTATTACAAAGACTAAAGTTGCACTTCTCTGTGACAAATAAAACGACCAACAGAATGCATTAGGCCTGGTAGGTTGTATCAGGGTCATGAACGTCAGATGTTGAGTGGACACTGAGAAGAAGTAAGAGAAGCCGCATGCTGTTGTGAGTTAGTTATCAGCGCCTGGCATAGTTTGAAAAGGGGGGCCTCGCTGTTGGTCTGCATTTGGGTGGCTGCTGCAATCGTGCAATATCCAGATGTTTTGGGTTTTCGGATGTGTCAGTGGCACAATGATGGACTGCATAGGAACGTGAGGGCAGGCAGACTCGTTGTCAAAATTCCGGTCGATCACGGCTGACCACCACAAGATAGCATCGCCCCAATGTGCAACCCCCCCCCCCCCCTCCCACACACACACACACACACACACACACACACACACACACACACCTGCATCTGCCATCCGAGTAGAAGTAATGGCCTCCCTGAACTATTAGTGCACAGGTCGGTTAGTAGCAGCAGCCGGACTAGGCACACCGTTAATATCTCATCACAAGCGGCTGCATTTGGAATGGTGACATGACCAGGAAGCATCCAGTTGTATTCAGCGGTGAACCATGGTCCGGCACGACCCTGGATAACTACCGTCGGTGAGAATTGCGGCGACGTGGGGAGAGTTCCCATTCTTCCAGTGATTTGGAAAGGTACAGCGGTGTTCGGCTATTCCCGACCTCA
Organism: Schistocerca americana; assembly: GCF_021461395.2. Taxonomy (NCBI): domain Eukaryota; kingdom Metazoa; phylum Arthropoda; class Insecta; order Orthoptera; family Acrididae; genus Schistocerca; species Schistocerca americana. The sequence continues at coordinate 602,711,074 of NC_060120.1, forward strand.
CGGTGTGGAGGTAGCCTTTGAGTGTGTATTCAGGTCACGGCTGCTAGTGATCGAGAAAACTCTGACGTCGCAACGGTACATCACGTTGCCATTTTGCAACAGGACAATGCTCGCCTTCACGTGGCAGCCGTCTTTATGAACTGTCTGCCTGATGTTGAGGTTCCCCAGTGGCCAGCAAAACCCTCAGATCTGTCCTCGATGGAACACGTCTGCGACCAGCTCGGACGTAAACTGCGGCCCAGTACCATTATGTAGGATACTAAGGACCTGTTGCAACAGTTGTGGGCTACATTGTCTCAGGAAAGGAACAACAGCTTTATGATATCTTTCCCAATAAGTGCATGAATCCAGCCAAAGGGAGTGCAACGTCACATTGTTTGGAAGGCTCACATTCCAAGTTCATTGTACATTTGAGTCGATACTACAGTCAGCGAAACAACGTGACATACTCTTCCAACCAGTGATTATTTTGCGTCCTCCTGCTCTTCTGTGTGCTTCACGCTTATTCGTCAGGCAGTGCAGTATGACGCCGGTTACGAAACTTCTGTCTGTATTCGTTGGGCTTTCCGAAAACTAAGTCCTGCTGCACCGTGCATTAACTGCAAACCTACAGTTTCCTACAATTGGTAATGCCCTATCTGTGACAACCATTAATAAACTGTAAACAGTGAAAGCCTTCACCATGAGCACATCAGAGACGACTATCATGTATCACCTGAAACGTTAATTTCCAATCTTCGGTCCTAATGTGAAAACATTCAGATTAGTATCATCTACCGTGTATATAATTATAACCAACAAGCTTTGGAACAATGTGTACTGTCTGTAAACCCTTATGAAATTGTCGTCATCTTAGAAATATAATGTAGCTAGAGTACTGCATACTTTTCAAGAAACAGGATCTGGAAAGTTAGTTAGTTAAATGTTACATAGAACATTTGAACGTTTTCGATCGACTTGAAGTTGAACGAGTCAGTTTACAGGATATTTACATGATTAGTGTTAACATTAATGGATACATTATTATTTTATTCCTACTGATGCAACTACACTTAAAAACAATATTTTACTGGCTACCAGTCTTTAAGTAGAAATTCGTCAGTGGAATAGTAGGAGTTATCCAGGAGAAATGATTTTAAATTAGATTTAAAACTCGCCTCGCTACTTGTTTGAAATTTGATGTTATTGGGAAAATGATCAAAAATTTTTATTGCTGCATATTGAACTCCTCTCTGAGCGACTGACAGCTTTAACAACGGGCAAGAAAGATCATTTTTCCCTCTGGAGATGTAGGTATGTAAATCACCTTTCTCCTGAAACTGTGATGGATTTCATTAGCGAATATATGATTGTGACGGGGCAGTTAAAACGCCTAGCTCCTTGAAGAGGCACGTACAGGACGTCGGTGGGTGAATACGACCACAGATTATCCTCACTGGTATCTTCTGCGGAATCAATAGTTTCTTTCTAGGTGATGAGTTATCCCAGAAAATTATTTCGTATGACATTAATAAGTGTAAATATGCAAAATATGTTAGTTGATGCATTTGTTCCCAAGATTAGCAATTACACCAAGAGTAAAAGTAGCGGTCCTCAATTGTTTGAGAAATTCAGTAATATGCTTCTGCCAGTTCAAGTTTTCATCAATATGTACGCCCACAAACTTGGAGCATTCTACCCTACTTACTGACTCCTGCTCATGTGGTACATCAATTGATGGTATGACACTAGTTGTCGTATAGAACTGAATGCAGTGTGTTTTTAAAAATTTAGGGAGAGTCCATTTTCAGTGTCACTTGACAGTTTACCAGCTCTTCTTGTGCTTTCGCCCTGATGGGATTTACTGTAACAAAAGTATCGTCTGCAAAAAGTACGGATTTTGCTTCTTGAATGTTAATTGGAAGGTCATTCACATATACAGGTTGATTCACGAAGATATGCAAATATTTTAGTATGTTATTCTACAAGTAAAACTAAAGAAAAAAGTTCGTATAAATGTTTAATTACGGAGTTACGGCTAATAAGAGATTTTGCCTGAAATTTAGCAACCTTCGCTTATATGAAGCCATCGCAAAACTGTACGAGGTAAAGTAAAGCACGATTTCCATTTTTTTAGTTGTTATTGATCTGGTGAATCTAATAAAACATGTCCCAGACGTGTATCTGCAGTAGTTTTCCAGAATATACAGAGAAGCAAAGAAGTAATTTCGCAAAATTTTTAATATATTAACTACGTGACCCAATTTGTTTTTTAGATTCTAGACAGTTGCACAAAGTTTTCAACAGAAGTTGTGGAGAATTTAATTTTGGAAGAATGATGGTAATAAAGTTAACTGAAACTGTATGAATGTGTCAGATAATCGCCTTTTATTAATACCATAGCACATGTGAATTCATGTTAAACCGGAAAAAACAAAGCTCAGTGTTAAGCAAGTTGTACAGTGTACATACAGTTTCGCAATATATTCACAATAAATGTTCAAAAATGTCTCCACCGAGTTCAATGCATTTAGCTGCATGTATATGAACAGATTTAGCTGCTCGTTTCAGTTTCACAGGGCTGTTCTTAATTTCGTCTATTGCATTCATAATGCGAACAAGTAATGCTTCACATGTATTAACTCTGTCCTCATAAACTATGTTTTTCATCCATCCTTACACACAAAAAGCCATTGGTGTTAAATCGGGCGATCTGGGTGGCCACGGACGTGTAACACCACGACCAATCCATTTCTGAGGAAAATGTTCATTTAAATGTGTAGTAACAGCGGTGGTGAAATGTGGAGAGGTGCCGTCATGTTGAAAATACATTTGCAATCGCGTAGCAAGTGGTACATCTTCGAACAAGCGAGGCATTTCTTCTTGAAGGAATTGTAAGTAAGTCTCGCTAGTTAGACGTCCTGGGAAAGTGAATGGTCCAATAAAGAGTGTGTTGTTTATACCACACCACACATTTATGCAAAATAGCTGCTGGAAATTGCGTTGCACTGTTGCATGTGGGTTTGCTTCAGACCATACGTGCTCGTTATGTAAACTGTTTACACCGTCTCGAGTAAACTGTGCCTCATCAGTGAATAAAATGTATTTGTGTAACTGCTGATTAATATTGAACCAGTTGCACAACTCCAATCGAAGGGCAAGATCTCCCGGATGTAAATGATGCACTTTTTGTTTATGGAAAGGATACAGATTATTGCACTTCAGTGTACGCTATACCTTAGATTGTGAAATGCCTAATCATTGAGAGATACGTCGTTACTTGTACCCGGGCTACGTTGAACAGATCCATAATATCCGCATCATCGTCTTCACGTACCGGTATCGGGCGCTCGTACTGATTATGAACGCTAGGTAGAGACCTGCTTCCCGTAACATTTGAAATACTCCACTAACGGTTCGTGCACTTGGAATCCTCCGAGTTGGATAACGTACGCGATATCCGTTAACTGCAGCCGCAGAATTGCCATCACATTTGCCATAAATAAACACGACATCGGCGTATTCCTCTGTCGTAAATTTGAAAGGCATCCCTGTATCATAAATAATCTACAAACTACAACAGTTATTATGCGGCTTCACTTAAATACACTGTTGTTATTATGTTCTTTCGCTGAACAATACAGAAAACTAACTCGTTTCGAGGTTAGGAAACGACTGAAACAACTCACTAACGGTTGTCAACAATGACATAAACGTTTCTACATTCTCAATGGAAAGTAAACAAATTTACTTGTACGACAATCTTTGCTTCTCTGGATGTTCTGGAAAACTACTGAAGATACACGTTTGGGACATGTTTTATTAGATTCACCAGACCAATAACAACAAAATAAATGGAAATCGTGCTTTACTTCAACCTCGTACAGTTTTGCGATGGCGTCATATTAGCGAAGTTGACAAATTTCAGGTAAAATCTTTTATTAGCCGTAACTCCGTAACTAAATATTTGCGGACCTAGGTTTATATGAACTTTTTTCTTTAATTTTATTTGTAGAATAACATATTAAAGTATTTGCATATTTTAGTTACTCACCATATGTAAGGAACAGGTGTGGACCCAAAATTGAGTCCTGTGGGACTCCCTTCGTTATTTTACCCCGCTCACTAAACTTTTCTGTCTTCCCGATTCCCTACATTGTCTGATTTATTCAGTACAAACTTTTCATTTTTTTGTCAAGTGTGATTCAAACCATCAGTTTCATAAAAATTGACTTTTTCTATGAGAGTCTCATAATCATCTACACAATCACAAAAAATTGCAGTTGGCGATATCTTATTATTTAAGACTTGTACTACTTGATGAATGAATTTATAAATAGCATTTTCAGCAGAGCGACCTTTCTGGAATCCAAACTCTGATTCGCTAATTAAATTGTTCCCACTTGTGCGTGCAACTACTCTTGAGTACATCACTTTCCGAATGTTTTGGAAAAAAAGTCAATAATAAAATTGGACGTTAACCGTTTAAGTCTGTATTGCCATCGTTCTTATGAAGTGGTTTAATAATTGCATATTTTAAACTGTTTGGAAAAATTTCATATGCCAGTGATGCGTTGCATACATCGCTAATGACATTACTTATTAAGTTAGGACAACTTTTCAGAATGCTGCTTGTAAATCTATCAGCCTCACGAGAGCTTGGGCTTTTTGCAGTTTTAATAAGTATTATTGTACTGTAACGGAAGTAAGGACATAGTTCAAATGGCGCACTGAACAAAAATTCGGCATTGCAGTTTTAGCGAAGGATGGTATGTGATAATGTCCGAATAAGAATGATAGCACGAAATCTGCAGCATCATCAGAAATTAAACTTTGTGTGTGCTTGTGGCGGGGGAGAGGGATGGAGGGGGAGCGAGGAGGAAAGGGTTTCTCGCTCCAAAGCAAGAAAAAAGGTCATACAAGCAAATGTCTGAAAAATGTAGTTTTTGAGTTATTGTTGCGAAAAAGGTTTCATGTTCTCAAGCCACTTGTTCATATAAAATGCTCAGAATGTCCTATCGATGCTTCTACACAGTTTAGCGTTCTTCGGATCGCAGGTTGTCACAGCCTTTGAGATACCGCTAAACGGCACTGAAAAGTTTCGCAGGTGTCCTCGGCAAAACTTCTCTGAGTTGGAGATGTCTGCTGCATAGACGAGTAGTTTTAGGAGGTGACATGTATAATGATGTGAATGGCTGACGTAATGGTATCAGCAAGGCAGGAAACTCGTCCTCGTCTAATTGTCCATCTGCTAAACAGATAGCACTCAGCGCATCTATGCCAATGTGGGTGACATGTGCTGTGGCCTCACCATGCGTAGCTACATGTTTTATTTTAAGAGGCACATAAAGCAACGAGCATAGAAGAATTTTCCCAATAAATTTCATGTAGGCAAAAATGTTATTACGCCCGAGGAGGTCTTATCGGCAGCAACATAGAATTTCTTCTCACACATTAATCTTAAACTAGCCTGTGATTTATCTTGTGGAAGGACTGACCAGTTCATCTGAATGTAAAAACCAGAAACGATACACTTCCTGAATGATTAAAAATGTACGCTGAACTCATTCTGGAAACAATCTCTACGCTTTGGTTAAGCACTTTTACCTTAAATTTTGATATCCTATGTTTCAGGAGTCTTAGTCCTCCAAGCTATGAAAGAGAACTTCTGTGAATTTAAACTGATTATTTGTTACAGTCACAGTTATGATGTAATGAAGCTGATTACCACTTTTGTTCGTTACAGACCATCTATACATTTTTCAGCTTGGATACTGTGTAAGTAGTCTAACTCGTCGCCGTATACAGCTGCCTGAACATTAGAATATTAAATACGGATCCTAAAAACCGAAACCGCTGATCAGGATGACGGAGTGAAGGCCAAAATACTGAATTATATCTTTAGAAACGATTTCGCAGCCGAAAGGCCACAGTACGTAGTAACCAATGCAAAACCATCGAGTAAAACAGAAGTGATGTCCGGTGTTCCCCAAGAAGTGTTATGGTCCTTCTGCTGTTCTTAAGCTACATAAAGGGTTTAGGAGGTAATCTGAGCAGCTCTGTTAGATTGTTTGCAGATGATTTTGTCATATAATGTCTGTTATAGTCATCAAAAGATCACAACTAATTGCAAAATGACTTAGACAAGATATCTATACGGTGCGAAAAGTGGCAATTATCTCCCAATAAGGAAAAGTACGAGGTAATCCACGTGAGTACAAAAAGAAATCCATTAAATTTCGATTACACAATAAATCACACAAATCTAAAGGCTGTCAATTCGGCTAAATACCTACACAAATTAAGTTGGAACGATCACACAGATAATGTTGTGGGGAAGGCAAACCAAAGACTACGTTTTACTGGCAGAACACTTAGAGGATGCAAAGATACAACAGGTGTACTAAATAGACTGCTTACACTACATTCGTTCATTCTCTGCTAGAGTACTGATGAGCTGTACGCTATCCTTACCAGAGAGGATTGATGGAGTACATCCAAATAAAAGCAAAGAAGGGTAGCTCGTTTTGTATTATCGCGAAGTAATAGTGTGTGTCACGAATATGTTAAGCGAGTTGGGACGGCAATCATTTAAACAAAGGCAGTTTTCGTTGCGGGGAGATCTTTTTACTACATTTCAATCACCAACTTTCTAACTTGAATGTGAAAATACTCCATTGTTGCCATCCTACATAGGGAGAAATGATCATTATAACAAAATATGACAAATCAGAGCTCGTAATGAAATATTTAAGTGTTCAGTATTCCCAAAGGCTGTTAGAGAGTGTAACAGTAGAGAAATAGTTTGAAGGTGGTTCAAAGAACCCTCAGCCAAGCATTTCGATGTCAATTGAGGAGTAATTATGTAGATGTATGATACCTCAATACGGTGCTCCTATCAATCAGCGCACGAACGCAGGGATACAGATGTTCAGATAGAATAAAAAATTAACTGAAATCCGTCAATAGTGGAAAAGTTTCTGGACTGGGTGAGATTCTACAGTTGTTATGCGAAACCACTCACTTCCCTTCTAGCAACAAGGTGTCGTAGATTGCTGGAGAAACGAAGGGTACCTATCGACTACAAAAATTTCGCTGGTCATTCCCATTTTCAGGAACTATCCTACGACAGATACACATGATATTGGACTACGCAACAAATAGAGCTCTTGCAAAATTCGTCTCGCTCTGTTCGTCCGTGAGATCCAGCGTACCGTAGACTACGGACCACAGTTTAATTCAGTGTTTCTTGGCTTCAGTAAGACAGTTGATACAATTACGAAGTGTTGTTTATTGAACGAAACACGACTTCCCGAGTATTTGTGACTTTGTTCAGAACTTTGGTATAGACAGAACTCAACATGTCGCTGTTAACGTAACATAATGAACAGGAGTACTCCGAATAAGTATGATGTGGCCGTTGCTGTTTACAGTACACATACAAGCTCCAAAGAAACTGGTACAGGCATGCGCATTCAAATACAGAGATATGTAAACGGGCACAATACGGGCCTGCGATCGGCAACGCCTACATAAGACAACAAGTATCTGGCGCAGTTGTTAGATCGGTTACTGCTGCTACTATGACAGATTATCAAGATTTAAGTGAGTTTGAACGTGGTGTTATAGTCGGCGCACGAACGATGGGACACAGCATCCTCGAGGTAGCGATGAATTGGGGATTTTCCCGTACGACCATTTCACGAGTGTACCGTGAATATCAGGAATCCGGTAAAACATTAAATCTCCGACACTGCTGCGGCCGGAAAATATTCCACAAAAAGGGGACCAATGACGACTGAAGAGAATCGTTCAACGTGACAGAAGTGAAAACCTTCCGCAAATTTGCTGCACATTTCAATTCTGGGCCATCAACACGTGTCAGCGTGCGAACCATTCAACGAAACATTATCGATATGGGCTTTCGTAGCCGAAGGCCCACTCGTGTTCCCTTGATGACTGTACGACGCAAAGCTTTACGCCTCGCTTGGGTCCGTCAACACCGACATTGGGTTGTTGATGACTGGAAACATTTTGCCTGGTCGGACGAGGTTCGTTTCTTATTGTATCGAGCGGATGGACGTGTACGGGTATGGAGACAACCTCATGAATCCATGGACCCTGCATGCCAGCAGGGTACTGTTCAAGCTGGTGTGGCTCTGTAATGGTATGGGGCGGTTGCAGTTGAAGTGATATGGGACGCCTGATACGTCTAGATACGACTCTGACAGGTGACACGTAGGTAAGCATCCTGTCTGATCACCTGCATCCATTCAAGTCCATTGTGCATACCGACGGTCTTGGGCTATTCCAGCAGGATAATGCGACATCCCACACGTCCAGAATTGCTACTGAGTGGCTCCAGGAACTCTCTCCTGAGTTTAAACACTTCCGCTGGCCACCGAACTTCCTCGAACATTATTGGGCATATCTGGAATGCTTTGCAACGCGCTGTTCCGAAGAGATCTCCACCCCTCATACTCTTACGGATTTATGGACAGCCTTGCAGGATTCAGCACTACTTGAGACATTAGTCGAGACCATGCCATGTTGTGTTGCGGAACTTCTGCATTCTCTCGGGTGCCCTAGACGATATTAGGCAGCTGTACCAGTTTCTTTGGCTCTTCAGAGTATGTACCTTACCTGGTGGATAATGTCGAACCTCCTTGACATTGTCCACGGATAACGCAGTTGTTCGTAGGAAGAAATGGAAATTTGTGGTAAGTCCTATGGGACCAAACTGCTGAAGTCATCGACTCCTAAGCTTACACACTACTTAATTTAACTTAAACTACCTTACGCTAAGGACAATACACACACCAATTCCCGAGGGAGGACTCGAACCTCTGACAGAGGGAGCGGCGGGAACCGTGGCAAGGCGCCTTGGACCGCGCGGTTACCTCGCGTGGCTTTATAGGAAGGTAGCAACACCATGAGACTATGGAAAACTGCGGGAAAAATCTAAAGACGATTATTTCATTGGTGCAGGGACTGGCACATGACCCTGAAAGTAAATAAATGCTAAATAGGTCGAAGAAATCTAGTGCTGTTCGATTACACCATTGGCAAACAATCACTGGCGACTACAATTACCGTACAAGATCTGGGAGTAATAATCTGGAGCGACCGAAAGTGGAATGACCACATACGGGAGTTGGAACTTGTTTCAAAGTTTTACTGGTCTTCATAGTAGGCAGCAGCATTGCGTAGAACCCGTTACCAGCGGTGGGTACCACTGGCAGTGCCAACCGTGTTGATAGTACGAGGGGAATGGTCTATTGCTCGACGACTCTCTGTAACAGTTCTGAAGCGAATGCAATGAAGTGCTTTCTTCAATATAGGAATCAAGTCGCAGTCACAAGGGCCTAAGTCTGCGAAGTGTGGAGGGTGGTTTAGCACTTTCCAGCCCCATCGTTCGGACAAATCGGTCGCAACATGCGCCATATGTGTCTTGCAGAATGATGCGTGAATCGAGCAGAAAGTGTCGCTGCTTCTTTCTGTACGATGTTCATTTTAATAGCACAGCCTGCGACCAGCTTAGAAAAAGAAGTGGGGACACTTTCTACAGGATCCGACCATCATTTTACAGGACAATTCTCGGTCGCATAGGGCGGAAGTTGTCACTGATTTGTTCGATCGATGTGGCTGGGAAGTACTGTACCACCCACCACCCTCGCTGGACGCAAGCCCTTGTAACTTTATCTTCATTCCTAGTATAAAGGAAGCAGTTCACGGCATTCGCTTCAGAATTGTTACAGGAATTCGTCGGGTAATAGACCACTACACTCTATCAACAAAACTGGTGCTACTACGGGTATCCTACGATTTCCACATTACTGGCAACTACATGCATGCATCTATTTTGTATGAGTTGTAAATGGATAAATTGCCGGCCGGAGTGGCCGTGCGGTTCTAGGCGCTACAGTCTGGAGCCGACCGACCGCTACGGTCGCAGGTTCGAATCCTGCCTCGGGCATGGATGTGTGTGATGTCCTTAGGTTAGTTAGGTTTAATTAGTTCTAAGTTCTAGGCGACTGATGACCTCAGAAGTTAAGTCCCATAGTGCTCAGAGCCATTTGAACCATTTTAAATGGATAGTTTCACTATTAAAGTTGAAATTTTCGCAGACAGGACTATAGCAAAAGCAGACGTCAGGCTGTTGTTGGAATAATCCTCAAGAAATGTAACTCAGCCACGAAAGAAGTGGCTTACAGAACACAAGAGACTGGTTCTTGAGTATTGCTCGTCGTAACGTGGCTGGATTAATAGATGAGACAGACAAGACCTAACGAAGCACAGCGCGTTTCGCCACAGGATTGTTTAGTCGGCGCGAGAGCATTAAGGAACTGCTCAATAAAATCTAGTGGCAGACGCTGCAAGAGAGGCGTGGTATATCACTTAGAGGTTTGGTGTTGAAATTCCGAGAGATTTCGATTTCGATATCCTGTCCCCGATCACAGCTGTAATCTGCCAGGAAGTAAGAAATGTAAATGTGAGGGTGGACTTCGTTTCTGTACGAGAGATACAAAGTCCGGACTATTGTACAACGCACATATGTCAGCCTCGCAGAAACATGACCGCACACGCGTTGTCGCGCTGTTTTGAAAGAGTGACGCAGTGGGAACGTGATAAGGGGAGCGCACATGGTGCTGTTTGCGAGGCAACGTGAGAGGCGTTACCTCACCACAGGGAGGCAGGCAGCAGCGATAACGCCCGACCGGACATGTGCTCTTACCCCGCGCACGCGCCTCGCGCGTGATTATACAGTACATCATATACGTGCTGCTCACACCAGTCTCATCCCCGCTGTTGTGCCAGTTTTGAATTAAAACGTAATAATTACAGTTATTTTTGGTATCCTATTTTGTGCTGTCCCTATCGCTTAAGGGAATGGATACAGAATATCAGAATAGAACGACAGGATTAAGGACTTCCTCGCGAACAGAAAGTGTATCGTTCTTAATGGAAAAGCATTGTCAGAAGCAAAGGTAGGATCAAACGTGATTTTTGTACTATTAAAGTCGTCTAGATAGCTTAACATATTTTCTTCTGTTGCGATGTTTAGTAGGTTGACCATGTTTGTTTGGGCTCAACCCAGGACATATTACCATTTTTTTTTTGGATCCAACCCAAGACACATTTCTGTAACTACACTATGGGCATTATAATTGCTACACCAAGAAGAAAAGCAGATGATAAACGGGTATTCATTGGACAAATATATTATACTAGAACTGACATGAGATTACATTTTCACGCAATTTGGGTGCATAGATCCTGAGAAATCAGTACCCAGAACAACCACCTCAGGCCGTAATAACGGCCTTGATACGCCTGGACATTAAGTCAAACAGAGCTTGGATGGTGTGTACAGGTACAGCTGCCCATGCAGCGTCAACACGATACCACAGTTCATCAAGAGTAGTGACTGGCGTATTGTGACGAGCCAGTTGCTCGGCCACCATTGACCAGACGTTTTCAATCTGGAAAATATGCTGGCCAGGGCAGCAGTCGAACATTTTCTGTATCAAGAAAGGCCCGCACAGGACCTGCAACATGCGGTCATGCATTATCCTGCTGTATGTAGGGTTTCGCAGGGATCGAATGAAGGGTAGGGCCACGGGTCGTAACACATTTGAAATGTAACGTCCACTGTTCAAAGTGCCGTCAATACGACCAAGAGGTGACCGAGACGTGTAACCAATGGCACCCCATACCATCAAGCCGGGTGATACGCCAGTATGGCGATGACGAATACACGCTTCCAATGTGCATTCACCGCGATGTCGCCAAACACGGAAGCGACCATCATGATGCTGTAAACAAAACCTGGATTCATCCGAAAAAATGACGTTTTGCCATTCTTGCACTCAGATTCGAGTACACCATCGCAGGCGCTCCTGTCTGTGATGCAGCGTCAAGGGTAACCGCAGCCATGGTCTCCGAGCTGATAGTCCATGCTGCTGCAAACGTCGTCGAACTGTTCGTGCAGATGGTTGTTGTCTTGCAAACTTCCCCATCTGTTGACTCAGGGATCGAGACGTGGCTGCACTATCCGTTACAGCGATGCGGATAAGATGCCTGCCATCTCGACTGCTGGTGATACGAGACCGTTGGGATCCAGCACGGCGTTCCGTATTACCCTGCTGAACCCACCGATTCCGTATTCTGCTAACAGTTATTGGATCTCGACCAACGCGAGCAGCAATGTCACGATACGAGAAACAGCAATCGCGATAGGCTACAATCCGACCTTCATCAAAGTCGGAAACGTGATGGTACGCATTTGTCCTCCTTACACAAGGCATCACAACAACGTTTCACCAGACAACGCCAGTCAACTACTGTTTGTGTACGAGAAATCTGTGGAAACTTTCCTCATGTCAGCACGTTGTAGGTGTCGCCACCGGCGCGAACCTTGTGTGAACGCTCTGAAAAGCTAATCATTTGCATATCACAGCATCTTCTTCCTGTCGGTTAAATTTGGCGTCTGTAGCACGTCATCTTAGTGTTGTAGCAATTTTAATGGCCAATAGTCTACTTAAAACATAAACCGTTTACTGAAACGTTAAACTGTAATTTTTCATTTGTGCTTTTCACCAGACATGTTCTTCTTTACAAACGATTTGCATACAGTGTGGACTGAACGACCAGTTCCCAGAAAAGAGCTATCTAAATCATTTTGAACTGTTGTGAACACATATTCATTCCCCTTTCTCTTCACTACTTGTTACTATTAGTGTTATCAGCAGTATAAGAATATGAATTTTCCTCAAGTTTGCTTTTTTTCACAAACAGCAAAAGATGATGAGTCAAAATTGAAACAGTTTCGCCTGACACTTCATAGACATTTAAAAGTTTCCTCGTAAACGAATGGACCGTTTTTACCAAACTTGGTACACGTATCACATACTGCCTCGAAAGGTTCGCTGTGGTGGTAAGGACTACCCACCCTACAGGGTGGGGTAGGAGGGAAGAGTGTAGTTCAAGACGTGCGAATATTAATTAATACTTTAGTTATCTAATATTTCAGAGTGGGATCGTGGTGGCACTTACAGACTTGCAATGAACCTTACATATAATTTAAAACTTTCACGAAACTGGCTCTCGCTGACGACCACCACAAAATGATGAAAGGAACAGATTTTTTCGCTTACTACGTTTTCGCTGTTTAACCAGTAAACCTGCCATGTGAAGCATGACGTTTTAATTTATTACTTTTTCCCTATTAACTGTATTCACGACACAGTTTTCAAACAGCATACACATACCGCACTGAACGTGCCAGCAAAATTATGTCATTGTACGACACATACTTAAGGAAATATGACGTGATAAACACAGAGATCCGTGAAAAACTGCCGCGTCATGCAAGACGTTTAAATTTATTACTTCGTTGCTACTAACTCTATTCGCAGGACTCTTCGTAAACAGTATCCGCATCTACGGTGAAAGTACCTACCAAAACATGTCGTTGTGTAAGACATAGTTCATGAGTTACGACATTATAAACACTAAGAAGCGCGAAAAAGTGCCACATCATGCATGACTTTTTAATTTATTGCTTCTTTACTACTGACTCTATTCACAACACATTTCGCAGAGACTAGCCACATATACAAGCATATGTACCTGCAAAATTATATCATTATACAGCTCATAGTTCAGGATAAACGACATCAAAAACACACAGCCGCGTGAAAATGAAACTGCAGGGCGAAATTCGTTAGAGATCGGGGTGAAATATGTGTAGAAATACGGGTGAAAAATGTTAAATATATGTGAAATGTATTTGACAGGTGGGTATGCTGGCAAAGCCACGGATAAAAATCTCATAATAAACCTTGGAATGATTTCAACCAAATTTGGTGCAGATATTAGTGGGGGTGACAACGTCGAGAGAGAACGAGGGGAGGAAGAAATGGACAGACAGGGGAAAGGAGGAGATCGACATAGATATGGGAGAGAGGGAGATGGACAGGGAGAGAGACGGAGGGGGAAATATGAAATATCGCTAAGTAACGTTAACAACAACTGCCCCACTTTTGGTTCTAATAGATGAAAATTTTGGATCATATAACTTTTTAACCAGTTTAGACGTGCTATATGGTGTTTTGAACCTTAGAACGTGTCTAGCAGTGCTGTATGAAAATGTAGCCTCTTTAGCAGCACACCCCAGATCACAATTTCCATATCTAGCTTTAAAAAAAATCTCATAAGTTTGGTGAAGCAGCAGTATTAACAACACTCCTATCTCAACATTAAACACGCTCTTCTTTTGCCCGTTGCTAAAAGGTGAGGCAAGAAACGAATGGAGTGATCAAGAACGTGCAGACGAGTAACTTCACTCTCGAAAACAACAAAAACACATTGTTCCTCACTTTTGACCAAATCAAAAACAGTAAGTGAAATGTTGTGGCGAAACAGGTAGCCACACCTCCCCGTTGACGTCACTGTTTGCTCCGAGGACGGCTGAGAGAGGCACGGACGTAAGCGAATGTTCAAAAACGCGATGTCAAGCATGTAGGTGTAAAATAATAGAAATTCTCGCCTGTCATAAAATTCTAAAACCCCGGACAATTTTACAAGCCCAGAAATTACCCCAGACAGCACTAAAAAGCCACGACTGTCCGGGCTAATACCTGACTCGTGGTAAGCCTAACGTTTCGGATGCTGACATCATCACATGAAAACTCGTAAAACAAAGTCCTATATCAGTTGCAATAAGATAAATGCCAACTTGGCACTACCGCCATCTGTATATGCGCATATCGCTTGCCATGACCTTTGTCACCTCAGTGTACGCATGTGTACTTCACCCTTTTTTTTACATTGCGTGCGCCGTCTGCCTGCCAACAAATATCAGTCACGAGGGTATTTTAATATACCATATGACTGCACAGGGATGTTAGCGTAATGCCTGAATCGAATTTTTGATTAGAATATAAAATCTAAATTATGCATTTCGGTAAAATAATGGCATATGATCCTTTTTTAAGCATACCGCTGCTGTAGTTGACCTGTTCTGAGGAGTATTTGGTCAGTACATATTTGCCTGTTAAATATACCGTTATTATTTCTGCCGATCTGTGGTCATTGGTAAAATTTCGTGAAGCTTTGGTTTCGAAAACTATTTGATATGGTTTGATATTTATAGATTCTGTTGTGGATTGATGTTGCTGTGGCTCACAAGCACTTTTCACTGCACATTTGAGCTCCAGATACACTGTCGACAGTCGTTTATTTCACTGTTTTGTTTTCCATTGTCGGACAAAAAATTTTAATTTGTTCATATAATGTTACATTATATATATATATATATATATATATATATATATATATATATATATATATATGTGTGTGTGTGTGTGTGTGTGTGTGAGCGTACATGTGTTAGTATATTGATTGTTGTTTGATAATTCGCTTAGTGTTGAGTAATGTACTGTTGTAGATTAGTGTTTGGTATGTGATGACTATTTGGCAAGTATCGCAGCTATTTGGATGTGGTAATTTTCTTCTTTTGTTGATAAGTGGTACAGATGATTATTATGTTTTAAAGTCTGGAGGTCTCTTTCTGTGCAACTAGGGTGATGGTTGTTTTCAGTCAGGTGATCTGCAAATTTAGAGTGTGTACACGAAATTATCCATGTCTTGAAAATCTTGTGTTCACGTAAACTGTAAACCAGGTCACGAAAACCGACAACGGCCGGGATACCGCTGTGCTGACCCCTTCTGCCCTTCCGTACCGGGTCCAGTGACGCCATTGGTGGAGGATGACACGGCAGTCGGTCGGTACCGAACGGCCTGCCGGGGACAGTAGACGGAATTTGCGTTTTTAAATTGTAAACGGTGTATCATTGGAAGGAGATGAAAAATTAGTAACATAGCTCCTCAGGTGAATCTTTGTGAAATAGCTTCATACATTGCCCATGCACGGCAGCTTTACTTAAAGAATACGAAATGGTGGTTGAAACGCCGATTAATCGTTTAAGGCATTTGCCTTAAACGATTTAGGAAAATCACGGAAAACCTAAATCAGGATGGCCGGAGACGGGATTGAACCGTCGTCCTCCCGAATGCGAGTCCAGTGTGCTAACCACTGCGCCACCTCGCTCGGTCAGAAGTTAAATATGAAGGTATAGTTCACCACATTTTATTGCCAGATTGCTACACTTAAAAATCTCTTATACTATATGTTCAGTTTAAATGCTCGATTTAATTAATTATCTGTCTTTACACTTATTTTTCTACTATCTCATATGTTCTTATGCAGCAACTGAGTATGGCTGTGACATAATACAAAAATTTTAGAACCATATTGTGGAAGAGAATTCAGTATTATTCATGAGGAAATTGGCCCTTTTATCCAGATCGAGATTTCTGGCAGTCATATTAGATATTTAAAAGAGCGCAACAGAAATCTTACAACTGCATGGAAAATGGGGTCTATTTGTCCATATAACCTGAAACAGAACTCCACCAGGCTAATAGTACATAGAAATCACATTATAATTCATATAAGTTACATAATGACTGACACACGTTTACTGAAAGATCTTTGCAGAATAAAACTATATGAGCAACCAGTACACGAATCTGGAATCTTGTCCTCCGTACCTCTCTCTTACTTTTGAAGTAGTGCGTACTTTCTTGCAGAGCGAAAGATTCATTCTGGAAACTCCCACTGTTGAAGTATGCGAGACACAGTGGTAAGATGATCAACTTTGCAGTGCTGTATCTTTTTCATTTACATTTGTTTCATTCCAGGTTCTTTTTCACGATATCTCAATAACTACACCTGAAGGAAGCCGCCGCGAACAGTAATGAATCACATAGAGAGAATCTACAGCTGCCAAAGCAGTTACGGTATTCCTACACCGCCGTGAAAACTCATTTTCTCAGCTATTCTGGATCCCAAGTACCACATAATCGACGCTGACGTGCTTCCGACCTCCAACATCGTCTGGCGTAGCAATAAATGCAGTGATATCTGTATACACGATGTCCGAAGTAACGGGGCACCGCTTTTATTTCTTTCTTAGGTGTTTAAAGATTTCAAAAGAAAATTAGTGAAAGTATTCAAAATGTTAAGTTAGCTATTGAAAGTTTAAAGAAATATGGAAGTAAATATGGCAGAAATATGGAAGTAATATGAAAGAGGAAGCAAAATTTAAGTCTAACGTCCAATCACGGTGAGGTCAAGAGAGACGGAAAACATGCTGGGATGAGGGAAAGTATAGGGAAATAATTCGGTCTTACCATTTTCAAAGGAGTCATCCAAGTATTAATGTCAAGGAATTTTAATGACGTTAGAGAGGAAAAGATGAATATGGTGATATATCACTATTTAACTCTGCAGTTAAATTTTCGTAATGAAAGCAGAAAATGAACATCATTTCTTCCAGGAGCGCTAGTTCTGCAAGTTTCGCAGGAGAACTTCTGTGAAGTTTGGAAGGAAGGAGATGAGACACTGGCGGAAGTAAAGATATGAGAATGGGTCGTGAATCGTGCTTAGGTAACTCAGTCGGTAGAGCACTTACCCGCGAAAGGCAAAGGTCATGGATTTCGAGTCAC
The DNA here is from genome assembly GCF_021461395.2 of Schistocerca americana. NCBI lineage: Eukaryota > Metazoa > Arthropoda > Insecta > Orthoptera > Acrididae > Schistocerca > Schistocerca americana. Next base: position 602,728,627 of record NC_060120.1, read on the forward strand.
GGTCCGGCGTACAGTTTTTAGGAAGTTTCAATTCAGCGCACACTCCGCTGCAGAGTGAGAAATTCATTCTGAAAGCGGGGAGTGTTTGTACTAAGAGATCATGGCTGCTGTCTCATGCAGCTTCCTCTCCGTTAAACAATGGTTGTATGGCAATGGAAACGAAACTGTTCTTTTTTTCTGTCTTGACAGGACACAACCTCCTCTTTCAAGGATTCCACAGTTTAATTTGAGAAAAATTCACTGATACATCAGAAAAGGTACCACTGTATTATTCTTACCGTTACCTGTCAAATAGACACATTGTCCGATTAAGAATCTTCTAGATACCAGCAATAAAGTACAGAGTATTAAGCACGCAGAAAAATATCAGGAGTGCCTAGGCTACATGAGAACGGTGTACGTTTTACCACCACTGTAGTGAAGAAACCGGGTGGATCAGTATCTGTGTCAGCAGGTGATGGCATCCCGACGTTGGCTTTGCTCAGAAGGAACAGACATCTACATGTACACCCCCTCTTCTCTGTTCTACCGACGAATGGGAAGAATGTCGGCAAACCTCTGTATCGGCTCCGGTTTCTCGAATTTTCTCGTCGTGATCATTTCACGAGATGTATGGGGAGAAAGTAATGTGTTGTCCTACCCTTCCCGGAAAGTGTTCTCCCGAAATTTCGATAGTAAACCTCTCCATGATGCACAATGCTTCTCTTGTAGCGTCTGCCACTAGAGTTTGTTGAGCAGCTCTGTAACACTCGATCGCCAAGTAAATGCTACACCGACGACCGACGCCGACTTTCAATCTTCTCTATCTATTCTCTCAGTCCTAAGAATCCCACATTGATGAAAAATACTCAAGAATCGGTCGAAAAAGCGCCTTTTGAGCCTCTTCCTTCGTGGATGAGTTACATTTCCTTAAAATTCTTCCTATGAACGTCAATCAGGCATCTGCCTTTCCTAATGTTTGTTTTATGTGCTCATTCCAATTAAGATCGTTCCGGATGGTTACTCTTAGATATTTTACGGTAGATGCTGTTTGCAGCAGTTTGTCATGAATAGTATAGCTGTACAGTAGTGGATTTCTTTTCCTATGTATGCGCAATATGTTACATTTATTTACGTTCAGGCCAAATTGCCAGTCGCAGCACCATTCATCCGTCCTCTGCAGGTAATTCTGCAAATCGATACTGTCTTTTGGATTTGCTTCTTTCTTGTAGTCAACCACATCGTCTGCGAAAAGCCTTATGGAGCTTCCAGCGTCGTCTGTTAGATCATTTACATACATCGTAAAACAGTAACTGCCCTATCACACTTCCTCGACAGCCTCCTGAGATTACTGGGTTGGTGCATAAGTTCGTACTGTTTTCCCATAAGTTTAATAAACACAATAGATACACGTAACAGAGACTTCAGTTTCAATAATATACTCTTCTTTACAATTTACAACAGTTTGCCAACGCTGGGATAACTTTTCGGTTCCACTACTGTAGAAATCACATGATTCTGAAGATGAACTCGTCGAAACATGTTCGGTGCGCATTTGCATCCGGAAAGATGAAAAATTTGAGGGCGCAGGGTCAGATGAATAAGGTGGGTTCGGAATGACTTCCCAACCCAACTACTCAACAATGTTTTTTGTCAGTCTAGCAGAATACGGGCGCGCGTTATCGTGGAGTAGCAAAACTTCACGCAGTCTTCCTGTTCGTTGGTCTTGGATAACATCTACAAGACGTCTCAGTTGTTGTCAATAAATGTCAGCCGTGACAGTTACACCTCGGGGAAGCAATTCCCGGGATAGCACACGTCACTGTTCCATCAGATCTATTACATTATCTTCTGTGGAAGGTGTTTGCACGGGAAGTTGCTGCTTTGTTTGGGCTTAGCCATTCCTTTGTTTTGCTTATGTCAGCGTAAGGACACCATTTCTCGCTATCAGTACCGGTACAGGATAGGAATGGCCGGCGTCATTCAGGAGCCAATTTATGACGAGCAAGTATGGATGCACGGATGGCCACCCGATGATTTTTGTGGTTTTGGTTTATAGCATGCGGTACCCATACACTTTCTGAAACGACCCATTGCACGCAGTTGTAGCACGATGGTGAAGTGATCACATTTACCACATTTGCCAGATCTTGAGTACACTGAAGTGGCTCATTGTGCATTAACGCGTTGAAACGATCTTCATCAAACCCTGAAGCTCTTTCTGAACGTCGAGAGTCACTAATGTCAAAAACGATTCGCCTTAAAAAAAAAAAAAATAAAGAAAAAAAAACATTTTCTTGCCATACTGTGTCCTATGGCATTATACCAAGATATGGGGCAAACTTTTCTGGCTGCCTCCGCTGCTGTCACCGTTCTATTGAACTCAAACAGAAGAATATGTCAGAAATGGTCCAATTTCTCCACTTGGCACTCCATTTTCTAGAGTCTACAACTCCACTCTCTATCTACAAATGACAAAATGACAATATGTAAACTCAAACTGCAAAAGTGAACTGCAAATAAAAACAATGACAGTCGATAAATAAAGCTGTAGCAACCGGAATACCGATATGGAAAACAAAAACGCTACGTAATTAAGCGACGTGTTGAGTTTTATCTGCAAGAAAGTCATGAATCCAGTTACAAATCTAGTCCCATACTCGCTAACCTCGTATTTATTTTCACGTAACGGTAGTGCGGGACTGTATCAAATGCCTTCCTGAAGCCAATGAACTCGGCTTCAACGTGAGCACCAATGAACCAATGACTACAGAGCTGTATTTCCCATGAAAGAACAGAGCAAGTTGAGTTTCGCGAGACATCTGTTTGCAGAATCCATGTTGATCATAATTCGTCATCACAAAACATCAGTACTCCTACAACAGATATAAAGATTTACCCGACGGCAAGTGTATCTGCTTGTGGAGTTGCCAGTTACTGTAGCAGATAATTCTGATTCTACTAAGGTAACATAAGTAATTGCGTTACATGTATGTGGTCCTTTACGCCCCTTTTGACGAACTATTTCCATACTGACTTGATCAGTTAACTATAAACACACTTTACTTTTCTGTCTTTCTCCATGTTTGAATTATTAAATATTTTCTGAAAAATAAGGCAAGTTGGGGGAAATCATAGAAAATAGATATCAGTATGTCCGACTAAGTGTGTGACCTAACACTTCACCATGTCTGTCCATAACATATCGCGAGGAGGGTTCTGAGAAGTGTTGACGCCATTGCTTGACCTACGAGGTCATCAGATCCATCTGTACAGAGCGCGTATCGTACGTGGCGTGTCAAGGCCTGCTCCGCCGTCAGCAGCCCGCAGCAACGGCACGTTCGAGCGAGGGGGAATGGCAAATATTATGCACCACATCTCAAGATTCAGCTTCATATGTAAATGACGGGATGTCACGTAAGTGACTCAACGAAATAAACGCGTTGTCACATAAGGAGAGCCAAATTACTCGGTAAATGCCAAAAGCAATTCTACATATCGAACGCTTTGTTTCGTTTAGCTCCACCTTACAGATATTTCAGACAGTTGCAAGCCGTGAGAAATATTTTCGTGTTTACACTCCAGGTTACTCTGTTTTAGGCACTGCTAGGAATTCCTCGATTTCAGGAAGGCAGTATGAGATGGTTGCAGATGAAGAATACACAAAACTGGAAGCTACACATAACAGACATCACATTTCCAGACAGATGACGCGGTCGTCTCACACCTTTACGAGTGCTCGCCATAGAAAACAAAAGTCTAAGAATGGTTAATTGGTCACATTACAGCGGGACTTTGACATGGATGTGTGAACTATAAGTGGCGGAATCGAGCCTTCAGCTTTGCTACCTCTGGATCACGCTATCCGGGGTTCGATTCCCAGAGGGGTTGGGGGTTTTCTCTGCCCAGGGACTGGGTGTTTGTGTAGTCCTCATCATTCCATTATCATTCATGAAAGTAACTAGATTGGACTGTGTACAGATAGGGAATGTGTAAGGGCGCTGATGAACGCGCAGTTGAGCGCTCCACAATTCAAACATAATCTTCATCATCATCGAACCTTCAGTATTCACTTCATAATTATATAAAGAGACAGTCTCGGTTTGCAAAGTTGTTTTCACTAGAAATGAGGCGTTCTGCCTGATTAAGGCTTCCTCAAATTTTCTAAAACAAAAGAAATATCAAGGTTGTAATTAAACAAAATTGCAAGTTAAGGGACATGGTTCTGAGCTGCGCTAAAATCTTAAAAATTATTTTAAAAATAAAAGAAAGCATATAAACACTCACGAAACGCTGTCAAAGTATATCACCGGCTGGTAGGGCGGTTAGTCTGAGCGTTGGTAATAAACCATTTAGAGGGAGAACCGTCGAACAAAATACACTGGAACAAAACCAGGTGTATTAACTTGAAAGAAAAAAAAACCGGGGATAAATGTATGAAGACAATGGTAAAGGGCAAGAAGGGGTGTAGACAAATAAAGTAACGGAAAATGCCTGAAAACAGAGACGCCCGATGAAGCGCAGCCTAGAGCCACTCGTACATAAACCTAATGTGAGACCATGTAGGCGGTCAGGAATTGACGCCAGAGTAGCCAGAAATGCAGCAAAAGAGCGAGAGTTTTCAAGAGTGGGGAAGGAAATAAGTTTGTGGTCTTTTTGCGGACTCCTACAGGCACTCGACTGGGGTGATTCAGAAACCACCGAAGGGTTGGATCACGACACAAATTTGTAGCTCGTTCCTCTGCAACATGAGTACAGTGTATTAATGGGTGCGCCACCTCACATAGTGGCAAGCTGAGAGCTGGCGACGGTAAGGTGTTCGCACCCCTTCGGCGTTAGAAGGATCGTTCCTACGAAAATATGCGTCTACATTCATTCTCTGTAAACCATTGTGAAGTACATGGAAAGGGGTACTGCCCAGTATACTACATAATAGGATTTGATCCCGTTCCATTCGCACATTGGGTACGAGGTAAATGACTGCTTAATGCCTCTGTGGGCACTGTAACGTTGACAGATTAATTACATTGCAAGAAAAAGAAAATCGACATGCCACGAAAGAGTTATCCGAATGGGACGGAAATCGGTAGATGTGATGTACATGTATACACAAACAAATGCTTACAATTTTACAAAAAATTGAATGATTTATTGAAGAGAGAGAGCTTCACAAATTGAGCAGGTTGGTCCTCCTTTGGTCCTCATGCAAGAAGTTATTCGGCTTGGCATTGAGTGATAGAGTTACTGGAGTCCGTCTTCTTGAGGGATCTCGTGCTAAATTCTGTCCAATCGGCGCGTTACATAGTCAAAATCTTGAGGAGGAGGAGGAGGATATTAGTGTTTAACGTCCCGTCGGCAACGAGGTCATTAGAGACGGAGCACAAGCTCGGATTAGGGAAGGATTGGGAAGGAAATCGGCCGTGTCCTTTCAAAGGAACCACCCCAGCATTTGCCTGAAACGATTTGGGGAAATCACAGGAAACCTAAATCAGGATGGCCGGAGACGGGTTTGAACCGTCGTCCTCCCGAATGAGAGTCCAGTGTGCTAACCACTGCGCCACCTCGCTCGGTCAAAATCTTGAGCTGCTTTGAAATCTCTGGGTATTGTGCTCCAAGTTTGGGAGAGATCCAATGACCTTGCTGGCCAAGGTAGGGTTTGCCAAGCACCAAGACAAGCAGTAGAAACATTCGTGTGCGGGCGGGATTTATGTTGCTGAAGCGTAAGCCCTGGATGGCTTGCCACGAATGGCAACAAAAGCGGAGCTCAGCATATCATCGACGTACAGCCGTGCTGTAAGGGTGCCATGGATGACAACCAAAGGTGTCCTGCTGTGTAAAGAAATGGCACTCCAGACCATCACTCCTGGTGACTGTAGCCCACCGTGTGACAGGTTGTGTATCCCAATGACATCCGGGGCGTCTCCGACACGTTTACGGCTTGAAATCTGTTTGACTGGAGTAGAATTGTTTTCTGTGACGAGTCCCGCTTCACGGTGAGCTCCGATGACCAACGATGACGTCTCTAGAGACATCCCTGACACCGGTGGGTATATTCTACGCCACGGTTTGTTGCCCTTCATGGTAAGACATCCTGAGATTACGTTTCAGAAAGATAATGCCCAACCGCACATAGCGAGAGTCTCTGCTGCTTGTCTTCTCGCCTGCCAAATCCTACCTTGGCGAGCAAGGTTACCGCATGTCTCTCCAACTGAGAACGTTTGGAGCATAATGGGCAGGGACCTCCAATCAGCTCTGGATTTTGACGATCTAAGGCGCCGATTGGACAGAATTTGGCACGGTATCCCTCACAGCCGGCCGCTGTGACCGAGCGGTTCTACGCGCTCCAGTCCGGAACCGCGCTGCTGCTACGGTCGCAGGTTCGAATCCCGCCTCGGGTACAGATGTGTGTGATGTCCTTAGGTTAGTTAGGTTTAAGTAGTTCTAAGTCTAGGGGACTAATGACCTCAGATGTTAAGTCCCATAGTGCTTAGAGCCATTTGAACGTCCCTCAGAAATACATTCAACAACTGAATCAATCCCAAGCCCAATAATTGCTTGCTTGAGGGCCGGTCGTGAACCATGGGATATTGACTTGCTCAATTTGTGAAGCTCTTTCTCGTCAATAAATCGTTCAATTTTTTCTTAAATTGTGTTTATTGTTTGCCTGTATATTTGCATTACAGCAGGCGCCTCACAGTTAATCAGTCAGTGGGCGTGAATACAGTGTACAGGCGCTAGGAAGACTGCAGTGTTATTTCCAACTCAGATTTAGCGAGCAGAAATCGTGTCGTAGAGGAGGCAGTGGCGAGAGGAAAGAACACAGCGCGGAGGGCAGCCAACGAGCGGCGCGGCTGCGCACAAGCCGAGGCGCGTTGAGGCAGGTCAGCGCGCGGACTGCCGCAAGGCCGCGCGCGACGTCACCGAGCCGTCGTGGCGCCCCCGGGAGGCTCTGCCGTTCCCACGCCAGCGACCGTAGTCTCCGCATGCTCTGCACAGTCCACAAGTAACTGATGCAACTTTAATCGCACTCTGAACACTAATACCTAAGTCTATCTCATCCACGTTTCATCCTCTTCCATATTAGGCTCTTTCTTTTTGTTGTCATATCTAGCTGTATTGCATAAGTTACGTTTCCAGTGTAAAGCTCTTTTAATCCTCCTCTGCTATTTCGTTTGGCTGCATATCCTCTCCCTTTCCTTCTCAACTGCACTGTGGTGTCACCGCCAGACACCACACTTGCTAGGTGGTAGCTTTTAAATCGCCCGCGGTCCATTAGTATACGTCGGACCCGCGTGTCGCCACTATCAGTGATTGCAGACCGAGCGCCACCACACGGCAGGTCTAGAGAGACTTACTAGCACTCGCCCCAGTTGTACAGCCGACGTTGCTAGGAACGGTTCACTGAGAATTACGCTCTCATTTGCCGAGACGATAGTTAGCATAGCCTTCAGCTAAGTCAATTGCTACGACCTAGCAAGGCGCCATCACCAAGTTATATTGAGATGATAATACCGTATCAACAAGACCAATGTTCACCAATTGTGGATTAAAGTTAAGTATTCCAGCAGCTACGTACTTTTCTTTATAGCATTCATTACGTATCCTGTTTCAGACCTCACGCCAGCCTGCGGCTTCCTCAAATAACACGGTGTTGGCACTTCTGCCGACACTTCATGCACAACAGTCTCTAGCACGATCTCAAATCTTGTCTTATCTTTTATTTCTTTCTTTAAACAATTTACGAGAACGTAGCCAGGTGACACCCTCTGATATAAACAGGTACACACACGCCATTTTCGAGGCACAACGGCAACGAGAGAGTGCTTTGCAAGGAAACTGAGAACTTCAGTACGCGTGGCATACACAGAAAGACAAAACACACACTCCAAACAACTAGTGCCACCACACAACTAAAGGTTATCAACGTCAGAAGTTACCGGTAGCGAAAATTAATTATCAAAGGTTCAAAATGGTTCAAATGGCTCTGAGCACTATGGGACTGAACATCTGAGGTCATCAGTCCCCTAGAACTTAGAACTAATTAAACCTAACTAACCTAAGGACAGCACACACATTCATGCCCGAGGCAGGATTCGAACCTGCGACCGTAGCGGTTGCGCGGTTCCAGACTGTAGCGCCTAGAACCGCTTGGCCACTCCGGCCGGCATTATCAAAGGATGATGCAGTAGGATGGGCATCTTTCATTGTATAGTGCTGGGAGACGCTAGATTCACCTTGGTAACCCTTCTCCGTGACGTCACTATAACGTGTACATACCCAGTTTCGACGGTCGGGGACGTCTATTAACTTTCGCCGTCATGTCAAGTCCGAGCGCGGTGGACGTCCCGTGTAACGGTGATCCATCTTGTGTCCAGGCGACGGAGAGATATCACCGCGATGAGTCTATGGTTTCACGATTTCACCTGGGTGTCGGCACCCTCACTGTGTTGACACACGCCACCACCCAGGGCGCGGTTTTATAATAGCAGTTTACTGACCTAAAACTACGCGACTAGTTGCTGTTTCCAATACCTAATCACTTCCAAGTATGGAAGTAATGTGGTGAGAGCAAAGTTTTGTTTATTTCAGAAATGGTCTGCATATTCTTAATCATCGTGTGTTCCTCACTGGTATCGACTGAAAAGGATTCAGTGGTTGCGTAACAGCGGCTAAGTCACATCTTTCCTAATTTTATTCGATCTTGACCTGTTTATTGACTTCGTTTTAATTGATCTGTTTATTCGTTTGAGGACGTCGTACTTAACGTAATTTTGTCGTTAGATAGACAAAATTATACGTGCTTTGCGCATCAGAATAATAAATGTAGTATTACTATTTCACTCTTTTGAAACAGGAGAAAAATTGTAAATACGGACTGTCGTTCTCACTGTGGCAACCAATATCGTTCACGAAGTAAAGTGGCAAGTCGTAGTTTCAGTTAGTACATTCATTGCAATTTTGGAAACCATTCTTACCTTTTCCTTCTTTGAACGTGAGAACCTGCCAACTTCATACCCTTTATTAACATACTGTAATAATGTATTACTAAAAGTTCTTAACAATAAACTTCCCCAGTGGTAAAAGTGTGGTGGCTGTGTGACGTATGTTCTACTTTGTGCGGGCAGAATGAACTTCTTTCTTTGCACTTCAAAGTAATTGAAACAACCAGAAAAAGCAGCAGCAGCTACATTCCTGTACCAGTGGCAGAATACATTTCGTCTGCATACGTGTAGATATTCTTGTTTGGGAAAGAAGTAGCTTATAAATATCATTTTATGCTTTATAGACGTCTGAGACAAAATTAGGTCTTAGTTCTTTTTCGAATATGTCAATATTTTCTATGATTTTGAGTTGTACTTACTTTTTTTACCAGATCGTGAACGTATCTAGAACATTTATTGGCATTTGCGTGTGTCACGCTTAATTTGTAAATTATTGACAACGACAACTTACTCCTGGGAGATAGCGCTCTCATATGTACATAACATCATAAATTACACAACATTCCTTCCTTAAATTAATAAGATCCCAGAATCTGTTAGAAAAGCGAAGGAAAAAAATTTAGATGCAGGACGTGAACCGACGCACAAGCTAGAGTCTGTTTCATAACACGACACTAACCATTAAATAACTACGGAAGCTTGAAAATTGGTGCTCTGTTTTACAGTTGAACATCGTGAGGGCTTCAGCTCCAGTAATGTTTTTATTTTAATTTAACTATAAGAAACTGTACCAACAGCGACGCGTTTTCGAGAGGTCCTCACTATCTGATGCAGCTTGTATTCATCGGAAATGCGTAGTGGTTTATAAAACCAATCACATATGGCTTCTCCCATTTCTCAGAACGCGGTGCGACCACTAAAGCCGACAGACGTTCCCGACGGTCGAAACTTCACATGTGCAAATCATAGCAGCGTCCAGAGAAGTGTTTGTGAGATAAATCTAGCATCTCCCGTATAGTGGTCTTAGTTGTTTATGGTGCGTGTGTGTGTGTGTGTGTGTGTGTGTGTGTGTGTGTGTGTGTTCTGCTTACGTTCCACATACCAAGGTTTTAAATTTTCTTGCACAGTGCTTCCTTGCAGCATTTGGGCCTTGAATGACGGGGTGTGTACCTTTGGAAATATCGGCGGGTGTCGAAGACGTTACCTGGTTGTATTTCCGTAAGATGACTGAATTTTTTATACGCTGGGAGAAACTCAAGTTTCACATTTTACCGCTTTATTCGTCTCTTGTCGGTTTATAGTTTTCAACAAACATGTTTCACTCCCCTTATACATCAATCTAAAGACGATGCCAATGATTTCAGAAACTATAGTCTGTGAGAATTCTAACGAATGTCTTGGCCATGGAAGGATAACCCTGAAAGTAGCGTAGCTAACTTTTTCACTTTTTTCCACAAAACGCTTCACGTTATTGAGAAGATTTAACATTTCACTCATGGTGACGAATCTAAGCTACTTTCCTGTAATTATTAATGTACCTCATCCAGCACGGTAAAGTAATTTGAAAATACGGATTTTTGACGCACTTCGCTTTTACATCAATTTTAAAGACTGAATAATGAAGGATGCGAGTTGCACACGACCAGTCGTCAATACGCCCTTACGACATGTGTTAACCGTGCAGGCTGATTGCAAACTTTGCATAACATCTATCTGTCATTGATGAGCACCAATCTGGACATCAGAAGAGCAGCCATAGATACAATTCCAGGTGAATACTGGTTTTAGAAAGTTTTTGCCTTGTAGAATAATGTGTATTTCACGGATATTCACGATGTAATTAGGAGATAATAAACATCAGCGGTCATAGTTTGTCGCAGTCTGTGGCTCCTAACGCAGACCGACGCAGTCCATTCGAGAGCAGCCTCTTCCGTTTCCAGCAAAGACGACGAGAAGATGATAGTCTCTACTTCTTAATAAGCTTAATATAACTCTGTGACTCAGTAAACCAGATGCGGTACAAAGAGTGGATGAGGTACACTTGCAAACGGTGCTTCAACAGAAACCAGTTCTGGCTGTTTCTGTCCTGCTGCAAACAAACAAACTTTCTTTTGATTTTCGATAATGGAAATTCCAAGGCAATGGCTTGAGGCAACAAGTGTCTGGCATACTGATTCATCAATTTCCAAACGATGAGTATCCGGTTTTCAGGTAGAGTAAGATATATTTCTTCCGACAGCTGCAATTAATTTTCATCTTGATGGAAATCTTTGTGGGGCGACAAAGAATATATATTGTATTTGCTTTCGCGTTCAGAGTGGTATAACAATGTTTATGTACAGTTAACGAATGTGGCAAAGAAAGGGAACTTCGCGTATTGAGACGCTTAGCGTCTCCTTGAGCCCTACCAATGACTACATTCTGATCTTCTACATACTTTCACAACAGTGTCAACATTCTCTTGCTTCTCTGCAATCGCATAATATCCAGAAAGTGGATCATCCTCTTTCAGACATACAAAGCGTATTTTCAATTGGAATCTTGGAAGGTGTACATGCACTAAAATCGCTTGTTAATTAACAATAGCTGTCCTTTTTACAAAGTCAGTTGTGTGTCCATGCTATCTGTTGTTACTGTATACATATCCTTATCAACACCCCTGTTCCTGCAATTAATATCTGCGTAGACAACGGCAAATAAACTTTTTACTGTAGTATTGCCACGGAAATCACAATGTCAGAGGCACGTCTCCTCACCAGTTTTATTCGCGACTGACGCTTCGTCACCTTTCCTACTCTTGACATCTGAACGACTGAAGTACTTAGCTCTTCAATATTTCGTCCAAACATCAGAGCTGCAAAGATTCTTGAAATGTAGAAAAAAATTGGTAACGCAATCTGAGAAAATAGTTTGTCAGAGGTATACGCTTTTATGTGGTTCCAGGAAATTACTGACATAAATTTTCTGAATACTTCCGAGTGACTCACAAAAGAGGACAGCAGTTTCTGTCCCTGAAAAACGTCGAGGAGCTGAAACAATCTCCCTAAATTTCGAGCGTATGTTAGAGCAGTACATGTATTTCTGAGCAAATGCTTATACATTGAATGAAGTGTTGCTTGGCTAATCAGTTAGATTTTGGATGTCATACATAGGTTTTTATGCTGAAAAATATCTAAAATAAAGTTAAAATTACTTTTGGGACTCCACACTTAGATGGGAAGGACTCATTAGAGGAGGAAGTGAAGAAACGGAAATTCCGTTCATTCCTTTGGTTGGAAATGGAGAGGAAAAAAACCCACTGCTATGCAGTTTTACGGAGATTACCGAGGCCTTTTGTCGAAACAGTGGTAGGAGAATACCAGGGGTTCAGCAAGAAAGTAAAATTAAAAGTCTAAAATTATTTTTCTTTTCAGCAGTGGAACCTTGCTGACAGCATCGCGTGGAAAATGGTTTCGGCCACAAAAGCGAAACCGCTTAGTATTATGGGCTGAAGACTGCGACAAACAGTTCGGTCATCCTAACTGGAACATGTAGACAGATTCATGCGAGTCAATGTCAGCGTTTGAATTATAAACGTCCAGGGGAGATGGCTGCCAGGGTTCGAACTGGTTGCCCTGTTTTATTGTATCATTATCGCTGTTTTGCAACCTCGGTCATGTATGATGGTGGTTCCTACCGAAACTCTCTATACCAATCGCTAGCCACTAACCAAGAAGGGACTCATGGCCCTAGCAGTCTGGTCCCTTCAATCCCACAAACCAACTAACCAACCAACCAACCAACCAACTAACCAAGATAATACCGTGCGGAGTAACTTCACAAATACGTGCTTCGCTCGGTGAATATTCGACTAACGGGAACCAATACGTTGTGGTGCAAGGCGAAAATTCAACATAAACTAAAGAGACATTGTGTGTGCCAAGAGAAGAGCACTTCTCAGAATACACAAACAGTTTATCAGGATGAGCAGCACTAGTACACTGCTCACGGTAGATACTGTTGTCGCAGGAAAAAAATCGTTATTGGAGGATGTAACGAAATGCAGAAAGATTTGCAGGTTTTCTTTGAATGTAAATTTATCCATGATAAATGTTTACAATAGACATAAAGAACCCAAAGTATTCCATTACAAGATTCGAAGTGAACATTTCGAGTGCATGATAATGTATAATTATATAGGGGTGATACTAAGAAGCGATATGAAATGGGACGAACACAAACCTGTATCATAAAAGGTGAATAAAAGAGGCAGAATTGTTGGATGGGTGCAGTGCATCGGTAAAGGAGATCACATTAAGTTGTAGCGTTTGGAGTCCTAATGCGAAACGATATCCCAAGCACTGATGTTGGTAAGTCGAAATGGTCAATACGGAAATGTGTAACATAAGTGCACGGGGCTATGACTTGGAAATATTTCGAAGAGGGATAACGAAATTCTCGCGAAATCCACTTGATGAAATTTAGAAAACCTGCATTTGAGAGACACTGTACGACCATATTGCTACCACCATTGTACATCTTTTATAGGGATCGTAAGAATGCGATAACAGGGATTAGGGCGCTTACGGAGACATATAGACACACAATTTTCTCTCGCTCGTGTACGGTTGAAATGGAGTTGGAACTCGCTAATGCACTGACAGTGATTCGTGAACAATATCTGACCTATTAGTAGACTTTAATGTCGGGTGTGTCTGCTCTTCGCATTTATGAATGTTATAACTCTGCTGGGGACACTTGCAGTGAGATGTCTGAATGTCTGTGTAGAGACGGTAGTCCGTTCTTCCTCAACAGCTGAAACCAGAGAAAACAATAATGTTGGATACTGTTAACATCGAGTATGGATTTAAGTGTCAGGAAGTCGTTTCTGAAAGTATTTGTATAGAGTGTAGCCATGTATAGAAGTGAAACGTGGACGATAAATAGTTTGGACAAGAAGAGAATAGCAGCTTTCGAAATGTGGTGCTACAGAAGAATGCTGAAGATTACATGGGTAGATCACATGACTAATGATGAGGTATTGAATAGAATTGGGGAGAAGAGAAATTTGTGGCACAACTTGACTAGGAGAAGGGATCGGTTGGTAGGACATGTTCTGAGGTATCAAGGAATCACCAATTTACACTCCTGGAAATTGAAATATGAACACCGTGAATTCATTGTCCCACGAAGGGGAAACTTTATTGACACATTCCTGGGGTCAGATACGTCACATGATCACACTGACAGAACCACAGGCACATAGACACAGGCAACAGAGCATGCACAATGTCGGCACTAGTACAGTGTATATCCACCTTTCGCAGCAATGCAGGCTGCTATTCTCCCATGGAGACGATCGTAGAGATGCTGGATGTAGTCCTGTGGAACGGCTTGCCATGCCATTTCCACCTGGCGCCTCAGTTGGACCAGCGTTCGTGCTGGACGTGCAGACCGCGTGAGACGACGCTTCATCCAGTCCCAAACATGCTCAATGGGGGACAGATCCGGAGATCTTGCTGGCCAGGGTAGTTGACTTACACCTTCTAGAGCACGTTGGGTGGCACGGGATACATGCGGACGTGCATTGTCCTGTTGGAACAGCAAGTTCCCATGCCGGTCTAGGAATGGTAGAACGATGGGTTCGATGACGGTTTGGATGTACCGTGCACTATTCAGTGTCCCCTCGACGATCACCAGTGGTGTACGGCCAGTGTAGGAGATCGCTCCCCACACCATGATGCCGGGTGTTGGCCCTGTGTGCCTCGGTCGTATGCAGTCCTGATTGTGGCGCTCACCTGCACGGCGCCAAACACGCATACGACCATCATTGGCACCAAGGCAGAAGCGACTCTCATCGCTGAAGACGACACGTCTCCATTCGTCCCTCCATTCACGCCTGTCGCGACACCACTGGAGGTGGGCTGCACGGTGTTGGGGCGTGAGCGGAAGACGGCCTAACGGTGTGCGGGACCGTAGCCCATCTTCATGGAGACGGTTGCGAGTGGTCCTCGCCGATACCCCAGGAGCAACAGTGTCCCTAATTTGCTGGGAAGTGGCGGTGCTGTCCCCTACGGCACTGCGTAGGATCCTACGGTCTTGGCGTGCATCCGTGCGTCGCTGCGGTCCGGTCCCAGGTCGACGGGCACGTGCACCTTCCGCCGACCACTGGCGACAACAT
This sequence comes from Schistocerca americana, assembly GCF_021461395.2. Lineage (NCBI taxonomy): Eukaryota > Metazoa > Arthropoda > Insecta > Orthoptera > Acrididae > Schistocerca > Schistocerca americana. The sequence goes on from NC_060120.1 coordinate 602,743,708, forward strand.
CAATGTACTGTGGAGACCTCACGCCCCACGTGTTGAGCAATTCGGCCTCCCGCATGCCCACTATACGCTCTCGCTCAAAGTCCGTCAACTGCACATACGGTTCACGTCCACGCTGTCGCGGCATGCTACCAGTGTTAAAGACTGCGATGGAGCTCCGTATGCCACGGCAAACTGGCTGACATTGACGGCGGCGGTGCACAAATGCTGCGCAGCTAGCGCCATTCGACGGCCAACACCGCGGTTCCTGGTGTGTCCGCTGTGCCGTGCGTGTGATCATTGCTTGTACAGCCCTCTCGCAGTGTCCGGAGCAAGTATGGTGGGTCTGACACACCGGTGTCAATGTGTTCTTTTTTCCATTTCCAGGAGTGTAGTATTGGAGGGCAGCGTGGGGGGTAAAAATCGTAGAGGGAGACTAAGAGATGAATACTCTAAACAGATTCAGAAGGATGTAGGTTGCACTAGGTGCTGGAGAAGCTTGCACAGGATAGAGTATCATGGAGAGCTGCATCAAACCAGTCTCTGGACCGAAGACCGCAACAACAACAACAACAACAACAACTGGGCTCTGGACCGAAGTCGATGTTCTCATGCCAAAGGTTTTCCATTTGGTTCAGGTCGGGATTCTGGGCAGGCCAGACCATTTCAGGAATTCCATATTCCCGAAATACGTTTCATTTTAAGGCCCACAAACCATTGCCACTCAAATGCTGCCTTATGACGGGATGCACTGTGATGCTGACACAGTCTAGTCTCCTAACTGTTCCTCTGCTGTGCGCTGTAAACAATGATGTAAAATGTGTTCCTATCCTTGCACTTTAAGCGCAATAGGCTGACCACACTCTATGTATAAAAACACCCCCATACCGTGGCACCATTCCTCCGTACATTACTATTCTCAGTGGACATCATGGCCAGTAACGTTCTCCAGGCATTCATTAAACCCAAACCCTTCCATCGGATTGCCATAGGGTACAGCGTGATTCGTCACTGCACTCGCTTGAAGTCGTCCACTGTCCAGTGGTCTCACTCTTTACACCACCTCAAGAATCGCATCAAGCATTTTCTACATAAGGAGTTGCTTGACCATTACGGGCTGCAATGGTACTCCCAAAGAACAGTCATTGCGCTAGCTCGACTGCTGGTACGACTCTAGCATTCAGGTGCTATTCCATCCGCTGATTTCATGCCATTTTTATAACCATCCTCCGCAATGCTCGACGGTCCCTTCCGTCGACAGATGAGGACTGTCTGGTCTTGGTTTAGCTGAAGTGGTTCGTTCGTGTTTCCGCTTCACAGTGACATCACCAGCAGTCTACATGGGCAGCTTTAGAAGGGATGAAATATCCCTAACGGATAGATCCAGTGAGTAGCCCACGTTAAAACTCACCGAGCTCTCCGACCCATTGCGCCGTTATTGCTTATCCATTGGCAATACAATATTTCGCACCTACTTACACTATGTGATCAAAAGTACCCTTAGCCTCGATGACACCTTCCACTCTCGCAGGCTTACGTTCAGTCAGGTGCTGAAAGGTTTCTTGGGGAATGGCAGCCCATTCTTCACGGAGTGCTGCACTGAGGAGAGGTGTCGCTGTCGGTCGGTGAGGCCTGGCATGAAGTCGGCGTTCAAAACATCTCAAAGGTGCTCCATAGGATTCACGTCAGGACTCTGTGCAGGCCAGTCCATTACAGGGATGTTATTGTTGTGTAACAACTCCGCCACAGGCGGTGCACTGTAAACAGGTGCTCGATCGTTTTGAAAGATGCAATCGCCATCCCCGAATTGTTCTTCAACAGTGGGAAGGAAGAAGATGCTTAAAACATCAATTAGGTCTGTGCTGTGATAGAGCCACGCAAAACAACAAGGGGTGCAAGCCCCCTCCATGAAAAACACGACCACACCATAACCCTACCGCCTCCGAATTTTACTGTTGGCACTACACACGCTGGCAAATGAAGTTCATCGGGCATTCGCCATACCCACACCCTGCCATCGGATCGCGACACTGTGCCCCGTGATTCGTCACTCCACACAATGTTTTCCCACTGTTCAATCATCCACTGTTTACGCTCCTTAAACCAAGCGAGGCGCAGTTTGGCATTTACCGGAGTGATGTGTGGCTTATGAGCAGCTGGCCGCAATGGGCAAGCGGTTCTAGGCTGTACCGTCTGGAACCGCGCGACAGCTACAGTCGCAGGTTCGAATCCTGCCTCGGGCATTGATGTGTGTGATGTCCTTAGGTTAGTTAGGTTTAAGTAGTTCTAAGTTCTAGAGGACTGATGACCTCAGATGTTAAGTCCCATGGTGCTCAGAGCCATTTTTGAGCTTACAAACAGCCGCTTGACCATGAAATCCAAGTTTTCTCACCTCCCTCCTAACTCTTATAGGACTTGCTGGTTCAAATGGTTCAAATGGCTCTGAGCACTATGGGACTTAACGTCTATGGTCATCAGTCCCCTAGAACTTAGAACTACTTAAACCTAACTAACCTAAGGACATCACACAACACCCAGCCATCACGAGGCAGAGAAAATCCCTGACCCCGCCGGGAATCGAACCCGGGAACCCGGGCGTGGGAAGCGAGAACGCTACCGCACGACCACGAGATGCGGGCTATAGGACTTGCAAATGGATTTTGGTGCAGTTTGGAATTCCTTTGTGACGGTCTGGATAGATGTCTGCCTATTACACATTACGACCCTCTTCAACAGACGAGGTCGGCCTGTACGCTTTTAGCACTGTACGAGTCCCTCCACGTCTCAACTTCACAATTACATTAGAAACAGTGGACCTAGGGATGTTTAGGTGTGTGGAAATCTCGCGTACAAACGTAAGACACAAGTGACACCCAATCACCTGACCACGTTCGAAGTCCGTGAGTTCCGCAGAGCGCCCCATTCTGCTCTCTCACGGAGTCTAGCGACTACTGAGGTCGCTGATATGGAGTACCTGGAAGTAGGTGGCAGCACAATGCACCTAATATGAAAAACGTATGTTTTGGGCCTGTCCGGATGCTTTTGAACACATAGTGTATATTGACGGGTCCACCTCTCGTGACATATAGCGGTAGCTTCGGAGTTAGATAGGAATATCCGTACACTTTTGACCAGATAATGTAAGTAGTGAGAGTGTGGGGTAAGGGGAATCAAGAATGAAGAAAGAGGTCCGGTGGAGGCTGGAAGAATGAGATGGAGTCGGAGGATGAACGTTAATGATAAAGAATACCAAACCACTTTACGAGAAAATGTCAAAAGCGTGATCTCTTCTTTCACTCTTTCGGCTTGGATATATTTTGAAGTCATTCTGTCTGAATTCTGCAACATTTCGGTTGCCATCCAATAACTTACCATAACAAATGTCAGATATTTCTCTTTTTTTTTGTGGCTCTGGGACTCGAGCTGTTAACGAAAAGTGTACGTCCTAATGTCAGGGCCATTTTTATCTGGCTTTGTTACTGGCCATGTGGAGCCAGTGGAATATTCTCGCCGAGGTGACTGGCCCTGAGCTCTCGTGAGCTGGCGGGCCGCCCATTTTCAGTTCTCTGTCGGGCGTCTGACGATAAACGCTTTTAATTTACTTCGCCGTGTCAAAGTTCGAGAGTGCAGTGTTAGCGTTGATGCAATACTGCCACCGGGAAAGGGACCGTAATACCACTTGTATCTTATCCCAAACAATGTTTTGGCAAACACTCCACTATTATTAAACATGACATCAAAGAAGCCGTTTGTCGGTGTAAGTCTCATAACTAATCCTGCAGAGTAATGAAAACGGAAATGGTGCATTAATTATTTGTTGCCTGGACAGATACCGACTTCCATTATACAGCGTGATTCATAAAAATTCATCTGATTTCACAAGGCTGTATCTTCTACATGAATGAAGATCGAAACTGGATAGATATTACCTTACACATAAGTCTACAAAGTTTTTTTTTAAATTTTTTTTAAACCAACCAATTTTTTCAAGGCTATGTCTTTTATGTGCATGCATGTATAACCTTGAAGTAATTTTTATATTTACGTTTAGTGCCAGATTTTTCATATACCTTTCAGACATGTTCAACGTGCCCTTCACTCGACGCACGATAAATATCGGAACGATAGTGAAGTTCATTGCGGGTATCTCTGAAGTTATCGTCAGTCGTGGTAACACTGGCCCACTTTCCCATCATCTTTGACATGACACGGTCAGCCCACATAACAGATGTAATTATTTTTAGTATCTGCAGCTCATAAGTGGCTATAGCAATGTGATGTTTGATATTTTATAAGCTGTTTTGCCCAAAAGATTTTTCAAAATAATTGTAGAATTATTATCTTTAATAGGGGTGACTTTGTCCCACATCTTCAAATCTGTTCACAGTATGCTAAAAAATTCATTGAGACCATGTTAGACTTACAAAAATTGATCACATATTTAACAGATAGTTACTGCAGTTAGGTGAATCGTATATTCCAAAAAGCTGACTTAAACGACTAAAATTTAAAGAAATAAAATGAACAAGGAAAATACTAATTAGTTTTTTATTAGTCAGTCATTTTAAAATCACAATACAATTTAAGATTGTTAACAAAACTGATTACACAAAACTATTCAGTTCAGAAACAGAAAATATGATTTTCTGGAGACTTTTTGGGTGCTTTATTTTTACAACACCCTCCCACTAACAAGTCATCGTAATTTCAGCTGAATATGTTAGTTTCTTCTTTTTTTCTCTATCTTTTCTAAGACTGCTTCTCCTAACATGTCAGCTCCATTTTTGTTCATTGACAAAAATTATGAAGCTTGTGCCCGTTTAGGGGCAATTCCACACTTTTCGAACCCGAAGACAAGGTTTTGGACTATAGCCCTTTTAGGACCTTTGTCAGTTCATTTATTTTACAGGAAACACTTATTAGCTTAATGAGAAAGAATTCTGTTTAAAAGAGAACGATATTTTTAGAATAAGTTCTGGTAGGTAAGAAAATAAAAAAAAGGCTTCAGCCTAAAATTATTTAGCCCAAAGTTACCCCAAAACATGGGCCAATGTTACCCCACAGAGAAAAATAGCTTTATTTTGTACCAAAATCAAGGCTTACAAATTTATTGTTTTACTGCTCAATCCAACCAAATGAAGTAATAATAAAAACTCGTTATCACCATTAAAATGACTTGCCTAACAGATGAATAGATAGAAGTTAGAACACTAGTATCCTGCTCTGAGAAACAGACATGTCACATGAGGAGCTCTACCGCAGTGGTAGATTCGTGAACCGCAGAACCAGTGCACAAGTAACGTAGCTAGTACTGCTACCTAACGTTAAGAACAAGAAACTTGGGTATTCTTTGATGAGATGTATGGCATAGAAACTTGTTTTTCCTCTGGGCGAATGATACCCGCAAAGGGCAAATGTTACCTCAGAGGACGGTACCGAAATACTGCTGTTTGCGATGCCGCACACTCAATCTTACAGGGACATCGTGACAAAACCTTTTATGCAAAGCGCGCGGCCGCGCCAGCGCGAACAAACGCACACACACACACACACACACACACACACACACGCACGCACCAACGCATACGGTGAGATCAGCGATCTGGAGGACAATGTTACAATGCGAGATCTGCACTTTATTTTCGCTGGAGGAGGTGCAGTGCCGTATGCACGTTGAAAATTATGCCTCAAAGTTTTGTTTAAATTGTGTATGTTCGACACGACGCACATTGTGTAATGAACGATCGAGCGAGAAGCAAGCTAGTTTCACCAGGAAGATTTTTACCGGCAACCACATTAGCAGACAACTTACAAGTGGCCCCAGGCAGACTTTCAGTTTTGATGCGTACGTTAAAATGTACGTTAAAATGTACTCCATGCTTCTGTTTTCATCATGTAGTCTTGTGAAATCGGGTGAACATTTTTGAAGCACTCTACATTTTACTAGAGTTGGAGAGAAACTACAGGATTAAAAAATAGCAACACACACAGCAGGAAGGGAGAGTGGACAGATGTGGGAGATGCCTGACGTGGCTATAGTTACACTGCTATCTATCACCATCCGTGCCCAGGCTGAAGAGAGCAAACCAGTGGTCAAAAACGTTACTGCAACTTCCTCAGCCTTCTACACAGGACAGGCGCGTCAGAGCCTCCGCAATTTGTATATGCGACTCAGTTACAGAAAGTGATTTGAGTCACCTATGAGTGCTATCGCGAGCAATGAATCACCTCGGACAAGAGACTGAGCAAACTGAACAGCAGATTTCCAACTAATATCGCCAGCATGTCCCAGCCAAAAAATATAAAAACTTTTAGAATCATCATTGAATTTTTATGCGTTTAATATGAATGAATTTCTTCCTGCATAGTGCTTCTGTTTCTCAAGTGATGTTTCCATATCTGCGTAACTTTTGATCTTTATCTTGTTGAGGCCGTAATATAACCAGAAGATTATGTAAGTTTCATTTGTGGACAAATTAGTGTTTTTGTACCACACTTTATCTTTTAACCCTTAATGGTCTAAAAGATTTATACTTTTTACCGGTCATCAAGTGTGATATTTTGCTTTTTTTATCAACTACCAAGTTTTCTGTATGTGTTTACACAAGTTTATTCACTATCGGATGTGCCATTTAGATTCTGAATATACGATACACTGAAGAACGAAAACATTCTGAGCACTTGCTTAATAGTGTGTTGCTCCACGTCTGATATACAAGACTGTGCTAATTGTACAGGAGTTAAACTGATGTCGCAAACATTGAAAGTTTGGGAGAAGATTGTAGAAGAAACGGAACATCAGTAGGAGAGCGACAGTTTGGCTTTATGACAGGAAAAGGACAATAAATGCCATCTTCGCACATCGGGAGAGGTATCAGTAAGGAAATGTGGTCTTTACAGACCTAGAGAAAACACTTGACATAGTGCTACAGCAAGGAATAAGGAGCTATATGATGAAGAAACTAATACCAGAGAAGTGTGTACGCCTCGTACAGAGTATGAACGGAAATGTAAGAACAAGGATAAGGAGCAATGTAAGCATAGCAGAATGCATACCACTTCGCGCTGGCTTTCATAAGGCACTTGCACTTGTAAGGAACTGGTCCAGTACGTCATGTCGAAATCTAACCTGAATTTTTTCACGCAGGCAGAATACACCGAAAGAAATGCAGTGTCAAAATTTTAGCTGCTAAGGATTTTGTATTTTGGCCGCCTGAGGAACCGCTTATAACAGCTGCTGGTACAACCCTTCCTGCCTGATGCCCGAATACGCGAATAAACAGCTGAAGCCATGACAAAAGCACGTAGCGCCAAGGCCAAAGTGCAAACGCGTGAATTTTAGCACTTGAACCACGCCAGAAATGTCTCAAATTGCTAGTTTTTTGAATATCTTGAAGTTCATGTTGAGAGCTAAATTGTTTCTGATGTAATTGTGACACAAGTGACCAGTAGGAAAAGAAAATCAAAGCAGTGTATGATTCTACATTAAAGCCAGTCGGGGTGGCCGAGCGGTTCTAGGCGCTTTGGTCTGGAATCGCGCGACCGCTACGGTCGCAGGTTCGAATCCTGCCTCGGGCATGGATGTGTGTGATGTCCTTAGGTTAGTTAGGTAAGTAGGTCTAAGTTATAGGGGACTAATGACCTCAGAAGTTAAGTCCTATAGTGCTCAGAACCATTTGAATCATTTTTTTACATTACAGATGATTTCCCTCAATCGGGACTTTAATTTTTTGACATTACGTATTTTATAAGAATTTTTGTAGCATAGCACAATTATTATGCTAATTTCTGAATAATATATATTTTTCTAACAATGAAACAGCGCCTTGTTTACTTCCTGTAGTCGTTACAAAAATGTGAAGTGTCTATTGGATGAGGAAATCAAATATTCTCCTGACACTAGGCACACCTGATAAAAGAAAAATTAATACCTTCAGGCACTTCACAGTAATTACTAGTTTTATTTAGACAGTCCTGGAATGGAGTAAGAAACTCTCATGACCGTTGTTCTGCATATTGTGTTGTCTACGAGGCATACTTGATCAGTTCGTAAAATGATGCCAACTGACAATACAGGAACGACTCAAGATTAACTATACTGTTCCGCTGATGTTCTTGATATAATAAAGAGCTCTCAGAAAATATGCTTCCGACAATTTTATGAAAACAAAAATGTTTCGAGCTACTGAAAAATTTTTTGTCGAACGATTGAATCACACTATCAGTTTAGAGTGGAACCCGAATTATGTTAACAGTCTTTCCGTCGTCCCCCCGAAGACAGAAGTTTCGTTATAACCAGGCCAAGAGTCCCAAAAAGCAATGACTTTTTTCTGCATGTGGTCAGAAAACTTTTGCAAGTAAACTGTCCTCTTCTAATTGTTGGTCCTAATTTACCTTGATGTTCCTGAAGAGAGAGATAGCTGAGGTAGCAGTAACGCACTGATACGTATCACTGGCATTGTTGTGTATGAATGTGTCATAGCATTTATCGTCTTTTTTTGGACCAAAATGATAAAGTGCTGTTTGCACAAAACCTCATTGCTTGGCTTTATACGCAGTTGTGAGGAGATAACAAGAAGCTTCGTCTTCACGTCTTCTATCAATTTCTCTATCATATATTACCTACTGATGAGATCTCGTCTAAACGTTTGCTTGAGGGAAACTTCGTAATTTTGCTACTTCCATTTCAGTACAATTTCCTAAATCTGTTTAAACAGGTCGAAGAAGCCTGGAAATCCGTAACGTTCACCTCACTTGCAGTTCAGAGCGTCCAGTCCCGCAGAGCTCCCTCGGTGGGATGGTGCACCGACTCTCACGACCAACTCTAAATTTTTCGAATAGTTTTTCTGTCACAATTTTGAGGGTTTAATTTTGGCGTGTATTTCAAGCTTTGTGTAAACTTTGTTACATGTACACAATTCAACTTAAGATTTTACGAAACGAAACCAGTTTTGCACACTACTTAGGTCTAAGCGTTTTCTCCCTCCTTCGTTAAACCAAAAAATGTACAGTTTTTCTTTCTCTCTGAAAGCTGTTGCTGTACATGTTTTCCTTGAGCTTGGAAGGTACTCTATTTTTGTACTGGATTTCAATTAGCACATCAATCATCGTTCGAACCACAATTCTCGTAATTTCCGTGTTATCTCCTGTCTTTTTCTTTTCTTCTTCTAATGTTACCACATTTGTAAAGAAATGTCGACGTCATTGGGATAAATGTCTAATTAATTAACTAATAAATAACACATATGTAGGTCAACAGAACAAGTGGGTGAATTCGATTGTAAACCACGTTCTTCACACTTCATCTTTGCAAGGCTGAAAACATTAATTGGATTCCACAGAATAGTGAACATTTGGAACGTGCACAGAGACAGACGTTGTTAGCAAGCGTATAACAAGAAATCAGAAAGAAAATTAATTCATATAATCAGTAGTTCTGAATTCAGGCTGACTGTGTCGCAAAGGAAAAAGCCAAACATCAGGCAAAGAATGACTTTATTGATCATATGACGCGTTTCGGAATTTATCCATCATCATTTATCCAGCAGCGACTGCTGCACGTAGATATGGCATTTCCAGTTGTATTTGAAACAAACTTTAGCAGATTACTCATAGTGTGAGTTACATCATCTGTGCTGTAAGGAGATAATGTGTGTGTTTCTTTCAAATGGGTAAACAGTATATAATGCCGCCAAAAAATTCTTTCTTTGGACTGTTTATAACCAACGAAAATGAACCAAAACTTAGTGAAGACCAACCCAGGGGTCAGCTGCCTCAATAACTATAACTGGAAGGCTAAATATAGACGTTAAAGAGAAAAATATCGAGGAGGACACAATACGGTAGGGAATGATCGGTGATTTAAGCTGTATGAAAGAGGAGCCGTAATAGGCACATAAGATGAAGAACATGAAACATTTTACGTTTCAATACACGGTAAAGTTTTGTGCAAGGTGTGTCTTAAATGCAAATGCAAAACCGAATTTCTAAGTAAAGTAAGGTCCATCTTTAAGAGCTCTTATTTTGGCGCAAGACGGTGACTGTACGTGACTAGGTACACAACCATGCCCCACCAACGGAACAACAAGTGCATGGAAGCCGGTGAAAAAAGGCTAAGTCCATTTCACTAGTGGTATGTTTGGAGTGGTTGTGGCCAGTATTTCCTGCGATGCAACAGGGATTTTGCTTGTTAGTTGATTTGGGGGAGGTGACCAAACAGCGAAGTCATCAGTCCGATCGGATTACGAAGGATGGGGAAGGAAGTCGGCCGTGCCCTTTCAAAGGAACCATTCCGGCGTTTTCCTGAAGTGACTTAGGGAAATGACGGAAAATCTTAATCAGGATGGCTGGACGCGGGTTTGAACCTCGTCCTCCCGCGTGGGACTCGGGTGAGCTAACCAGTACGCTACGTCGCTCGGTGGGATTTCGCTTATTCATTACATTGTAAAGGGTGAGTTAAAAAATGACGAAAACTGAGAGCTTCTTCAGGACAAGCTGTATGAAAATAGACACGCAAAGAGTCCCGTATTAGAAAAGATAAGAAATTTGCCAGGATCATCTGATCACAAATACGCTTTAGCGTTGAGAGAACACCGGGATATGAAGTACGACCCGACACGAGATGTAAGTTGCTTACAGGCGTAATACAGGCTCATTAAATTTACGTAACTTAGTTTCGCTAGAACTGCGTCTTCTTTCTTCTAACGATTCCCACGCATTTCTGTTGCACTTTCTTATGGGCTGTACCGACCTTTTTGTGGTTCTAGCAGATCCTCTCTGAATTCGATGTCTGTTGTTATAAGACATTTGCCTAATACCGTGTGCGCGTACTGAGGGATAGTCATACTAATGTGTCACTTTCATTGGACAATGGATCGCACATACTCACCCTCTGTGTCGATACGGTACTACTAAGAGCTGAACTGTTGTGCAAAACGTCATGCTACGTTATAACCATGCCACCATGATACATGTACTGATATAGCGCATATTAATTACGACGTCTCAACGATGTAGTGCAGCTTTAAGCAACAGTCCGAATATCAAGCTAGTACAGATATCTGTCGACGGCGATGCATCCTACATGCATTAGTTGCTGTCCGAATAGCATCGATGCGGGCGCATATAGCGACCGTAGCGTAAATACGGGCTGCTGGGAATAGTATTGTCGTACTGTAATCTCCCCACGGAAAATTACCCTCTACCACGCAATAATTAATAATAGTCAATCAAATCATCAACATTTATTCACTTTTGAAAAGTATCTGATCGGATTTTCTAGTAATATATGCGCCGACAGCTCGTCGACGCCAAGGTATTTTTCTAGTACGTTTATTCTTTGGAATAACAGAGATACATATATGTATTCTCCATGGTTATTATAGACGGATAACAGGGACAGCTTCGGAAGTATCTGTTGGAGGATTGTCGGGTTGCTAAAAGAGACATATTTGCTCTTCTTCTCGCTAAAGCGAGCTATTAACGTTTGTGCCACTAGCGGGTTATTTGAAGAGAGAGAAAAACTGTAAACGCAAATTAAGTAAGACTGGGAGTCAACAGAAAACGGAACATGTAATGGAGATGGATTGAATATACAATTTTCCTCAGAAATAAGGTTTGTGACCCTTTTTTTCTAGAGTGAATGACGAATGAGTTCTCTGTCTGAATCGTTGATGATTGTCTTGGCCCTGTAATTAGTGGGGAAGTTTCAGTTGTGACTAAGAGAGCCTGCAATCACCGAGATTTTAAAAAATCGTCCAAAAAGGCTTCGGACACATCTGAAATTCTAAATCTGTCGTAAAATGAACGAATTGTTCAAACGATCGATTTTCCCAGCTGAATGCAGCGCTTAACAATAATAATAGATATAAAGATCTTTTACAGCAAGCCAGCCGCTGAATATTAAGACGAAGGGCTCCACCAGAGATTCTATTGGGCTGAGTTCACGTAATGAAATATTATATTTAAAACTGTATATAGATAAAGGACAGAGAGAGAGAGAGAGAGAGAGAGAGAGAGAGAGAGAGAGAGAGAGAGAGAGCGAATGAAATTAGAGAAAATACGCAGAATCCTCCATTAGTATAATTGTTTGCCTGTCTTATCACGGATCAGCCTAAAGATATAACAGGAGGCCCTTACTTTACTGTACAGGTTTATGTGTGAGAGACATTACGCCAAGTTAGCGGCAAGCTGCATTCACATACTTTCATCATTTACAGTATAATCCATTATAGTACGATGACTACAGTGACATATGCCCCTGTTCAGACTATCTATTACACCACAACACAGACATATAGGTCTCCTTGGATCGCGAAAAGATGAACTCGACAATAACACTATGTCACCTTCAGTGATGACAAGAATTCCTGACTGTCTGTAAATGAAAATTGTGAAGAATTGCAACTTAGAACTGAAGAGTGTCAGCGTCGAATGTGTTTCTCCCAGACGCAGGTGCCCAGTTTCAGTCCGCACGATTTGATGGTCGGTCGACTACTGTTAGTGTATTTATGTAGACGAAACACTGCTTGCTATATCAGTATCGCGATACTGACTTTTTCAATTAGAGCTAACGAATGTCCACATATGGCTGCTGTAATTCTGTGTGTTATGCTCGTCAACAAAATCCGCAAAGCTTTCCTTCATGTAATACGTACTGTTACACAGTAGAATAATTTTACTGCCAGAACAGAGAAGGTTAGCTTTGGACTGGTTTGTTAATCTAAATATCAACATACCGCGGATGTAACGGACGTCAGGGCAAAAAGCGAGAATAGCCGCAAATCTCCGAGCGAGGAAGTCAGAAACACAAATGTCGCAGTTCTACACAACAAGGTAGTGCGGAGTAATACTTCGTAACTTCAGCTCCAGAGAGCCACTGTAAAATCAGACGTAGACAGAAAGATCCGAACTCGGTGACCCAAAATATAATTATTAAATTACCACAGCAAGGCAAAGAGCGCTGACGGGGCAATTGCATTCATATACCCGGAGCTACAGTGTTACAAGTATAGGTTCGGCCTTTTAAACAACAAGGCTTTTGGAGCTCAAATAGAGATTCAGTCACGCCGCCGTTCTGTCGGAGAGAATGACTATTGAGTTTCAATGAAACCAAGACAAGATGATCAATGACAGTCTGCTTGCTACCTGCTTATTGACTTCAACGGTGAGCGGAGGCAACTGAGGCATACCACAGCCGTGGTCTGCCGTTGCTGTCTACTGGGTCATGTGGTATGCGGTCAGCCCTCCTCCACTATAGGTCTTTGCGGATGATCTGCGAACTGTCATCTCCACTTCGACCGTTTGCGCAGCCTCCTGGCTGACTGAACATCTGCTTCAGCTTTGATGGATCCGTGATGGATGACCAGGGTCTAGTCTTCATGTCATCCGACATCCTGAATCACAAGTGGCTGTCCCCACCTGAGCACACTACAGGTTGTCATCGAGAGCGTTGAAGTAGGAGGTACCGCAGACTTCTGGGCAGGAGACACCTTCTCGTCTCTCCACTGCCGCGAGCACAACACGTGCCCTTGGCTCACTGACCTGTCATCTGTCATTGATGTAGTGTCAGCATTTCTTCGTGGCACGTGCCTATATCCGGCCGCCGACCGCAGCCATGAAGACCTTTTACAACTGGGCAAACTCAACACGGTAAATAAATGTTATAGCAGATATCTCCGGGTGTAAACTGGACCACTTACCTACACACTGCGCCTGGCCCCCTGCTCACAATGCGACCCCCGCTCCCTGGATCGCAAGGTTAGTGCTAGAATTGGGTATCGGCTCAGGACTTCCAAGGCAGTGGAGCTACGTCTACAGCATCGACTGTCATCTAACAGTAACAGCATGATGTGGTGTGGTAAGTGAACTTTTTCTTTTTCGATGTCCCGATGACCTTTTTAGTGTATGCGTGTGCCTGTTTGGGCCGTGTCAAGTCCCAAAGACATCAGAAGCATCCTTATGGTATCATTCGCTCAAGCACATGTTCCTGTAGATTTGTCATTGTTTGGCGGGAAGTTTAGGGAAACTTATTTAATATCGGTTTGGTGTTTTGTTTTGTTACCTGTCTGGGCTTGATTTGATATGTACAACGGCTATGCCATCCACATGTATAGCTTGTATACAATTTGGGTATGCGGAACAGGACTGTTCTCAGCTGGGCAATGACACACCTAAAGAATTACTTTTTAATTATTGTTAAAGTGCTGGTTGTGCAGTTTCTCTATTTTTACTTGTCGTTGTTGTAAATATCAGTGGTAAATTAGAGACACACAGTCAGATACTACAGGTGAAACTCATGTTGCTTTGACGGGAGAGGTACAGGTACTGCCAGGGTTGAATTCCCAGCAACAGTAGGGAAAAGAGGATCCTACATACGCAGGTAGAAGTTTTACAAGCTATGGTTCAGCAACTGCGATCACTGTCAGAGGAAGCCAATGTAGCTGTTTGTGTACCCTCCCCTCGTTCTGTCGATCAGTCGGTAGCTATGTTAATAACTTCTTTTTCTGGCAAATCAACAGAGGACGTAACTGCGCTCGCTGATAATGTTAAGATTACCTCCGAAATGAGTGATTTGTCAGACGATGATACTGTCCGTGTAGCTAATTTACGATTGACAGGCGAAGCAAAGGCATATTGTTGAACCATAAAGTTCTCACTGAAGCAGAAACATTCCAGCAGTTAGCTGACGGTTTACGGCAACGTTATCAGAAGGAAAAGGGCACAAAGTTTTTCTGGCAAAAATTGGGTTCCACAACGCAGAAGCGGAGGGAATCAATACAAACCTTGCGGTGTCAGCAGCCTAAATGCAGTAAGTGTGACCGAGCTGGATACAGAGCACAGGACTGTGGGAAATGAAGGCAGAGAAAACGTCAAGAGAAGCGACCGCTAAACGCAAACAGAAATGCTTCAATAGTCAGAAGACATTCTCAGTTAGACGTAACACTGCACAGATGGATCCACAGGCGTAATGCTGCTTGTCAGACTTAGTGAGAGGGAAAAACAAAAATTTCTGGTCGAGAAAGGTGCACACGTGTCAGTCGTCAGTCTGGACCGTAGGTAAATAATGTAGAGTCCAGAATGCAACGGAGTGTGCGCTGATATGAAACTTTCTAACAGATCAAAACTGTGTTCCGGAATTCGGGACTTTTGCCTTTAGCGGGCAAGTGCTCTACCATCTGAGCTAACCAAGCATGGTCTGCAGGACAGCTTCTGTGAAGTTTGGACAGTAGGAGACGAGGTACTGGCCGAATTAAGGCTATGAGGACGGGTCGTAAGTCGTGCTTGGGTAGGTCATATGGTAGAGTACTTGCCCCCAAGAGGAAAAGGTGCCGAGTTTGAGTCTCGGTCCGGCACACAGTTTAGATCTTAAAGAAAGTTTCAAAAGTCTTTGAGTACGACACGGCTTGATTTTAGTATCGGAGCTAGAGATTTTAATGAGCATATGGAAGTGTTACGATACGAGGGCGAATAGTATTCGGAATTCTTGGGCTCGATTTCTCGACAAACTTCATGGCAAAATCGATATTTTACAGTATACAGCAGAATTTAGTGGGAATTTGTTTTCATTGGGGGATATGATTGCAAGCGAGGCAATGTCGCAAGGCACACCCCTCATGAAGATGTTGCAGACTGAACTGCAGACAATTACGCTAAAGATTGGTTCCCATAATAAAATACCAGCAGGTACGGGGAAATTAGTGTGGGTTTCCGTTGATACTGTTTTGCACGGGAAGCATTATTTGTGGCAGAGCCACTCAAGGAAAACGAGGAATTAGATACAATTAATTCCTTCGTGTGTAGAAAAAAGCGCGGGTAAGTAATATTAATGCTGAATTTATGGTTCCTGTAAGCCTGGATAACTTCGGCATAGACATGGTTAATCTGTCGAAGGGCTTAAAGATTGCAACATTTTAGGTATTGGACGAGGAAGATACTGACAGCAAACTGCCTATGCAGCAGCATTATGAGGAAAAGTGGGTCATTTGCAAGGTAGTGATCGACAAGTAATGTAAACTTTGTTATTAGGGTTTGGGAATTTATTTAACACAAAGCGTCCTTTAACATCAACAATAGTTATCCTGCATACCTACAGGTAACAATGTGGCGGTTTATAGGAAGCCATACCGCACAGTAAGGTATCTTTAACTCTTAATGGAGGAGTTTATTGATCTGCAGTCAGCAGACTATAGTCCATAGGACGCAAATATTGTCATTGAGCTAAAAAAGTCAAAAGATAGTACCAGGAAGTATAGGTTCTGTTGTGATAACCGTTGTCTAAATGCAAAAAGCAAGGCGAACGCATAACCCAATGCCGATATTGCGGAAACGTTAGACAGTCTAGGACAGTGCCACTACTTTAGAACAATGGATCTAAGAAGCGGGTGTCACCAGCTAGACCTAGCCACCGATGAGAGACCAAAGACCGGTTTCATTACCTGTATAAAAGGATTCTCTTAGGGCTGAAAAACGCGTCAGCCACTTTCCAGGGGTTATTAGAAGGAGAGTAACGTGGTTCAAAGCCGAAAACTTGCGTGGTATATTTCGAGGATGTCGTCGTATGTGAACTGCAGCTGTTTCTGGGAAAGCAGAGACAACGGAACATCTGAAAAAAAATAGTTGCACCACAGGTTAATTTTCAGAAGGTAGGAGCACATTGGATTAACTCAGTTTTTGTACCGGAATCTGTGATCATGAATTGCTAAAAGACTGGAAAACCTCAGGACATGGCAAAATTAGACTTCACGTAATAATTATGGTGAACGGCACAACTAATGGGATAACTGGAACGAACCCGCCTTCTGCTGTACTCACGGGTACCGTTGTACCCCAACTAATCCACTTTGCACTGCATTGGACAGGGAAGCACTTGGAAGTACTGATAACACAAAATCTAGCCTACCTTGATAACAAATTGGATCATCACTACATACACTCTTTAAACACTAATAGCATCTCAGAAAGGTAAAATTTTCGTGGGCAAATGTATCGTTCAGCAATATCAAGAGTACCAAGACCGGAATGTGGTAAGCATGCGCGTTGCGACCACTAGTCTTGCCGTGTTTCTGTAGAAATTTGCGTACTTCACTGTTGTCTTAGACGTAGAGGTATTCATTCTCCAGAACTACCGACACATCACATGCCTGTTGAGTGGTTAACTAACGTAAGAGGGTAAAAATACCGTAAAATTATTATAAGTTGTACAGACGAAAATAAGGATAACGAAGCTTAACTGTGCATAGGGTTCAGTAAACCAAAATTTAAGAATAATGATATAGAATTAGGAAACACTGAGGAAATCCACGTGAGCCAGCTCTCAGAAAAAAGAAAAGTTGGTGGAATGGGCACAATGTAAAATTATGTAAATAAATTATGAGATTGTTGCAGAGGACAAAATTCGGGACCAATTTTTGAACCAAAGGAGCAGTGTTGTGTAGCAGAATAGTTTTATTGTACATATTTATATTATTTAAAAGTTTTAGCAGGCAAGCTCAGAACAGAGGGCCAGAGTGCTAGTCTGAATGTCAACAAGACGTACTGCTGATGTAACGGATATCAGGGCATGAAGTGAGTGTGTCCACGCACCCTACGAGTGAAGAAGGCAGAAACGCAGTCATTGAAGTGATACATTTCAGGGTAGTATGAATTAATATTTCTTAACGTCAGGGCCAGAACGCCACTGCAAAGTCAAACCTAGACGCAAAGACCTGAGCTCGGCTACCCAGAATAATTACTGAATTACCACAGCGAGGCAAGGAGCTCCGACGGGATCAAAAACAAGGGCAAAGTTAATACATCCAGAGCCACCACATCTTATGTGAAGGCTCGGCTCTTCAAATATCGAGTTTTTTTTATCTCAAACACACATTCAGTAATGCTACCATTCTGTCCATGTCACTAGAACCAGAGAGAGTGACTTATTGAGTTACAGTGAAACCACGACGAGCTGATCAACGATGGACCTACTGCGACCTGTATGCTGACTTCAACAACGACACACAGCCAACCTAATACATACCACAGCTGTCTACTGGGATTTTGCGGAGGAGAAAATTGGTGTGTGACCAAATGGTTCAAATGGCTCTGAGCACTGTGGGACTTAACATCTATGGTCATCAGTCCCCTAGAACTTAGAACTACTTAATCCTAACTAACCTAAGGACAGCACACAACACCCAGTCATCACGAGGCAGAGAAAATCCCTGACCCCGCCGGGAATCGAACCCGGGAACCCGGGCGTGGGAAGCGAGAACGCTACTGCACGACCACGAGCTGCGGACTGGTGTGTGACCAGCCTTCCTCCAATACGCGTCATTGCAGATGATGTGCAAGCTGCCATGTCCACATTAGCCAGGTGTGGTGCGTCCATGCAGCCCCCGGCCGACTCTTGAACATCGGCTTCAGGTTTGGTCGATCCATGGAGGGATGACCAGGGTCTAGTCTTCATGACAACCAACATCCTGGACCACATTCGGCTGTCCTCTCCTGAGTGGACCATGTGCTTTCTTCGAGAATGCAAACTGCCGTTGGAACAACACGCATACACTGATTTGATAGGCAACGTCACGTCTTGCTGAAGAGGTGTCAGTACTTCTTCGAGGCCCGCGCTCACGCCTGCCTGGCTACCAGTTATCACGCTGAAGACACTTTATAACTTCGTAAGCTTAACACGAGACATAAATGTTATTGCAGGTGCCACTTTGTCACTGACGCCCCCGGCTATGAACTGGACCACTCACCCACACTCTGTGCCTGGCCTCCTGCTCACTACGGAACCCCAGCTCCCTAGGTAGCAACAGTGTTGTAGATCAACTGATTGTCAACACTGCCAGCAGCAACTATTACCAAACTGCTGCAGCAAGTGCAACACGTTTGTTTATGGTATGATGCTGTTCATATAACCATGTTAAGTATGAGGTTCAAATGGTTCAAATGGCTCTGAGCACTATGGGACTTAACGTCTGAGGTCATCAGACCCCTAGAACTTAGAACTACTTAAACGTAACTAACCTAAGGACATCAGACACATCCATGCCCGAGGCAGGATGCGAACCTGCGACCGTAGCGGTCACGCGGTTCCAGACTGAAGCGCCTAGAAAACCACTCGGCCACCCTGGCCGGCTAAATATGAGGGCTTAGATTAAGGGTCAAGAGGAGGAGACCTAAAAAGACTTCAGAAATGATCTGAATTCAGCATGAAAAAGCGCGTCCATAGATGAATTTGACAACAAAACAAGTGATGGTATAATTGAGGTGTTTCGCTGATACTCATCCACCGTACGGGCGGGAACTCGTGCTGTCTTTCTTGTGTCTGTTCAATTCCATGAACGAAACTCTACGAGGGCGACGATTTGATGAAACGAAAGAACTTTAAGTGACTGTGAATTATAGCTTCTAATAATGCCTAATCTTATCTAATCGGTTTACGAGAGTTGGATTTAACGGCGGTCGCTGTTGGCCGAGCGGTTCTGGCGCTACAGTCTGGAACCGCGCGACCGCTACGGTCGCAGGTTCGAATCCTGCCTCGGGCATGGTTGTGTGTGTTGTCCTTAGGTTAGTTAGGTTTAAGTAGTTCTAAGTTCTAGGGGACTTATGACCTCAGCAGTTGAGTCCCATAGTGCTCAGAGCCATTTGAACCATTTAACGGCGGTCAAGGATGATATGGAGGCATTTTCGCTCGCATTTCTGGCCAGTGAACCAGACAAGTAGCATTTAGTTAAGACTATGTTGACAGAATACCCTACGGGAATCCTGAAGTTATCAGGTATAAAACATAGGACGCGAAAGGTTATCTTCAGCTCGGTAATAAACCCCACTGCAGTTCTACGAGGTCAAGGAAAAGAAAAGGAAGAAGTAATGAAAACAGAATGAGACAGGGTTGTGCTTAATCTATACAGTGAGCAATTAGTAAATATAAGGAAGGATTTAGAAAGGTACTTTAAGTTCAAGGAGAAGAAATAAATACTTTGAGGTTTGCCAGTGACGTTGTAATTTTCCCAGAAACGGTAAAGGACTTGAAATATCAAATGAACGTAATGGATACAGAGGTTGAAAGATGGATACAAAGTGAGACAAGACTAACGCGTGAAGTGGAATTAAGTCAGGTGATGCTGCGGGAACCAGATCAGGAAATAAGATGCTGAACATAATAGACGGGTTTAAGTAATTCATCCTAGAGAGAGAAAAATGTTAAAATAAAACATTTAAGCTTTAGAAAGTGTTCTGTTAAAGTACTTGTCACGAGTATGGTTTCATATGGAATCTAAATATGGACGCTAAATAGTAAATATGAGAAAAGAAAGTAACCATGTACATGTAGACTGCTCAGATCAGTCAAGGGATTACCAACAGTGTCTCCTCAACGACCGTTCAGCGAACGTTGCTGCGTACGGGCCTCCACACCAGGCTACAGAGGAAAGCTGATGATGGGATGAGCAGATAGAGTAACTCAATAGTTTCCACAACAATCCATGTTGACTACGCAAACAGAGGTCTTGCGAAACTCCACTCGTTCTGTTCGCAAGCAGATCCAAAGCGCCGTAGACAACGGAGTCTAGTTTAATGCAGTGGTTCTTCAAGAAGTCATTTGACACCGTTAGGCCTTGTCGTTCAGTAAGAGCACGAGACTACCGAATATCCGGCCAAGTTTGTGATGGGATTTAGAAATTATGTGTAGGTACACGGTACAGTCACCTGGTCACCTTTCAAATGCCTGAATAATCGCTGAAAGACATACAGGAAGTAAGGTTCTGGAACGTATCGAAAGGAATGTTGAACCATGCTGACTCCAATGCGGTGGCTGTCGAGGATCCATGGCGCGAACAGCCCAATCGAGGTGGTTTCAGAGATTTTCGATTGGGTTTTAATTCGGGTAGTTTGTTGGCCAGGGGAATATGGTAAACACATCCTCATGCTCTCCGAACCACACACGTGCACTGCGAGCTGTGTGACACGTTGCATTATCCTGCTGGTAGATGTCATCGTGCCGAGGAAAAATAAACTGCATTTAGTGGCGGACATGGTTCCCAAGGCTAGATACGTACTTGTGTTGATCCACTGTGCCTCCCAGAATGACAAGAGCACCTGGGACAATCCCCAGACCATTATCTTTCTTCTCCCTGCCTGGAACCTTCCGACGGTTGTTGCAGGGTGTATGCCTTTTCAGACGTTTCACGCAGTACACACCAACGGCCGTCTGTCCGATGGAGCATAAAGTATGATTGATCGGAAAAAGCCACATCTCGTCACTCGGTCTACGTCCAGCTGCGTTACTGGAGTGCAAATTTCAGCCTTCGCCGTTGATGAACAACAGTCAGCATGGGTGCATGAATCAGGCGCCTGGTGTGGAGGCCCGTACGCAGCAAAGTTCACTGAACGGTCGTTGAGGAGACACAGTTGATAGCCCCTTGATTGATCTGAGCGGTCTACATGTACATGATTGCTCTGAAATTAACAATTAAGTGCCTGATAGAGGATTCGTCGAACCCCCTTCAAGCTATTTTTCTATCGCTTCATTGTCGAACAGCGCGCCTGAAAAAGAACGCTTAAATCTTTCTGTGCGAGTTCTGATTTTATTTTATTATGATGGTCATTCCTCCCTATGTAGGTGGGCGTCAACAAAATATTCTCATACTCTGCGGAGAAAGATGGCGTTTGTAATTTCATGAGAAGATCATGCCGCAACGAAAAATTTCTTTGTGTTGATGATTGCCACCCCAATTCATGTATCATATCTACGATAGCATAAAACGAACTGTCATTTTTTGAACGTTTTCGATGTACTCCATCGATCCTATCTGATGCGGATCCCACATCGTACAGCAGTTTTCAGAAGAGGACGTACAAACGTAGTGTAAGCAGCCTCTTTAGCAGACCTGTTGCATTTTCTTAGTGTTCTGCCTATCAGTCGTAGTCTTTGGTTTGCTTTATAGCATTATCTACGTGATCGTTCCAACTTAAGTTATTCGTAATTGTCATCTCTATGTATTTCATTGCATTTACAGCCTTTAGATTTGTGTGATTTATCGTGTAGCGTGTTAGCGGTTTTCGTTTGGTACTCATGTAATTGATTTGACACTTTTCATTATTTATTGTCAATTGTCACTTTTCACATCATACAGATATCTTGTATAAAGCGCTTTGCAGCTTGTTGCGATCATCTGAGGACTTTATAAGATGGTAAATGACAGCATCTTCTGCAAACAATCTAAGAGTGCTGCTCAGAGTGTCTCCTACGTCGTTTGTGTAGTCATTAACACCAGAGGCCTAATAACACGTCCTTGGGGAGCGCCGAATATTACTGCTGGTTTACTCGATGACTTTCCGTCAATTTCTACGAACTGTTTCCTTTCTGACAGGACATCCCGAATCCAGTCGCACAACTGAGACGACAGTCCGTGGGCACACAATTTGATTAGAAGTTGCTCTGGAAATCTAAAAATATGGAATAAATTTCACATCCCCTATCAATAGTACTCATTGCTTCGTGAGAATAAAGAGCTCGTTGTGATCTTTCAATGAGCGATCGGTTGTATATGACTGCTAAATACGGAGCTATTGTATGAGCATACTCTGACAGGTATACAATCATAATCAGGACCGAAGGCCTTGCTTTTATTAAGTCATTTAAGCTGCTTTGCTGCACCGAGGGTATCTTCTCGTGTTGGCTGTTGTTCCTGGTTTGAATTCTGGAATTTGCTTTGTTACACCGAGGATATCTACTAGTGTTGGCAATTGTTCTTGGTTCGAATTCTGGAATATTTACTTCTTCTTCGGTGAAGGAATTTCGGAAACGTGTAGTTAGTAACTCTGCTTTAGTGGCACTGTCATCGGCAACATCACAATTGTTATGAACACTTTTATCGCGTTAGTGTACTTTACACACAATCTCTTTGTATTTTCTGCGAGATTTCGAGACAGTTTCGGTGCGGAAAGTCTTAAAAGCATCTCACACTGAAATTCGCACTACATTTCAAGCCTCTGCAAAACTTTCCCCATCTTTTAAATTTGGCGCACTTTTCTCGTTGCTTCTGGGACATTGTTTTGACCTTGGGGGATAAGTAACATCTCTTACTAGTCATTTTGGATGTCTGTCGTCTGCGAGTGGTTATTGCACGTTGACATCGAGCATAGGCGATCGTCATATTGCTGTGACAACCGTGTAGAACTCAGAACGTTGCTATTAGCGGAACAAAAGCAACAAATGTGAAGGTAATTTCAGGGGTGCTTCACGCATGAGTGATATGGCCGTTACTGTTTGCAAAATATATAAATGCTCTATTGGATAACGGTGAAACTCCATAATGTTGTTCGCAGACGATGCAGAAGACCGTTGGGGAAAAGCAGGAAGATCTGCAGAAGATTATTGCGTGGTTCAGGTACAGCCACCTATTGACGCTGAAAGTAAATAAATGTAACGTATTGCTCATAAATAGATGAAGAGATCCACTGTCTTACGGGTACACTATCGGTAACAAATCATCGGAAACAACAGTTACCGTAGAATGCCTAGCAGTCACCATCCTGTGCGGCCTAAAGTGGAATGACCACATAAAACGAATTATAGCCAAAGCAGAAGACAGGATGCAGGCTGTCACTGGAAAGATCTCCAACAAATGTAATTCGCCCACCATGTAATCAGCTTACAATACACTGGTAAGACCGATTGTTTAATGTTAATTCTGGTATCATAGGACATTCGAATAATAGAAGAGATCCAAACGCCAAAAAAAAACAAAAAAAAAACAAAAAAAAAAAACCGAATCGTCACGCGATCATTCAGTCGGTGCGAGAGTGTTACGGAGACGATCAGCTCAGTAGCAGACCCCATAAGAGGCATAGGGCATCGCGGAAAGATTTTGCTATCAAAATTCCAGAGAGTTTGTTCGGGGAAGAGTTGAGCAACATACACTACTGGCCATTAAAATTGCTGCACCAAGAAGACATGCAGATGATAAACGGGTATTCATTAAGCAAATATATTATACTAGAATTGACATGTGATTACATTTGCACGCAATTTGGGCGAATAGATCCTGAGAAATCAGTACCCAGAACAACCACCTCTGACCGTACTAACGGCCTGGACATTGAGTCAAACAGAGCGTGGGTGGCGTGTACAGGTACAGCTGCCCATGCAGCTTCAACACGATGCCACAGTGTATCAAGAGTAGTGACTGACGTATTGTGACGAGCCAGTTGCTCGGCCACCATTGGACAGACGCTTTCAGTTGGTGAGAGATCTGGAAAATGTGCTGGCCAGGGCAGCAGTCGAACATTTTCTGTATCAAGAAAGGCCCGTACAGGACCTGCAACATGCGGTCGTGCATTACCCTGCTGAAATGTAGGGTTTCGCAGGGATCGGGTGAAGGGTAGAGCCAGGGGTCATAACACATCTGAAATGTAACGTCCACTGTTCAAAGAGCCGTCAATGCGAACAAGAGGTGACCGAGACGTGTAACCAATGCCACCCCATACCATCAAGCCGGATGACACGCCAGTATGGCGATGACGAATACACGCTTCCAATGTGCGTTCACCGCGATGTCGCCAAACACGGATGCGACCATCATGATGCTGTAAACAGAACCTAGATTCATCCGAAAAAATGACGTTTTGCCATTCGTGCACTCAGGTTCGTCGTTGAGTACACCATCGCAGGCACTCCTGCCTGTGATGCAGCGTCAAGGGTAACCACACCCATGGTCTCCGAGCTGATAGCCCATGTTGCTGCAAACGTCGTCGAACTGTTCGTGCAGATGGTTGTTGTTTTGCAAACGTGTCATCTGTTGCCTCAGGGATCGAGACGTGGCTGCACGATCCGTTACAGCCATGCGGATAAGATGCCTGTCATCTCGACTGCTAGTGATACGAGGCCGTTGAGATCCAGCACGGCGCTCCTTATTACCCTCCTGAACCCACCGATTCCATATTCTGCCAACAGTCGTTGGATCTCGACCTACGCTAGCAGCAATGTCGCGATACGATAAACCGCAATAGGCTACAATCCGACCTTTATCAAAATCGGAAACGTGATGGTACGCATTTCTCCTCCTTACACGAGGCATCACAACAACGTTTCACCAGGCAACGCCGGTCAACTGCTGTTTGTGTATGCGATCTCGGTTGGAAACTTTCCTCATGTCAGCACGTTGTAGGTGTCGCAACCGGCGCCAACCTTGTGTGAATGCTCTGAAAAGCTAATCATTTGCATATCACAGCATCGTCTTCCTGTCGGTTAAATTTCGCGTCTGTAGCACGTCATCTTCGTGGTGTAGCAATTGTAATGGCCTGTAGTGTATTACTAGTTTCCACATACATCTCACGAAATAACAACGAGGAAATTAGAGAAATTAGAGCTAATACGGAGGTTTACAGTTAATCGTTCTGCCCTTGCGCCTTTCGCGAATCTAACAAGGAGATTGGGAGGAGTGGTTGTGTGGGCCAGCGCCAGTGAAGTAGGAATGGGTGACTGATTTTGTAGGTTTATTCCTCACGGTGTGACATTTTTTAGGCTTTTTATCCACATTCGTTTCTTTTAATATTTGTAAGAGCACTGATAACTACGCCGTTGAGGGCCAGTAAACCCCAAACACACACAGACAAACACACACACACACACAGACACACACACACAAACACACACACACACACACACCACACACCACACACAGGAGATGGGGAGAAGACAGTGGTTGCAGAAGTGTCTTCCACTACACACCATAAAGCGGCTTAAGGAGTGTAGATGTAGACATAATTGCAATCTATCCACATAAAACAGAAGTTATTTGTATTCAGGGTGTTACAAAAAGGTACGGCCAAACTTTCAGGAAACATTCCTCACACACAAATAAAGAAAAGATGTTATGTGGACATGTGTCCGGTAACGCTTAATTTCCATGTTAGAGCTCATTTTAGTTTCGTATGTACTGTACTTCCTCGATTCACCGCTATGATTTCATACGGGATACTCTACCTGTGCTGCTAGAACATGTTCCTTTACAAGTACGACACAACATGTGGTTCATGCACGATGGAGCTCCTGCACATTTCAGTCGAAGTGTTCGTACGCTTCTCAACAACAGATTCGGTGACCGATGGATTGGTAGAGGCGGACCAATTCCATGGCCTGCACACTCTCCTGACCTCAACTCTCTTGACTTTCATTTATGGGGGCATTTGAAAGCTCTCGTCTACGCAACCCCGGTTCCAAATGTAGAGACTCTTCGTGCTGGTATTGTGGACGGCTGTGATACAGTACGCCATTCTCCAGGGCTGCATCAGCGCATCAGGGATTCCATGCGACGGAGGGTGGATGCATGTATCCTCGCTAACGGAGGACATTTTGAACATTTCCTATATCAAAGTGTTTGAAGTCACGCTGGTACGTTTTGTTGCTGTGTGTTTCCATTCCATGATTAATGTGATTTGAAGAGAAGTAATAAAATGAGCTCTAATATGGAAAGTAAGCGTTTCCGGACACATGTCCACATAACATATTTTCTTTCTTTGTGTGTGAGGAATGTTTCCTGAAAGTTTGGCCTTACCTTTTTGTAACACCCTGTATAGTTTTTGCTACATCCTTCTTACAAATTTACCGAGCGAGGTGGCGCAGTGGTTAGCACACTGGACTCGCATTCGGGAGGACGACGGTTCAATCCCGTCTCCGGCCATCCTGATTTAGGTTTTCCGTGATTTCCCTAAATCGCTTCAGGCAAATGCCGGGATAGTTCCTTTGAAAGGGCACGGCCGATTTCCTTCCCCCATCCTTCCGTCACCCGAGCTTGCGCTCCGTCTCTAATGACCTCGTTGTCGACGGGACGTTAAACACTAATGTCCTCCTCCTCCTCCTCTTACAAGTTAGCTTCTTCGCTCGATTTCTGTGACGAGGGTTACGGGATCTGTGAAATGTATGGTTTTGTTTGATACGTATGTAATAAAGGTTTGATACGTAAGTAATAATGTACCCAGGAGAAGAGATATCTGTACCAATTAATCTAAATGGTCCATGAGAGAACTAATGCTGCTTTCCACCAGTATTCGTATTTGGCAGGGAGCGAGGTACGTGAATGTGGAGCGCGCCGTGTTAGAAGCGAGCAGAGGAGGGTTGAGCAGAGGAGTAGGTCAGCGAGCAGTTGAAGGACCGCGGCCGCGACCCGGGCTACGCAGCGCCGGCACGTGGCGCCAGTAGCAGCGCCAGCACACGCCCACTTATCGCGGCGCGACCTCGCCACAGAACAGAGCACTGGCGTCTAGCTGGAGTCCCACCGCCCGAGGTCAGCCCAGGCGCACTCCTCCCAAACTCCAAAGAACACACTGCTTCTACACGGAATGTGTTCAATATTGCACCTCTTTCAATCATTTGTAGAGTTGCACCCTACCAAAACTACTGTTCCATACTATTGGTACAGTACTTAAATAATGTAATAAATGGTAGCATTGGTAGGCAAAAAAAAAAAAAAAAGAAAACATAAATGAACGTGTAAAAGAGGAACTGGGAGCCGACGACTTGTCTTTATTTGTTCGTTTTGCACATAATTAGAACCGTGTTAATCCATTATGTATTTTATATCGTTGTAGCATATACATTGGATTTTATAGGTAACAAAAATTAGGCGATAGCGTAATTCTTACTACAACATGCCCCTGTTTGGTGTGACAAACCAAGATCTTCCGCATAAACTGTAACGTCCCCTTAGAAAAATTAATGAATTGCTGTGCTGATAAACCTCTTACATTATTTTCTTTTCAAACAGCTGAGCAGAACTGAACGTACTCAGACATTTCTCACTTTACTTATTCTGATCATCACTAAATTGACACACAATATTTTTAGCGCAACGCAATCTGACTTTTAATAATCCCTACAGAAGAATGGCCCTGACTGACAATAACCTATACCTTTCGTCAATCACTTACTTACCTCACAAAAATCTTCGTTACTCAAACTACTGCAATACAGCGAGCGCCAATACTGCCAGCTAAATGAAAGATTCAAACTACTGAAGGTACTAACTACTGATAGGCATAGTTAGCGAATGAAAGATTTTGATAAAGAACGAAACAATGAATTTACCTTAATAGTGTTCAAAAGTCTTTATATACAGGGTGTCCCAGCTATCTTGTCCACCCAAAATATCTCTGGAACAATAACAGCTATTGGAAAACGACTTTCACCGGTATCAATGTATGGCTGGGGCCCATGAACGTACATATTTGGAAACATTCTAAAACGAAAGCATATGTGTTTTTTAACACAAACTTATATTTTTTTTAAATGGACCTCCTATATTTTTTCTTCAGCAATCCATAGCGTGACAAAGCACATACACAATGGCGTTGGTTACATCGGAATATTCCCATTACATCCCGAGATATTGAGACGCGAAGTTGACGCTTGAAACACCCGACATGCGCTGCTAGCGCACGTCCTGAGGCTCAGGCGTGAACCCCATGCTGCCCGTAATCGCAGCAGGATGGCAGCAGACCGTATTATTCGTTTCGGACCTCTTGATAAGTATGTAAGTGTGATTACGCATGTCAATCACATCGCGATTACGGGCAGCATGGTGCACCATAGGCAACTGTTGAGAAACTGACCACCCAGATGAGCCAAGGGGATACCAGCAGTTCGTCACCGATGAACAGCAATCAACAAGGGTGCATGAGCAGGCACTTGCTGCATATGGGTGTCTGCAGCTGGTGCCTGGTTCACACACCCTTGCTGACTGCTGTTCATCGGTGACGAACGCAACTGGACGTCCACTCAGTGGCGACAGGTGGTCTTTTCAGCTGAATAATTTTTTATACTCCATCAGACAGATGGTCATTGAAGTAAGTGGCGTGAAAAGTTAGAAAGGAAACACAGTGCACCAATCGTCGAAAGTGTTGAGGCCAGAGAAGGTCAGGGAAATGCTTTTGAGGCACTCTCTGGATGATCGAATCATGCTGGGAGGCACTGTGGATCAACACAAGTATGTCTCTATCCTTCAAGACCATCTGCATCCCTGCAGACAGTTGTTTTTCCTCGCCAAGTTGGCATACCAACAGGACAACGCGACGTGTCACACAGCTCACAGTGTACGTAAGTAGTTCGAATAGTAAACCATACTCCACTGGCCGCCAAACTCGCCTGATTTAAATACAATGGAGAATCTGTGAGGCCATCTCGATCAGGCATTTCATACCATGGATCTTCAATCGAGAAACCAAGCGCAGCTGGCCACGACAGAGGAGTCGGCATGGATCCACATCCCTGTTGGTACCTTCAGAACCTCACTGACTCTCTTCCTTCTCGTCTTCTGGTGGTCCGCACTGCAAAATGTGGCTATTCAGGCTTGTGACAAGTGGTCACGTTAATGTGACGGGACATTGCATACTCGTATGTAACAGATGAAGTGGGCAGTGGTAGCGATGGCTGAAAGGCTTTCACATGAAGTTGAGCATTCTGGGACTGATTCAAAACGCAGAACTTTGTCAAATTTGTGATTTTGTCCCCGATTCACGTCAGTTTGAAGGTAATTAATTCAACAAGGAAAATCGTCATTAGCTTTATGAAGATGGGTGAATGTCGAAATATACGTCCTTCAACTTATTAACTTATCTGAATGCCAAAATGTAACTTAACCACTTGTGCAGCCAAAGACTTTCAACTATGAAGTGGATTATTGTTAAATGATGGCATGTTATGTTGAGTATGTTAATTTTTGTGAATAAATACGTATGGAAATGGAGTGTGAAACTACTGACACGAATGTCGGAGAGAATGGAATTTCTATCCTACTACGTACAGTGTTGGACTCCTGTAATAAATTTTGTTTATAACCGTCGGTCGAATACTGCGTTGTGCTTATTGCGGTTGTATTAAGAGCGTAATAAAAATGGCTCTGAGCACTATGGGACTTAACGTCTGAAGTCATCAGTCCCCTACAACTACACTCCTGGAAATTGAAATAAGAACACCGTGAGTTCATTGTCCCAGGAAGGGGAAACTTTATTGACACATTCCTGGGGTCAGATACATCACATGATCACACTGACAGAACCACAGGCACATAGACACAGGCAACAGAGCATGCACAATGTCGGCACTAGTACAGTGTATATCCACCTTTCGCAGCAATGCAGGCTGCTATTCTCCCATGGAGACGATCGTAGAGATGCTGGATGTAGTCCTGTGGAACGGCTTGCCATGCCATTTCCACCTGGCGCCTCAGTTGGACCAGCGTTCGTGCTGGACGTGCAGACCGCGTGAGACGACGCTTCATCCAGTCCCAAACATGCTCAATGGGGAACAGATCCGGAGATCTTGCTGGCCAGGGTAGTTGACTTACACCTTCTAGAGCACGTTGGGTGGCACGGGATACATGCGGACGTGCATTGTCCTGTTGGAACAGCAAGTTCCCTTGCCGGTCTAGGAATGGTAGAACGATGGGTTCGATGACGGTTTGGATGTACCGTGCACTATTCAGTGTCCCCTCGACGATCACCAGTGGTGTACGGCCAGTGTAGGAGATCGCTCCCCACACCATGATGCCGGGTGTTGGCCCTGTGTGCCTGGGTCGTATGCAGTCCTGATTGTGGCGCTCACCTGCACGGCGCCAAACACGCATACGACCATCATTGGCACCAAGGCAGAAGCGACTCTCATCGCTGAAGACGACACGTCTCCATTCGTCCCTCCATTCACGCCTGTCGCGACACCACTGGAGGCGGGCTGCACGATGTTGGGGCGTGAGCGGAAGACGGCCTAACGGTGTGCGGGACCGTAGCCCAGCTTCATGGAGACGGTTGCGAATGGTCCTCGCCGATACCCCAGGAGCAACAGTGTCCCTAATTTGCTGGGAAGTGGCGGTGCGGTCCCCTACGGCACTGCGTAGGATCCTACGGTCTTGGCGTGCATCCGTGCGTCGCTGCGGTCCGGTCCCAGGTCGACGGGCACGTGCACCTTCCGCCGACCACTGGCGACAACATCGATGTACTGTGGAGACCTCACGCCCCACGTGTTCAGCAATTCGGCGGTACGTCCACCCGGCCTCCCGCATGCCCACTATACGCCCTCGCTCAAAGTCCGTCAACTGCACATACGGTTCACGTCCACGCTGTCGCGGCATGCTACCAGTGTTAAAGACTGCGATGGAGCTCCGTATGGCACGGCAAACTGGCTGACACTGACGGCGGCGGTGCACAAATGCTGCGCAGCTAGCGCCATTCGACGGCCAACACCGCGGTTCCTGGTGTGTCCGCTGTGCCGTACGTGTGATCATTGCTTGTACAGCCCTCTCGCAGTGTCCGGAGAAAGTATGGTGGCTCTGACACACCGGTGTCAATGTGTTCTTTTTTCCATTTCCAGGAGTGTACTTAAACCTAACCAACCTAAGGACATCACACACATCAATGCCGGAGGCAGGATTCGAACCTGCAACCGTAGCGGTCGCTCGGTTCCAGACTGAAGCGCCTAGAACCGCTCGGCCACAGCGGCCGGCAGAGCGTAATAAAAGTATCATGTATGTGTTTAGCAAGGGTTATTTTGAAATTGTTGGGGGGCAACTAAATTGCGTGTTCTCCCAACATTTAATCTCACCCGCAAAGTCGTCTGACAGTCTAGTCAGCTGTGCGGGAAGCTTCAAAAAGTAAGTTTCACATTATTATGGTAGGAAAAGTAATTGTTATTGAATGCTGTACTATACCTCAAAATGACACAGATACATGATACTATTTTTTAACATAGCCCCCAGTCGCAACGTTCTACTAATCGTTTGCTTCGTCGACGATAGAAATATGCTCATTGGTCACGGAGCGATTCGAGAACCACTATGTGAACGTCCTCATCGCTGGATAATCTTCTCCCCTCCAGATGTTCTTCCAGCTCACCGAAAATACGGAAATCACGTGGTGCAAGATCTGGACTTCTCCGTCAGCATCACCTACGTCTATGCGGCTTTGATCAAATTGTTGGCACTATTTCACTACGGCTCGACGCAACTTGTATTTGATTCATATATCTCCAGTGTTTCGAGGTGAATATGTGTCAGTTTGGACGTTTTGCACACAAGAATCGTGTTATCCCACGCCTTACAAGTTTGGAGTTCGTATTCAGTTGCCACGCCACTTCAGTCGCACTCTTTGAGGCACCTACTGTCCGTACCGCATCAGAACTCTCTCTGCAGTAAACCCGGAACATGTACTTCCTCTTGACAATGCGCCCTTTTAGCGTGGAACGACATATATAACCTTCTTTCTGAAGTCGCTACGTACAAGGATTGCATCAAATTGAGGTTTCATAAATGCATATCTTAGCACTGCAGAAGGTAGCTGAGTGCAGTGCGCCAGCATCCGTTAGGCGTTCTGTATGCTGAATTGCAGCAGGGAACGCAGGAATAATTTATTACGAGTTTGTGAAGTAAAGTCGGCATAAAAATCCCATAATTTTCTCAACGACACTACAAGGGAGCTTTTTTTTTTTTTTTTTTTTTTTTTTTTGAGTGCACAGGAATACCTCTGGATAAAATCATAAGTGTTTCGTATTGATGTGTAATTTAATTATCAATCTCCTTAATCGAATGGTTACACAGAATAGTATAATGGTTAAAGAATAGACAAATAATGAGTTGACCGCATATAGCGTTAGTTGGAAATACGACGACATCTGGTGTTTGCGACATATACACGTCTGGCGCTGCTACATAGCCATCTGTGTCTATATCATCACTATTTTCTGTATTGACTTCCAACGACGTCTGCACACGATTCGTAGCCGTCTGGAGAGTCGCTGCCTGTGGTACGCCAGATGGGCCAGCTACGTAATCGCTTTTCTCATTTCCTTTTCGACGCTGCCCTAAATCTCGCGGGCCCTTTTCTCTGACATACTTAAGAGTCATGTGAGACATCTATCATTATTTTGTAATTTTAAGTTTAACACCGATTTTCAGTTACATTCCGGCAAATGTTTTCATCGTCTCACTTTGGGTTCCAGAAGTGCTCCGTAAGATCTTCACAATGACAATCGAATCAATGTTCTAGCTAAACGCATTTCCATGCTGCAACAGTTTATAACTTTACACAAAGCTAATTCGTACAGTCATGCCCATAAGCTTAAGGTGATATGATGAAGCCAGCAAGACAAGTACTATGTGACAAACACGTAGAGACATTATCTATCCGTTGTGACCTCAAACATCGCTTTCGCATTATTAGTCTCGCAGTTTTTAGCGATTCAGATCTGAT
This sequence comes from Schistocerca americana, assembly GCF_021461395.2. NCBI lineage: Eukaryota > Metazoa > Arthropoda > Insecta > Orthoptera > Acrididae > Schistocerca > Schistocerca americana. Next base: position 602,776,906 of record NC_060120.1, read on the forward strand.
AATATTTTGTCACACAGGAAAGTTCGACCGACTATTCGCGTAACGTTTTCCACATCAAAAGAGTTAATCTCCAGCACAGTTTATCTGTAGGGCACTGATAATCTGGAAGCCTTCCTGTGTATCGTACAGAAGTACATTGCCTATGAGCAGCTTTTGAGAGCTACAAAAGGCATTTTCCAGGTCACTTTAAGATATATATCTATAAAAGTCGCCTGCGCAAGGGTGTAGATAATTTGCAAACGATAGAGCCTCTCTCAGTTTTTATCTGGCATTGGGTTTGTGAATCATTGACATCAAAGTTTTAGGTTTATGGAACGACCTTCGGAAGCTGCTTGTGCCCGTAATAAGCAAAATCGTGCTGATGTTGGAACAAGCAGCGATGCAGGAGACGTCATGGTTCGTGTTGACGTTACGCTGCTTACTCATTCAGGGCAATGTATGGTGACTGGCTTTCCGACGTCACGAGGTGATACTAAGGGCAGAAAAACGAGATTGCAAATAGCAGAGCAGGCACGGAAGATATTGCCCACTTCGTGCGAGTGAGAGGCCTGAATCGTTAACTCAGCTACATGACCTTAACGAGGAGAAGGCATCAAGCCATCCTAACAGCACAGCCGATTTCGTAAGAGAGAGTAAAAGTTCCGCTAGCACTTACGTATGTTTGCAGGTGGGGATATTCAGCCACCAAATAATTGTTAAAATTGCAGTGAACCTTCAGCTGCCCTTTATTTTGCACAATTCGCTACTACTTCGGCCAAATGACCATTATAAAGCTAAGTTCGCATGAACGGCAGTACGTTATACCATAATATTTCTGCCGTTGATGCCAGCTTCTCTTGATAACGGACATTTGGCCGAAAGTAGTAGCGAATTGTGCAAAATAAAGAACAGATGAAGGTTCACCATGAATTTTAACAATTTAACAAGAACACCTATCAACCTACTGATATGACGGAAAGGCAACAAGCTGAAGTCATGAAGGTCATTCTAACGAAATAATGGGGAGGCGAAGAGCACTGATGAGCTCGGAAAAGCAGGTTACATTCGGTCATCGCGGGCCAGGTATAAAGTCATTGTCTCAGACGAGCAGCCTTCCGCGCCTTCCCATGAATTTCATTGTAGTACACAACTACGAGGCAAAACTGCTCCTACTGGTCGCCAAGATGACTTCCACCCTCGCAGCTGCTACCTGTGTGTTCTGTTGTACTCGGTTGCTGTGAGCTGCCGACGTAGCATCCACTGATGAGACGACAGAGATTTCTACCTTCGGCTTGCTGAGCGGAAATGATAGTGCTTTGGCGCACCAACCACTTGTCGCAACATTCGGGAGGCGCACTAACCGTCGCTGCCCCAACTGCTACCTATAAGCAGTGGCCAACAACCCCGGCCTTCCTTGGCGGAAGTGCTGTACTATTGTCTGTCCTCACACCGTACACAGCTGTCGAGAAATTACCGTAGCACATCCTTTCGATGTCCGCCAGAGGCTCTGGTAATAAGCAGTCGCCGTACTGGGCAGCAGCACCTGCTGTATAGGCTACGCAGGCCGACAGCGAGGCCAGCCGCTCAACCTAACCCCGTGTACATGCGAATGGACGTTCTCTGAAGACAGCTTAGACAGCGCTAGCACGTCCCAAGACTTTGCGCTGCACTGGCGCTGGCCTGGACGCCGAGAATACACGATTTTAAACCTTAAAGTAATACATCCTTGTGCTGCTAATGTTGTATCATTAGCGTCCAGCGTGCCGACTGGCCTGCTCTACCGTACTCCTTGCTCCGCATCTCGCCAACAGTAGCGGTCTCCTGCACAACAAAGAAAATAAATCCCTTCATCTAATGTGGGTCAAGGGGCCCTCAGCTAGTTGGCATAATGAACTAGTAGATGATCTTGCAGAAGCTAGCATGAAAGAAGGGAGCCCGCCCGGTTGGCCGAGCGATCTAACGCACGGCTTTTCGGAGCGGGAAGGAGCGCCTGGTCCCCGGCACGAATCCGCCCGGCGGACTTGTGTCGAGGACGGTGAGCCGGCCAGTCTGTGGATGGTTTTTAGGCGGTTTTCCATCTACATCGGCGAATGCGGGCTGGTTCCCCTTATTCCGCCACAGACACACTATGTCGGCGATTGCTGCGCAAACAAGTTCTCCACGTACGCGGACACCACCATTACTCTACCACTCAAACATAGGGGTTACACTCGTCTGGTGTGAGACGTTCCCTGGGGGGGTCCACCGAGGGCGGCACCGCACAATAACAAAAATGGTTCAATTGGCTCTGAGCACTATGGGACTTAACTTCTGTGTTCATCAGTCCCCTAGAACTTAGAACTACTTAAACCTAACTAACCTAAGGACATCACACACATCCATGCCCGAGGCAGGATTCGAACCTGCGACCGTAAGCAGTCGCGCGGTTCCGGACTCAGCGCCTAGAACCGCGTGACCACCGCGTCCGGCCCCGCACAATAACCCTAGGTTCGGTGTGGGGCGACGGAGCGGTAAAGTGGACTGCGGTAGTCGTCGTGGGGTTGTGAACCACTGCGGCTGCGGCGGGGACGGAGCCTCTCCGTCGTTTCTAGGTCCTCGGTTAACATACAACATACAAAGAGGGGAACACGCTATCCAGAGAACTTCCACATTCCGACTCCAAGTTTCTAGAAAAGAGGCTTACGATTGATGGGAATAGCAATGGAAAATATCGCAGTAAACAAAGAGATTTTCGTTCGCTCCAGTCCTACCCACTATACTAATAAAACCGTAGCACAACCAGAAAAAAAGTCATGGGGAGACATGTTGTTGTTGTCCTCAGTCCTGAGACTGGTTTGATGCAGCTCTCCATGCTACTCTATCCTGTGCAAGCTTCATCATCTCCCAGTACTTACTGCAACCTACATCCTTCTGAATCTGCTTAGTGTATTCATCTCTTGGTCTCCCTCTACGATTTTCACCCTCCACGCTGCCCTCCAATGCTAAATTTGTGATCCTTTGATGCCTCAGAACATGTCCTACCAACCGGTCCCTTCTTCGTATCAAGTTGTGCCACAAACTCCTCCTCTCCCCAAGTCTATTCAATACCTCCTCATTAGTTACGTGATCTACCCATCTAATCTTCAGCATTCTTCTGTAGCACCACATTCCGAAAGCTTCTATTCTCTTCTTGTCCATACTATTTATCGTCCATGTTTCACTTCCATACATGGCTACACTCCATACAAATACTTCCAGAAAGGACTTCCTGACCCTTGAATCTATACTCGATGTTAACAAATTTCTCTTCTTCCGAAACGCTTTCCTTGCCATTGCCAGTCTACATTTTATATCCTCTCTACTTCGACCATCATCAGTTATTTTGCTCCCCAAATAGCAAAACTCTTTTACTTCTTTAATTGTCTCATTTCCTAATCTAATTCCTTCAGCATCACCCGACTTAATTCGACTACATTCCATTATCCTCGTTTTGCTTTTGTTGATGTTCATCTTACATCCTCCTTTCAAGACACTGTCCATTCCGTTCAACTGCTCTTCCAAGTCCTTTGCTGTCTCCGACAGAATTACAATGTCATAGGCGAACCTCAAAGTTTTTATTTCTTCTCCATGGACCTTAATACCTACTCCGAATATTTCTTTCGTTTTCTTTACTGCTTGCTCAATATACAGATTGAATAACATCGGGGACAGGCTACAACCCTGTCTCACTCCCTTCCCAACTGCGGCTTCCCATTCATGCCCCTCGACTCTTATTACTGCCATCTGGTTTCTGTACAAATTGTAATTAGCTTTTCGCTCCCTGTATTTTACCCCTGCCATCTTTAGAATTTGAAAGAGGGTATTCCAGTCAACATTGTCAAAAACTTTCTCTAAGTCTGCAAATGCTAGAAACGTAGGTTTGCCTTTCCTTAATCTATTTTCTAAGATAAGTCGTAGGGTCAGTATTGCCTCACGTGTTCCAACATTTCTGCGGAATCCAAACAAATCTTCGCCGAGATCGGCATCTACCAGTTTTTCCATTCGTCTGTAAAGAATTCGCGTTAGTATTTTGCAGCCGTGACTTATTAAACTGATAGTTCGGTAATTTTCACGTCTGTCAACACCTGCTTTCTTTGGGATTGGAATTATTATATTCTTCTTGAAGTCTGAGGATATTTCGCGTGTCTCATAAATCTTGGTCACCAGATGGTAGAGTTTTGTCAGGACTGGCTCTCCCAAGACCGTCAGTAGTTCCAATGGAATGTTGTCTACTCCAGGGGCCTTGTTTCGACTCAGGTCTTTCAGTGCTCTGCCAAACTCTTCACGCAGTATTGTATCTCCCATTTCATCTTCATCTACATCCTCTTCCATTTCCATAATATTGTCCTCAAGTACATCGCCCTTGTATAGACCCTCTATATACTCCTTCCACCTTTCTGCTTTCCCTTCTTTGCTTAGAACTGGGTTTCCATCTGAGCTCTTGATATTCATACAAGTGGCTCTCTTTTCTCCAAAGGTCTCTTTAATTTTCCTGTAGGCAGTATCTATCGTACCCCTAGTGAGGTAAGCCTCTACATCCTTACATTTGTCCTCTAGCCATCCCTGCTTAGCCATTTTGCACTTCCTGTCGATCTCATTTTTGAGACCTTTGTATTCCTTTTGCCTGCTTCATTTTTTGCGTTTTTATATTTTCTCCTTTCATCAATTAAATTCAATATTTCCTCTGTTACCCAAGGATATCTACTAGCCCTCGTCTTTTTACCTACTTGACCCTCTGCTGCCTTCACTACTTCATCCCTCAGGGCTACCCATTCTTCTTCATCTGTATTTCTTTCCCCCATTCCGGTCAATTGTTCCCTTATGCTCTCCCTGAAACTCTGTACAACCTCTGGTTAAGTCAGTTTATCCAGGTCCCATCTCCTTAAATTCCCACCTATTTGCAGTGTCTTCAGTTTTAATCTACAGTTCATAACCAGTAGATTGGGGTCAGAGTTCACATCTGCCCCTGGAAATGTCTTACAATTTAGAACCTGGTTCCTAAATCTCTGTCTTACCATCATATAATCTATCTGATACCTTCTAGTATCTCCAGGATTCTTCCATGTATACAACCTTCTGTTTTGATTCTTGAACCAAGTGTTAGCTATGATTAAGTTATGCTGTGTAAAATACTACCAGACTGCTTCCTCTTTCATTTCTCTCCCCCAATCCATATTCACCCGCTATGTTTCCTTCTCCCCCTTTTCCTACTCTCGAATTCCAGTCAATGGGGAGACATGTGACATCAATTAATAGAATAAGATTTTGAATGCGCTGTTTCCCTGCACACTTCTATTGGCTTCGAGTGATACTCTCTCCCACATGCAGCGAACATGTAGAAGACGACGAAGATCTTGACCACATCGATTTAGAATGTTGTAAATATATTTCACACAAAAATAAACTGTGGGAAAACCTCCTATGAATGAACGTTACCTTGACAACAAGTGTTAAACTTCTAATGGCAACGATCTAAAAATTAACGATTTAATACCACGTTACCTACATGAAGTGGGCAGAAACCTCGGATATATCAAATGAGGAATTTGGTACTTTACATATATATAAAATAGCTGTTTAGTTAAAATATGTGTCATTGACATAAGCAGCTTTAGCGTCTGTAACGTTTCCCGCAGAAGGCCGATAAAATTAAACAAATAAAATAAATAAATAGAATCTACGCAAGTCGCACGTCATTTTATCTGTGTTCGCGACAGTCATTTGCCACCTGACGATGGCATAAGAAGCCCGAGTTGGTACGCGATCATGTTACCGTAATTTTACAGAACATCGGGAAATGTTTCCGATGTACTATAGCTACGTTTTGCCAAGCACCGACAGAAATTTCAGGTAATGTTATAAATGTACAAAAATTTTCGATTCCTTTCAACCCCACTGCATTCGAAAGCTTTCGGAAACAAGAGTACTGTACTGAAGGAACCATTTTTTTAATGGAACGATGTAATTTTTTTCAATTTCACTCGAAAGCTTTTGGAAACACGAGTGCTGTGGTATAACGCTTGTGAATGGCAGCGTTGAAAATTTTAGCAAAAGCTCCCGTCAAATGGGCTAAAGTTGAAAGACAATTTGGTCGAAATAGGCTATTGCAGTGCAATCTTCGTTCCGTTGTCATATGTAGCAAGTAAATAGGCCTACGCTACTGAGGTAAAGTGTACTTCCTCTTGGTCCATCTATAAACGACATAGATACAGGGTCATTAAGACTATAGCAAGTGGAATTACACTGCCAGAAAAAAAAAATTGTACACCCTTTTAGAGGTTTCCAATCCACATAAGGTTTATTGTTGCAATATTGCATATAGAGTACATGAAATGTTTACATTTACAGATGAATAACACAAGTGGTTCTGAGGTACCAGTTATTGACCAATGCTGCAAAACCCTTAGTCGTATATGATGTTGCATCCACGAGCGGCAATGTAGGCGCTGAATCTGGCATCCAGTCGATCATACAGATGGCGAATACTGTTCTGGGATACGTAATGCCACGCCTGCTCACGTACTTTTGTAAGCGTTGACGAGTCGTAGTCGTCACTTCTCGTCCCATCATATCCCACACATGCTCGATTGGCGACGACAAGTCCGGAGATCATGCTGGCCAGGGAATTTGCTGCTCGTCTTGCAGAACACGCTGAGCTTCGCGGGCAGCATGTGGGCATTCGTTACCCGTTGGAACAACACTTACCGTTCCTGTTGCAAAAACGGTAAAAGAACGGGTCTAACAATATTCTGCACATACCGAGCGCTGGTTAGCGCCCGCTGCAGAAACACCAAAGGTAAACGAGAGCTGTAGCTTGTCACACCTCAGACCATAACGCCTGGGATGGGCCAGTGTGTCTTTGAAGAATGCACTCTACGAAACAGCACTCACTGGGTCCGTGTCTTACGCGCAAACGATCACCACTTGCGTGCAGGCAGAATCTGCTTTCATCGGTGAAGACCACAGCACGCTTTTCCATCCTCCAAGTGATCCTCTGACGGCACCAGTCGAGCCGTGTACGTCGATGCTGTGAGTAGGTGGAAGACGGGCTAGAGATGTGCGTGTCTGTAATCCTACAGTTAATGATCAGTTCACGACAGTTCGTATTTATACGTCTAGGATCAAAAGCCCTCTTATCTGTTCTGTGGTAGCTGTACGATCTGCCATTGCTGCTCTTACAATACAACGGTTCTGGGGAGCCTCTGTGCTGCGTGGACGTCCAGAACCTCTTCTATGGGTATGAGAATGTTCACGTGACCACCGATATCAGCAGCGTTGTGCAACTAAGGAAGCATGTCCAATTTGTGTGGCAATTCTCCTAAAGAATCGTCGCGCCATTCGGAATGTCACATTTCACCCCTTTCAAACTCGGTCACTTGGCTGTAGGAAGCACAGTGAAAGGGTAGACACAGATGGCGCTCTCGTAGCTATGCCACTACGCTATCTGTTGGCGGACGACACTGAGAACATTATCAGTAGATCTACTACCTCTCAGATGGCATATGCTGTCATCGGATCGAAATGGACTTTGTCTTTTCAGGTGTACAGCTCTCTCTCCCAGAAGCATGTGTATCAAACTGCTGGTCGCAACCCAGGGCATACGGCCTGCTTGGGAAAACTATTTCACGTGTGTGTATGTAGTACTATTTAAGCGAAGAGATATTGTGGGAAAAAGTGAACATCCAGAAGCCTTGAAACAATGGGCTAGTGTGGCATGGGCGCCACCCTTTTTGGTGTTTACACCCCAATGACCGGTTTCGTATTTCAGTTTTAGCACGTTTTCCGGACAATTTTAGAAAAAGTTACAACGCCAACATTAACAAGCGTTATACAGCCTCTGACTAAAGACATCTGCGCCCTACTAGTGGACATTAATACAGGTTGTGTCCACCCTTTGCCTTTGTGACGACTTGAACTCTACTGGGACACTTTCTGTGAACTGTATAAATGTCTGTGGGGAATGACAGACCATTCCTCCTCAAGAACCGAGATCAGAGAAGGTAGTGATGTTAGATAGTGAGGTCCGGAGCGAAGTTAACGTCCTAGAGCATCCCAAAGACGTTCTGTTCGTTTCAGGTCGGAACTGTGGGCGGTGCATTTCAGGAATGTTATTGTCGCCAAACCACTGCCTCATAGGCGCTGCTTTATGAAGGGGTGCATTGTCATGCTGATACAGATATCGTTTCCGAAATGTTCCTTTGCTGTATGCTGTACACTACGCCTTAAAAGGAGTGCATGTCTAGCGTTTTCTTACGCGCAATAAAGGGACCGCATCCTAATCAAGAAAAATAGCACCATATCATAACAACGCCCCCAACGTATGTCGCTGTTAGTACTACACATGATGGCAGGTAATGTTCTCCAAATATTCGCCAAACCCGAACCATTCCACCACATTGCCATAGGTCATGGTCCCTGTCCATTAGTACATGAGGTCTTCTACTCTTGTTTTAGCTACGGTTCTTCGTCCGCGTTTCCACGTCGCACTTACGTCACCAGCCATCGAATTTGGCAGCTTTATGAGGGTCGAAATATCCCTGATAGATCTGTTACTCAGGTGACATGCAATGACTAATCCGCATTCGAAGTCACTAAATTCTATTGACAGACTCATTCTGTCGTTACTGCTTCTCTACTGACAACACAATACTCTCAGCATAATTTTACACTGGTGGGTCCGCCTTCTGTGACATCTAGTAGTGAATTTCGTGTTACGTAGTGGCGTCCGGATACTTTTGACAAGGTAGCTGTACTCCTGTTTTCAAAAGCTTTCGAATGCTTTTCTTAAAAAAGTATAACGTTTAATGAAAAAACAGACCGTACTTGCTTCAAAATCTCGGTTAATATAAGAATCAAGAGGATTAGTCATAGAATTAAATTATCCCTCTGCCTGCTATCATTTGCTGAAAACCTCGTTTCCTTATCTTGAACTGTTTGCGAAATAAACAGGGTAAAACTTAAGGAGGTTCACCCTACGTGTCGCGAAAAGTAATGCTCCTAAGAGTACATTCCGGAGTCAGGGCCATTAGTGTCATATAACGAGGTAGATAAAGTGAGATACTTTTAGGACGCACTGTGACAGGCGTTGGTGTTACGTCTGCCTTACGTGGAAGCCAGGCGAGGCTTCCCTGTCCTTGACGGGCGGCACGTGGCGTCCTCACGGACGCGCAGCCGGAGCGGGAAATTGACACCAATACGGGGCCACAGCTGTGACCAGACGGGCCTCATTGTGACGCGCGGAATTTTGAGAGCGCCGTCACCCGAGGCGTGGCCCGCCTACTTGTGCTGATTTAGGCGCGTCGGCACGACAGCCCGGACGCTGCCTCGGGTCAGGCCTGGGGCCACGCCGCGTGGGAAGTTGCTGACCGCGGGTAAGGCGTTTCCCCCAAAACTCACAGTGTCGTCGCAGGTATGCGAACGCACCTGTCACGTAACTGAAAGGACGAAGTGGGCACTAGCCAGAGGAGCAATCGTGTCTATCAACTAGCCCTTTTCTTCTTCTTCGCTTCCTGCTTTGGCCATTTACTGCCTGCTGCGGTTCCCATCTTTCCCTCGGTCTTCCACAGACTCCTTTTCCTATTTAGTTTGTATTCATGTATTTTCAGTGGTAATCTTTCAGGATCTATTCTTTGTCCGTAGAGATTCATTACAACTCCTTTTAATTTGTTCTCATTTTTCTTTTACTGTGCTTATGTTTACTATTCTGATTTCCAGAATGATTTTAATTCTGTAGTGCAGTATGTGCTGATTCGAAACTTCCTGGGACATCAAAACTGTGAGCCGCTTCGGGACTCGAACCCAGAAGCTTCGCCTTTGGCAGGCAAATGCTCTGTTAGCTGCACTATTCATACACAGTTTGCAAGCTAATTCCACAGCTTTACTTCCGGCAATACCGATTTGCAATCTTCATATAATTTCTCATGCATACCTTGCGGGACTAGGACTCCTAGATCAGGGTTTCCCAAACTATGTTCCGCGGAACACTGGGATTCTGAGGGAAGTTGTTGTAGTTGTGGTCTTCATTCCAGAAACTGGTCTCATCCAGCTTTCCATGCTACTCTATCCTGTGCAAGCTTCTTCATCTCCCAGTAACTACTGCAACCTACATCCTTCTGAATCTGCTTAGTGTATTCATCTCTCGGTCTCCCTCTATGATTTTTACCCTCCACGCTGCCCTCCAATGCTAAATTTGTGATCCTTTGATGCCTCAGAACATGTCCTACCAACCGGTCCCTTCTCCTTGTCAAGTTGTGCCACAAACTCCTCTTCTCCCCAATTCTATTCAATACCTCCTCATTAGTTATGTGATCTACCCATCTAATCTTCAGCATTCTTCTGTAGCACCACATTTCGAAAGCTTCTATTCTCTTCTTGTCCAAACTATTTATCGTCCACGTTTCACTTCCATACATGGCTACACTCCATACAAATACTTTCAGAAATGACTTCCTCACGCTTAAATCTATACTCGATGTTAACAAATTTCTCTTCTTCAGAAACGCTTTTCTTGCCATTGCCAGTCTAATTTTATATCCTCTCTACTTGGACCATCATTAGTTATTTTGCTCCCCAAATAGCAAAACTCGTTCACTACTTTAAGCGTCTCGTTTCCTAATTCCCTCAGCATCACTCAATTTAATTCGACTACATTCCATTATCCTCGTTTTGCTTTTGTTGATGTTCATCTTATATCCTCCTTTCAAGACACCGTCCATACTATTCAGCTGTTCTTCCAGGTCCTGTGCTGTCTCTGACAGAATTACAATGCCATCGGCGAACCTCAAAGTTATTATTTCTTTTCCATGGATTTTAATTCCTGCTCCGAATTTTTCTTTTGTTTCCTTTACTGCTTGCTCAATATACAGGTTGAATAACATCGGGGAGAGACTACAACCCTGTCTCACTCCCTTCCCAACCACTGCTTCCCTTTCATGCCCCTCGACTCTTATAATTGCCGTCTGGTTTCTGTACAAATTGTAAATAGCCTTGCGGTCACTGTATTTTACCCCTGCCACCTTCAGAATTTGAAAGAGAGTTGTCCAGTCAACATTGTGAAAAACTTTCTCTAAGTCTACAAATGCTAGAAACGTAGGTTTGCCTTTCCTTAATCTATTTTCTAAGATAAGTCGTAGGGTCAGTATCGCCTCACGTGTTGCAACATTTCTACGGAATCCAAACTGACCTTCCCCGAGGTTGGCTTCTACGAGTTTTTCCATTCGTCTGTAAAGAATTCGTGTTAGTATTTTGCAGCCGTGGCTTATTAAACTGATAGTTCAGTAATTTTCACATCTGTCAACACCTGCTTTCTTTGGGATTGGAATTGTTACATTACTCTTGCAGTCTGAGGGTATTGCGCATGTCTCATACATCTTACTCACCAGATGGTAGAGTTTTGTCAGGGCAGGCTCTCCCACGGCTAAGTGAATTTTTAAAAATATTATTAGCATTTCTGTGTTATTGGCTATGATTTAATTTGAAGTAATCACTGAATGAAATAAGTTTTTTTCATTTTTTAAAGATTTTATTAACCTTCAAAATAAACAATGTGTCCATCAAAGTACCAGGGTTCACAAAGTGTTCCACCAGAGGAAAAGTTTGGAAACCGCGGTCCTAGATCAAAAGATATTGCGGAGAAATGGCGTAGCCATAGGATGTTTGGTTGTTTCCAGAGCGAAATTTTCTCTCGGCAGCGGAGTGTGCGCCGATTCGTAACTTCCTCGCAGATTAAAACTGTGAGCTGGACCGCAACTCGAAGGCGTAATTTTTTCCTCTCGTGGACTACTTCTTACGAAATGGCGGAAGCAAAGCTGCGAGGCAGGTCTTGAGTCCCGCCTTGATAGCTCAGCCGGTAGGGCATTTGTTCCCGAAAGACAAAGTTTCTTGAAGCGAGTCCTAGTCTAGTACGCAGTTTTAATCTGCCAAAAACTTTTACTGCTGATTCTGCCTGTTCTTTCAAGTCTTTTGACGCTTCTTACAAACGTCGTCTCTATATTCTGGATATGCACGTCTTGCTTCCTGTTCACCACCTACAATTCACTTCCACATAATAGTGTTGATATAACAACAATCACATTAAACTTTCATCGCTTATTTTTGGAGTGTTATTTTTCAGATATCTCCTGACAGTTGCGTGGATATTCAAAACTTTTTCACTTCATTTCATACATGTTATCGTAATCATAACTGATGCCCCTCTGTGGGGCACAATGGAGGAGCACCCTTAATTGACTTCCAGTGCAAAACTACAATGACATTACATCAGCGACATATCTAAAATGGGTTTTGAGAGTTACCAATATGGGCTTTGAGAGTTACCACACAATACCACGGTAAATTCAGATTAACCTGAGGAGTTGTTTCCATCTTTCGTCTATATTTGTGATGCACGAAACCGGCGGGCTCTTCAGCCTTATGCATTAAAGCCGGAAATATGCGGCAGTTTATGAACAAAGGTTCTCTAATCTGTTTCCTCGGGAGCAAGAAATTCATTACACTGCTAGAAATATTGCACCAGATTTTCGGAGACGTATGTTTCGTTGAAACGGGGTTCATTTCAACCACCAGTGTGACCGAAATCGTTGAGAGACAATCGTAACGTGTAGGCTTTCACGGCCGGCGCCTTCATTAACTAAACTTTCGGGTTAAGAGGTCGTGGTCGAACAGTAGAAGTTCTCCCTTCTGACGTTTCGCTGCCAACGGTGGGCAACATCTTTCGAGGTGAGTTACTTCGGAAGATTTTGCGCACCGTTGGCAGAGAAACGTCAGAAGGGAGAATCTCTGCTATTCAACCATGGCCTCTTAGCCCGGAAGGTTTAATTAATCGTTGAGAGATGTTAATGTGGTGGTCTTTCATCTGGAGCTAGTTGTCCAAACGCTGGCGAGGGAAGACATTTTCGTCGGCATTATTTCGTCAGCAAAAGGAGAGAAGCTCGTGGCGTACAGTTCTTGGTCACCAGACTGTGAGGTATCGTTCCAGAAAAAAAGTTTCAGACCTCTCCATAGCGTATTATGGAGTGTGAGAATGTGACACTGCTGGTAGTGATTCGTCCGTTTAATGGAGAAGTTAGGATTGGCTGCTATCTCTTATCTTTCGAGAAGAGTTATCATACATGAATCGAAGGCACCACTACACTGCACAGGCACTAACAGTCATGCACGTGCCAGAGTAATTCATTTGACCTATCATCGATAACCAGGTGGAAGCAAGGGCAAATCACTTCCACTAGTATCTCACGTTGAGAATGACTTTAGATTTTCCACATAGTCGCTAAATGTTATAGTTCTAGATGTTCATCACCAGCACAGTATTTACTACAATGCAAGGAAATCATAATACGATTTCTAAATCGCATTGTAAAGAACCAATTTGATGAAAACTTAACTTTCACAAAGCCTGTTCAGTTAGAGTAAATACTCGTACATGTATCAGTACCGATCAGTTTTGGCATTTAGGACGCTGAGGAGTCAGTGGTGGATACAGAAAAATCTCAAAGAAGGGCCGCTACAGATATCTTGAGCTACCTTTACTTTTACCGTGATAAAAAATAATCAAGTCACATGCACGGTTTCAGAAACTTTTATTTACACCGATTATACACATATACAAGGCAATGCTATCTTATGATATAAAAAAAGTTACAATTGTGGTTCTCTTCCTTAAATGATGAATTCTATGCGCCTATTATTACTGGCAAATTGGTTAATTTCATCGTCAATAGGACAATCAATGTCAGGGTGAGTGTTCAACAGAGCTAAGCCACTACGTTGATCTCTATGTGCCAGACAGAAACGTATAAAATACGATGACGCCGACGCGCGTGTTACATGTGAAAGTACAACTACTCGATAACTCGATTCAATCGAGTCGACTGACGAAAGAAACGAACGAATAGCGCGCGCTCCCCATATGTATCCGCCACTGTGTGAAGTGCACCTGTAACATAACAGTGAACTGAAACAGGACACATCTCAAAAATGTGAAATCGGTACAACGTAACTGTCTGTAGTGTCACACGCTGTTTTATATATAGGTTCGAGTAATCTAGAATATAAGAGATAGGGCAAGTGTGGTGATGCGTAAGAACACTATGCAGTACACGTGGAATAAAAACCCAGAAATAACTACGAATACCGATAAATAAGCTCGGATCGTTCACCAGTAAAACACAGTAAGCACGTGTTGACATGCCTTACTCGTAAAAGATCACGGGTTCGTTTCTCGCTATTTGTGGTTACTTTTGGATTTTTATTCCACAATATTCAAGGTTACACACACGTATGCATCATCACGTCTGCCATGACTTCCAAAACCCACACACACCGTACCTTTCCCAAATACATTACTGCCGCTGACCTAAAGGTCCATAGCAGATTTACCCTACAGAGATCCAACTTTGACGTCAGATTATAGACTGCCTCCAAGGTGACATAGTTCCCAACCCACAGCACACCCATAGTGAATGTAACATAACTATAAATGTCATCTTAGTATTACCTGATCTCCTTGGACCGATCGCTACAGAACTTCTTGATCCAATGAGAAGTGACCATCTTCCAGTTGTCCTCCTCACCGATCTCGTACACACATCCAATACGAGATTAACCAATATTATTCCACATCAGCTAGAATGCTTACTGAGCACTCATTGATTTCCATATTGGAAGCCACCCGTTAACTTCCAACGATCTCTCATGCTATTTCCTTCCTGCATCAGCCCATGTCAGACGCAGTATACGCCCACATACGTATCCGCCACTGTGTGAAGTGCACGTGTAACATAACAGTGAACTGAAACAGGACACGTCTCAAAAATGTGAAATCGGTACAACATAAATGTCTATGGCGTCATAAGCTGTTTTATATATAGGTTCACCCCTCCCCCTCCTCACCAAACACACACACACACACACATCCTACCCTCCAAAATCTCTACTTCTGCTCTGTGAAGTATACTGTTCCTTTCTCATGGTCGGAATACATTCACACGCCACTAGCAAAGACACATCATAAACTTACCAAATACCAACAAAGAAACCCCTGAACCAAAAATGTACCAGACCTAACGCTTCACTTCCCATTAGCTCCATCCATTTAGCGGAAATAATTCCGTACCTCACTACTCACTTCTTCATAACAATCATTCCATACCTGACATCTTGAGCAAATCTCATCACTTTGCTTTCACCTATTTGACATCTTCACTGCTCCCGACGACCTCCGCTTTGATACTCCCTATTCCCCAGAATTGACGAATGTACAGCGAACACAGTCCCACACATTCCTCCCAGCTTCCACTACCTGGACAACACACCTTAAGCAGAGCTACAAACACCAATCACTGCACACGGCATAAAACCAGGACTACCCAACTAAAAGAAAGCTCTTTCGCGATCTCTCAATCAAAAATGCAACACGAAATTTTATTTTTCATTATTTTCCTAGTAATACTTGCAACCCGTTACAACAGTATCATTTCCACAGTTAATGTCTTATATGTTGGGAAAACTTAAAAATTCTACTTTTCCGAAAACCAAACAAACCTCCAAGTAACACAGCGTCTCACCGCCCTATCAGATTTAGTAACGTCTTTGAATCTACTCTCTCCTGATGTAACTATAAGCAGCTGAATCTCAACTTATTTCTCACTGTTACCCAGTGCGGCTTCCATGCCAACTTCTCGAATGACCAAATTCTGTATTGCATCCGTGAAATATACCACCCACTTAACAACAAAAAAATCCGCTATTTTTGTATCCCTTGGTCTTGAGAAGACCTGTGATCACATTTGGTATTCCTTATCAGACTGCCAGATTTATGCTCTTCCAGTTCATTATGTGTGCCTACTTAATCGATCCTGATTTGTCGCTGTTAACGAAACCAGTTCCCGTATTTCACAGCATGTTTGCTCCAAGATATCTCTCTTCTCCTCTGCGTTCTCTACACGGTCAATATGCCTCAACCAACTTCACCTGCCCACCTTCTAAGGTATGCTCAGGCTTTCCTAACCCTTTACCCTAAGTACACTCTCCAAATCTTAATGATTTACCCAACTTACTTCTTCATTTACCCAGCGCCTTCTCCTGTAAACCCTTCCAAAATCCAGGCAGTAATCATACAATGGACAGCTTTGAGCTTCCATTCCAGTGACTTCTGCTTAACTACCTATTAAACTTCTGCGTCTTGAATTAGCAAATAATCGTTTACGTGCCTCGCTTGGCTGTTGTTGCCAGCGATGGCCTTGCCTACCAGCAAGGCAGAGTGCGTCTGTTATCACAAAATAGCCGCTTACAGTGCCATCACCCAGGTGTGGAGTGGCGTACTCTCATGGCAAGGAGCAGTCTGATGTGTGAGAGTGAACCGGCAACATCAGTTTGGAATAGGGCTATGGACCGCAACAACAGACTAGACTTTGCACACAATGTCAGATCATTAAGAGTCTGCCAGCCAATTTTATTCATGTACCAGAGGGCCGGTTTAGGCTGTTGGCCAGCGAGCAGTGACACCTAGGTACGAGATGGCCACAGTCGCATTGAGGATCCGAAGTAAAGAAGCTAACATACACAGCCGAATGAATGAAGTGGATTTAACTTGGTGCCAGGGTGCAGGGGAAAAGGGCACGGGGCGTGGACAGTGGTGAATGAGTCTTTGTGTTCATCGCTGAGGCCGTGCATAGTGGACCAACTGAGTTTGTTTATGTCCCGGCATGGCTGGCCCAGGGAGTTGTCTGTGATAGCAGCTCCGTGGAGATGGATGACGGGGTGGTCGCTGTTGCCAGGTAAAGAGGGAGTAAAATGAGGAGTACAAATATGGTCAGCTAGAAGACAACACACCTAGTAACTTCCGAAGAAAGCGTCAAATTCAAATCAAATGGCTCCAAGCACTATGGGACTTAGCATCTAAGGTCACCAGTCCCCTAGACTTAGAACTAATGAAACGTAACTAACGTAAGGACATCACACACATGCATGGCCGAGGCAGGATTCGAACCTGCGACGGTAGTAGCAGCGCGGTTCCGGACTGAAGCTCCTAGAACCGCTCGGCCACAACGGCGGCGGAGAGGGCATCCGGCTGGATGTGGTGAAGTAGGGAGTCGCGGAGGAAAACAACAAAACATCGTGGTGGGGTTGCTGTCCGTGCTAGCGGTGGCTCGCTGTCAGCACGATCCATCTTTCCGGTCCAGAGCAATGGATGGTGCTTGTCTTCGAGGATACAGGGAGCACAGCACAGCCAGGAGCCTAGTGTCCATGCCTGCTGCGTGTTGTTTGCTACAAGACTTCAAGGAAATTGTACTGACTGTGACCAGTGCAGTCTTGTAGTGCAGACAAATGTGTCTGGATTGGCCAAATTATGAAGACATCACAATTTTCAACTAAGGCAAGGCTGTTGTAGAGCTTGGTGTATTAAATTTAAAGAACTGTATTGTGTTTAGTAAAATTTTAATCTCTTCTTGATTCTGGGATTCATTGTTTCATTACTCTCACTTGTTGTGTCCAGCAGATGGTTAGATGAGGTGTCGGGTTTTGTTGGGCATATCTTAGGCTTTGGTGTTATGAGTTAAGACTGATAAGACTAATTAATTATTTGTTTCTTGTTCTCTGTTTACAGTTATGTTATAATTTTTAGTGTAATACACTATTTCTTGCTCGCTCATCATAATGTTGGAAAAAATCAATGGAGCTGATTACTCAACCATCTGTTGTTTTGTGTCAGAAATTTTGTGAGCATTTTGTTAAACTGAGCGTGGGATACATTACTGGAGTCGTCTTGTGTTTGCGTTCGGAGTTGTTGAAATTGATTAATAAAAATATTTAAATATTGTTAATGATTTAGGCTCACTCAACACCCAACCACCTTCCGCGCCAGCCATTTCCTCCGCCACATTGCATTTACGAGCACCGTATCCTATTAACCAACACACTGTAATGCTTGAGAGTTACGCGCAACTGGCAACTAACGTAGAAACTCTACAAGCTAATCATGCAACAAAAAGCCCACAGCCCAGAAACTACTAACCGCTGAACACTCTCTCCAAATCCTTGAAAGCCATTCACTCTGCCTTACCTTTCACATCTATGTACCTTCCCCCAAGTGGATCCTTTATTATCTTATCAGATACCCGCCTCTCCTTACTCACACTGAACGCTTCTGCACATATTACACTATCCGTAAACTGGAGTCCAACAACATTAGGTTTTCATCCTAATTTTAAATCCTGGTAAGCTGACGCGCCTATATCGACACATTTCACTAATACTACACCTATACACTTCCTACACTTTCACAAGGGGACTTCAACCGAGACCCTCACCAAGTGGATGAAATCTGCCCCGATATTTATCCATCCTACCGCCTCTCACTCTTCCCTCCCTATTCCATCCCATAGCATGATTCTCCTTTCCCTCTCTGTCTTTCCCATCTCTTTCCTCTTTACAGTACGGCCACGCTTACGTCCAAATCCTATACTTACTTCGTTTTTCCTGTCACCCATAACAACATTTATCATCACTTCCACAGTCATTGGACACATTTGCTTATACCAACACATGCTCACAGTATGCATAAATTTTCTCATCATTAACTATCCTTCCCAGTGCAGGTTCATCAACCTTTGATGAGAGTGGTGTACTTCATTTTAAGATTGTCCTGCATCTGTAACGTTAATCATCGTTAATCGTATTTACTTACAGTTTTTTCGTTTTTATGATATGTGAAGAATGTCAACAGTTTAATTTTGTTTCATACCATTAATGAAGTTTATTTTGATATTAACTTAGAAGTTAATTTAAGTTTTCCATTATATTGTTTCGACTCTAAGTATATTTTAAGCATTTTGGCTAAAGAGCGGGACGTTTCTACTGCTGACAGCTCAGCACCTACCCATATGGAGCGAGACCGACGAAACAACAATACAGGTTAATAAGCCTGTGTGTAAATTGTTTACAATTTTAGTTTTGATGCTCACCTAGAATAAACATGTTCTAATACATGAAACTATCTGGTTATCATTCTTCACTGTGTACATGTTATGCGGCTACTGCTAGTTTAGTTGGAAAGATTATAGCTCTTTGAACTGTGTTCTATCGCCAGACGGAGTGGCCTAGCGGTTCTAGGCGCTACAGTCTGGAACCGCGGGACCGCTACGGTCGCAGGTTCGAATCCTGCCTCGGGCATGGATGTGTGTGATGTCCTTAGGTTAGTTAGGTTTAAGTAGTTCTAAGTTCTAGGGGACTGATGACCACAGCAGTTAAGTCCCATAGTGCTCAGAGCCATTTGAACCATTTTTTTGTGTTCTATCGGGGATCGTTGCCATGTTTAGATGCACTTGACAATTGCACAGTGAAAAATAAAAAAAATTATTATTCTAAATGAACAGCCTTTGTTGGATTCTCGGTATGCTACTCTGACTTCACTAACGCTTTGTTGCAACCATAAGAAATTACCGACCAGTTTCGTGGTAAATATTGCGTTAATCCAGAACGGCCGTAACGACAATGTTATTTACGTTGAAGCTAAATAACTTATGTCAGCCCTAAAGCTTCGTCATTCAATATGTAAATCGTCTGTGCGTATCAGTTCACCTTGTCGTGTTTGATGGAAGTGGAAAATACAAACGTGAATAGGGATACATTATCTTGAGGGAAATGCGCTCCTTCAAGGCTGCATTTGCGTCTAAGCGACACGATAACCCCGTAAGATACACACACGTGTCTGTTATCAGTATAGATAAACAGTGAAACACAAAGACTGTATATCAGCAACCAACGACCTCGTGCAAACCACAAAAACGGGCAATAAAGCACCCAGGGAAAGACTTGTCGGATGGAGAGTTCGTAGGCTTCGAGGATTTATGTGGCAAGCAGTGATGTCAGAATGGCTGATCTACATCTACATCTACACGGCAACTTTGCAAATCACACTTGGCGCCTGTCAGAGAGTTCGTCGAACCACCTTCACAATAGTTCTCTGTTATTCCGCTCTTGAACAGCGCATGTGAAAAACGAGTAGCTGTATCTCTTCATGCGAGCTCTGATACCCCTTATTTTAATTTCCCTATGTAGGTCAGCGTCAAAAAAATATTTTCGCATTCGGAGGAGAAAGTTGGTGATTGAAATTTCGTGAGAAGATCCCGCTGAAAAAAAAAAACTTTTTTAATAATGTCCAGCGCAAATCCTGTACCACGTCCGTGACATTCTCTCCCGTATTTCTCGATAGGTACAAAACATGCTGCCCCTCTTTCAACTTTCTTGATGTTAACCCTATAAGGTAAGGATCCCACACCGTGCAGTAGCACTCCAAAAGAGGACTGACAATCGTTGTATAGGCAGTCTAGTAGATCTTTTGCATCTGCTAAGTGTTCTGCCAATAAGACGTAGTCTTTGGTTCGCCTTCCTCACAACATTTTCCACGTGTTCTTTCCAATTGAAGTTGTTCGTAACTGTAATTCCTAGGTACTTAGTTGAATTATGGCCTTTAGATTTAACTGAGTTATCGTGTAACCGAGGTTTAACTGATTCCTTTTAGCACTTATGTAGATGAGCTCACTGTTTTCATTATTTAGGGTCTGTTCCTAATTTTCGCACGTCAGATATATCATCTAAATCGTTTGCAATTGGTTTTGATCTTCTGATGACTTAACTAGACGATAAACGACATAGTCATCTGCAAGCAACCTAAGACGGCTGTTCAGATTGTCTCCTAAATCGTTTATATAGATAAGGAACAACAGAGGGTCTATTACACTACGTTGGCGAACGCCAGAAATCACTTCTGTTTTACCCTGTGACTTCCCGTCAGCTTGTGAGGACGGTGTCAGAAGTCTTCTGGAAATCTATAAATACGGAATCAGTTTGAAATCCTTTATCGACAGGACTGAACACTTCATGTGGGTAAATATGCCTACTCGGTTTTTAAAGAAGTTTCATGTAATAAGAAGGCTACGTTACTCTGCTCTTGTATTTGACACCGGTATTATTCCGGGGTGGCCGAGCGGTTCTAGGTGCTACAGTCTGGAACCACGCGACCGCTACGGTCGCAGGTTCGAATCCTGCCTCGGGCATGGATGTGTGTGTTGGCCTTAGGTTAGTTAGGTTTAAGTAGTTCTAAGTTCTAGGGGACTGATGACCTCAGAAGTTAAGTCCCAAAGTGCTTAGAGCCATTTGAACCAACCCGGTATTATTGTTTCAAAAAATAAAGCAAGTTTCACGAATAAACACAGGTCACAAACGTATAATGTGAATAGATCTGCTCCCTAGTTGTGGAATCGATCTGGTTTAGTGCAGGAGTGTGTCACTATGAGGGACACCAACTTATTTCTTCCCTGAAATTAGCGAGGTGCAGTGGTAAAAGCACTGGGCTAGCTTTTGGGATTTTTTCGTAGAAAAGGCTACGGCAATTTTCCTAGCAGTGTTCTGTTGTACTTTGACTGGTCGTCGGCGTGACGTTAATCGCTAATCTTCATTTTTAAACGTTTTTTTAGCTGTGTGAATAGCTGAACCGATGTTTAGCGTGATTGAAAAGAAAATGTTTTCGTTCTTTCACTTACATGCGCTGCTCCTGGTTACCGTCCGCCTTCGTGGATAATATCGATAATCCAGGACAGAAAAGAGGACAGCGCCAGTCGTAATATTATCTGTATTTCATTGTGGATCTAGATTTCAGCTAGTACTGATGCTTGTACTTGACGAAGTTATATTGTACTACGTGTCGTTAGGCTGAGTACGCACTGCCGACAGTTGCGCTGTTAGCTGAAATATAGATCTGCAAAGAAATGCAGATGATACTACTACCGATGTTAACCTCATTTCTGTCGTGGATTACATCATGGTCATGGGGCTCAATTATACCCATAGAATCAAACCTGATAATATCGATAAACTGCTATGAAGCGTTGTAGTTGGGGTCCAGGATGAAATTAACAGTACTGCAAGGTCTTGGCGTCAAAAAATGGGTGAGGTGATCGGTAAACCCATATTACTCATTCTGACAAGTAAATTACACTGAGGTGACAAAAGTCATGGGATATCGATATGAACACATACAGATGCCGGTGGTATCGTATACACAAGATATAACGGCAGAGCATTGACGGCGTTGTCATTTGTACTCAAGCGATTCATTTGAATACGACCGCACGACGGGAATTAACATACTTTGAACGAGGAATGGTATTGGAGTTAGACGCATGGAACGTTTCATTTCCGAAATCGTTAGGGAATTCAATATTCCGAGATCCACAGTGTCAAGAGCTTGCCGAGTATACCAAATTTCGGTCATTACCTCTGACTATGGATAACGCAGTGGCCGACGACCTTCACTTAACGACCGAGAGCAGCGGTGTTGGCATAGAGTTGTCAGTGATATCACACCAGTAACAGTGAAATAACCTCAGAAATCGATGGGGAAGTACGACGAACGCATCTGTTAAGACAGTGCGACAAAATTTAGCCTTAATGGGCTACGGCAGCAGACGACCGAGTTGAGTGCCTTTGCTAACAGCGCGACACTGCCTGCAGCGCCTCTCCTGGGCTCGAGACCTTATCGATAGGACCATAGACGACTAGAAAACGGTGGCCTGTGCAGATGAGTCCAGATTTCAGATGGTAAGGGCTGATGGTAGCGTTCAAGTGTAGCGCAGATCCCACGATACCACAGACGCAGGTTGTCAACGCGGCACTGTGCAAGGTGGCGGTGGCTTCATAATTGGGTGGCTGTGATTACGTGGACTGGGTCCTCTGTTCCAACTGAGCAATGACTGGGGATACTTTCGGCTACTTGGAGACCGTTTGCAGCCATTCATCAACTTCTTGTTCCCAAACAACAGTGTCATGTCACCGGACCACAGTTGTTCGTGATTGATTCGAAGAACATTCTGGGCAGTTTGAGAGAATGGTTTGGTCTTCCAGATCGCTCAACATGAATTCCATTGAACATGTATGGGACATGGAGAGGTCAGTTCGTGCACAACATCTTGCATCGGCAACGGTGTCACAGTTGTGAACGGCTACAGAGGCAGTATATCCCAATATTTCTACAGGGGACTTCCAACGACTTGACACGTCGAGTTGATGCACTACACCGGGCAAAAAGAAGGTCCGAAACAACACTGGGAGGCGTACCATGACTTTTGTCATATCAGTGTATATACCACATTCTTACATTGAAACTGATGTAAAAGGTCAGTAGAGAATACCTGAGACATTTAAGTGGTCGGAAACTGAGGTCATTGTGAATAGATGAAGTAAGCACATCAAAGGAAAAAATTGTCACTCCTAGGAAACGTAACGCTAATGATCCGCCCTTATAGCCGTGTGTGTTGAAGCCCCAGTGCTCGGATCCTGTATCGGATGCACCCGACAGATTAACGGCGAGGGTCGGTGTGCTGACCAGCCTGTATGTGGTGTTTAGCCGGTTTCTCTCATCCCACTAGGTGAAAATCGGTCTAGTAGCCAAGTCCCGCCACAGTTGCGCGGTTTGCAAACATTTAGAAAACTTTCCCTGACTTTCACATGAATGACGCTATACGCTGACAGTTGGGGTACACATATTCCGTCCAGGGAGTGGAGTTAATGGGGTGGCGACAAGAAGGACATCCGATCATCCCTTAACCATGTCAAATCCGTAAATTGCCAAGCCCACCCTGAGTAGGCTTACCACTTTTTTGGCGCCAACCAAGAACAAATTACCATACGTTTGGGGAGGGAGGGGCGGCAACCCAGGATGTATTTCTGAAATTGCTAAAAAGCCTTAACTGCTTACTGAGATATTTAACTTCTTTGTTCAGTTGTATTTTTTACTATACATGACTGTACTGAATTGTGTACAACATGAGCTGAACATCCAATTACTAAAATATGTCTTTCTAAATCTTTTTGAAATCTTCTGAATTGTTTTTCACTCCCCTTTCTATTCATACAACAAAAATGCTATTAGTGTTATCAGCAGTATAACAAACCAACTTTTCAAGTTCGTATTTTTTTTCGCACGTTGCAAAGATGCTGAGTCAAAGTTTGAGCACTTTCACCTGACACTAAGTCGAAATTTAAAAGTTTGGCTTCAATGCCTTTCTCCAGACTGAAATATCTCACAGCAGTCAGAAGAAGTTTTACTGCACGTCCTTTTGAGCTAGCCATCGTTGCTGTTACGTGATTGATGTTTCACGAAGAACGTAACAGATTATCAGATATATAGACGAAATAACGTTAACAATAATTGCCTCGATGTTAGTTCTAGAAGATATACAGAAATTTTGGGCCATAGAACTTTTTAACTTGTTTAGATGTGCAGTCCGATGTTTTGGAACTGATTGCGTGTCTAATTGTGGCACGAAAATGTAGCCTCTTTAGCAACACACTCCAGATCACAGTAATTCCCATCTTTCAGTTTTTTAAAGAAATCTCATATAGTGTGAAGCATTCTTATGTCTAGGTGTTTTCACGTGATATTGAATATCATTCGTCCCTTTATGTGCAATCGAAAATTCTCCAGTATGCGTACATAGCGTGCAAAAAACACTTCTATTTTTACTCTCATTAGACAATTTAAAAAAAAAAAATGGTTCAAATGGCTCTGAGCACTATGGGACTCAACTGCTGTGGTCATAAGTCTCCTAGAACTTAGAACTACTTAAACCTAACTACCCTAAGGACAACACACAACACGCAGCCATCACGAGGCAGAGAAAATCCCTGACCCCGCCGGGAATCGAACCCGGGAACCCGGGCGTGGGAAGCGAGAACGCTACCGCACGACCACGAGACGCGGGCAGACAATTTAAAGAATTGTATTCCTGTTGCTGATTAACATTAAACGCACACTTCCTTTTACTCATTTGCCAAACGATGAGACAAAAGTGAATAGAGATAAAATTGCCAAAAGCGTGTAGACTGGTTACTTCATTCGCTGGAACAACAAAAGATGTCGCCCAGCATCTTGCAGCGGAACTGGAGGACACGCCTCCTCAACGACGTCAGCGCTTGCCCCAAGGACAGCTGAGGGAGGCACGGACGTAGGGAAATGTACAAAAACGTGATTCACACATATAGGTCAAAAGTAAAAAAAAAACATTGTTGCTAGTCATGAAATTCTCAAACCCTGGACGTTTTTGCAGTCTCATACATTACCCCGGACTGAAAAAACAGGACTGTTCGGGCTACTCCCGGACCTATGGACAGTTCAGTGATTAAAACAAAGGCGTTTTTCGTTGCGGCATGAAATTTCAATCACCCAGTTTCTCTTCAGAATGTGAAAATATTTTTTTGGCTCCCAAATGCATAGGAAGGAACGATCATCATAATATAATAAGAGAAATTAGAGCTCGTACGGAAAGATTTAAGTGTTCGTTTTTCCCGCGCTCTGTTCGAGAGTAGAACGATAGAGCAACAGCCTGAAGGTGCTTCGATGAACCCTCTGCCAGACACTTAATTGTGAATTGCAGAGTAATCATGCAGATGTAGATGTAGATGAAGCAACTGGCTGATGGTTAGATGCCGTAGAGCTGCCAAGTTAGGGTGATGTTGGTTGCTACGTTTCAGCCGCAGTTCCAAGTGGTCTCAAAAATGTTCTGTTGCATTAATGTCTGGCAAATTTGCGGGTCATTCGAGGTGTATTAGCCTGCCTGAGTCCTCGGTAAACCACGAACGTATGAGTGGAGCCCTGTGAACACGCCTGATGTTTCGGTGTCTTCTGCATCACGAAGATGTGAGTCGGTCACCGATAATGTTGAAATAAACTTGCTGGTTCGTGTTCACAGTGAATTGAATGAATAGGAGCAAGACATGGCAAGAAAAACACCCGCAAACATCACATTACCACCGCAAGGCTGAAGCACACCTTCCACACAATGTGGCTGAAACACTTCAATGGGGCGTCGGCTCATACGTCCTGCATTATTTAGAAAGAGACAAAATCCGAGACTCATCGAACCACACCACACGCTTTCAGTGAGCTACTGTCCAGCTTCTGTGTCGTGTCCAACTGCCGACGTGCAACTTTATGTGCCATTATGAGCAGTGGTCTGTTGTGAGGTACTCAGCACCAAATATCCTCCACATGCAGTTCCTTTCGGTATGTTCTCTAGGATACAGGTTGAGATGGCCTTGCATTCGCTAAAAGCAGCAACTCCTCTCCGGTTTGCAACTGTCATTGACAAGTCGTGACCTGTCTTTGGTCGCTGTGGGTTCGGATCGTTTTACAACCTCTGTTCTTAGGCCGTGTTACATGGTTGCGTGTGATACACCGATCCTTTTAGTTCTCTCGGATAGCCCGCCTTGAAGCATCAGCAATTTGGGTAGTTTCAATCACGGTGCGGTCATGGACATGTCCAAACAAGGTAGTTTCTTCCTGTCACCACCTCATTTCATCCGATTTAGATGTGGTGATTCTACACAGCCGACTAGCACGTGCACAAAGGTCACAACAACTTCGCCGCCATGACTTATACCAGTACCGTAAGGTGACGTGAGTGCCTCGCACCAGTTCTACACCATCTTCAATGCTTCAAACCGAACAATATACTTTTCTAAGTGGTTACTGATATTTTCTCCTGAGAGAATTACACTGTCCAGTCACCTTAAAGTGACCACCGCTATGTTCGACCTCAACGTACGATAACCACTAACTACAGTGGAGTTGTTGTCGTAAAGCAGAAACGGAGCGATTTATCTGACTTCTAAATGAGCATGATCATTGGTTTTCGAGCCAAGCGTGGAAGCATTTCCGAAACGGCTAAGTTTCTAAACTGTTCGAAACTATTCACAATACACATAAATGACCTTGTGGATGACATCGGAAGTTCACTGAGGCTTTTTGCGGATGATGCTGTGGTACAGAGGTTGTAACAATGGAAAATTGTACTGAAATGCAGGAGGATCTGCAGCGAATTGACGCATGGTGCAGGTAATGGCAATTGAATCTCAATGTAGACAAGTGTAATGTGCTGCGAATACATAGAAATAAAGATGCCTTATCATTTAGCTACAATATAGGAGGTCAGCAACTGGAAGCAGTTAATTCCATAAATTATCTGGGAGTGCGCATTAGGCGTGATTTAAAATGGAATGATCATATAAAGTTGATCGTCGGTAAAGCAGATGCTAGACTGAGATTCATTGGGAGAATCCTAAGGAAATGCAATCCGAAAACAAAGGAAGTAGGTTGCAGTACTTTGTTCGCAGACTGCTTGAATATTGCTCAGCAGTGTGGGATCCGTAACAGATAGGGTTGATAGAAGAGAGAGAGAAGATCCAACGGAGAGCAGCGCGCTTCGCTACAGGATCATTTAGTAATCGCGAAAGCGTTACGGAGATCATAGATAAACTCCAGTGGAAGACTCTGAAGGAGAGACGCTCATTAGCTCGGTACGGGCTTTTGTTAAAGTTTCGAGAACATACCTTCACCGAAGAGTCAAGCAGTATATTGCTCCCTCCTACGTATATCTCGCGAAGAGACCATGAGGATAAAATCAGAGAGATTAGAGCCCACACAGAGTCATACCGACAGTCCTTCTTTCCACGAACAATACGAGACTGGAATAGAAGCGAGAACCGATAGAGGTACTCGAGGTACCCTCCGCAACACACCGTCAGGTGGTTGCGGAGTATGGGTGTAGATGTATATGTAGATACTTCTTGGGTTTAAAGTATACCGTGCATGGCAAAATAACGCTATCCAAAACCGGCGCCGAGGCAACTGCGGTGCACTATGGGCCATAGATGACAGGGGTGAAAGACGGCTGCGAGGACGTGTGAGTACGAATAGATGTGCAACTGTTGAGTAACTGATCGCCCAGATGACCCAAGGACCCCCTTACCGATGGTTTTCCTCAACGATGATTTAATGAACGTTGCTGCATATGGACTTCCGAAGCTCGCACCTGGTTCATGCACCCATGTTGACTGCTGTTCAGCGGCGACGAAGGCTGGAATTTGCACGCCAGTACCGCAACTGGACAAATGGTTCAAATGGCTCTGAGCACTATGGGACTTAACTTCTGAGGTCCTCAGTCCCCTAGACTTAGAACTACTTAAACCCAACTAACCTAAGGACATCACACACATCCATGCCCGAGGCAGGATTCGAACCTGCGACCGAAGCGGTCGCGCGGTTCCGGACTGAAGCGCCTAGAACCGCTCGGCCACACTGGCCAGCACAACTGGACATCCACTGAGTGGCGAGAAGTGGCCTTGTCAGATGAATCACGTCCTATGCTCCATCGAACAGATGGCCTTTGGCTTTTACTGCGTGAAACGTCTGAACGCAAACGTCCTGCGACAATCGTTGGAAAAACCCAGGCCGGAGGAGGGAGCTTATGTCTGTGGAATGTTTTCTTGCCATTACCCTGGGTAATCCCGTCTTTCTGGAAGGAACAATGGATCAAACTGAGGATGCATTTACGCTTGTGGATCATTTCCACCCCTACATGCAGTTGGTTTTTTCCTCAGCACGATGGCATTTGCCAGGAGGACAATGCAATGTGTCATACAGCTCGTAGTGTATGTAGTGATTCGAAGAGCTCCAGGATGAGTTTGCCGTACACACCTTGCCACCAAACTACCCACATTTAAACCCAATTGAGAAACTGTGCGATCAGCTCGATCAGTATGTTCACGCAATGGATACTCAACCGAGAAACGTAGCGCAGCTGACCATAGCACTGGAGTCGGTGTGACTCCATATCCTTGTCATGATGACTTTATACCTCCAAGTGTCGCACCGGTCGGCACCGCAAAAGATGGTCAGCCAGGCTTTTGACTAATGGTCACATCGATGCGACTGAACAACGCTGGAAACATGATAATGGTGATTAGTCTGTGGCGTAGCGTGCTAATATCGGCTAATCGTTTTGTTACTTTAAAGAAGTAAGACATATGGAGGCAGTGAGTCCAATCTTTCCGCTATTTTTACTTCGGTTTTCATCCAAAAACGTAAAACTGAGCAGAGCTATTCCCTTCAGTGGCATTCGCTGTAGTTGTCAATCATGCACATTTACATGTTTGACCATAAGCAGGTAGTAAACATACAGTGTCATAACACTGGCTTTCCTTAAATAGTTGCGACCTACAGTGGTCGACTCCACAGGCTCGTTCTCCCCACTCCTCTGCCTATGCCTCTTTGTGGTACGTAAATTCATCCTCGAATATTGTGTTCTTCAGATGGCGTCATCGACTACAGCAATCTGATAACTGTGGATGAACCCTGCTGCTATGTTTTGTGTTGCTAGGAAATACAGATATAAACGTGAACTTGCGATCGTCGAGGCAAATTATTACCTTGCGTATCAATTTGTTTTCGAGGAATTCGATAATTTTGTAAACTACACTTGAGTTTGTTATCAGTTCACATGCCAGTGCACGTTTCAGCGTTATGTGACCTTGGGCGGAACGCCAGTGCACTTGTACCTAACGATATGGGCAGATGCTGGAACTCGCGGCAGTTGGAGGATTACTAACACGAATTATACGTCAACCGATAAGTGCAAGCTGATTAGGACTAATTTCCATTGCAGGTCATCAAATTCTTATAACTCCTTTCGTGGGTTCATCCTGGTGCCTGAGTAGTTCGCTTAACAATAGCATGTGCGTCCGACTGGCGGCCATTAAAGTTGTTCTCTTCAATGATCTTAAAGGAAACAGTTGCTTCGGAAACGTTAATAACGTTCCTAAAGATAGAACCGATTTATACGAGGTCACAGTATGTGCAAAGGTATAATAATCAGGCAATAAACAGTTTCTTACAGACTGATTACAGGACGAGCCTCTTTCGTGCGTAGCATTTCGTTATTTCCATGTCTACATACACCATGAAGTGCAAAGTCGTTACTTCATATACGCTACTACTTCCCTACAGGTCCTGGATAACTGACGAAGAAAACTGCTCATTCTCAGTTATGCCACTCTGGCTTTTCACTCTAACAAAATTATTTTAGTATCCTTCCGACAACGACGTAAATCCTTTATTATTGAAATGATTAAGTAATTATCATTGTCACTCCAGATGAGATTTCCTGGATAATGAATTTGTCAGAAAAAAATTCCGCTCCTCCTAGCAATTCTTTCTATGAATCACAGTCCCTTTATAGTCGCGTATAGCCGGCCGGAGTGGCCGAGCGCTACAGTCTGGAACCGCGCGACCGCTACGGTCGCAGGTTCGAATCCTGCCTCGAGCATGGATGTGTGTGATGTCCTTAGGTTGGTTAGGTTTAAGTAGTTCTAAGTTCTTGGGGACTGATGACCTCAGACGTTAAGTCCCATAGTGCTTAGAGCCATTTTTAGTCGCGTATATTTCAGCAATATACAGGGTGGTCAGAATCAGTCTGAAGAGCTTGTAGGCGTGTAGCAGGACAGGTTGCGTAGGGAAATAATTAAAAAAAAATTCATATGTTGCACCGTTTCCGAATTAAGTAACATTGAAGATAGCCAATCAGGCTGCTGCTGAGCAAATTCAAACGGTCCACCAAAGACGGTTTCGCTAAAAGTGTTTGGTTTCCTAAAACCGAAAACGAGAGCGATACAAAAATTGGACACGGGGCGTAGTAAGAATCGAACATGATCCAAAGGCTGAACAGTCTCGTGCACTATCATCTACGCTGTGAGAACAACTGATATTAATTGCATCTGCTGGGTCACTTCAATTTGTACGCGCAACGGCCTGATTGGCTAAATTCAGTGCAAACTAACTCGGAAACGGCGCATTGTACTGAATTTATTTCTCAGCACAACCCGCCATGAAATATCCTTATAAGCTTTACAGACTGTTTCTGATTACCCTGTACATAAAAGATTCTCGAGGAAGCTAGAACAGTACACGCTGATGGCAGAATGTGAATAGATTGGGGACTACATTACGCTGCGCATTCTGCTTCCCAACAGCTCACCGTTCTAGCAGGTGCTGTAAACTTTGAGATATACATAGTGCTGTGTCCTCCAGAAGAGGGACAAAGCTTACATAGGAGGGCGACGATCGACGATTGAAACGCCCCCTTAGAAAAATTTATGAATGACTGTGCTGATAAACCTCTTACATTATTTGATTTTCAAACAGCTGAGCAAACTGAACGTACTCAGACGTTTCTCTCTTTACTTATTCTGATCATCACTAAACTGACACACAATATTTTTAGCGCAACGCAATCTGACTTTCAAAAATCCCTACAAAAGAATGGCCACTACAATAGCATATACTCCAACAATGCAAACCAACCACAGCCTTCACACAGCACAGTCAGTGATTTTCATATAGAGCGCTATGTGGCGTTACCAACATAAAAACCTAAACAGCCTACTTACACGATCTACCTACGACACAGGTTCAATTTTGTGAATGTGAGACTCCAGCGAAGCGCTCACGAAAAAAATGGTTCAATTGGCTCTGAGCACTATGGGACTTAACTTCTGAGGTCATCAGTCCCCTAGAACTTAGAGCTACTTAACCCTAACTAACCTAAGGATATCACACACACCCATGCCCGAGGCAGGGTTCGAACCTGCGACCGTAGCGGTCGAGCGGTTCCAGACTGTAACGCCTAGAACCGCTCGGCCACTCTGGCCGGCGAAGCGTTCACGACTAGGGCTATTTTACACATCCGCCTTAGGTCACACAAACTGTTCCCAATTCGAGTCCCAACCACCAAACGGGATTATAAGCAGACACTCAGCAGTTAGTTAATCATTACCTCAAGGATATTATCTCTACACAGGAATGTTTCTCAGGGCTTATCTCAAAACATAAAGGAACCAGACATTAGCTGCCAGTAGACATTGATTTATACCAATGTAGTAAGCTGAAAGTTTGTACTAGAGCGGGATTCGAACCCAGCTCTCCTGCTTACCAGGCAGTCACGCTGGCCACTAGTCCATGCGGACGCAGAGGTCACCGCTACTGCACGGACTATCCTAGCACGCCTCGCGCCAGATCGAAATTCTCAAGTTATACCATACACTACTGATGTAGTGCCCCTCTTCATTAACCTCACTACTCGCTGCATCTCATCAATTTCCGTAAGAGTTCGAGCTGCAACGAAGGGATCATTAGCCGTCATCGCCTTAATTATATACACTGATGAGCCAAAACGATATAACCACCTGCTTAAGAGCTTGTTTGTCCGTCTTTGGACCGAAATACATCACTGATTCTGCATATCAGAGAAGGTTTGTGGAGGCATGTGGCATTAGATGTCTATGCACAGATCACGTAATTCGCGTAAAATGTAATGTATTGCGAATACATAGAAAGAAGGATCCTTTATTGTATGATTATATGATAGCGGAACAAACGCTGGTAGCAGTAACTTCTGTAAAATATCGGGGAGTATGCGTGCGGAACGATTTGAAGTGGAATAATCATATAAAATTAATTGTTGGTAAGGCGGGTACCAGGTTGAGATTCATTGGGAGAGTGCTTAGAAAATGTAGTCCATTAACAAAGGAGGTGGCTTACAAAACACTATTTCGACATATACTTGAGTATTGCTCATCAGTGTGGGATCCGTACCAGATCGGTTTGACGGAGAAGATAGAGAAGATCCAAAGAAGAGCGGCGCGTTTCGTCACAGGGTTATTTGGTAACCGTGATAGCGTTACGGAGATGTTTAATAAACTCAAGTGGCAGACTCTGCAAGAGAGGCGCTTGCATCGCGGTGTAGCTTGCTCGCCAGGTTTCGAGAGGGTGCATTTCTGGATGAGGTATCGAATATATTGCTTCCCCCTACTTATACCTCCCGAGGAGATCACGAATGTAAAATTAGAGAGATTAGAGCGCGCACGGAGGCTTTCAGACAGTCGTTCTTCCCGCGAACCATACGCGACTGGAACAGGAAAGGGAGGTAATGACAGTGGCACGTAAAGTGCCCTCCGCCACACACCGTTGGGTGGCTTGCGGAGTATAAATGTAGATGTAGATGTAAACAGCGGGCCACTGATTTGTGTATGCGATGATGGCTTCGGATAACGACCCAGATGGGTTCCATGGATTTACATCAGACGAATTTGGTTGCTGAAACATCGTGAGTTCACTATAATGCTCCTCAGATCTCTATAGCACAGTTCTGGCTTCTAGACACGGACAATTGTACTGGTGAGAGATGACCAAGAGACTAACACAATACTGTTCCTATCAGCCTGCGTCCGTGGAACGTTTCGAACTACGTTCACCTCGATGACGGCATTTGTAGAGACGACCATCGACCTAGCGTAACAAAAATGTGGTTCACTCGAAGAGCTGACGCATTTCCATTGTTCGACGGCCAAATCTCGATGGTCCCGTGCTCACTGCAGTCGTAATTGGCGATATTTTTGGGTCAACATGTGAAAACGCAGGGATGGCGTGCTGCAGAGCTCCACGTTCAACAACGTACGATGAACGGTGTGCTCTGAATCACTTGTGCGTCCACCAGCATTGTGCTCTTTTGGCAGAGTTGCCACAGATCACCATCTATTTTACTTTACAGAGCAGATAAGCCACCGAAGCTCACGTTCTGTACAGAGGCGTGGAGTCCCAACCATTTAACGCCTAGTGGTAGATTCACTGTCCTATTTCCGTAGATGCTCACGACAGTAGCACGTGAACATTCGACCAGCTTCGCCGTTTTCGAGATATTCGTTCAGTCTCTGCCTAATAATAATCTGCCCTTTGTCAAAGCCGCTTATCTCAATGAATTTCCCCATTTGCAGTCCATATCTTCGCCAGGGTGATCCCTCCGTCCGTGTCTGCTCCGCTTACATACTTTTGTTACCGCTTCAAGTGCCCGCAAGACCACCAGGAGGCATCCAAAGTCCCGGCGGGCAGTTTTCATAATATTTTGTCTCATCAGGGTATGTGGTGTTTATTCTTTTGGGTAAGTCCGAAAGAACAGACACCAGATAAAATGTCTACAATCGCCGCCAAGGAGAACCAAACTGAATGCTATACAAGTGATGTTAGTCATCTTGCACTAGAGCTAGGACTAAGGTTTAAATACAGTTCAGTGTAAGCGAAGGTTGATCTATACCGCCATGCGCATACTACAGTTAACTGTTGTAGTACTTCGGTTAATGCAATAAATCATTATAAACTGTTACTAACCTGTACTGCTATCTATTTCTGCTATAGCTGTTGGCTAACCCTATTTGGCTCTGTGACGACTCTGTACAGTTGCTGTGTGCAAGAAAGCCGCCTCATAACAGTAACTAATTTCGGCGGTAGGTGATTCTCTGCCTGCCACATTTATACAGTATGTTTGACGCCCGATGCATTTGGTGAATGCAACACAGGTAAACCGCCAAACGTCGCTTATTGGTTGATTTGTCATTAGTTTCCCTCATAGGACGCCAGAACCCTGAGATATTCATTGCTCTGATGGCAACACGTTAAAGGTTTAAAGCACCATTCGGCACTATCGATCACCCTTTCCGTCCTTTAGAGTGTTGCTATCAGGGTAATGAATGTCCTATGAGCGAAACAAATAACAAATCAACAGACGTGCGAACTGTGGGAGTTACAGCCCTGCAGATGACACCTGCATTTTCCAAGCTTTGCGAGAAGTTTACATTGGATGCATGCGTTTGCCATTGTCTCTCATCGACGAACGATACAGGACCCTACTTTCCGAATATGTATATCCATCTTTACAATGCGACAAAAACCGTGAAGCACCCAGAAGGGAAAGAGGAAACGAAATGACACGTCGCAGGTTGAGAGGATATGTGGCATTGCGCAGGTCGAGTCACATTTACAAAGAACTTGGCAGTATGAATGAATCTATAAATCTATGACGTTGCACCCCATGTGGTCTGTGTGCATTCAGGCAGATCTGGCGGTCTTGATGACCTCAGAAGTACCTAAAAATCACGCAGACAGTTCATACAGAAACGTGCCGTGTTTGGGTGAACATCGTACTATTGAAAAATGGCACATTGCTACCGCGGCGTTCCAGACAGCACTTGAGGAAGCAAGATGTCCGTGACTTATAGTTGCGCTATCAGAGGTCCCTCAATCACTATCGGCGATAGCTGATGTTTCCCCCACACCATGATGCCACGAGTTGCACCCTTCCTCCCCACAACATTGGACAAATGGGACCGCTCCTCAGGTGGCCACTACACTCGCCGAAAATGCTGATCTGGGGTAGCGCTGAATAGCGAGAGAACAATTCGACGCCATTCATCTGCAGTCCACACTTCCCGATCACGATACCCTGAACACGGCCGTTTGTGTTGTTGTGTTGAGTGCAGCCTGCACATGATATGGTAATTTCCTAGTCTGTCTACTGCTAGTGTCTGACCAACGGTGCGGGACGACACAAAAAGTTGTAGCCACTGTCACATCTGAATGTCTCACAAATCTGAAGGTTGCACGATTCATCCAGCTGGGCGATACTGAGATCCACAACGAAGCTCCTCTTTTGAAACTATGCGAGATGCTGTTAACGCTGTCTCACACGAGTACGTGGAATCTCAGTGTCGTACACAGTGATCCCTCATCTGATGCAGTTCACGCCCCATATATATCGTTCCTTGTAGAAATACTTAACACGAACAACACTTATGCACTCTGGTGGCCACTCTATCGGTCACAGAGAATTGCAACTTCAATCATTTACATTTCCGTCGATGTTGTCTACACGTTCGAAGTTACATTGATATCTTCTGGGTGCTTCACTTTTTTGTCATGTAGTGCCTCTACCTACTGTATGACAACACACCATCCAATAGCAGCCGAACGGTTTGAGACACTCTTCACCGACAAGACAGAGCCTATGCGAACTCATTGCCGCCCGGTGCGGTCGGGTGGTTCTAGGCGCTTCAGTCTGGAACCGCGCGACCGCTGCGGTCGCAGGTTCGAATCCTGACTCGAGCATGGATGTGTGTGATGTCCTTAGGTTAGTTAGGTTTAAGTAGTTCTAAGTTCTAGGGGACTGATGACCTCAGATGTTAAGTCCCATAGTGCTCAGAGCCATTTGAACCATTTGAGAACTCATTCTGATGCTGATTTTGCGACTTTTTAGGTAGTCTTGCATGATACAACGCCACTGGACGGCTCAGAACTGAACGTGACGAAACAGTGAATTTTCCAGCCAGCATTTCTAAACTAAGTACACCATCTGTTTACAGATTTAAGAATTTATTGCTTATAAATTGATCTGTGTAGAACATCGTGCATGGCTGCTTTCATCTAATTATTTATGTGTAATGTAAATTTCATAAACAATGTAAACTGATTAATGTGTAAACGCTCGTTTCCAGAGCTTAATTTCTTACAAATCTCTAATTACCCAGCGTTGTGTTGTATTTTCCCTAGAAATGCGTCATGTTTGAAAGTGTTCTTCCTCTCTTATCAGCCAGGATGTATGTGATCGTTCTGGTATGGTGTTTATCAGGTATCTTGCCGAGCTTATGTGCATCTAATCTGGGTAAAATCCCAGTGTCCGCTCACTTGTTGTATCCTCGAGAATAGTCACAAACATATGTACTTATCCTGAGTTACTGCCGTCGTACTGTACAAACTACGTAAGGAAAAAATTGTCTGCTAAACTCAATATTGGAGGATCTAAGAAAGTAAATGTACTCAGACAGTATGGCTTACAGAAGGGTACTACCTCCCATGGGAACACAAAGGCGACGTAATCAGTATTGCAGGTAGGTATTCCTGGCAGAACTGTTGTTTCCAGACGTTGTGTAAACAAAATTAACACAACAATAGATCTCAATGATGCAAGGAGTACAAAATGTGGGTTGCCGACCAATGGAAAGATTTAATATGGTCTGACGGGCAAATGCCTGCACTGCTTGCTAAGGCAGAAAGACTGATGGAGAAAACTATCAAAAACATATAATTCGGACAGTCTTGTTCAAATGTGCAAGCGTGTATTAGGCTCTATAATTGTTGGGGTCTTAGTATCGTGAATGAGCGGTTCCTATGGTCACACAGACAGGACAGTAACTTACAAGGAAAGTGAAACCATGTTAGGTAAATGCGTTCGTTCCACGGGCAGGCATTAACTCCAACAAGGGGACTGAATGTTCCCGGATAAAAAGCTCCTCACACCCTGGAAATATTCAAGGATGAGTTATAGTTAAGGACCCTTTGGCCACTCAAGGATTCCGCAAGAAAAGGGAACACTTTCTGTCTAAATAATATCATAAAACGACATTTACTGCTTTTTGAGATTTATATCAATCGATCAATTTAGGATGTCGTGTATGCCAAAGGTTGCGCTCCACCATACAGTATTAGGAGGTTGCTCATTCTTCTTGTCCAACCACTGTACGTTCAATCAACAAACTTCTTTAAAAATCAGTACTGATCCGTCGTGGGATATGAGTTATCAGAGCAAGAAATAAAGAGGAAACGCGCAGGAAGAAAGCGCAAGATAGATTTTTCAAAGTAGTGTAGTATGAATAATAAAAGCGGCGTGTGAAGGGATGAAACAATTATGGAGTAGAAGAAACTGGCCGAATAGAAGGAAACTGCAGTTTACGTAGTTTTTATGTAGCCGAAATGAAGAGGGAACGCCAACTTGGATAACCTAGAGGAACTGTTCATTGTTGTCGTTCAAAGAAACCAAACTGAAGCTACAACACTTACAAATATTTGTACCAGGCTTGGTCTAACAAATAATTAACTTCACAGTTTGACCCCATGTCACGTATGCGCTCTTCACTCATTACGGAAAATGCAGAATTTTTTGTTTGTTTTTTGTTACTTGGCATGCAGCGAACTGTAGACAGGGTTATCAGAGCGAGATAACAGCCGTTAAATGATTGTTTGCTGATTTTTTTTTGTTCCTTGCTTTGTGGCAACCGTTTGCCAAGTTACTTTGCCAAGTTAGTCGGTACGTGCATCTTAAAAACACAGTGAGTGACCCCGGTTAGGTTGACGGCGGTCCAGAAAGGGTATCTCTTAGCTGGGGTATCTGTAGTTGAAAAGAAAAATACTAGGAGAAATAAGATTTCCTTCTAAGTAAAGAGCCGGGTGAATATAGAAGGCTGTCAGCCAACTTTTATTATGCAATTTTTTTCTGCTGCAGAATTATTAAACTTTATTGTTGGTAAAGTTTATTAATTTGTTAGTAGAAAAAAATTGAATAATGAAAGTTGCCAGAAAGCTTTCTGTATTCCTTCGGCTCTTTCATGCTGACTTTTGCTAGTAATCTGTAAGGGCATTCCACTGAGGCACCAGGCCATCTCCACATCTTCTATAATAGTTCTACGAGGTATATCATTGAAGATTTAACTGAAAACGGAATAGTCCATGTAACGAAAACAATTAGAAAGGTTTAGGCTTTACTTAACTGACGATAAATGTAGTCCTCAGTGTCTCCCACATTTTTACAATGCGGAATGAAATGATATACGTCTCATCGGCGGATTGGGTTGGGGAGATGTTGTCACGCCCATAATACAACTTGGATTGATCTCGCTGGGAGAAGTAGTGTCATTCGTAGAAATTGTGTTTTAGTATTGTTTGACCATTCTACTCATTCGCGGATTATGTAGTGGAGATGTCATGCGCATAATACAACTTGGATTGATCTCGTTGAAAGAAGTATTATCACTCGTAGAAATTGTGTTGAGTACAATTGTGTTCGCGATTTAAAAAAAGTTAATACAAAACCCTTCGTGAAACGAACGCATTTTCTACGACAATATTCAGCGAGGAGCAAGAAAAAAATGTAAGCAGCAAATTACACCTGACGATGAATCCACATGGCTTAAAATGTATTGTATAACGCAATAAGGAGTGAATGTTAGTCGCCAAGGGCTTTGTCTATACATCCAATGCGTTAAATACACTGATGAAAATGGAAACTGTATCTCCATAAACTATCAAAGTTTGTGCAGATTTTTATCACAATACGGATACTAGATGATCTCTGCTCTGAAATGTTGTCCATTATCACCATCGTCATCATCAAATGTGTATCCCAGGCAGGAATTCACTCCTGTATACGGAAGGTTCTAAATGTCTACAATCTCAGCATCAAGCTTTACTGAAACACTCATTTTCCCATTATTAATAGCACATTGGCTACGTGCTAAACATTTATTTTACTTACTTGTTTTTGCACTTAATTTAAATTTTTGAAGTTTATTCCACGCGCGCGCGCACGCACGCACGCACGCACGCACACACACACACACACACACACACGCGTGAGCGCTATTTCGTTGTTCGTTCTTACCGGGAAGGCAACAGATTCCGTATGAGAACTGAGTGCTGGTTCGGTTGCGAAATGGCTTAACAACTTAACGACACAGTAATTCGGACATTTAGCATCTTGTATGTTGTACATCTAAATAAGACATTAATATTATGCATAATTTTAATATTAGTAGTTCTGAGACAAGGCAACAGGTTTTTCTAGGATGAATGGATGAGTTATTTCATGGTATCTCATAGCAAAATTGGTCACTTCACGTTAAGATATAATTGCCATGGAAGCAAAAGAGCGAAGTTGCAGAGTGCTTTGCGGAGAACTTCTACTATTAATCGAAATAAGAGCGCAAGTATCAAGGCTGATGATAAACGTGGGAGCTTACGTGATGGACCATGATTGCTGTAGGCCCCGTAATTATCTACTCTAACTGCAGCTTTTTAATTTTGAGAAGTTTTTGGCCAGTATCAAGTCCAATTAGTAGTATTTTGTTGGCGCTATTTCACGGTTCATGAAGCGAGGAAGCACCAGCAGCAATCAGAAAGAAACGGATATCAAGTTGCGAAGGTCATCTAAACAATGGGGGCATTGTTCCATTAGTTGGAGAAGTAGTAGCGGCTGTTTATTGGGCTTTAAACTGCATTTAGTTTATACTGAAAAAATAGAAAATATTATCATAGCTAGGTCTTGAAGACCTGATAAAAAGGGGACACCATTAAGTGAAAGAAAGTTGCCATTTGCCGTGACGACGTACTTGCTTAGTTATATGCCACTGATCCGGCGGACATCTCCACCGTCAGTAGTTGGAAAACTAAATTTTGGACTAAGGATCCATGTTATACAGGATAACTGAGCAAGTCGGTACCACTGTACCAGGGTTTCCCTTTTCCGTGCAGTGTTCCAGGTTTCTTGCTCCAATGGCTTAAGCATGTTCTGACTACAAAACTTCGAACGCGCTAGCTAATTATATACTACACACATCTTATATGTAATCCTAATACACTCCTGGAAATGGAAAAAAGAACACATTGACACCGGTGTGTCAGACCCACCATACTTGCTCCGGACACTGCGAGAGGGCTGTACAAGCAACGATCACACGCACGGCACAGCGGACACACCAGGAACCGCGGTGTTGGCCGTCGAATGGCGCTAGCTGCGCAGCATTTGTGCACCGCCGCCGTCAGTGTCAGCCAGTTTGCCGTGGCATACGGAGCTCCATCGCAGTCTTTAACACTGGTAGCATGCCGCGACAGCGTGGACGTGAACCGTATGTGCAGTTGACGGACTTTGAGCGAGGGCGTATAGTGGGCATGCGGGAGGCCGGGTGGACGTACCGCCGAATTGCTCAACACGTGGGGCGTGAGGTCTCCACAGTACATCGATGTTGTCGCCAGTGGTCGGCGGAAGGTGCACGTGCCCGTCGACCTGGGACCGGACCGCAGCGACTCACGGATGCACGCCAAGACCGTAGGATCCTACGCAGTGCCGTAGGGGACCCCACCGCCACTTCCTAGCAAATTAGGGACACTGTTGCTCCTGGGGTATCGGCGAGGACCATTCGCAACCGTCTCCATGAAGCTGGGCTACGGTCCCGCACACCGTTAGGCCGTCTTCCGCTCACGCCCCAACATCGCGCAGCCCGCCTCCAGTGGTGTCGCGACAGGCGTGAATGGAGGGACGAATGGAGACGTGTCGTCTTCAGCGATGAGAGTCGCTTCTGCTTTGGTGCCAATGATGGTCGTATGCGTGTTTGGCGCCGTGCAGGTGAGCGCCACAATCAGGACTGCATACGACCGAGGCACACAGGGCCAACACCCGGCATCATGGTGTGGGGAGCGATCTCCTACACTGGCCGTACACCACTGGTGATCGTCGAGGGGGCACTGAATAGTGCACGGTACATCCAAACCGTCATCGAACCCATCGTTCTACCATTCCTAGACCGGCAAGGGAACTTGCTGTTCCAACAGGACAATGCACGTCCGCATGTATCCCGTGCCACCAAACGTGCTCTAGAAGGTGTAAGTCAACTACCCTGGCCAGCAAGATCTCCGGATCTGTCCCCCATTGAGCATGTTTGGGACTGGATGAAGCGTCGCCTCACGCGGTCTGCACGTCCAGCACGAACGCTGGTCCAACTGAGGCGCCAGGTGGAAATGACATGGCAAGCCGTTCCACAGGACTACATCCAGCATCTCTACGATCGTCTCCATGGGAGAATAGCAGCCTGCATTGCTGCGAAAGGTGGATAAACACTGTACTAGTGCCGACATTGTGCATGCTCTGTTGCCTGTGTCTATGTGCCTGTGGTTCTGTCAGTGTGATCATGTGATGTATCTGACCCCAGGAATGTGTTAATGAAGTTTCCCCTTCCTGGGACAATGATTTCACGGTGTTATTATTTCAATTTCCAGGAGTGTATATAGGAAAAGAGAATCAGAAACTACACACATAAAAGAAAAGTTTTGCATCATCTGGTTCTCCTGAAGATAGACGATGACTGTGGATATTGTATCACAGACACAGTCCTTTTGACTGTTCAGAGATGTCACTAAACCCACCCAAAGATGTAAACAATCATGCATGAGCAGCGCCTATTAGACGGAGGGGTTCCAACAGCCGATCAGTTCCAGTCGTTCCACCAGGAAGGAGGTACACGACTCTTGTTGTCTGTAGTTCAACCATGCCTACACGGTCAATGCCGCGGTTACATCGCGTCCACGTTGTTATTTTGTGCCACGAAGGGCTCTCAACAAGGGAAGTGTCCAGGCGTCTCGGAGTGAACCAAAGCGATGTTGTTCGGACACGGAGGAGATACAAAGAGACAGGAACTGTCGATGACATGCCTCGTTCAGGCCGCCCAAGGGCTACTACTGCAGTGGATGATCGCTACCAACGGATTATGGCTTGGAGGAATCCATGGGTTTCGTGCAGCCACAGGACGTCGTGTTACGACTCAAACTGTGCGCAATAGGCTGCATGATGCACAACTTCACTCCAGACGTCCATGGCGAGGTCCATCTTTTCAACCACGACAGCATGCAGTGCGGTACAGATGGGCCCAACAACATGCCGAATGGACCGCTCAGGTTTCGCATCACGTTCTGTTCAGCCATGAGTGTCGCAGATGCCTTCAATCAGACAATCGTCGGAGACGTGCTTGGAGGCAACTCGGTCAGGCTGAACGCCTTAGACAGACTGTCCAGCGAGTGCAGCAAGGTGGAAGGTGGAGGTTCGCTGCTGTTTTTGGTTGGTATTATGTGGGGCCGACGTACGCCGCTGATGGTCATGAAAGGCAGCGTAACGGCTGTACTATACAAGAATACCATCCTCCGACTGGTAGTGCAGCTATACCGGCAGCATATTGGCGAGCCTTTCGTCTTCATGGACGACAATTCTGGCCCCCTTAGTGTACATCTTGTGAATGACTTCCTTCAGGATGACGACATCGCTCAACTAGAGTGGCCGGCATGTTCTTCAGACATGAACCCCATCGAACACACCTGGGATAGATTCAAAATGGCTGTTTATGGACGACGTGACCCAACAACGGCTCTGAGGGATCTACGCCGAATCGCCGTTTCGGAGTGGGACAATCTGGACCAACAGTGCCTTGATGAACTTGTGGATAGTATGCCACGACGAATACAGGCATGCATCAATGCAGGTGGACGTGCTACTGCGTATCAGAGGTACCGGTGTGTACAGCAATCTGGACTACCACCTCTGACGGTCTCGCTGTATGGTGGTACAAAATGCAATGTGTGGTTTTCATGAGCAATAATCAGGGCGGAAATGATGTTTATGTTGATCTCTATTCCAATTTCATTTATAGATTCCGGAACTCTCGGAACCGAGATGATGCAAAACTTTTTTTAATGTGTGTATAATAATGCAGCAAGCACACTTGTTGCAGCGCATGATGATTTTCTGCCACATCAATTTTGAAATTGTCTCATATTCATTCAGCTACAACATTAAAGCATGATTTATTGAGAAAGCAACTCATTTTATAAAGAGTTTTACGTGAAACAAGGTGTTTGTCAATATGCTGAAGGGAGAATATTTTTCTCTAAAGTTAACACTCTCAGTGCCTACTGAGGTATTGAAAGAAAGGTGCTTTTATCACTTAGAGCTTTGTATCTTTTCGTAGGTTTGACAAGCACGTGGAAGGACAATTTGATTGATACATCATTCTCACCTCGGAGCACAGGAAACTGGAGAGGAATTTTAACCTGGTTACTCCATTGCGGGATTAGTGCTTGGAATGATTTTTATTTTTCACTAGTAAAATTCAAAACGTCTACCTCAGAGTCGATCACAGTTCAAGTATCCGTAAGCACCCTGTGTTATTGAGGCAAGATTCTTGTTTGTGAAGATGTTCTGTCGGCTAGAAATCTAAAGATAGTATTAAGCTAATATTATGTGTTTCGCTTAGAGGGCGTTTTCTCGTGTTACACTACATGGTAATATCACGACTGACAGTTATCTCTTCTCCACAAAGACTCTATTATGTAAGTATCACAACAGAGTTAATTTCGCAATAATGCATCGGTAACAATTGGACTGAACTACCCAAGTGACATTTGTAATTTACTTTCAATTTCTGTGGGACCCTGTAGACGACGCAGTCAGTGACGGTGTAAGTGGGCTGTTTAGATTTTTATGTTGGTAACGCGACGTAGCGCTCTGTATGAAAATCACTGACTGTGCTGTGTGCAGTCTGTGGCTGGCTGGTATTGTTGAAAGATTCGCTATTGTATTGCTGGGCAGATGGATGTGAACGGCGCGTAGCATTGTGCAGTTGGACCTGAGCCGCCAGCAGTGGTGGATGTGGGGAGAGAGATGGCAGAGTTTTGCGAGCGGACGATCTGGACGTGTGTCCGTCAGAAAAAGGAAATATGTAAGACTGGACGTGACATTGTTTGTTCTCAATCAAAATCTTTCATTTGCTAACTATGCCAATCAGTAGTTAGTGCCTTCAGTAGTTAGAATCTTTTATTTAGCTGGCAGTATTGGCGCTCGCTGTATTGCAGTAATTCGAGTAACGAAGATTTTTGTGAGGTAAGTGATTCATGAAAGTTATAGATTATTGTTAGTCAGGGCCATTCTTTTGTAGGGATTATTGAAAGACAGACTGGGTTGCTCTAAAAATACTGTGTGTCAGTTTAGTGTTGATCAGAATAAGTAAAGAGACAAATGTCTGAGTACGTTCTGTTTTACTCAGTTGTTGTTTTTCTAAATAACCTAGAGGTTTACCAGCACAGTAATTAATAAATTTTTTCAAAGGGGATGTTTCAACGGAACACTGGCATGAGGATGGAAATCGTCCAGCATTCTCCTTAAGCGATGTATTCAGAGAAAACATAGATGGTAGGATAATATACAGTATGTAGGTCCCAGGTCGGTTCTAGGATTGTTTCTATTTTCGCTTGATTCGCCTCTTGCAGTGAGTTAGCAATGTGAAAAATGCAAAGCTGCACCGCAGTCCAGAATCCATGTTAAAATACTGGCTGGAGGATCAGGTTAAAGGCGAAGGGAACGCACTGGCATATCACTTCCAACAGCA
Source organism: Schistocerca americana (assembly GCF_021461395.2). Lineage (NCBI taxonomy): Eukaryota > Metazoa > Arthropoda > Insecta > Orthoptera > Acrididae > Schistocerca > Schistocerca americana. Next base: position 602,821,600 of record NC_060120.1, read on the forward strand.
TCGTGCCCAGAAGAGCACTGAAAACGTGCAGCTGTCATCAACGCGGGGGTTGGTCTGAATAGTACAGGGCTTTAATAGGCATGGTTTGTTGGAGGTGCTAACCATATCTTCCTCTAATTTGCCTTACCTACGTGGACTCCGGGCATGATGGTACGTGGTGTATCTCATAGTAATAAATCATTGCCAGAGATGAAAGAAGTAATTAGCGACCGAACAGGCCCATATCCACGTTGCGGGGCAGACAGGGGTATCTGCCCTAGGCGGTAATTTCATGGGGCGCCAAATCATGTTCTTGGAAAAAAAAAGTACCTTGTTTCCGAAGCGCTTAGCTTCCAAACATGTTGGTTTGTCTGTTATTCATACGACTTTTAAATGCATCCCTGTTGGTTTTTGAAATTTTTTGAACACATTCTGATTTCTGAACGAATCATAAGTTGATTTTTGAATGTGTGCATAGTGAACGTGATGTCTCTGCCAGAGGAATCCCCGTCGCATTTAGAAGTAAAAATCTTTGCCGCAGGGGACGGGGCTATACGATCTGAGCTGAGTAAATCCGAATGGGTGAATTCCAATCGCTGCTTGTTTATGTGGTTGGTTGCTTGAGCGAATGATCAGTGCTGTTATAGTTACTAACTAAATCCTTAGACTATCACAATGGAAATAAACGACTAACAGGAATGATAGGTAAGAAAGATTACATATTAATGTTCTCGGTGTATACAAGAAAATGACATTTTGACAGAAAATTTTTGCCTGGTCCCCGCTTAGTAGCTGCTTAAGTTCTGTTCTCGGAATAGCACGGAAAACGTGTTGTACGAACGCGTAGTAACGCCTAACAGGGTAACTGAACGGGTGATTCTGGCAGGGTTAGTGAAGTTAACCGGAGAATAAGTTTTGACAATTGCAGGAATAGTTAAAGAATTAGTGATGATAAGATTGTTTGTTAGAACGAGGAAGGTGAAGAAACGGGGATATCACACAAATTATATGGAAGAATGTGACGATCCAAAATGTATATAAAAGTTTCGTACTACTTTTCGATCTCATGCTTGAGAAAGTGAAGCGTATGAATGAAATCTAAAACTATTTCCAAACATAGAACTTTTTGCTCATAGTAGGTCTCATAGGCGTTTGATATTGGTACTTCATGAGTTATATTCTGTCGTGTTATTTAAGTAAATGAGGTAGATAAAAATAAAAATCTGTGCCAAACACAGTCTCGCTTATTTGCTGTGTGTTACAATTGCTGCAATATTACAAAGGCCTATTTCGTTTTATCTAGCAGACAGTGACAAAATTAATGTCATTAAATAGAGAAACCACGCCGGTACTATTCGTATTAACAGCTTTTTCAGAATTAGACAGCGACATTTTGATTTTTTATGTAGCAAAACGTCTGACGAACTTAGATGAGGTAATAGATTCTTTCACAGGAAGGAAATGCTACGACCTAAGTATTGAAGAAATATGTACTGTCTTGCTTGTCTCTTATCTTTACTTCTTTTATGTTTCCTATATTTAATTTTGTGTCACACAAAAGAGAAAGTTATTAGCTAATAGGTGATAAAGAGTGCACATTTTCTGAAGAGTTGTTATTCTACCAGTTACATATAATGAGTTTTTTAAAGGTGGGTAGGATGTCAAACCAGCCGACTGGGAGCAGGAGAGGCACCATACGGCGTTTTAACTTCCACTGCCCTGAATATGTTTGATAGCTCCCATTAAAAATACACAAGTTTTTATTCCACAGAGCGAAATACAGTGACGTGCGATAGAAGAATGCTGTGTGAAGAGGCGTGCATTGCACTTTGGCACACTTAAGACCGAATAACATGTCTTACATATACTCCAACATATATGTTTTGTATATAAAGCCCTTTAGAAAGATGTGCGCTACAAAATGAACATATTTTTGAAAATCAATTCTTTTAAAATATTTTGCTGTCCTATCTCTCCGCTCGAGGTGGGGCGGGTGATGGGGAGGGGGGATAGGAAGGGGCGCCGCTATCAAGTTTTTGCTCCGAATCATAAATATCGTAGATCCGATTCCATATTCTGCTAACAGTCATTGGATCTCGACCAACGCGAGCAGCAATGTCGCGATACGATAAACTGCAAACGCGGTAGACTACAATCCGACCTTTATCAAAGTCGGAAACGTGATGGTACGCATTTCTCCTCCTTACACGAGGCATCACATCAACGTTTCACCAGGCAACGCCGGCCAACTGCTGTTTGTGTATGAGAAATCGGTTGGAGGCTTCCCTCATGTCAGCACGTCGTAGGTGTCGCCACCGGCGCCAACCTTGTGTGAGCCGGCCTCTGGTGGCCGAGCGGTTTTAGGCGCTTCAGTCTGGAACCGCGCGACCGCTACGATCGCAGGTTCGAATCCTGCCTCGGGCATGGATGTGTGTGATGTCCTTGGGTTAGTTAAGTTTAAGTAGTTCTAAGTTCTAGGGGACTGATGACCTGAAATGTTAAGTCCCATAGTGCACAGAGCCATTTGAATCAACCTTGTGTGAATGCTCTGAAAAGCTAATCATTTGCATATCACAGCATCTTCTTCCTGTCGGTTAAATTTCGCGTCTGTAGCACGTCATCTTCGTGGTGTAACAATTTTAATGGCCAGTAGTGTAAGTGGCCGAGGCTGATTCAGTAAAACAGAACTGGGATTCCATCCGGACCTGACGACCTATTAGTTTTCAGCTCTTTCTGTTGCTTGCGAGAGCTAGGTATGCTTATTTGTATGTCCTGTTTTTCGCCTATTGAGCAGTGAGCCACTGCGACCTTCATATTCTGTATAAGTTGTTGCGTGAGACGGAAATCTGCTTCGACAGCGAGAATGACGCTTACGTTAACTGCAATGTCTCCAAACCACACTTACGTACGAGCAATGTAAAGGACTGGAGGTTAGAATGGCCGAGGCATATAGCGTCTCCGGCAGTGGTTATCCCTGTCTCAGGTCTGTAGGACTGATTGACCGTAATACTTTTTTCGGCTATAAGATGCGTCTGACTACAATCTCGACCAAGTAGGGTGAAAGCCTTAAGTCAATAGGCACTGTCGTAGAAATACTTACTGAGCCCCACAACAGCACAGCGCTGTTGAAGCCAAACTAGGGGTTGTAGACAGTTTTGCTTTAAGTGTGCGATAAGTTAGTTTACGAAGTGTATGTGCCGCATCGGGTATATCGATGGTTTCTTGGGTATCGATATACACGTGGTTGGAAGCTACGAAGGTTTTGAGAAGAGCGAAGATGCCGGGCAGTGCCGCTGTGGCTGTCGGACTAATCTGGGCTGATGAATGCTGGCGGCGGGAGCCGACGTTCGGCTGCCACGGAATGGAGGCACGCGTAGTTCTGTTGGTGTCGACAGAAACTGGCGCGGGTCCGGGTTACGCACTGCTGCCCTTGCGGAATTGTTAGCCTTGCGAAAAAATCACTTTAGGAAAAACATAACTGTCAAGCCCATGGATTATGCTAGCCTTCCTGTTCACTGCCAGTGTCACCGTAGCGAGGATTGCCCAGTGTAATTTCCTCTGTCAGTATGGTTACTGTCCCTTCATTGCGTGATGTGTATGGCTGAGTATTCTGGGACACAATTATGTGCAAGTAGCGCTCATTAACCTATATGAGTAAAATCTGAGCTCGTGGATAGCACCAGTCATTCCAGCATGTAAATAAGTGCTATTGTATGTTGCCCTTGGGGAAGTTTCTTGATTACGGTTTAGTGTTAAAGTACAAGGTGTTTGCAGATTACCGTTACAGCTTATATGACTTGTAGAGGGGAGAGAGATTACAGTATATTTTGAATGGGAACCCATCACTGAAAACATACTGTTCTCGTTATTCGACGGTTTCAGTTCAGCCCTGTAACGAATCAACGTATGCTGAGGGAAAGAGGAAACCCTCATAGAGTCTCTTGTTCTGGTGTGCAACAGGGAAGACAGGATGATGTGTACTCCTTTGGACTACTTTTTGTGGGGTCATATGCAAAGTTTAAATTACGAGACTCCTGTAGAGTCAGAGGGAGATCCACTGGCGCGAGTTGTGGCCGCTACACTAGATGTCTGATATTTAAGAGGCACGAGGTGGGACGGAGATGTGCATCAGAACATGCTTCGCAGGTACAGTGTCTGTAACAACGTTGGTGGTCGGCACACCGAGCTACTGTTATGATGCATCAGTACTGTTCTGTAGGTACAGTGTGCTGGGTTCTTTTTGTTTTGGAATAATATAAAAACATAATGTTTAAGTGCTTAGGTGTTTAAATGATAAGTAGACGTTTCGTTATGTTTCCTTTCGAATTGTTGCCTAATAATGGTACTGCGTCAAGCCCAGTTTATTTCCTTAAGCAGAAGTAGATGAGTTAATAATGGTACTGAAGCGGTCGTAGAACGGAAACGGTACGTTGCCGGACGTGGGTTCCTGTTCAAAATATTAAGTACTTCTTGCCCTCTACAAGCCTTAGAAATCTGTAACGGGAATTTCCGAACAATCGGTATTTTGTGCCCGTGTCTGACTATTGTTAAGTTTCAGGTGACATCTTTTTAATTTGGTCCGAAAGCGCACGAGTCACTGATCTGTGCTTGATTTCTGTACCTGTCCTTCTTCCGAAGCTTGTTAATGTTGAGACGCACTTGTAGTGACTGTATTAGCGCAGCAGTGTGTTCACTGATGTCAATACCTCGTGCTAAGGTGACTGTATTCTGTTCTTTGTATTTTAAATAATTACTGTAATTTGCTGCGTACTCCCGTGCGGAAGCACAGTTGCAAGTTAACAAGTGAGCCCTGGAGACGGCTGGTCGTGGGCTCAGTTCAAATGTGGGTATTGTCCGCGCCATTTTGCCTTGCAGTGCGACGTGGTCTCTACTCGCTGGTACTGATACCTGTAATCATCATTATCTCGAGGATTTAATATCTTGTTTGATGGCTAAGCATACAATTTCAGCGGTAAGCGTTGTACCACCTCTATTGAAATTTACGCCATAATCAAAACCTGTTCTGATATTTGATTACGCCAGAGAAATAATTGGATTTAAGCCTTTATTTGCTAAGGCTGCTACGTGGAATGGTTATTATTCCAAAATTTTGACAGATTGCTTTGTTTGCCCTTTTTTTGACATTTGGCGTTGCGTGTTTCACAGATAACCTTGGCTGTTAAAGGTTTTTTGTTCTGTCCTATCGAGGGGCAGGCGGTATTATATTATTTTCCACGCCTGACAAAGATATAAATTGTTTAAAAAGAATGAGAAGGGAAGATTTCTCTTTGTAACGGCGCCGTACCCCACAGCAAGTTAATGTACAATTTGAGATCATTTTAACTAAAGATGCTTTATCTGAGTCTGCAGGCTTTCGTGGCTGTTGTCACTGAAGTTAAAATCTTCTGGCTTATTAGAACGCGTCATATTTATATTAGGAAATAAGACACGGCCTAATAACGCAGAAGATTTTAAGTAAAGATGCTTTGTTTATTTAAACAGTGGGGTGACGTACCTAATTTCCAAGTCGCATTTTACCTTTTAATTCTGTTTAAGTAAATTTCTGTTTTCTTAAAAGTGAAATGCGTCACACTTAGCCACAGTTTCTCTCTTGGTTCTGTTTAAGCGATTCTTGTTTCTTAAAATGATGCATCCGAAGTTTGACTATTTGGTACATTTGATACAGTTTAAGTAACGTGTTGTCCTTCTAAGAGGTGACATACGCCAGGTTTTGATAAACTCCACTTTTATGCCGTTAAAATAAACGCTCATTTTGTTTAGGGACTTTGATAGTGTAAGAGCAAATGTATATTTTGTTTAAGGGGCACACGTGTCTGTGCTTTGAAATATTTGTGTATAGCAATCACAATTCGTAGTAATAGACGGAAAGTCATCGAGTAAAACAGATGTAATATGCGGCGTTCCCAAGAGAAGTGTTATAGGCCCTCTATTGTTCCTGATCTATATTAACGACGTGGAGACAATCTGGGTAGCCGTCTTAGATTGTTTGCAGATGATGCTGTCATTTACCGTCTTGTAAAGTCACAGGTGATCAAAACGACTTGCAAAATGATTTACATAAGATATCTGTATGGTGCGAAAAGTGGCAGTTGACCCTGAATAAGGAAAAGTGTGAAGTTACTCACATGAGTACTAAAAGAAATCAGCTAATTTTCGATTACGCGATAAGTCACACAAATGTGAGGGCTGTAAATTGAACTAAATACTTAGGGATTACAATTACAAATAACCTACATTGGAACGATCACGTAGATAATATTGTGAGTAGAGCAAACCAAAGACTGCGATTCATTGGTAGAACACTTAGAAGGTGCAACAGGTCTACTAAACAGACTGCTTATACCACGCTTGTCCGCTCTGTTCTGGAGCAATGCTGTGTGGTGTGGCATCCGCATCAGGTGGGACTGACGGATGACATCGAAAAACTATAAAGAAGGCAGCTCGTTTTGTGTTATCGTGAAATAGGAGAGATAGTGTCACAGACATGATACGTGAATTGGACTGGCAATCATTAAAACAAAGGCGTTTTTCGTTGCGACGGGATCTTCTCATGAAATTTCCGTCACCAGTTTTCTCCTCCGATTGCGGAATCATTCTGTTGGCACCCACCTACATATGGAGAAATGATCATCACGATAAAATAAGAGAAATCAGGGGTCTACAGAAAAATTTAAGTGCTCGTTTTTCTCGCGAGCCGTTCGAGAGTGGAACGGTAGAGAGACAGCTTGAGGGTGGTTCATTGAACCCTCTGCCAGGGACTTTATTGTGAATAGCTGAGTAATCACGTAGATGTAGATTTAGACCAATGATCTGGGCTGGTATTACTAATGCTCCGATTAACGAGATCTTTTAATGGATTTATAAAAATTCTTTGTACCAGACAAAAATTATACAAAAGGAAAATTAAAAAAAAATTTTTTTAATAAAAATTTTGTTGTATTGTTGTTAATTGTTGATTTGTATCAGCACCTTACCACTCCCCTGACCCGCAGCCCTGGCATTTCGGTATATTTCCACTACTGGCCATTAAAATTGCTACACCACGAAGATGACGTGCTATAGACGCGAAATTTAACCGATGGGAAGAAGATGCTGTGAGATGCAGATGATTAGCTTTCCAGAGCATTCACACAAGGTTGGCGTCGGTGGCGACACCTACAACATGCTAACATGAGGAAAGTTTCGAACCGATTTCTCACACACAAACAGCAGTTGACCTGCGTTCCGTGGTGAAACGTTGTTGTGATGCCTCGTGTAAGGAGGAGAAATGCGTACAACCACGTTTCCGACTTTGATAAAGATCGGATTGTAGCCTATCGCGATTGCGGTTTATGGTATCGCGACATTACTGGTCGCGTTGGTAGAGATCCAATGACTGTTAGCAGAATATGGAATCGGTGGGTTCAGGAGGATAATACGGAACGCCGTGTTGGATCCCAATGGCCTCGTATCACTAGCAGTCTAGATGACAGGCATCTTATCCGCATGGCTGTAACGGATCGTGCAGTCACGTCTAGATCCCTGAGTCAACAGATCGGGACGTTTGCAAGACAAACATCTGCACGAACAGTTCGACGACGTTTGCAGCAGCATGGACTATCGGCTTGGAGACCATGACTGCGGTTACCCTCGACGGGCCTGCGATGGTGTACTCAACGACGAACCTGGGTGCACGAATTTTTTCGGATGGATCCAGGTTCTGTTTACAGCATCATGATGGTCGCATCCGTGTTTGGCGACATCGCGATGAACGCACATTGGAAGCGTGTATTCGTCATCGCCATACTGGCGTATCACCCGACGTGATGGTATGGGGTGCCATTGGTTACACGTCTCGGTCACCTCTTGTTCGCACTGATGGCATTTCAGATGTGTTACGACCCGTGGCTCTACCCTTCATTCGATCCCTGCGAAACCCTACATTTGAGCAGGATAATGCGCGACCGCATGTTGCAGATCCTGTACGGGCATTTCTGGATACAGAAAATGTTCGACTGCTGCCCTGGCCAGCAAGTTCTCCAGATCTCTCACCAACTGAAAACGTCTGGGCAATGGTGGTCGAGCAACTGGCTTGTCACAATACGCCAGTGAGTACTCTTGATGAACTGTGGTATCGTGTTGAAGCTGCATGGGCAGCTGTACCTGTAAACGCCACCCAAGCTCAGTTTGGCTCAATGCCCAGACGTGGTTGTTCTGGGTACTGATTTCTGAGGATCAAAGCACCCAAACTGCGTGAAAGTGTAATCACATGTCCGTTCTAGTATAATATATTTGTCCAATGAATCATCTGCATTTCTTCTTGGTGTAGCAATTTTAATGGCTAGTAGTGTATTAGGTCATGAGATAGTACGGGTATGTAGTAGCATGTGTGAAAGCTGGCAGTTGTGACCTATTGCCTAGATGCGCCTGTTCTGTACCAGGCACGGGACAGAGATGACTGGGGAGCGGAGACCCGCGAACGCCCGCCGGCTGCCGGCTGCGGTCCGCGGTGGACCGTGGCCTCGCGGCCGGCCGGCACGGGGAGGCGAGCTGCGCTGCGGCGCCGGCGCGGTCGATGTCTGCGTCCGCCGGAGCCCGGCACGTGTGTCGGGCGCACACGTGCCGGCTGTCCCGGACCCGCCACAGCATAGCAGCTCATTACTGGCCAGCGGAGTGCGGCCCTGGCCTCTGCCGACGTCACGTGCTCATCGAAATTCGCCGCGGCGCCGTCCCGCCACGCCTCGCCGGGCGGGTCATCCAAAGCCGCCTTCTCACTGGAAGCTGGTAGATTCGAGCACTGCAGTCCACCCCAACCAAAATGCTTGTATTGGAATTTGCGATTATACGAGGTTCACTCCAAAAGAAATGCACACCATTTTTTTTTTAAATCCATCTTTTATTCTACATGTTTGAATGTTTTACAGTGTGTAGATACATACTTTAGGAACAATATTTTCATATCTCCACATAAGTTCCATCCCTCTCACCTGCCTTACGCCATCTTGGAACCAGCACCTGTGTCGGTAAAATTCTGGACCCACCTGTTGGAGCCACTGTTTGGCAGCGTGCACAAGGGAGTCATCATCTTCAAACCTTGTTCCACGAAGAGAGTCTTTCAGTTTCCCAAAGAGATGATAGTCAGATGGCGCCAGGTCAGGACTGTAAGGCTGTGTTTCAGTGTTGTCCATCCCAGTTTTGTGATCGCTTGCATCGTTTTTTGACTGAAATGTGACCGAGCACTGTCGTGCAACATCAAAACATCCTGCTTTTGCCGATGTGGTCGAACGCGACTCAGTCGAGCTTGAAGTTTCTTCAGTGTCGTCACATATGCATCAGAATTTATGGTGGTTCCACTTGGCATGATCTCCACAAGTAAGAGTCCTTCGGAATCGAAAAACACCGTAGCCATAACTTTTCCAGCAGAATGTCTGGTTTCGATTTTTTTTTCTTGGGTGAATTTACATGATGCCACTCCATTGATTGCCTCTTCGTCTCTGTTGAAAAATGATGGAGCCATATTTCATCACCTGTCACAATTCTTCCAGGCCGTTTTTCTTGTTTCTTTGTGAGCCACTGTCAACATTCTGGTAACCCACCTCGCACAAACCTTTTTTAACGCCATCACTTTCAGTATTCAGTACTCTGCTATCCCAACGTAGCGTGACAATTCGTTCACTGTGATGCGTCTGTCAACAGTCACCAATTCGTTAACTCTCTGCACATTGTCTGGAGTGTGTGCAGTACGAGGCCTGCCTCTGCGAGGACAATCCTCAACATTGCCGTGCCCGCTTTCATCACGTAACCTGCTTGCCCACCGACTAACAGTACTGCGATCGATAGCAGCATCTCCATACACCTTTTTCAGCCTCTTGTGGATGTTTCCCACTGTCTCGTTTTCGCAGCACAGGAATTCTATGACAGCACGTTGCTTCTGACGAACGTCAAGTGTAGCAGCCATCTTGAAGACATACTTAGGTTGAACTAAGTTTGAAAACAAGCGGGAAGGGTGTATCTACACACTGTAAAACTTTCACACATGCAGAATGAAAACTGTATTTTTACAAAAATAGTGTGCATGTCTCTTGGAGCGACCCTCGTAGTTATTTAATCATAGATTTTTTAAACTCATTTATGCCACCTCGACTATGTTATAACTGTCCACAATTTCCTCCATAACTGCAATTCTAGCCACATCTTACCACGCACACCCCTCTCTTAACCCTTCCGAATGGAAGGGAAGATTGGGAACTAAACGCACAGTACTACCAAAAAGATTAATACGTAACAAAACAAAAAATTACAAACGAACATACATCTTTTACATGCTTTTCTACGTAGTCATCAACGTTATCAACACATTTCTCCCATCGTGGTAAGAGTTTCAATATGTCCTGTTCACAGAAGTTCGTTTAGTTGGAGTGTAATCATATGCAGACTGCTGATTTCATTTTCGCATCTGTCGCCAGGCGTTGGCCAGCTAGGAATTTCTTCATGGAATCAAACAGATGAAAGTCTGACTGCAAGGTCTGGACTATACGGTGGATCCTGGAACGCTTCCCACACGAATTTGGCGATTTTCTGACGAACAGAAGCAGCAATATGGGGGCGAGCATTGTCAGCATTAATGTAGTGACGTTTTTCACGAAGGGTACGACCAAAGTTTTAATGTAGGCTGCAGCATTCGCAGTGGTCCCGTGTTCAGCAAGGTCCACCAGTAACACACAATACATATCCCAGAGCACTGCCACAAGCACTTTCCTAGCAGACTGATCATTCTGAATTTCTTCCGAACTGTGGAACCCTCATGTTTCCAAGCCTTAGAGGCCTACTTGGTATGCGCACGACCAGTGACGATTTCTTTCAGAAACTCATGCCCTCCTGCACCGCATCGCGGTAATTGACCTAAGCTTGTCTTCACTTGCTGGCCCTTGTGGTTGTCTGTTAGGTTCTTAGGCATCTAGACAGCGGTAACTGCGCGAAATTTCAACTTGTTACGGACAGTATCGTACATTGCACCACAGGAAATGTTGAACAGCTGTGATAAGGTTCGCAGCTGCACACACCGGTAGTTCAGAATATCTGCCTCAATGGCTCCGGCATTCTGGGGGGGGGGGGGGGGGGGGGGTTGCAGCAGTTACCGGCCGCTCGGAGCGCGGCGTTTGTGAGGTTCACACGGCCACCGTTTTCGTTTCTTGCGCGCGGCCACCTACACATTGCTACGTTCCATACGGTCGCCCCCATACACTCCACGCCTGTCCCTGTGAATTTCACTTTGCTTATGCCCTTGGCCCCAAAAAATATCGAACTACACTTCGGTGTTCTCCACAAGTTGCCGACAGTAAAACGTGCACCAAATTTGTTTCGCAGTTTGGGCTTCTCTCGATAGGGCTGCACGTGAAAACAAAATACCCTCTGTAGCGCAAACTTCAATCTTTATCATCGTGAAATTTCAACATTCCAGCTGTAATACCAGGAAAGGAAAAAATTATTGTACGTTACTTATTGATCCTCTCTCGTACTTATCCCACATCCTTTCTCAATCATTTCTCTAGTCCCATATGCAGTCAAACCCCTCACCTAAGAAATGTTACACACAACCATCATCCTTACGTCTGAGGATCACACATATCACCGTCTCATCACGATTCCTCATTTGGACTGGGAACCACCTAAAACAGTTATCGATTGTTCTTTCCAATAATAACTTTATTTTATTTCCATCTATGATCACAAAATTGGTACGTCCTTAGATTGTTCGCCTCCTTCAGCGATGACTACCTTCAGATCTGTTTTAAAATATGTCCTAGTGTAATTAAACCATTAGGAATATTTTAAAACAGATCTGAAGAGAATCATCACTGACCGAAACCGGTAGTATAGCGATATAACAGTTTTGTTATCATAGAAGCACGAAATTTACTCTACACTTTCTGGATCACTGTTCTATTCGCGACCATGTCGCACCTTGTGAAACTTTCGAATAATGTTCTTCTTCCTATCTTCGAAATACTTTTTCATTTTATTAATGCAAGAAGGTTTTTCGATGTTCCTTTTTTTAAAAAGGTTTTAAGTTTTTTATTTTGGTTCTGAATTTTTCCCTGTTTTGAACACTTCGCCGGTTGTTTCCATCTCTAAGTCTTTTGATTATCTTTCATCCACAGATTTTTTTTTGTTGTTGTTGAGATATCGGAAGATTCGTCTGGTTAATCTATTGTCTTCCATTCTTTTCACTTAGCCAAAGAAACTGACCTGCCTTATCCGGATTCTGTCTGAAAGCTTGGGAATTTTTTACAGAGTTCTTTGTTTTTGTAATGTGTCAGACTTCCCCTGCGACCTGCTGACATTTTGAGGTGTCGGCTAATCTGCCAGATATCAACGTCGGTCTTGCACGATACTTCGACAACAAAGAACTCGTTATCTTCATCAGGTGCTACCTGAGGCTCTGTGCTGCCTGAGACTGGGTAGCACCTGATGAAGATAACGAGTTCTTTGCTGTTTTTTAATTTTTTGTTGTTATTTTCGTCTATGGTGGGACCCAGAATTTTGTGTGGAGTCTTTTTACTCCATTTTTTTATGTCTCCTACTTTAAGTGTGGCAATGCACTATGCTGCACAGAGCGATTGCAGTATAATATTGTTTTCGCATTAATTGAGGTCTATATTTTGTTTTCGGTGTCCTTGCCTTGTTCTAATAAACGTGTCTTCTACAATTTATTTGTTTTCGTCGAAGTATGAAGAGTAGCAATATGGCTGCGGCCAGCATGTGCCCGCATCCTCTAGAGGGTGAGGGGAAGGGAGGGGAGGTATAAATAACAATTAAATAAAAAATTCAGAGACTAGTTTGTCATGAAATTGAGAAGTGAAACTACATGTCTTTAGAAATACAGTGTCTGGAGTATTTTCCCCTTGCATTTACCCGTTGTGCAGGACCAACATGGGACGGCCTAAATTTTACAAGTCCAGCTCTGTCAATCATCTCGGAAACTACCGAAGAGACTGCTGCTTCTCTTCAGGAACCATGTCTGTTCTCTCCACGGATACTCTTCCAACATGATGAAACTACGATGCTGCTATTGCAATCGAGAATGTTTGAGAGGAGCTTACCAACTGCGTTTGCGTAAGTACTAACGGAAAAAAATTTCGAACGCTGTCGTCGGTACACTATGAAATTTTTATAATCGTTTTTTGGGCGATTCCCACAAGAAATGAGGAAGTATTTTATGTGTGTGAGAGTGTGTGTGCTTGTGTGTGTAAGACAGAGAACTTTGGGTGACTTAAACTGGACATGTTCAGTGTACCTATCGTGGAATTTTCATTTGCTTATTTATCAAGTTACGTTCTTCTTTCTTCGCTATACCCAGTTAAAGTGCGTGTTTGAACTTATTAGCTTGGTCTGACACCTCATTTTTGTTCTTCTCTTCCAAAAATCTCTTCATGGATACGCTGTGTTGTTTCTTGCGTTCCTCTGTCCACTGTTTTCCACTGTTTTTGTTAGCTTTCTCTGCGAGTATATTATTTCCAATTAGGATTCCAAAGACTTTATGTCCTCTGATGTTATCTTCTGTTGCATTCATTTCTTGTAAGTCCCGCGTAACTTCTTCTAACCAAGTAATTTTTACCTTTTTTGAATTTATTGTATTAAGCAGTTTTTTGTTACTCTAGTGTTATTCGTTCTGTAGATGTGACCATAAAACTCCAAGCGGCTTCTACGTACTGCATCAGTGAAATTGTCTAGTGCTGTGTGTAGGTCCGTGGTTTTCCTTTTAATCCGTACTCAATTTATATTAGTGGGACCATAAATTTCTCTTAAAAATTTTGCTCTTCCTTCGCGATTTCATCATTAGCCTCCTAGGGATGTAGTTTCTGAGTTATATAGTTATTCAGGTAAGTCAACTGTCTTGTAATTTCGAAGATTAGCATTATGGGTTATCACTCGATTCCATGTTATTTTGTAAGCGTTCTGGAGTTTGGTGGCTCTTTCTAAATTGACTTTCCATCTGGTCCGAGATGTTTAAAAGAAATTACATTGTATTTCGTTTGTAGTGGGGATCTTCTGATATTTTTAAGTAAATCTTCCATTAATTCAGTCTTCTCATGTCTTTGATGCTATCTCGTGCAACTTATCTATGGCATAGATGGTTTCCTCACTGGTCTTAGTGATGATAGCTCGATCGTCAACAAAGGCACTTCAGTTTGATCCTCTGTCCCGAGGTCCCCATGTTTACACCTTCGATTTCTTTCCACAATTCTCTGATGATTTCGTCTAACAATGTTAACAGAAGCGGGGATAGGCCATCTCCTTGTCGAACTCCTGTATGTACTTCAAAACGATGAGACATTTCCTCCAGAAACTTCAATGGAGATATTGTTGTCTGTGAGGGTCTGATAGATTATTTCCATCTGGCCTCCTGTCTACCTTGAGCTCTTCTAAGTGCCCAGAGCAGTTGCTCTGTCAACAGAGTCATACGCCTTCTTGAATTCCATAAAGGTGACATATGTTTTGGTATTTCGAGGTATCCTTGTCTTAAACACCAAATCGGCTCAGTACACGACCTGCCTTCCCAGAAGCCTGCTCGATATTCAGCAATCAAATGAAGTGTTAGTTGTTCAAGACCCTTTAAGAGAGCTTTGGATAGAACCTTGTATATGAGTGTGTATAACTTGCAAGTAATTTGTATATAACCACTGTTGTTTTTGGATCTGCTGTATCGCCTTCATTATTATTATTATTATTATTATTATTATTATTATTTTAATATCTTTCATTCTCCACTCCGAAGGATAGAACGGTATGTTTGAGATCCAGCCGATTGTAGTACATATGCGGCTAGCTGGAATTGGGATAGAGAGGGTCCCAATTACGAATAATCATGAGGAGATTTGCAGCTCTAGCGTCTGGCTTATGATTCGAAAGCCATGACGGGAACCGGGAGAACGGACTATATTATTTCTGCGACAACGGACCCCAGCTTGTAACACAATACAAGTTCGCTGTTGACGCAATAGTAATGGCTACTGACTGACTTAACATTAGCAATATAAATTCAAAACAAAATCCACAATCGTTCTTATAAATTCGAGTGAGGAGAGGACTAAAACGTCACTTCCTTCCTTAAGTATGTTGCTTATTGGCATCGCCGGCGGAATAATTCATTGCTCTACCATCGGCGATCTCGTTTCGTTTTCTTCCTGAAATGCAACATGAGGGCGTACACGGACTGCACCATCCAGAGGTGCGACAGATAACTCCGACATTACTGTCTTCCAGAAATTGTGGGCTTACCCTTCTCAAGTCTGTTTCTCGCAACATTTCACCCTGTAGAAATGGAAGGCCGAGATAGCCGTCTCGCGAAACGGTATCGCTAAACTGTGTCTGATGTTACATGTGAAATTCTACAGAGATTATGCGAAAGGATTTGCACCTCTTCTATCAGTAAAATAATATAGTTGGTTCGTGGAGTAGTGGCGGTGACCGAGCGTTAAAAAGAAGCACAGATTATTCCCGTTTTCGAAAAGGATCGGCAAATAATTACGTGCCTATGTCACTGATGTCAGTCTGCTGTAGAATGACGTAAATGCCCTGCCCACACTGTGATGTAATCAAGTCTGACACATATTCTGAAGACATCGAGACCAATGGATATCGATGACTTTTTACGTCATTACGATGATGTTTGAAGATTCAATGTGGAATCTCGAAACTAACGATGTAAATCTTTTAAACTTCTGTGCCTCAAACGTTATTTTTGTACTTCTTCTTCTTAGCCCTTGGCGGGAAGAATGGTTGTATGGTGGACTGTTGTAAATACGGTTGTATAAAGCAGTAACATGAGCAAATTTAACATATTGCGCACAGTGGACACGCAACATATTACCCATAAATAGGAGAAGAGCTCCGTTACTGTATGATTAAGCTATTGATTAAAAGTTACTGGAAACTGAATCAGCAGTAAAATATCTAAGTGTAACTGTTTGGACGTAAAGAGGGACGAGCATATAAAAAAACCTGTAGGGGAAGCAGATCACAGGCTTGTATTCATTGGAAGGATCCTAAGGAAATTTAATTCTTCCACGAAAGAAGAGGCTGAAAAAACACTTGCTCGAACGCTTCTCGAGTACTATTCATCAGCGTGGGACTATTATTGAAAAGTACTCACAGAAGAGGTTGAGAAGATCAAACGAAGAGCGGCACGTTTCGCGGAATCGTGTAGTAAGCTCTAGAATTTTACGAAGATGCACAAAATACTCCAGTGGCAGGCGCTACTAGAGAGAAGATTAGTCATAAAAATCCTAGAGCTTATGTTCGAAAAAGAGTTGGGCAGAATATTGCTTCCTCCGACGTATGTCTGGTGAAATGACCACGTCGAAGGAATCAGAGAAATTAGAACTCGTATAGAAGTTTCGCGACATTTACTCTTCCCAACCTAGTTGGGGATGGAGCAGAGAAGAGCTAATATGATAATAGCCCCAGAAGTACACTGTATAAGGTGGCTTAGTGTAAACACACGTTAAGGTAGGGTACGAGTTACGCAGTCTAGCGGTTGCAACTGAAGTCTAGCCAGCATGTAAGATTCCTGAGAGACCAGGTGTAGAATGGAACAGATGCAATATTTTGGAGCAATGGCAGCACGGCAGTACGCACCCTGAAGCGGAGGTCCCCGACAGGTGGGCGGGCGTAGGGCACGCCCTGGAAGCTGCAGAAGGGCAGCCCCCACACCGTGGCCCTGCGGCGGCCGCGCAGCTGGCCGTCCCTCACGCGCACCACCACCAGCTCCTGCTCCTCGCTGTCCGGCGCAGACGCGCTCTTCATCCTGCCAACAACACCAACCAAAGCAGCGTCAGTGTGGCGGTTCTCTACAACGAGAGCCGAGTGCTGAGGGAAGATCGCATTAAGCTCTTTGGATGCTTTCTGGTAAAAAGGAAGAAGGAAACAGAAGCGTCCTACAGCTCTTGCGAAGCGTGATTTATCGTGTGTTGGCTGGATGTGAGATGTCGTTAACTGATATCATGAACATTTTCAATCGTCGAAGGTGAGGAGAACGCAATCGTACTTGTATGGCGATACAAATACAGGCAAATCTACATTAATTGAGAAATTGTGCTCTGAGCTCGGTTTCGGGGGTTATAATTCCCGACATTGTAAGAACATTTTATTTGAGGAGTTTAAATGCAATTGTTGGAGGCAGTAGCTATTTGATGCTTATTATTGAAGGTGGGCCGGTGACTAGTAATTTTAGAATCAAACTCGGCCTGAGAATTATGCATCGCGTTTTAGTTATATTTGTATCGAATGAGTTTCTTATTCGGGCTGAGGCAGAAATTAATCGACTAAATGTTGTTCATCATACGAACTGCCATATAACGCATTGTAAGTGTACAAGGACGGAGAGGATGGACACCTAGTCGTAGAGCGATTCGACCTCGTGTGTAGATATCTCTAGGGCGTCGAATAATGAGGCCGAAACGACGTCATCCAATCAGGAAGCGTATTTACAAACGTAGGTGTTTGATCTCTCACGTTTCGGTCCTACGGCTAGATGGGTGACACAATTAGTTAACGCTTTTAACGTGGAATTTAAGTATGGGAATATATCTTTTAATACTTATGCCACTAGTTTTCGTAGGCTAGGCAAGTATGACATTCACGATGAAAAGGTATTTTTTTAAAAGCATAACAAAGTATTTACACTGAAGGAAAACAGTTGTAACACCAAAAAATAATTATTATAGAGTGATGAAATTTCGAGAACACATTTGTCTAGGTAACATATTTAAGTGATTAACATTGCAATGTAAGCGCGAGTTAACCGGCTGCAAATGTGAAATACTGGTACATTAATAACCGGTGCAACCACCAGAATGCTGAATGCAAGCGTGCAAACACGAATGATTTGTGATCTACAGGTGCCGGATTTATCTCGAAATAGGGGAGATAGTGTCACAGACATGATACGTGAATTGGAGTGGCAACCATTAAAACAAAGGCGTTTTTCGTAGCGACGGGATCTTCTCGTGAAATTTCAATCACCAGTTTTCTCCTCCGATTGCGAAAACATTCTGTTGGCACCAACCTACATAGGGAGAAATGATCATCAGAATAAAATAAGCGAAATCAGGGCTCGCACAGAAAAATTTAAGTGCTCGTTTTTCCCGCGTGCCGTTAGAGAGTGGAACGGTAGAGAGACAGCTTGAAGGTGATTCATTGAACCCTCTGCCAGGCACTTCATTGTGAATAGCAGAGTAATCACGCAGATGTAGATGTACATGTAAGTTTGCCGGATGGAATCTTAAGCTTGTTGCACTTGGTCGGTCAATAAAGAGACGGTTAATGCTGTCTGTAACGTCCGATGACGTTCCGCATGTGCTCGATTGGAGACAGCTGAGGCAATCGAGCAGGCCAGGACAATATGTCGGCGCCCTGTAGAGCATGTCGGGTTACAGCAGCGGTACTTGGGCGATCGTAATCCTGTTGGAAAGCTGAAATGCTTTTCATGAATTTCGGCACAACAGGTCCAATCACCAGATTGTCGTACAAATTTGTAGTCGGGGTGCATGAGTTAATCACGAGAGTGCTCCCGCCGTCATGCGATATCGCACCCCGGATCATAGCTCCATATGTAGGGCCAATGTGGCTAGGCTGATGGCAGGTTGGCTGCTGGCCCGCAACTGGACTCATTCTAGGCAATATACAGCCGTCACTGGCACCGAGGCAGAAACAGCTTTCATCAGAAAGCACGTCAGACCTTCATCCTGCTCTCCAATGAGCTCTCGCTTGACACCACTCAAGTAGCAATAGCAGTGGTTTGAACTCTGTGGAATGCACGCTACATGGCGTTTGTCTCGCAGCTGTCCTCAAAGTAACAGATTTGTAACGGTCCATTGTGTCACTGTGGTGCCAGTTGCTGCCCAAATTGCTGCTGCAGTTGCAGCACGGTGCGCCAGAGCCACTTCCCTGTCAGCAGTGCCACGTGGCCGTCCGGAGCCCCGTCTTCTTCTGATCGTTTATTCCCGTGACCACCGCTGCGACCAGTCACGCACAGTGGCTACATTCCTGCCACATCTTTCTGCAATATCGTAGAAGGAACATCCTGCTTCTCGGTGGCGTGTTAGACGATCTCATTCAAACTAAGCAGGTGTTGATAATGGCGTCTTCGTCGCCTTAAAGGCATTCTTGACTGACAGCAACTCACCACGTCCAATCACAAAGATAACCAACGCCCACAACCGTTACAGCGTGTACTTACAGCAAGCCTAATTTGCGACTGGCAAGAAATTAGAATATGCACATCTTTCAGATGTAGAGCAATGCCTACAAACTTTAGTTTACGTCGCACAACTCCTGTTTGGTGTTGCATTTGTCTCCCTCAGTGTATGAAGAACAAGGAAGTACTGAAAAGCAGCAGATCGCATTTAGCAATAAGTTTGGAAAATTTTCTGCTGAAGGGATTAGACTCTACTGGCGCACCTTGGCGTACCTATAATGGGGGAAATCGGTATTTTTTTAATGTATGTTCGAAATACAAGAAATCTGCTGATATTTATTGCGTAACTGATTTGATTGGTTTGGAGAAATTATAGGATGGCCATCAACAATCAATAAATGAATGGTCTAATAACGCCGCGAAACCATCACTGCCGATAGAATTATGAACTAAGCTAGCTAACGGTGGTTCAATTACAAAGCCGGCGGACTGAACTCCGTAAGAGGGAACGAGAACTCGTCGAGCGAGTCAATCGGGGGTGCAGAGAGTCCGAACAGCACATAGAGACGAGCACGGAGAAAACCACGAAACGCGACCAGCGCGAGCGTCTGAACAACTAAGCATGCGGAAACGGAGCACCGCGCGAGGTGAAGGCCAGGTCCGAGGAAGTTGGAATCAGCTTAAAAACTGAGGGGCCGGCCTATTGCCGCCAATCTGGGTCAGTGGTTCCGCCCATACAACTCTTGGCGCGCGCCGTCCACGGCAGCTTGCCGTCCTAGTCCGCTGCGAGACTCACTTGGAGGTGTAATAAGAGAAACTGTCATGACATTACAAATGGGAAGCCGGCGTCCTCCATGTTAGGTGCCCCAAACATTAGCTTCTGGTGGAAGTGTTTTGGATAAAATGACTCTTCGTCATTTACCGTCGTGCTACACGTTCTGATTTTAGTCAAAGTGAAAAAGAATTACGTTTCATTCGTAAGTGGACTCGTTCGAGTGACATATTTGCTATTATATGCATGAATTTTGGTTGCGCTGTTTACTTTTACTGTAGTGGTTTTATAGCTGTCATTTGACTGTAGATTTCCTATCAGTTCAACTCGAAAATCTCTCTGGGTGAACTATGTGAGAAGGAAAGGTTGGAAACCGATCAAACATAGGAAATATGTTCTCAGCATTTTCGGGAAGAGGACATAGATCGAAATCAGTTTAGTCAGTCCTTATTTAGGAAAATACTGGATTACGAAAGCAGCCTTTTCGTGTCACATACGCTGAAGCGCCAAAGAAACTGACAAAGGCATGCATATTCAAATACAGAGATACGTAAACAGACAGAATACGACGCTGCGGTCGGCAACGCCTTTGTAAGAAAACAGATGTGTGGCGCAGTTGTTGGATCAATTACTGCTGCTGCAATGGCAGGTTATCAAGATTTAAGTGAGTTTGAACGTTATGTTACAGCCGGCGCACGAGCGATGGGACACAGCATCTCCGAGGTAGCGATGACGTGGGGATTTTCCCGTACGGCCATTTCACGAGTGTTCTTAGAATATTAGTAATCCGGTAAAACATCAAACCTCTGACATCGCCAAGGACGTAAAAAGATCCCGCAAGAATGGGACCAACGATGACTGAAGAGAATCGTTCAACGCGACAGAAGTGCAGCTCTTCCGAAAATTGCTGCAGATTTCAATGCTGGGCCGTAAAGAAGTGTCAGCGTGTGAACCATTCAATGAAACATGTTCAATATGGGTTTTCGGAGCCGAAGGCCCACTCGTGTACCCTCGATGAATGCACGAAACAAAGCCTTACGCCTCGCCTGGACCAGTCAACATCGCCGTTGGAATTTGATGTCTGGAAACATGTTGCCTGCTCGGACGAGTCTCGTTTCAAATTGTATCGAGCGGATGGACGTGTACGGGTATGGAGACAACCTCATGAATCCATGGATCCTGTACGTCAGCAGGTGACTGTTCAAGCTGGTGTGGCTCGGTAATTGTATGGGGCGTGTGCAGTTGGAATGATATGGGACCCGTGATACGTCTTGATACGACTCTGACAGGTGACAGGTACGTAAGCACCATGTCTGATCACCTGCATCAATTCATGTCCATTGTGCATTCCAAAGGACTTGGGCAATTCCAGCAGGTCAACGCGACACCCTAAGTGTCCAGAATTGCTACAGAGTGACTCCAGAAACACGCTTCTGATTTTAAACACTTCCGCTGGCCGCCAGACTCCGCAGACATGAACATTATTGAGCGTATCTGGAATGCCTTGCAACGTGCTGTTCAGAAGAGATCCCCCCCCCCCCCCCCCCCCGCCGCCCCCTACTCTTACGGATTTATGGACATCCTTGCAGGATTCATGGTGCCACTTATCTTCAGCACTACTTCAAACAGGTTATCAAAATTTAAGTGAGTTTGAACGTGGTGTTATAGCCGGCGCACGAGCGATGGGACATGCCACGTCGTGTTGCGGCACTTCAGCGTGCTCGCGCGTGCCCTGCACGATATTAGGTGTGCCATTCTCTTTGGCTCTTCTGTCTACTTCTCTTCTTGGTAATTCGAAACGTGTGAGGAAAAGAGAGGTGCATTAACGAGGTGAAATGCATCGTATACTGGATCAAACCAGTAAACATGACTAAAAGTGCCTTTTTGGAGCTGTGTTATTAACTAAAGCACCGTAACATTTTCTTGTTCAAACAACTGTAGTGTGCCCACGAGACAAGAATGAGAAGCAATTGTCTGCCAGAATTTTGGGGGCGTCTAAGACGTCGGCTCCGGCTTCAGGGTAACGTAAAGCGTAAATCTGTAGCGTCGTTTTCCCTTATTATACCATCATGGAAACTGCCGTAGCTCGTCTGTGTCCATATCGACGTCCACTGGTCGGATACTAAGCATACAGTCTTTGACACAGAGAAATGGAAGCGTGCGCAAGGGAATTTTTTAAATTCGCAATAATGTTAACTTGTTTACAGAAGACAATGAGGAGGAGGAGGAGGAGGAGATTAGTGTTTAACGTCCCGTCGACAACGAGGTCATTAGAGACGGAGCGCAAGCTCGGGTGAGGGAAGGATGGGGAAGGAAATCGGCCGTGCCCTTTCAAAGGAACCATCCCGACATTTGCCTGAAGCGATTTAGGGAAATCACGGAAAACCTAAATCAGGATGGCCGGAGACGGGATTGAACCGTCGTCCTCCCGAATGCGAGTCCAGTGTGCTAACCACTGCGCCACCTCGCTCGGTAAGACAATGAGGAATTTGGTCTGTAGCTGCTCACGTTCTTGCAAGATGCATCCACGGATCACTGTCAAGTATCACACATGAAAGTTAATTTACTATATTTTTGCACTTTTGTGTACCTTTGGAACCACTCCTACTTTCCAGGATATGAAAGTTCAGATTCAGGGGTGACGTCTGACGTTGGGCGATCACCGAAACTACATCAACAGCTACTACAGTAACATACGTCACTAAATGTAAAAAGTGAGGTGTTCGAGCTACCGTTGCGTTTTTATCTCCTTGCGGCAAAATATGCTACACCTGCTACAACTGCTCCTTTCGCAGAAATATATTTTTTTCTACATATGAACAACTTTCAGTAACACTATTGAGAATAGTATCGAGGTGATGAGGATGTCAATGGTGTGTTCACCTCACCTCCCACTTGAAATTGCCATTCTTCACCTTTTTCTGCATAGGTTTTACTAATTTTATAAGTGTGTAGGTTTAAAAAATAAATCATTATTGAAAAATATTGCTTAAATGAACGATATTGACGAAAAATATTGCTAGTAAGTAAATTAAAATTTGTATAAATATTCTAAAAGAACTGAAAGTAAAATAATGTATCTTATTGTTCATGTCAGCTACTTTACATTGGTCTTTCGATGCTTTAGTAAGTATCAGAGTTGAAATCCAGCTATAATAACGACACAGTACCTAATATATAAATAAGGCCTCCTTTCTGTGATCTTACATCAGATGTTTGAGTAATACGGCCGACGACCAGCGGCAGAGCATATGTTGCCTACAGGCAGAACGACAAACAACTCTGGCTACATTATTCTTAATTACATACAGAGGCTTTTTGTCAATTTCTTTCTGTTTGATGCAGTAACATCGGGTTTACTCGCTTCCTCCCTGTTGCATCATCTCCCGTCACTAATCGACAGAAACCAACAAAAATCGTAAGCCTTCGGTCAAACAGCGTACATGCTTCAGCACTTGGTCGTTGACCTTTGGTATCGTACAGTGCTATAGAGGAACTAGCAGCAAGAACTCCACTGATGAACATAAGCAAGCTGTGTAGGGAGCAGCTGTGTGGAGCATGCGCTCTCTACCCCACATAATCCACGTTAGCGGCAGACGCCTATTCTGTAGTAGTAGTTTCCTCATGGTGCTGCTTAGATGGAATGACACCGTAGAAATTACATTGTGATAACAGCGTGCCTTTATGGTTGCGGGTCGAGGAAAAGACAGAAAATGGGAACACATGACCCATTAGAATTCGAGATCCTCTCCTGACTGATTCTTAAATATTCTTTATTCCTTGTTTTCGTTTTTATCAAGAGAATCTTAGAGAAACGACGAGAAGTCAATTTAAAAAGTCATGTTGCTGTCATCATCGACTTCGGAACAGCCCTTCACTCGGTCATTGGAAATAGACCATGGACAATAAAGGACAAGCGAGGACACCCCGTGCATGTCATGTAGGTGATCAGAAGCATATATGGAGAGAGCAAAATGATCATAAATACAGACATTTCAGAAACAGGTAAGACAATACTTAATCAAGTTATAAACAGGGATGTAGCATATTGAGAACCTCATAAGAAACTAGAAAAAGGAATTCCGTGAAGGTATACAGTTCAAAACCAAATGCTATGTTGTATGCAGATGATGCAATTTTATAACAAAATAGTGAGGTAGACTTACAACATTCTGTGTATAAGTTACAAAACTTGGGAATAAAATGATACAATATAAAAATATCTACTGCTAAATCACTACGGAAAATTTCCACTTCGATCTAAGATTGTTATCGAAAAGGAAGTATTTGAATACGTCTCCGGTATCAGTTACTTGAGCAGAAGCATAATGTGGACACAGACAAAGACACAGAAATTAAAAACCAACAAATTTCAACATGTATGTGGAATTACAAACCAAACTTTAAAAAAATAAAGTTAGCAAAGCCACAAAATTGAAACTGTACAAAACAATGGCAGAGCCTGTGCTACTCTATGGCAGCAAGTCGTTTTTTGAGAGAGAGAAAGAGATAGAATTAACATACAGTTAGCAGAAATAAGATTTTGACGAACGTTCAAATGCTACTGAAGGAGGGACCACATAAAAAATGATGGCATCCAGACAGCATTAGGAATTTATAATTTAAATGAGAACATTGAAGAATACAGGGAAGAAGCAGAAGGATGGAGAAAGGATTTCAGGCATTCTAACCAAGTACAAGCCCCCAGGAAGAAGAGGCGTAGGACGGGCGAGAAAGAGATGGAGTTCATTATGTGAAGTCAGAACAGATATGGAGACAAAACTTTGAAGTACAGAAGAAGAAGTAGTTTTACTTTTAAGTCAGTTGCCGGCAAGTGTGACCGTGCGGTTAAAGGCGCTTCAGTTTGGAACCGCGTGACCGCTACGGTCGCAGGTTCGAATCCTGCCTCGGGCATGGATGTGTGTGATATCCTTAGGTTAGTTAGGTTTAGGTAGTTCTAGGGGACTGATGACCACAGAAGTTAAGTCCCATGGTGCTCAGAGCCATTTGAACCATTTTTTTAAGTCAGTTTTTGCGCGCCCTCTGTGCCTGCGCCATTCGCTAGCGCCGACGCACTAGGGCGCTTTAGGGGCCTTGCGTATGAGGTCATACTGTAAACTGTACAAAACACGCTCCTGTACTCCTAAACCAAACATCATCCGATATACATCTACACATGTCCTCCGCACAGCAGGAAATACGATGGTTATTAAATGGCTCCTTCTCACATCTTGCTGCACCGCAACGTGCAGCATAACAGAAGATAACATTGATTACGGCGACCGTGAATGACAGCGACAGAATGAGATGCCAGCATAGTCACTTAGTATACCCTAACACTGAGGCTCCCAGGTTAACAATCACAACAGGACACCTCACGGTTCAGCTAAACACAAGTATTATACTCTGCTGTCAAGCAATCTTTTATTTCATTTTTTCCGAGCCATATAGGGCGTTCTTATTACGAGACTAACCAGTTTCCCAGCGACTATAGTGCACATTAAAAAAGTGATGGCATTGAATTCAATTTTTGTACAACATATTCGAAATATGAAGTAAAGGAGTACGATTCTTCATTTATGGCATAAACATTAAGAGAACGATGAAGATACGGGTAGGACAGTTTTAGCAAATTGTTACAGTCTCATTTGTATTTTCTGTTCTTTCCCCTCAATAGCTTTAAGAAATACGAGATAGTCCTGTGAATATAGCTGCAGTTGTTTGAATGATATTCCCGCCATTTGTCTGTACAAACGTCTTTATTTTATATTAATATCATTTAATTATACCCAACATTGTTGTACTCGTAAATGTTTAAGGCTGAAATCGTGATAGTAATACAGATTAAAGAAGTTTGTACAGTCAAATGGCGGAAATATCATTCAAACATTATTACGTGGCTGTGGCTTAAACATAGGAAAATATTACCGATAGCTGCAGGTATCGACTGCGTTGATATATCATCTCTGACACACGAACTACTGATGAGACATTGAAGACCAACTCATGTAGTACGAAAATTACCGTCTCAGTGACGTATCGTGTAATCGATCAACTCCCGGCCAACTTTTAACATTCCTATTAATGTAATTACAGGAAGTCAAGAACGAAATTCATCAATATCGTGTCGAGTCTCAGCAGTAAAAGAGAAGTAATAGAGCTATATCTCAAATCGTTTAGAAATTTTGTATATCTAAGAGCTATATCTATCAACGTTTCGACATTCTGTATATCATTAAGTGCTGCCTAAAAAAAGGCCTGTTGTGAATTTAGGTGACGTGAAAGCAGTGTAAATGGACGTTGCAATTGTTCACGTAAGCGCTATAAATGAGAACTGGAAACGGACGGGCAGATGAGAGGAGACAGATGAAATTTCTGTACGCTTCAGATCCATTTCTGTGTGGCGGTGAGACATTGTGCTAAAAGCAGAGTTGAATCTGAGAGCCAGCCAGCAGAAAAGATGTTCCTAAGCACGATAATGATGTGGTGAAACTGACTCGAAAGAAATAATAACACCATAAAAAAATTGTAAAGGTGTTCTACAACAAAAAAGAAGAAATATCAAAACAAACGGCCCGAAAATGTAACCAAATTGGATGAAAATTTTCTACCAAAGTTGTTTATGCCTGTGAATTCTGAAGAAAGATAGCATCCTTGAAAGATGGGGATGCTGTACTAGGACAGATCAAGAGACGTAATATATCTAGCTACTGACGATTAATTGTTGTCTGGAAAGTATGGACACGTTTTCACAAACTATGATATATTTTCAGTTAGCCGTAATCTGTAATGAGTATAAAAAATCGCTTAATCATCATGGTTAAATGCGGTTGCTTTACCTGAAAGTGACCGCACTGGAGTACAGGGCTACCGTTTCCACCATCTCGTCGTTTACTGCACGGTTCACAAGCCTCCTCTTAGCTCGCAAGCCTGCTCCGTTGCGATAGCGACCAGCTCAACGTCCGCCTCGAAATGCCTGAATCACGGACTGCAGCCTCGACTTATTTATAGCTTTCGTCGTGTGCGAGCTGCCGGCGATTGAGTAACACAATTTATGTAGCGTTCGTTGACTGACACGTCAATAACGACGTGTGGTCGGTAAGTGACTGACTCGAGGTTACTCACCCCCCCGTCTCTCTCAAAGCCCGTCAACAGAACTCGAGACCATTGAACTCGCAGACGATGGCGTCCTCTGTTCTCGTCGTACGCAACGCCAACTAACTTCTGGTGCGACAATTAGTGGTACTTGGAACTCCGTTCACGGTGAACAGTTCCTGCGGTACGAGGCAGAGTCAGAAACGTACGTAACAATAAATGCAGGTAGTAAAAAATTATAAAAAAATGAAGGGGTGGTAGTAGGACTCGAGCACTGGTGGTTCAGTACAAACTTAATTATGTATACAGACAGTTCATCCATTCCGGAAATCGAGAATCTCGGCCATTTTTGCCTTTTATCGACATTGATACTGGCAGAATGTCTTCATTTCAGTAATATAAATGTGACATAAAGTCATGCAGGAAGCTGCGACCATTATTGTAATAATCAGTAGCTCTCCATTCAGGTGGACTGTATCGCAATGGTAAAAATCAAGCATCAGGCAAGAAATGACTTTATTACTCATACGATGCGTTTCGGAATTTAAGCATTATCAGGTATCCATGGTCGATTACTGCACAGATTTCGTTTGCGAAATAAACATTCGCAGACTAGAATGAGATTTTCACTCTGCAGCGGACTGTGCGCTGATAAGAAACTTCCTGGCAGATTAAAACTGTGTGCTGGACTGAGACTCGAACTCGGGACCTTTACCTTTGTGAAGTTTGGAAGGTAGGAGACGAGGTACTGGCAGAATTGAAGCTGTGAGGACGGGTCGTGAGTCGTGCTTGGGTAGCTCAGTTGGTAGAGCACTTGCCCGCGAAAGGCAAAGGTCCCGAGTTCGAGTCTCGGTCCGGCACACAGTTTTAATCTGCCAGGAAGCTTCATTCGCAGACTAGTCTGTGTGTGTTTGTGAGTGTTCAGAATGAGTAAGAGTTCCTTGTTACTGATATATGTTGCTGGAATCCTTACGCACATAGCGCCATCACAGTGTTCACCACGTGTCAAAAGTCAAGAAATTTAAAGAGTAGTTCGATATATGAGGGTCTGACAGGCTAGCATCATATTTAAGAATACGTTAGTAGCCAGTTAACCTGTGTTAAGTGCGATTTTTTTCGTGTATGTAAGGTACTGTGGTCGACAAAGAGTTTTTCATTGAGTGCCCTTAAAAAATTAAGTCGTGCAGGAAGGAATCTCGATGTAGACACAGGGAAGAAGGCTGATCCGGGTTTACAAAACAGCAGTTATGTGAAGGAAGAAATCTTTTTATTTTTCATTCTTGCATGTTGTCATGTATCGGAAATAAACCTATTTTACATTAAATATATTCTCAGTTGAGAATATGAACAACCATCCTCTTTGTAAGAGAATGACGACAACGAAAATTTGTGCCGGGGCTGGACTCGAACCTGGATTCCCCGATTAGCGGGAGCGGTCGCCCTATCATTAGGCTACCAAGTACGACTCACGACCAGATCCAAATTTCCATTTGGCGTCACCCATGTGTCAATAACTTGCACTCGTACGTTCATTACGTATATTGCCGTACAGCGGACACATTTTAATTGAAAGTTGCTGCTTGCTGTCGGCGGATTAATATGATATTGCAGTGCCTGTGTTGTATAGATCCAGCGTGAGTCGCCAGGTACATAAGTGAATAGAGTTTGCATGCAGTTGTTCGGAGTGGTAAAGAGACCTGAGAAGGTGTAGTAATACGCAACTACAATACGTTTCTCTATCGACGTACGTTAGTAGGAATGGGACATAGTATGACAAAATGATTCAGCATGTGGTGTTCTTAGTGGAATCCGTTTCCGATAACATCAGGGAGCGGCTTTCGCATGGAGATTCAACAGCTCATTGCCCATCCAGAAAGATGCTTCACTTTCCATTATGTGATTATTTTAGCTGTACAATGTTAGTTGTTATGTTACATGTTATATCTTGTATTACATAATAGAATGACGACTGTGGAGTGTTTCTCGAATTCAAGTGTACATAGGAGAACACTCGGCTGCAATGGCCAGCTATTCATTCCTTTTGGAGTCTCAGTTTTAAGACTGATTTGATGAGGCCCACCATGAATTCCTCTCCTGTGCCAACCTTTTCATCTCAGACGAACACTTGCAACCCACGTCCTCAATTATTTGCAGGATGTATTCCAGTTTCTCTTCTCCTCTATAGTTTATACCGTCAACAGTGCCCTCTAGTATCATGGATGGTATTCCCTGATGTCTTATGTCCCGTCATACTACTCATTCTTCTTGTCAGTGTTATTCATATATTCCTTTCCTCGGCAATTCTCCGGAGAACCTTCCCATTATTTACCATTTTTTATCAGTCCATCTCATTTTCAGCACGCTTCTGTAGCACCACATCTCAAATGCTTCTATTCTCTTCTGTTTCTGTTTTCCCATGCGCCATGTTTCACTACCGTGCAATGCGGTGCTTTAAACGTACATTCTCAGAAATTTGTTCCTGAAATTAAGGCCTATGTTTGATAATGGCTTCTATTGGCCAGAAATGATCATTTTGTCAACGCTAGTCTGCTTTTTATGTCCCGCTTGCTCCGTCAGTTATGGGTTATTTCACTATCTTCGTAGGTGAACTCCTTAACGTCATTCACTTCGTGATCGCCACTTCTGATGTTAAGTTTCCTGCTGTTCTTATTCCTGGTATTTCTTTTTATTTTCGTCTTTCTTTGATTTATTCTCAGTCCACATTGTTTACCCATTAGACTGTTCATTCCATTCATCAAATCCTTTAATTCTTTTTCACTTTCACTCAGGATAGAAATGTTATCATCGAATCTTATCACTGATATCCTTTCACCCTGAATTTTAATCCCACTCTTGAGCCTTTCTTTCTTCTTCCGTCGTATAGACCGAACAGAAGGGTGAAAGACTACATGCCTGTCTTGCACCCTTCTTAGTTCGAGCACTTCATTCTTATTCTTAACTCTTTTTTCCCTCTTGGTTCTTATATTATATTACCCAAATTATTCTTATATTATATTCCCCAAAATTTTTTTCAGGTAACTGAGGACGGCATCGATATACTTGGAGAAATGCATGGTAAACAATATATAGCTTGTATGAGTGTGAAGTTGTCAATATTTTTTCACTGTGAATATGATTAATGATCGAAACTAGGGTTGAATAAACATGTTGTAAGACAGCACTGTGTTTACCATGCATTTCTCCAAGAATATATCACCCGCCTTTCTCTATAGCTTACCCCTATTTTTCTAAGAATTTCGAACATCTTGCAACATTTTACATTATCGAACACTTTTTTCATCTCGGCAAATGCTATTTAAATGTCTTGATTTTTCATTAGTCTTGCTTTCATTATCAAACGCAACGTAAGATGTGGTTCATGGTGCCTTTACCTTCCTTATGCCAAAATGATCGTCATCGAACAGATCCTCAGTTTGTTTCCATTCTTCTGTGTATTATTTTGGTCAGCAACTTGCATACATGAGTTGTTAAGCTGACTGTACAATAGTTCTCTCGCTCGTCGGTTCTTGCAACTTTCTTTCCGAAAGTCCGATGGTATAACTGTAGTGTCATACATGCTACACTCCCATGTGAATAGTCGTTTTTTTGCCACTTCCAACAATGATTTTAGAAATTCCGATGAAATGTTATCTACCTATTCCGATGAAATGTTATCTACCCATTCTTCCAAAGCTCTATTAAAATGTGATTCTAATACTAGATCTCTTATCTATTCCCTGTAAACTCCTTTTTCTTCTCATATCACGTCATTAGACAAGTCCTTCCCCTCATATAGGCTTTCAATGTACTCTTTCGACCTATCCACTCCCTCTTCCGCTTTTAACAGTGGAATTCCCATAGCTCTAATAATGTTACCTCCCTTGCTTTTGATTTCACCGAAGGTTGTTTTGACTTTGCTTCATGCTGAGTCACTCCTTGCGACAATCATTTCTTTTTCGATTTCTTCGCATTTTTGATGCAGCAGTTTCGCCTTAGTTATTAGTTAGGGATACATGAAATCATGTATAGAGAAGGCAATAGTTTTTCGTAGGCGTTTTAATGTAAGGCTGGTGCCCTAGTTAAGCATTTATGTATGCAGATGGTCTAAGGGTTGTTTGTTCAGAAGCTATGAGGTACTCCGCAATAGTGGGAGCGCAGAAATGTTGGTGAGCAGGCAGCATCGGCTGCCGGGTGGGTGAAGGGAGTGGCGGTCCTGGGTCTGCGAGCGGGAGTGGTCTTCTTACCCCCTCCTCCCTGTGAATAGCAGAGCTGCCCACAAACCCCCGCGGCTCGTATAAATTCGGTCAGCTGAGGGCCGGACTGGAGGCCACGGCAGGCCACCACCTCGCAGGAGGTGCTGGTGAGGCACTGGGAACCTCAGCCCCCTTCCCTATTTCCGTTCCCGCAGCCAGCTGATCTTAGGGCAGGCTTGATCCGGGGTGAGCCAAAACACACGCCGACTTAACCAGGTGGAGGTGCGACACCGCCAGCCGCCTCCAGCGCTTCTGTTGTCTGTGAGTGCTACGTGTGGACGGGCTCTCTCCAGAAACCAGCTGCTGAACTACTACACACCTGGTGGTCGCCTGACCGTGGGTGCTTTGTCTGCAGAAGCAGGCAGATCTCCCAAGGCAACCACAGCAAGAATAAAAACTGAACGTGCAGTTACTAACAGTTGTGGAAACCCTTCATTTCTCACTATCCCGTGCACTCACGTTGGATAATTGGGTATGTAACATGGCCATTCTTGTCTGATACTTTCCACTAACATATTTCAGAGGATGTTACGCAAATTCCCTTGATCAATCAGTCTTTCAGTTCACCTACTCTGTAATTGTAGATCTGGATTACAGCTGCCAGTGGGTATGTTTCATTTCACTGTTTGTTTTTCTCCTTTTGATATTTAGTTGGTGGAGGTTTCGAAGACCTGAAAGCTTACAAGTTGAGTGTGCGAGATAAGAGAAATCTCCTGCTGTGCAACTGTTGGGCTCTCGGGAGGGCCCTGGCAGCAGGTAACGAGGCTGTCAGTTGAAAGAAACATGGAATTCCTCCCAGAAGCCTTTTAGCCAGATAAGAGCTCTCCAGGCAGGTGTGGATTTCCTCAGGGCGTGGTTCAGCACGTGCAATGTGAATGTAAAATAGTTTGTCACACATCATTACGATTTATCATGCAAAATGATCCATGGAAATGAAACTAACTTCAGCCATTATGAAATACCTGAAATGTGTTCGCAGTTGGGAATACGAACAACTGTCAGCTGCATAAGGGACTGACAACAGCGGAAATTTGTGCTTGACCGGAACTCGAACCAGGATTTTCCATTTCACGCGAGCGGTAGCCTAAACATATATGCATGCCCGAAGGAACAGTGCCTTGTTCTTCTTAACAACACAGGGACTGCAATGTTGGATTTATCCGCCAATAGCAGCAGCGACTTTCAATTAAAATGTCCTCTGTAAGGAAATTACATAATGTGCGTACGAGTACAGGTTGCGACGCCGGAACGGCGGCGTGTGGATGTTCGGGTCTGGTCCTGAATCATGCACGGATAACAAAAGCGGCTAAGGCGACCGCTCGCGTAAAGCCCGGCACAGATTTTCGTTGTCGTCATTCCTTTATTCAGCTGATGGTTGTTCGTATTCGAGACTGCTGATGCATTTCGTGTATTTCGTAACGGCTCTAGTCGTCGCAGTGCCTGTGCCTTCGGACATGCGACATGCATGCACGTCCGACGGAAAATTGAATCTTCCTTTTAACAACACAGGCACAGGTACTGCAGTATTGTGCATGTGAGTTAGTTTCATATTCCATGGATCGGTTTTCAGTATAATTCGTAAAGATGTCTAACGAGTCGTTTTACATTCACGTCATACATGCTGAATATAATATTTTTTAATGAGTTGCAGTAGTGTGCTGTGAGTAATTTAAAGACGGGAATGAGATGCATTAACTAACTTGTCATCAACATTTTCTCCTCACGTTCTCCATCCAGCAAAGAACAACCGAAATAATGAAGCAGATCCTGGGAATTGAGGACTGTTATACACTGTTATATTATGGGCAGTGCTAATAACGAGCTATCTCTTGTTAACACATGATCTTTCTACTAGAAATCATGGACATCTTTGTGATGAGTAGCAGCAGTTTTGAGCTCCCATCTAAGACTGTATCTTAGAAAAGGTAAGGAATGATCCACTACAGACTGTAGAATCAAGCAAAAATTAAAGAACCGGATCTACAACAGAACAAGTAGCTTGATAATTATTGACACTGCATGCCTGCCACGTTGGGTGGGGTTGCATGACGTTTCCGTGGAGGTAAAGTGACAGAGTGTGTAAGGGACACAACTTCGAGATCACCTCTCCTCATTACCTTGTGCAAGGTACGACGCTCTGAGAGGAAACACTCAGACTCTGATGAACTATTTTTTTGCCTCCCCAACTACAAGACGTCTTTGTTGTGTGTGCAGATATAATAAACTGAAGTGTTTAGGCCATTTATTTGTGTAATTTTTGGTCTTTCCACTAAATGACAGTAACACTTGTAAAGATTTCTCTTACACTCATCCATGTAAGGACAGTATTTTGTACCGTACTACTTGTTATCAGGAAAGAACATTTATTTGTGACACATGAAGGCAATGATTTTATATACCTAGTTATGATTGATCTTATATTTTGTCTTTATTGAGTGTCATCATTTGGAGACATCTATGGTTACAGTAACACGGGCGCTAGTGTATATATTGAGTTATGATTTATTATTGTGGATATTGTATTTACTTAGTTGTTAGTGATCTTATATTTTATCTTAACCTGGTAACACAAGCTTCTATATTTTGGGATACGAGTTATCTCTGTGGATAATCTACATATTTGTATACCGGTTTTGTCTTTAGTATGCCAACTTCTCGACTGCATGTGTGCTTCAGACAGTTGGTGAATAGGATGTGCCAGTTGTGAACTGTGCATGTGACCCAAGTGAGGACAGGTCTTGATTTTTTTGAAAACAAATGCATAATGTCTCTGGCAATAGTATTGAAAAATCATTTTATTACTAAAGAAGATTTACATTTTTGATAGAATTTGTGTAGTGTAGAAGGCAGTTAAGAAAATTCTTTTGCTGACGACAAGAGTTAAGTGTTCCCTCTTGTGATGTCATCATTAAATATTGGTTCTGTCATCATGTTGTAATAACAAGTATAGCATAATATTTCTAATCTTGGTGGGTAGTAATGGAAGATGACGGGATATCCACCTTTCATATAATTTTGTAGTTGTATCAATTTCTACAGAGTGTCTTTTCTGCGCCCTGTTTTCTCATATTTTTTCCATCCTAGGGAAGAGGATAACGCTGGGAACTGAAACTGAATGTGTTTTATTTACATTTGATGTCACCACACCATGTAGCTTTAAACACCTTTCGTAAACATAGATGTACACTGGGCGTAATTGCAAACACATGCAACTTGGTGAATTCAGGTTAATTGCTGGTTCAGTTTTGCAGCAGAGGCCTGAGAACGGCAGTGGAGTTTAATTTTGCAAGCTGGCGTGAGACGCGACTCGGGCGGGACATTATCTGCTCGAGCTTTCTTAATAGGCAGTGATGTGATTGGTTCCTTAAGCTCCATACGCAGGGGATGCATTGTTCAAATTTTAGATATCGAACACATGGAAAATTTTGAGCAAAAGGAAACAGACATTGTCTCTCCTGATTGGAGAAAGCGCCTGGTCCCGCTTAAAAATGCGTCTTCTCGATTGGTCTGTTTGTCCATTCAAGTTTTTCGGTCTCTGGGCAAGGAGACAAGGCAGACTGGATTTTGTACAGAGTTAGTGAGCCGCAGAAGGGTCGCCGTGCTGCCGTGTGGCAAGCATGATGTGACTGCTTCCACGTGCCCTTAGATGGTCATTTGCGATGGCAGATAGCAGATTTTTTCAAGATTGGAAACCTCTAAATTTTATAATCATTCATTAGACACTTTATGGGGTTCAAGCGAGTGATAATTCTGCTTTCATTTAACGAAATTCAAATAGGGGCGAACTTATTCTTCATTTAGTCATGAATCACTTCATGCGTCGTCATCTTGATTGAGTTTCGTATTTCTTTCCACCGTGAGCCACAAGTAAGTTCCACTATCAATGACTCAACTTCTGCTACAAAATGATGAATATTGCCCTCGGTTGTTTTATGAACGTTAGTGAATTTGCATGTGAACACACGAGTGTCCATGTTACGTCCTTGACCTAACATAATCCTCACTGAATAATGAAGATTAATACAGTTTACCCTAATAGAACCATAGTGTTTCATGCTCAGTGACGTTCGGGAGTAGGCTTCACATTGCGATTAAATCTCCTTCAAGCATCAATTTATTTCATTAAACGTTTTCCCAATGAGCATACCAGTATGCCTTACCTGGTCTTGTGGTCACTAACCTCAAGTATCCTGTAAGAGAAAAATACTGGGAAGCATTTAATGAAGCTGAGCCTCTGATCGGCCGATCTGAAGTCCGGTAGACAGATTTCCATTGCACATTTTCTTTATGATAGAAGATAGGGCTACATCTGATTAATATTTCTGGGACTTCAGACGATTTTGCAATCAGGGCTAGATAATCTTCATCACTGTTTTGTTCAATTGGAAGCTCGCAGTTACATGGGCAACGAGTGTCCCACCGAGGAACCAGTTACCATTATTTAACCATTTCGGTTAACCAATAAACCGTGGGCGTCTTTTAAAATTTAAATAAAGTGGGATGTGACCAGGACATTGATTTTTATAATCCAATCCGATACAGAGATCACCAGTCTCCTAAGCAAGTCCAAACGGCTTCATTGTGCGAACAGTTGGAAAGCGGCAATAGAGGATGACGTAGCGGTTGCTACCAGTGGATGCTTGGTTTCCAAGTCAGATTGTACGCCTATTGCAGTTTTTCCCCGAACCCCAAGGCAGGACTGCCTTGACATACCGCAAACCTTGATTAACAGTCCTCGGAATAAAGCTATGGAGTCTGAAGGGTAATTCGTGCAGTCGATCTTCATCACTCACATTACGAAAAACAAAGGCTGACTACACACCGCCAGTACAGTTTGAAGCCAGGAGTAGCTGCGTCTCAGCTGCAGCAGTAGCAGTAGCAGCAGCGTTGTACTCCTCAGCAGCTGCCAGCTGTTTTTTGTGTGCTGATGTCGACAGTGTCTATGTCCTTTCAGTAGTATTTATGTTGTAGTAGTAGTAGTAGTAGTAGCTTTATTCTTCCGTAGATCTCTTTTTACAAGGATATAGGAGCTGTCAAAGTATTTTCAAATTTAAAATAAGCTAATTCGTGTACACATATATTTACAGACTTCTAGTTAGAGACAGTCATTATATTTACTCCTGGTATACAATACTTTTTTGAAAATAACTTATTAAATAATGTAATGACACATTGTTCACTCATAGTCAGCATCGCTCCATAATGAGTGAGATGTTGAGCTCAGAAAGAGAAAGAGATGTTAGTGTTGTGCTATGCATAGCTTGGGGGTAAGTATTTCTAGAAAGGAAAAAAGAAGGAAAAAACATAAAGTGAAGGTGTTATGTGGGATGTTGGATATTTTATAATCATTATTATTATTATTTATTTGTATAACATTTTTATCAAACCCCTACTCTGTTTTAAGTAGGTAAGCCTTCAATGTATAAAATGTATTGCATAACAGGTACTTTTTACCTGCCTTTTTAAATAAGTGTATTTTGGCAATTTCTTCAATCTCTTTTTATAATTTATTGTATAGTTTTATTCCTTGATAGAAAATGCTGTTTTGAGTTTTATGTTTATTTTTTCGTTGTGAATGTAAGTTGAGTCTATCTCTTGTTGCATGGTCATGGACAGAGCTGTTTGTGCAGTAATTACCAATGTTATTTTTAATGTGTGTCAACTGACTGGTAAATATATTCACATGGAGCAGTTAAAATCCCCAATGTTCTGAACAGATCTTTACAATGAGCTCGACCAGTATTTTTAATTATTATTCTTATGGATCTTTTCTGTAGTTTCAAAGTTGTGTTCATATTTTGTGCATTTGTTGCCCAAAAAAGAAAGGCATAGCTAAGAATTGAGTGTACATATGAATAACATGTAACTGAAAGACGCTGCATGGTACACACTGATGTTAGGATTCTAAGGGCATAACATGCTGATGACAGTCTGTTTGCAAGTACCTTTTTGTGTTCACACCACTTCAACTGAGAATCGATATTCATTCCTAGAAATTTTGCATTTGTTACAGTCCATAGAGGTGCCATCTACATTTAATTTAACATTGTCATTTTTCCTCCTCAAACTGGAATTCATGGCATTAGCTTTCTGTATGTTCAATATTACTTTATTACTTATTGACCAATCATAAACTTCCTTGAGAGTTTCATTTGCTTTCTCGACTCGGAGTTCTCTTGTTTACTCAGTGACTATAATATTGTTGTCATCAGCGAAGAGGATTTTTTCACCATGAGTAACACTACTGGGAAAGTCATTGATGTGTATCAGGAACAGTATTGGTCTTAACCTGCTACCTTACGGAACACCTAAATTAATGTATTTTGGTTCTGATAAGTTTTTTACTAAATGCTTAGATCTATTTGACGTATGTGTTATCTCTAATCTTTGTACCCTATGTTTTATTTCTTGCAGCTGTCAGTGTATATTAAAAGCATCCAATTTAGTTGTTGTTTGTTACGATAATGCAGCAGTACTCTCAAGCTGGTTATTGCGTTTCATCTTTATTTTTCTTTATCTAGTTTGTCTGAGACACTTACCAAGAAGGACATGTAAGAGATACAAAATACCTAATGAAGAGCGGTGCGTTCTCCTGCAGTTAGTTTAGTCTGTGCGAGAACTAAACGTGGATGCTCATCTGACTTCAGTGGCAGACGCTACAAGAAAGGCGTTATGGAAAACGGAGAGGTTTAACAGAGAAAAACAAACACTGTGTCGTTCACATTTTAGGGTTCTGTACCTCAGTCGGTAAAAGCGGAACCCTTATGGGATCACTTTGTTGCCCATCCGTCTGTCCGACTGTTAAGAACCCATTTTCTCAGGAATGGGTAGACGTATCGAGTTGAAATTTATGTCACGAACTAAGATCAATAGTCCCTTGGCGATGTAACAAAGTTAAGATTTTAGTCCAATGAAGTCAAAAGATACGGCCACTTAAGTCACATATTTTGTTACTCTTAAACTCACACGGTACTTCCCGTTGACCTAAAATCATGAAGTTTGCCAAGAAGCAAGGTTTCGCAGTAAAAAGTAACGGAAAAGTCAGAAAATTGTTAATCTGTATCTCGTATCACAGGAAAAAATTGCCATTTGTTATCCGACTGTCTGTCTGTGGGATTTTGAGCCTTTTTTCTCAGGAATTACAGTAACAAATGTGACATTATACAAAAAAATTTACACTCAGAACTTAAAATTGAAACATTCTTGAAAGGCGTCTAATTCCCAGAACCAATATCTTTCCAGTATGGATATCGATAACGGTCAAAAATCACCGACATTCTCGATTCCTGGGATGGATGAACTGTCTATACAGAATTAAGTTTGTAGGGAACCCTCAGAGTGCGTGTACTACTCGCATTTTGCCACTTACATTTCTCTTTCGTCTTGTCTTTCGTTGTTGGTGTTAACTGTCTTCAGTTAACATTAATAGTATTTAACTTCATTATCTATATTTACTCAGATTAGTGGTTTTCAGATCCAAATCTAATCACCGCGAGCCGCCGTTCGTCGGCCAAACTTTCGTCAAAACTATTATTGTCTTCTGTAACTAGTAGCTTCTGTAGTTCTGACTAGTGTTTCGCCATGTTGACAACCAATGATCTCCGTGATCAAATTTGCATCTAAAGACGCCCTAGGGCAAGATTGTGAGCCTGAAATCCAAATAAACATAAAAAGTGACCCTGACGATATATGTCTTTCTTTGCGCTTAGACATTATGTCTTCAGTTAAGACGCAGTAGTTCACAGTTAAAATTCCTAGAGCAAACATTCCAATAAGAGGCTACATACTCGTATCTTTTCTCTCAAATACACCTGGAAACAAAACCAAGATGGGAAAATTAGGGCATTTAGAGCTGGTGCATCATTCGCGAATGGAGTTGGGAAGGGAGGGAAATGAGAACGCTGGTCAGAAAACTAGGTCATATCAGTTTCGAAGAAAGAGGAAGAGCAGAGGCATTAGGGAGAATGTCTGAGTATTCAGTGTCAATATACCATAAAAACGAGAAAAACGCGCAGGATACAAAAGAAGTACTAAAAAGCAGTTTTACTGCTTTCTTCTCTTGTTCACAGCAGTCTGGCAGAATATTAAACAGCTATTAATTTACTTTGCATTTTTAAGATTGTTTCCGTATTTTCTACGTATTGTATATGAATGATTTCCCCAGAAGTAGTACAGTAACGTAGTAAAATCATGCGATAACGATTGTTTCGTTTTCTTTACAGCTATTTGAGGAATATCGTAAGAAACATATACCTTACACAGCCACCAGAACATTAAAGTGAGGCATTAGAAATATTGACTTCAAGTAGTCACGTGAAGCCCACGAGCCATTGGATCAACTAGGCAACGCATAGCGATTCTCTGCTACGGAGCACCTGTTAAACAATAGGTATCGAAGGGTGTAGTACAAAACATTTGTGGCTTGTCCTCATGTCTGCCACAGATCGTCACCTACCTTACTTTGCAGAGGATGCAAGCCTACGATATCTATGTTCTGTGATGCACAGTGGACGTCCAATGCCTTATTGCCCTCAGGTGGTTTCATCGTCCTTGAACCACTTTCCGTAGATTGTCATAACGATAGGACACGAACACCTACCTGCTTCGTTATTTCCCAGATGCTCGTTCCCAGGCACCTTGCCATAATGGTCAGCACTTTGCCAAACTCCCTTATGTCAGTGCGTTCTCACATTTGCCGCCAGTGTTGCCGCTTGAATGATTCCCCATTCGTGCGTGCTCTGCTTGTACCACGCCACGTGCTCTAGAAGCCACCAGGAGGCATTCACTGTCTCAGTAGACAGTGCTCATAATGTTTTGGCTCATTAGTGTACAGGTGTCGCAGGAGGAATGGTCAATACTCAGGGATATGTCAGGAACCATCATTCAAAGCAAAACAGTTTAGTGAAACATTGGCCTTAAAATTATTACTTTAAGAGATATGAACACTTCTTCATTTTCGATACTGTGAAAAAAATCTCTTCTACTGCAAGCTCTTTCATTTCCATATTTTGGGAGGCGGTAGCACGGACCAACACAAGGAAAAAGTGTACTAAGCATGGACTCTAAAATGCATACCTTAAGATCTACGAACACTTGTTCAGTAGAAGAGATTTGTTTTATACAATCGAAGATGAATAAGTGCTCTTACCGCTTTAGTTACGCGTTTTAGAGCCCATGTTTTCTGGACTTTTACGCTTCGAATGATAGTTCCTGTCATATCCCTGAATATTGACCATTGCTCCTCGGACTCTCTGTTTTATATTCTTTTGAACAGTAACGTTTACGAGGTTTACGTCCGAATATATTTTCACACGTGTTCATTCTGAGGTCTTGAATCCTACTGGCATCTGTCCAGCTCATATACAATGAGGTGACAAAAGTCTGGGGCAGCAATATGCACGTACGCAGTTGACAAGGTATAAAAGGATAGTTTATTGGTGGAGCTGCCATTTGTGCTCAGGTGATTCATTTGAAAAGGTTTCCGACGTCATTACCGCCGCACGAAGGGAATTAATAGACTTTAACGGGGAATAGTAGGAGCTACACTCAAGGGACAATCCATTTTCGAATTCGTTAGGAAAGTCAATATTCCGAGTTTCACAGTGTCAAGAGCGTGCCAAGGATACCACATTTCTGGCATTTTCTCACACCACGGGCAGAGCAGTGGCCGGCGGCCTTCACTTAACGACCGAAACCAGCGGCGTTTGCGTAGCGTTGTCAGTGCTAACAGACAAGCGACATTGCGTGAAATAACCACAGAAATCAATGTGAGAAGTACGACGAACGTATTCGCTAGAAATGTGCTGCGAAATTTGGCTTTAATGGGCTATGGAAGCAGATGACCGACGATAATGTCTTTGCTAACGTCGCCTGAATCGCCTCTTCTCGCCTCATGACCACATCGGTTGGACCCTACACGACTGGGAAACTGTGGCTAGGTTAGATGAGTCGCGATTTAAGTTGGTAAGAGTTGATGGTAGGGTTTGAGAGGAGCGCAGACACGACGAAGCCATGGATCCACGTTGTCAACAAGGCACTGTGGAACCTGGTGGTGGATCCATTAAGGTGTGGGCTGTTTTTATGTGGAATGGACTGGGTCCTCTAGTTCAACTGGGAGTGGTTCTGTTAGTCTACTTGGAGTCCATTTGCAGCCATTTATGGCCGCCATGTTTCCAAACAACGATGGAGTTTTTATGGATGACAATGCGCCATGTCACCAGGACAAAGTTATTGCGACTGGTTTGAAGAACGTTCTGGACAATTCGAGCGAACGATCTGGACGCCCAGGTCGCCCGGCATGAATCCCATCAAACATTCTTAGGACATAATAGAGAGGTTAGCTTTTGCACAAAATCCTGCACTGGCAAAACTTTCGCAGTTATAAACGGCTATAGAGGCAGCAATATTTTTGCAGGGGACTTTCAACGACCTGTTGAGTCCATGTCACGTCGAACTGCTGCACTTTGCCGGGCAGAAAGAGGTATGACACGATATTAGGGCGTATTCCCTGACTTCCGTCACTTCAGTGTGATTCTCCCGGCTGTACTGTAGAAGTGCATCAGAGAACTTTCATAATTTAAGGAATACTGCATGCACACAGAGACATTCTATTTTGCTCACTGGATGTCACATTTCTCAACCTCGGATTTCATTGCCCAGGTATAGACAGTTACAGCTATATACCAACATAGTTATAGTAAGACAACGGAAAAAGCGCGTTGCCTACGAGAGCAATGTGTGGTATATAGCATGACGTCACTCGAAACGCTGTTGCAGGGGTCTTCGGACACTTAAGGCCACATTACAGAATTGCTTTACAAAGCCTAATTTAATTAGAGAAAACTGGATTTGGGGGTGCCTTTGGGCGCCTCTTTGGCCACATCCTGCCAGGCGATCTCCGCTACTAGCTACCGGCTACCAGCTGCAGTGGCAACCGCAGGAACGGCGCCTGTTTGCTTGGTCGTGGCTGTCGCTGCGAAATGCAACACCGCCCTGAGGACCGCCGCGTGAGGAGTATGGAGTACACATCCGCTGGGCCGCTCCAGCCTCAGGGGACTTCGTGGCTGCTGCGAACTCTCCCCATCCAGTGCGTCATGCCACTCACTCACGCTGGAATCGACATTCGAGGACAACATGGGAGGAAAATTCGCCTACCCTCTCTGTCAGGGACTCGTCTAAATTTTGTTCTCCGTGATTCCGTGTTCGAGCTGTTTGTGTTGTTTTTGAGGAAGCAAATAGGCGTCGCTTCTGTGACCGCCACTGCAGCTGGCAGCCGGTAGTTAGCAACAGAGATCGCCTGGCGAGATGTGGGCAATGAGGTGCCCAAAGTATTCCCAAATGCTGGAGCAAACGTAGGCCATTTTGCCATAGCACGTAAGGCCACACTGGGGTGCCCTCAGTGCACCAGTCACGTTAATTCGGCAAGCCGAAACTATTCAACGTGTATGCCAACTTCCCAGCTCACAGGGTAGCTATCTATGTATTAATGCAAACGACCTGGTATTACAATACTTACTACCTAACATGACTTTGTGCACCAGTTGGTTAAATTAATTGAACTCAGCATTTCTCACTTAACGTAATTTTGCCACGAATCTCATACAATTGCTGGATTTTGTGTTGGAGTACATCTATGAAAACCAGGTCTTGGACCATGTGTTGCTTTTCCTTTGACAAAGAAACTACAAACCGCGAGAGATTCTATCACATTTATTGAGATCATACAGGCGTTGGACAAAAATACGGAAACACTACGGTAAAAGCATGCTTGAACGTAACCAAGCCTGCACTTTGCGCTGTTGAAACTGGCCATGATCAGCAACTGTACAATGTCCTCAGTACGTTGTAAGCGTCAGTCGTGGTCAGAACAGGGTTCTGTGTAGCTGTGAGTGGATTATTTCGGAGGTAAGTGAATTCGAATGTTATAATGACGATCATTTCTACTGTGTAGATGGACGTCAAAAAATATTTCCATTTCAAGGAAATCTTATATCATTTTTGCGGGAAAACTATTGATGTCGCACGATGGGTGCTTCCGCAACCAAGGTGATCGAAGTGTTTGGTGTTTCAAGGGGCACCGTAACGTAGGTTTGTAGTGCATACAGGGAAAACGGAAAAACATCATTCACTACGCGGGAGAGTGTGTGTGTGTTGAGTGACGTGACAGACGATCATTATGAGGATCGCGA
Organism: Schistocerca americana; assembly: GCF_021461395.2. NCBI lineage: Eukaryota > Metazoa > Arthropoda > Insecta > Orthoptera > Acrididae > Schistocerca > Schistocerca americana. Next base: position 602,865,088 of record NC_060120.1, read on the forward strand.
CGAAAAAAAGGACGACAGGTGCAACAATCAATGCAGAACCGAATATCGCATTCACGGAAACTGCCAGCACCAAAACAATACGAAGGGAGCTCAATATGCTGGGAACTGGCCGGCGAACTGGAATTCCGAAGCTGCTCATAGGTGATGCAAATAACCGTAACAGGAAAACGTGGTTCCGTAGCCAGAGAACCTGGACTACAGAGCAATGGAAGGATGGCATTTGGTCGGATGAGTCTTGTTCCACAGTATTTCCAACTTATGATCGTGTTTACAACTCAAGCGTGAAACATCGGAGGTTCGGTGATGATTTGGGCTGTCACGTCGTGGAATTCCGTGGGCCCGATGAGTGCTCTGCAGGATGGTAGCACTACCATGCTCTGCAAGGTGGCAATAATGTCAAGGATTACGTGACCGTTTTGGCTGATCAGGTTCATCCCATGGCACGATGTATGTTCCCCAATGATGAAACTACGTTCTAAGACGAACGGATCACTGTTCACACAGCTCGCATCGTCCAGAATTGTATTTTTTTGCATTTTATTTATTTATTTTTGAGGATGCGGATGAATTGTTGCATCTTCCCTGGCCACCACAGCCACATCTGTATATTACTGAGCCTTTGCGGTCTATTGTGGAGAGAAGGATGCGTGATCGCTACCCACCTCCATCATCGTTACCTGAACTTTGCACTATTTAGCAGGAAAAATGATATAAGATTTCCTTGAAATGGAAATATTTTTTGACGTCCATCTACACAGTAGAAATGATCGTCATAATAACATAAGAGAAGTCTGAGCTCCACGGTAAGATTTAACTGTTCGTGGTTCCCGCGCGCTGTTCGAGAAGACGCAGGAATAGTTTGAAGGTTGTTTGATGAACCCCTGCCAGGCACTTAATTGTGAATTGCAGAATGATCATCTAGATGTAGATAAAATACGTACAGGAACTTTATTTCTCCACTCCCATACTACTGGACACTGTTTTGAACGCCAACGGCTTTCCTGCACCTATTTAGGCATGGTAATGTTTTCTGTTTTTGGCGTTTCCATGTATTTGTTCAAGCTCTGCATTTCTGTCTTTGGAATGATAGGAACGTATTCATATTTGTGACTCAGAGAACGAACAAAAAACTGGCTTAAAGTATGATAGCAGCTGCGTCAGTTTTCGGTTGCTTCACCGTGACGATTTCATATCACTTTACTGCTTTAAAATGCGGATGAGATATGCATCTACACAATTGCTAGTAGCCTGAAGGAGTGCGAACAGAACATGGCAACGCAATGATTGTCTTGACTGACTAGATAAATGCGAACTAACTCAAAGTCATTAAATCTGCTACCTTCATGTTTACAATATAACGACCCTGGAGTACGTGAATATGAATTTGATTGAGTTTACTTCCGTTCTTAACAAAGGAGGGAATTGCACAAGATTTGCCGCTGCTTAAATGCTGACATGGCTTTACATATCTGAAAAGGAACACAGAGATATGAGTGAACAACGAATATGCTGCCCAATATGCTTTGCATATGTATACTGTGTTTTCTGAAGTGATTTTCAATAGTCCAGTTATTCTTTCACGTGTCTCCTCTTCGTCTATCTGATTAATGTTTCCACCTGCTTTCTGATCACGAAAAAGAGTTGTTTTGCCTCAGGTGAGTGTTCGATACGATACCTTCCTGTTTAGTGTAAAATTGTCCAAATTTTCTTGTTATCGCTGCAAGCGCGAGCATGAGTATCAATCACATGTACTGGTACTAGGAAAATTTTGCAGTACGACGCAACAGTAAATCGTAGGAGGCTGACTGCTGCTGTGTTGCGAGAATACTTCTTAGTTGCATTGTAGCCGCTGTAGGCGTACTCGTTCACTAGCAGGGTCAGTTTGAAGTGCTTGCTGTGGCATCGAGGTCACGAAATTAGAGATCCTGGCAGTTTTGAAGTACAGTTTCGCGCTTGGTTTAAACATAGACCAATGTTTTGAAAAAATGATTCTTGCGTTCAGTGACGTGTGCGTCCACATCGTACAGTTGTATTAAGATGGTACAGAGAATTCCAAAGAAGAAATTTCACTCTGGAGGACGCCGAGAGGACGGGAAGATCACGATCATCAGTTACGGAGGAAAACATTGATGCTGCGAGGAAACTGCTAGACGAAGACAGGCGAGTGACCTATAGGCACATAGAGGATACCTTAGGGCTAAATACACCCTCAGTTCGTTCCATTCTGCATGATCATTTGCCAGTAAAGAAACTTTGTTGTCACTGGGTGCCACATAGACTGACGGAAGGGCAGATGACACGATGTATGACTTGGTACCGGGAGATGTTAAAGAAGTTTTCCAAGGGACAGTCTCAGTACCGGTATGTGAATAACTTCGTGACAGGTGACTAGACTTGGCTGTACTATTATGACGTGCCGACTAAGACTCATATCAAAGTTTGGGTCTTTGAAGATTACAACACACCCTTAGCTGTCAGAAAATTCCGATCAGTAAAGAAGAAAACGGTTGCCGTTTTTTTCCAAATCGAGTGGAATTGTGGAGCGTGTTGTTTTGGACACACAGAAGACAGTCGCAGCTAAGTGGTACACTAAGCAGTGTCTGTCGAAAGTCATCCAATCTTTGAAGAACCTGCGGCCGAAGTCAAGAATGGACACTAGGTCCCTCCATCACGTCAACACTCCAGCTCACCGCGCCAAAGTATGCACAGAATATTGACGGGTTATGGGATTTAAACTTTTGAGTAGCGTCCTCACAGTCCAGACCTTGTCCCTTGTGACTTTGCACTGTTCCTGTATGTGAAAACGGAAGCTGAAAGGAACGTGGTTTTCAAGTGACGAGAACCTCATGACGGCTTGGGACAATGAGTGTGCCTTACTCCCTACAGAAGCTTGGGAGAACTGGTTAGGGATTGGTTTCGCAGTATGGAGAGGTGTATTCAATGTGGTTGAAATTACTTCGTAAATAAATCTGTATTGCAAAACTTTCCTCGTATCCTTCTTCTGTACTTTTTTTCGCAGAGTGCACGCACACTGTCATAATTCTGTTATTTATGAGTGTAACTTCTTTGATGAAGTCGGCTATATTCTTGTTTCCAACAAAAGCCTTGCCCAAGAGTGGTGTTGCCTCTCTTCCTATTCGCTTGTCCGTTCTGCTCTTGAGATACGGTAGTTACCGTAATGTGTAGTGGTGTCGTCTCTGAACCATGTGTCCCGAAGGGCCAGTATCTGTAACTTTTGTTGATGTACTTCTCAAGTGGGATTATGTATTCTGTCTTGTTGAATTAAGGTACTGACGTAGAAGATTCCAGTGTATGCTGGTGGTTTGCCGGAGAACTCTGATTTTTACTGCGATCGTGACAACCCAGGTCTCTGGGGCAACCCTTGTTACTCTTTGTTGACGGTTGGATTGGATAATTTGGGTACCGCTTGTAGGAAAGTTAAAGATGCCTTTACAGAAAAGAGAAAAAGCTGTATGAGTATGAAGAGCTTAGAGGGAAAAGCAGAACTAAGCAAAGAAGGGAAAACTAAAAGGTGGCTGGAGTATGTAGAGGGACTATACAGTACAAGCGAAATTAACTTGAAGGACGAAGATGAGATAGATATGATACAGCGAGAAGAATTTGACAGAGGGCTTAACTCGAAACAAAGCTCCCGGAATAGACGACGTTACATCAGAACTACTGATGTCTTTGGAAGAGCAAGAGTATGACAGCATGACAGAATTATTCCGCCTGGTGTGCAAGATATGTGAGACAGTCAAAAAACCCTCGGCTTTCAACAACAATATAATAATTCCAACCCCAAACAAAGCAGATGCTGATAGGTGTATTACCGAACTGTCAGTATAATAAGACACTGTTGCCAAATCATCATGAATTATTTACAAACGAATGGAAAAACTAGTAGAAGCAGATCTGAGGGAGATCAGTTTGAATTTCGGAGCGATGAAGGAGCACGCAAGGCAATACCGTACGGCTTCTCTTAGAAGACATGTTAAGGAAAGGCAAACCTACGTCTATAGCATTTGTAGACTTATAGAAAGCTTGTAACACTGCTGACTGGAATACACTCGTTGAAGTTCTGAAGGGAACAAGGGTAAAATACAGGGAGCGAAAGGTTATTTAAAACTTGTACAGAAACCAGATGGCAGTTATAAGAGACGAGGGGCGTGAAAGGGAAGCAGTGGTTGAGAAGGAAGTGAGATAGGTTTGTAACGTATCACCGATATTATTCAGTCTTTATATTGAGCAAACTTTAAAGGAAACCAAAGAAAGAACTGGAAAGGAATTAAAGTTCAGGGAGAGAAATAAAAACTTTGAGGTTTGCCGATGACATTGTAATTCTGTCAGAGACAGAACAGGAGTTGGTAGAGCAGTTAAACGAAGGAGGATATAAGGAAGGAGGATATAACATGAACATTAATGAAAGCAAAACAGTGGTAATGGAATGTAATCGAATTAAATCAGTGACGCTGAGGGAATTAGATTATGAAAGTGGTGGACCCATTTTATATTTGGTTAGTAAAGTAACTGATGAAGGCCGGAGTAGGGAGGATATATAATGTGGGAATGACAAGAAAGTGATCCTCATGAAGAGAACCTTTTTAAGGTAGAATATAAATTTATGTTTCAAGAACTCTTTTCTGTTGTCAGGAGTGTAGTCTTGTATAGAAGTGAAAGGTGGACAATAAACAGTACAGATAATAACAGAATGACTGCTTTTGAAATGTGTTGCTACATAAGAACGCTGAAAAATAGACGTAATCATGCAACAAATGGGGATTTGGTCTGTGGACTGTTAAGAAAAGATTCCATTAACTAGAGTCTAGTCGGAAGGTATTAGAATGAAGGCAGTTCTAGAGCCGATTAAATATTTTCGTGGGCGTCCGACCATATCATATCTGGAGCTTCTACATCTACATAGATACTCCGCAAGCCAGCGTAAGGCTCGTGGCAGAGGGTACCCTGTACCATCACTTGTCTTTTCCCCTCCACCTCCACTAGCAAACAGAGCGAGGGAAGAACGACTGTCTGTACGGCTCTGTTGAGTCCTAATTTCTCGTATCTTATCTTCGTGGTCTTTACGCGTAATATATGGTGGCGGCAGTAAGATCGTTTGGCAGTTAGCTTCAAATGCCGGTTCTCTAAATTTTCTCAATAGTGTTTCTCAAAAAAAAAACATCGCCTTCTCTCCAGGGATTCCTACTTGAGTTCCCGAAACATCTCTGTAACACTTATGTGTAGTTCGAATCTACCGGTAACAAATCTAGCCGCCCGCCTCTGAATTGATTAGACGTCTTCCTTCAATCCGGCCTGATATGTAACTCAAACACTCGAGCAGTACTCAAGAATAGGTCGCACCAGCGTCCTATATACGGTGTTCTTTACAGCTGAACCACTCTTTCCTAAAATTCTCCCTATATAGCGAAGCTGACAGCTTGCCTTCCCTACCACAGTTCTCACATGCTAGTTCCACCTCATATCGCTCTGTAACGTTACGCTCAGATTTTTAAACGACTTGACTGTGTCAAGCAGGACTATAGTAATACTGTACCCGAACATTACGGGTTTGATCTTCAATACTCATCCGCGTTAACTTCCGTTTATCCATATTTAGGACTAGCTGCCATTCATCGTACCAGCTTGAAATTTTGTATAAGTCGTCTTGTATCTTCCTACAGTCACTCAACTGCAGCACCTTATCGTACAGCACGTCATGATCAGCTAAACAACCGCAGATTGCTGCCCACCCTGTTCACCAAATCATTTATGTATGTAGAGAACAATAGCGGTCCTATCACACTTCCCTGATGTACTCCTGACGATACCCTTGTCTCCGATGACCACTCATCGTCTAGGACAACATACTGGGTTATATTATTTAGGTAGTCTTCGAGCCACTCACATATCTGTGAACTTATTCCATATGCTCATACCTTCGTTAACAGCCTGCAGTGGGGCACCGTGTCAAATACTCTCCGGAAATCTAGAAATATGGAATCTGCCTGTTGCTCTTCATCCATCGTTCTCAGTATATCATGTGAGAAAAGGGCAAGCTGAGTTTCACACGAGCGATGCTTTTTAAAACCATGCTGATTTGTGGACATGAGCTTTTCAGTCTCAAGAAAGTTCATTATATTCGAGCTGACCATGAGCGGCGTCTCGTGTAGTGACAACGTTGCCTGGTATTTATATCGTAACGTGGCTGCTACAATAATGAGTTCATATATAATTCTGTCAGCACATTGCTTCCGTTACACTGAGATGTAGCACAAATATTGTTCTCTTTACGATTATCGAGTACCTAGGCACTTTGATGACAGGTTAATAATATGAAGATAAAATACTATTTAGTTGTCTCAGAAAGATGGCCAAATAAGCGACTGCAATCCCCTAAAAGAAGGGTGAGCTAGTTATGTTCCCAAGTCGGGAATGCAGAGGCCAGTGCACTGACACTTTGATGCCCGTACGTGCACCCCCTAGAGCAGGCTGTCACTGACCTCTGCAGTGTTGATCCACACTGCGTATGCGCGCTCTAGTACCCAACGAATCACTTTCAAGTAGAGTACGGCACAGAAAGTTAGCGGACAGCGTTGACTGGTTATGTGATAGAGTGCACGAACTGGTCCAAATGCCTTATCCCGGATGTCAAAGAGGTGCTCTCTCCGTACACTATCTGATTAAGAGCATCCAGATATCCCTTTGAAATATGGAATTGACCACTAGAAGTCACGTGAGACCGACCAGGCAGTATAAAAGGAGGGGGGAGTATTGCGTTGTCGGCAGAGACGCAGTAAGAGCAGAACTTGTCGATTATGAGAACTCAGTGGCTAGTCATTGAATGTCACCTGAATAACAAATCCATCAGGAACGTTTGAGCCAGTTAAACCAAGAGCAGGCAGACCTCATGTACCGACGGCAGGGAAACTCGAGAATTGCTGGGATGACCGTAAAAAATCACATAAAATCACTCGAAGGAAACACTCGTCATCCACATTTTGTTACCAGCAGCTCGGACAGTACCATGACTGTGCGTAGAGAGTTACGGAGGAGGAGATTAGTGTTTAACGTCCGGTCGGTAACGATGTCATTAGAGACGGAACGCAAACTCGGATTGGGAAAGGATGGGGAAGGACAGCGGCCGAAGTGATCAGAGATGGAGCACAAGTTCGGATTAGGGAAAGGCGGAGAAGGAAAGCGGCCATGGCCTTTCAAAGAAACCGTCCGAGAATTTGCCTTAAGCGATTTAGGGAAATCACGGAAAACCTAGGTCAGGATGGCTGGACGTATGTCTGAACCATCGTCCTACCGAATGCGAGTCTAGTGTGCTAATCACTGCGCTACCCCGCTCGGGTCGTAGGGAGCTGAAAGAAAAGGGGTACAATGGTCGCGCCTCGTAACTCACACGCATTTCTGTAGTCAGTGCTAAGCGAGATTTCAGCTGATGTAAAGAGCGACGCCACTGGATAGTGGAAGACTGGAAACGAGTGATTGGGATTAATGAATAATGCTGTACCCTATGTTTGGCGAATACCTGGGGAGCATTACTGGCCATCATGTGTAGCACCAGGGAGGAGGTGGTGTTATGGTATAGCGCGTTTTGTCGCGGTTAGGGTGTGGTGAAAGTGAAGAAGACGTACATGATCTGCTGAATGGAATGGGCAGTGTAATGAGTACAGAATATGGATTGAGAGTGAATTGAAGAAAGACGAAAGTAATGAGAAGTAGCAGAAATGAGAACAGTGAGAAACTTAACATCAGGATTGATGGTCATGAATCAGATGAAATGACGGACGGAGCAAGGAGGAAGTTAAAGCACACTAGCACTAGCAAAAAGAGCGTTCCTGGCCAAAGTCTACTAGCATCAAACAAAGGCCTTAATTTGAGAAATAAATTGCTGAGAATATACGTTTGGAGCACAGCATTGTATGGTACTGAAACATGGACTGTGGGAAAACCGGAACAGAAGAGAATCGAAGCACTTGAGATGTGGTGCGACAGATGGATGTTGATAATCAGGTAGACTGATAAGGTAAAGAATGAAGAGGTTCTGCGCAGAATCGGAGAGGAAAGGAATACAATATGTGGAAAAAAACTGACAAGAAGAAGGGACAGGATGATAAGACATCTCTTCAGATAGCAGGGACACTTCCATGGTACTAGAGGGAGCTGTAGAGGTAAAAAACTGTAGACAAAGACAGAGACTGGAAAACATCCAGCAGATAACTGAAGACTTTGCTTGCAAATGCTACTACTAAAAACAAAAAAAAAAAAAACAAAAAAAAACAGAGCGTCTCCAGATTATCTTCCCTTGTTCCGGCTGTTGGCTGTTGAGGAAGAATGTGTGAACATTCCTAAACAGACATTCGGGCAACTCATTGAAATTGTCCCAAACAGAATTCAGACCGCCTTTATGAAGGGTGGACCCGTTCCATATTAATGACCACTAATAGGTGTAGAGATATGTTTGGTCAGATAGTGTAGAAGGTGATAGCACAGCGTAAAGCCCAAGACCAGTATGTTCAAGGCATAAGCGAGCCGCTCGCCAATTGACAAGATGTGGCGACCTGTCACAGTTTCGGTTGTTGCTTGAAGGTGCTGTGAATGTCTTTTCATCGCTCTCGGAGTAATTCAAAAAGGTATACTGTAATCTGTGAATGAAAGGATGTGTATAGCTGTAGCTTACCTCGACACTAGTTTGTTCAAGAGGACTCGTAACATTGAAGATGAAGAACTCTCAAATTACAGTATTCCAACGAAAAGTATGGCTCAGAATTCGATAGCAAGATAGTGATACAGTCCCAATGAGTCTACTTCTAAGCGTACCCGTAAGCCTTCATTTCGAACTCCAAATCGGTTGTAAGCATTTTGCAGAAAATCTGTCAAGCAGCGTTTGCAGCAGACAGCTGCTGAACATCTTGTACTTGAGATCCCACGCGTTAAACTATACTGCGTTTCACGTGTTCAGTCGTTGCTTCGTTCTAGTTTAGGAAAAGGGGCATTCAATAAGAAATACAACAGTTTCTTTTCTGAAAGCAGGTTGGTTTGAATCAGGACTCCAATACACAATATTATTCCCCACTGTTCTGGTTACAAAGCCCCATTTCTCACTATAATCTCCGTTCAATGGGACGGCCTTTAGGCCACCTTACTGGGGCCTGTGTGTCCGCTTGGTAACACATTACTGGTCGGCGTCGGACTCAACGTCTTGCTGCATCAATGATCACCATCATCCACGTACTGGGTACTTCACTAGGTCAAGCAGATGGAAGTCGGAAAATGCGAGTTCCGTGTTGTACGGTGGCTGAGGAAGAAAAGTCCAACGATGTTTTGTGAGATCCTCTCAGGTGCGCAGACTTGTGTGAGGCCTTGCGTTGTTGTGTAGGAGAAGTTCGTTTGCATTTTTGTGGCTACGAACACGCTGATGTCGTTTCTTCAGTTTCTTGAAGGTAGCAAACTACACATCAGAGTTGAACGTTGTACCATAGAGGAGGATATGAAACAGAGTAATCTCTTCAGAGTCCCAGAAGTACGCCGCTGTGATTTTACCAGCTGAGGATACGGCTTTGTACTTTTTCTTCGGAGAAGAGGTGGTGTGGCGCCACTCCATGAATTGCCGTTTTGTTTCCGGTTCGAAGTGATGAAACCTTCTTTCATCGCCTGTGACGATGTTCAACAAAAAATTGTCCTAACGCGCAAGCAGTTCCGCACATGTTACTCTTTATGGTCTTCTGTTAAGCGGCGAAGAACCCAGCGGGTACACACCTTTGATTACTCAAATGGTGAACCAGTTTGTCAGCACTACCAACAGAGACGTCCAGATGCGCAGCGAGGTGTTTGATTGTTATCTGTCGGACACCTCTAACCAGAGTGTCCGCACTTCCCAACAATGCAGGAGTCTCAGCTGCGTGCAGCTGGGGAGCATGTGGAAGACCGCATGGGTTTGAGCGACCTTGTTGCGGTGTTGACAGACGCTTCGCCCAACGACTCACCTTACTTTCGTTAACTGCCAGATCTCCAAACACATTCTACAAGCACCTAAGATTATTACGATATTTTTCGCCAAAAGAAACTGAACGACAACTCTCTTTGGAACGCATCTCTTTACAGATGCAATTTTGAAGATTACGTATAGCGCCGCCACCTGTAGAATATTCATGAAACTATAGGGGCTGAAGTGGGAATATTCCACGACGTCCGACAGCAAATTTCGAATTTTTTCAACCGAAACTGCCGGAGAAAAGAATGTATTGCAATACTTATTGAACACCCGTCGTAGTAATAGATAAAAAAAGATTTGGTATGCCAAACTTGACCCGACACTGTATTTTGATGAAGTCTGATTTCTCTGGCCCATTTAGTAGCCAAACTAATCTCTATTGGTCCACCGAAAACCCTCACATTCTTTACGAAATTTGTCTTCACGATAACATACTGGTGATTGGTGGTCGGTTTCTGCTAGTCAAAAAATTGGCTCGATGTTCTTTGACATCACTATCAGTAAGGGCGTCTTTAAATTTTCGAGAATATTCCACTCTAAGTTAAAGAGAAACGTAAGCCAGTAGGGAAACGGCCGTTAGTATGGGCCACTTGGCATTTCTCAGATTTGCACCAAAACAGCGGAATCATGCAATTCTTGGAATGAAGCGCAGACATACCCCGTCATTCGCTAGAACTTCAGTGATGTAACTGTTGAGTTTGTATCACAAGAAAATTTTGTTTGTTTGTGAGTGTCTAAGCTGGTGTGCTGTGGTATTTACAGCTTACGTTTATACTTTTAGAGGTAAGAAGTAGTAATGTGGCACTGGTTTTAGTTTTTAACGAGTCTAAGCCGCACCTTCAGCCGATAGTCATAGCTACGGTCTTCTGGGACTCTAAGGGTTATTCTGTTTGATGTCCTCCATCTCGGTGCAACGATCAACACTGAAGTGTTTTGTGCTAACTTCAAAAAATGGAAAAAAGGAAAGAAAATACTTCAGTGTGTTCATCGCCACAAAAAATGCAAACGAACTTCTCCTTATCCATGACAACGCAAGGCCCCCAAACAAGTCTGCGCACCCGAGAGGAGCTCACAAAACGTCGTGGCACAGTTCTTCCCCCCTCACACTACAACCCGGATCTCGAACCTTCCAACTTCCTTCTGTTTGATCCAATGAAGTGTGCCCTCTGCGGGAAGCAGTGCGTGGATGATGGAGAGGTTACTGATACAGAAAGACGCTCGGCCCAAACGTCGACTAATGGCCGTACAGACCTACCAGTAAGGTGGTGTAAGGCTGCAGCATTGAATGGAGATTATGTTGAGAAATAGGGTTCTATAGCCAGAAGAGTGGGGAATGATATGATGAATTGGAATCCGAATAAAACTATTCAGCTTTAGAACAAAATGTGTTGCATTACTTGTTGAACGCCCCTAGTATTGTCCAGTCCTGGATCACAAGAAGGGACCTTCTATCATCCCTGCTGGTTGCCGCATTACAATCGTCATTTTGCTGTTGGTGAACTGTCCATTCATCGGTCGAACCGTTTATTTTTACCATCACGCGAAATGTCGTATCTTCCAGGATTTTTCAAAGGATATTGTTCCGCCACAGTATGTTGTTATTGCTTTGTCGGCGGCGAGCGGCCTTTTCGAGTATCTTGTAGCACTGTCTACACCATATCTTTCTTTGCCTGTGTGCTGTCCTGTGTGAATCTGTTTCAGGTTGGTGTCTTGGTCCAGGTATCAGTTGTGATGTGAGAAGTAGTTTTAGGGTATTTTTTTATTGATTTCCTCGTAAAGTGTAAACGAATACTACGGAAGTCGCCCGAGTGACAAAATACGCTAAAAGAAAAACATTTTGTATGAGGCCGATGTACCTGAGCACAAGAGAGATATGGTAATAGCAAATTTGAAAGTTTTGAAGTTTTAGTTATTGTGATATCGTTGTATCAACCTTTTTCAGCAGATTTGGCAGTCTCTAATTTCCGCTTCTAAAACTAGTGCTTGTAGAACATTTTGAGTCGATGGAAGATACTGTATCAGTCATACCTGGATATTTTGCTGACATTGTAGTGTCTTACTTGAGGGATGCAATTTTCCCAGCGGAAAAAAGGTAGTCAAAGTGAACTTAACTAAAGGGAGCCCATGTTGAAAAGCTAATGCATTTTTGATCCACCAATTTTACTCATTCAGTGCCGGACGTTAAGCATTTCGCAGTTGTCTCTAATTATTTGTGTAGCTGTTGAAAAATAAATCTGAGTTAGTTCAAAGACCGGAAGAGATGTCGAGTGTCACACGTGGTGATCTACAAGATAAGGAATAAAGAATGGGGTGGTCTAGTTGGGCGCGGCAATTGCTTGTTGCAGTTTGCATATGTGTACCGAAATGATAAAAAAGACTGGTGACGTTTTATCTAACATAGAAAAAACCCACTGTGAATTTGAAACGCTGACTATTCACGCAATTTAGCCAGCAAGAAATTCCCTTATAATGTCGTTATCTCTAGCGTCCTTGCTGGCCGGTGAATTGAATTATTCGATAATTACCACGATAAATTTTTATCTAAGCACTCATGTGTGACAGTTACCACACTTGCATCTAAAGTACGAAATTCCTCGATTATTTCACAACAACAGAGTCGCAATACTTGTATTTCATGTTCGATGGTCTTTTTGAACCACTTATGTCTTCCTGCTCTTCGTTTATGATATTATCGATCGCTGACGATTTGCAACATCACAAAGATGACTTGCAACAAACGTTAGATTACAGTAGAACCTCGCTAATCCGACCAAGGATGGTCCTCCAATCCAATTTCCGGTGTTTGTTTACGTACATGGCCCGCTGCTATAGTTAGATCTGCACTTGCCAATGTCTCACCGTGTGCAATATGAATCAGTAGGCAGTTGACCGTTGCTATGTGCAGAATTTCGATCAGTTTTAGTATACAATAACTTGTTTCTTACTCGATCAATATGTGTTATTGTGCACGAATTTGTTTTATACATTAGTGACAGTGTACGTACACTCCTGGAAATTGAAATAAGAACACAGTGAATTCATTGTCCCAGGAAGGGGAAACTTTATTGACACATTCCTGGGGTCAGATACATCACATGATCACACTGACAGAACCACAGGCACATAGACACAGGCAACAGAGCATGCACAATGTCGGCACTAGTACAGTGTATATCCACCTTTCGCAGCAATGCAGGCTGCTATTCTCCCATGGAGACGATCGTAGAGATGCTGGATGTAGTCCTGTGGAACGGCTTGCCGTGCCATTTCCACCTGGCGCCTCAGTTGGACCAGCGTTCGTGCTGGACGTGCAGACCGCGTGAGACGACGCTTCATCCAGTCCCAAACATTCTCAATGGGAGACAGATCCGGAGATCTTCCTGGCCAGGGTAGTTGACTTACACCTTCTAGAGCACGTTGGGTGGCACGGGATACATGCGGACGTGCATTGTCCTGTTGGAACAGCAAGTTCCCTTGCCGGTCTAGGAATGGTAGAACGATGGGTTCGATGACGGTTTGGATGTACCGTGCACTATTCAGTGTCCCCTCGACGATCACCAGTGGTGTACGGCCAGTGTAGGAGATCGCTCCCCACACCATGATACCGGGTGTTGGCCCTGTGTGCCTCGGTCGTATGCAGACCTGGATTGTGGCGCTCACCTGCACGGTGCCAAACACGCATACGACCATCATTGGCACCAAGGCAGAAGCGACTCCATCGCTGAAGACGACACGTCTCCATTCGTCCCTCCATTCACGCCTGTCGCGACACCACTGGAGGCGGGCTGCACGATGTTGGGGCGTGAGCGGAAGACGGCCTAACGGTGTGCGGGACCGTAGCCCAGCTTCATGGAGACGGTTGCGAATGGTCCTCGCCGATACCCCAGGAGCAACAGTGTCCCTAATTTGCTGGGAAGTGGCGGTGCGGTCCCCTACGGCACTGCGTAAGATCCTACGGTCTTGGCGTGCATCCGTGCGTCGCTGCGGTCCAGTCCCAGGTCGACGGGCACGTGCACCTTCCGCCGACCACTGGCGACAACGTCGATGTACTGTGGAGACCTCACGCCCCACGTGTTGAGCAATTCGGCGGTACGTCCACCCGGCCTCCCGCATGCCCACTATACGCCCTCGCTCAAAGTCCGTCAACTGCACATACGGTTCACGTCCACGCTGTCGCGGCATGCTACCAGTGTTAAAGACTGCGATGGAGCTCCGTATGCCACGGCAAACTGGCTGACACTGACGGCGGCGGTGCACAAATGCTGCGCAGCTAGCGCCATTCGACGGCCAACACCGCGTTTCCTGGTGTGTCCGCTGTGCCGTGCGTGTGATCATTGCTTGTACAGCCCTCTCGCAGTGTCCGGAGCAAGTATGGTGGGTCTGACACACCGGCGTCAATGTGTTCTTTTTTCCATTTCCAGGAGTGTATTACATATTAAAGTGTGTAAAACTAAATTATGACACCCAATAAATATAAACATGTGGCACTGTTCTTACAACTGTACGTTAAGCCCAGTGACCTAAGTGAGTCTATCAGTACAGTTGATGTTGTCTGCACAGCGGAAGCAAAATTAGCTGACGACCAACATACTGACGCTGCAACTCGAACAACCGACCACAAACAGAAAGATTATTATGACAACGAAGACAATGAACCTACGGCTGGAGTATCCCATACAGACGCTACAAATGCATTTGATATAGCTTTCGGGACATCGAACAAAGCTCTGTGTCCATCTTTTTGTGGGCAAGGCAATCGCGGAAGATCGCGCCAAAATCAATATTGTCATCTGCTAAGCAAAAGAACATTACAGACTTAATCGTCCTGCTTAGGAACATATTAGAAACAGTTAAGTGCATATCAGTTACGTATGAATCCAGTATTACAATTAGATGTGTACAGATGTTAATTTCCACTCACAGCGACGGTGAGTACGATACAGACGTATTTTGCAGTGCAGGCACTACTGTACGTTACACATTCGTGTGAGATTATTTGGTGTGTAAACACGGAACAATATTTCAGACACCTCGTTGAATTGAAAATTAAAGTAGTACTGTTCTTTTGATAATCCGATTTTTTTGCGTTCCTGGTCTCATAGGGGACGGATTAGCGAGGTTTTACTATAGCATAAAATCTACAGTATGCTCGGATAGACAAATGACTAACGTTTCAGAGCAAGAACACAACGCAGTAACACCATTCTGTTGACGAGGACAGATGGGGCAGCGGGTTCGTATTCAACAATTGCATTTGAATGTTGGTTGCTTTTTAGATGTCGTGTTTTGCATCATGCAAGAAGGAACGGATACCAACACGTGTCGCCATTCTACAGCGGCAGACCGGTGGCCTCTCGAGAGTGCGGTATACAGTTTCCCGATACTGATGTTCGTTTTGGTCGAGATTCCGCGACTGTAATGTGCATGTGGAGTTGGTGGATTCACGAGAGTCGCACTCACAGCCATCCAGTATCTCAGCTGCATCACGCGACTAGCGTCTGAGGGACAGTCTTCGCTCGACCGTGCCGACCACAGTCGGCGCGCTGCGGACAGTGGTGGGCCCAGCGACAACGGACTGGGAAATGGTGTCACATCGCCTTTCCACATGTGCTGTCTTGCGAGAACGAACGTTGCCTGACTGCTTAATGTTGCTTAATTGTATTCACCATTGTCATATGAGTTCAGCATCGGGCGTGAACGTGTATGGTGGGATTGGATGCGCAATGCGATCACCTCTTGTTCACATAACGTGATTTTGGCAGCAGGCGCTGCATTTCTTACTTGCTGAGGCCGATGGCTATTGAAATCCTCGTGGTGCTGCTTTCTCCAGAGAGAGAAAGAGAGAGAGAGAGAGAGAGAGAGAGAGAGAGGAGGAGGGGGGGGGATTTGAAGTTCTACTGTTGACCTGCCCGGAACATTGTTCAGATCTCTCACTGAAAACATCTTGTCCTAGATTACCGAGAGACAGACATGCAGCCACTCTCCAGTCACTACGTATGATTAAAATGTCTACTCAAAACACCATCAGCCATCTAAACTACCAGTTGTTTTTTATTGTAATTTGAGCAGCTTGTCAGCGCTACATTACGCCATCTTTTAGGCTCCATTTTCTTAGCGCTGAAACTGATTACTCAAACAAAAAAAAAAAAAAAAAAACTAGAAGTTTAGATGGATGAACGTGTTTTGATTTTTGGAGTTTATACTGAACAGGTGAGGTCCCGCAACCGCCTGTAGAAAGATGGCGTACACCTGAATAAAGGTATGATGTGCCCGTATCTATCGTCTAAGTTCAGTTCGACTCGATGTCCTGCCAGATTAAAGTAATTCTTGGTGCCAGAGGTAGCAGCTCTGTGCACTAAATTCTCACTCTGTATACGCCAGACCACATAGAAGCACAATCATGACACCTGCCTACTATACTGTAAACTTATAAAAAGATGGAAAGTGCTATAAATGTACTGTTTTCAAAGAATGGATTGGTAGTCAGGATCTTGTACTGTTAGCCAATAAACAGATTGTAATAATACTTAGAAAGTGTATTTTTTGTGCAGACGTACGCTTTTAATGGAACAATGCCTGTTGACATTAAAAAACTAAAAGTGGTATAAATTAGAATATCAGTGGTAGTAGCTGCAGAATTGTAGTGCGAGTCGTTCACGTGATATCGTAATTTGAAATGTTCCCAAACTGATGGTGGTGGTTAGTATTTAACGTCCCGTCGACAACGAGGTCATTAGAGACGGAGCGCAAGCTCGGGTTAGGGAAGGATTGGGAAGGAAATCGGCCGTGCCCTTTCAAAGGAACCATCCCGGCATTTGCCTGAAACGATTTAGGGAAATCACGGAAAACCTAAATCAGGATGGCCGGAGACGGGATTGAACCGTCGTCCTCCCGAATGCGAGTCCAGTGTGCTAACCACTGCGCCACCTCGCTCGGTCCCAAACTGACAGTTGTACAATATCTGTGGAAGCACAAACTAAAGAACAACTCAAGTGCATGTACTAGGTATGTGGATTCTGAACAGTAACGAGACATGTTATATTCAAAATGACCGCCAGCAGCAGCAATACACGTTTCCTGTTTGTTATGTAACGACTGCTGCAGACGTGTTATCATTCCAGCAGAGATGTCCGAGAAGGCTGCAATAATACGTCTTTGCATATCATCGGGTGTAATTAGTAATTCTTTGTACACGACGTCTTTCAGCTTTCCCCACAGAAAAAGTCTACAGGTGTCATATCCGGGGGACGGCCCGTCCAAGGTACAGGTCCTCTGTGTCCAATCCAACGATCTGGAAACAATTCGTGAAGACATACTGTAGCACTTCGTGCATTATGGGCTGGACGCCCATCATTTTGGTACCATATTCTGCAGAGAATCTTCTTCCATCATCCGTCGACGACCATTTGTCAGGAGGCTGCGATACTTGACCGTGTTCACTGTTCCGTCTATGAAAAACGGGTGTATGAGCTGATGACTCACAATCCCGCACCACACGTTTACAATCCTTGCACACTGACGTTCCACCTGGTGAAGCCAACCGAGATTGTCAACTGACCATTAGTGCATGTTTCGGCAGTTTACCTGGTCGTCACTGGTAAATGTGGTAAATCGCTAAACAAGATACATGATACATCTGGAGTATCTTATGTTTATTCTATGTACAGAACACGATTCTCGTAATCGTTTCCACGCAGCTCTTGATGGAGAGAAATATGATAGGGATGGAACCTGTCTTGACGGCGAATGCACAGGACACTTGCCTGATTCATGACGCTTCCTCGTGAGTTTGCGTGGAATCTAACGTGCAGATTCCTTAATTCCTTCCTCCCCCCCCCCCCTCCCCCGGCCGCACTCTTTTGTCGTCACTGGTTTCCTTCAGTAACGTTGTTTAAGAGTTACGCTACCACTTTTTCGTAACTAGTGGAAGAGCTTGGTAAATAGTTAATTGCCGAGATGGTTGATGTCAATTGGTATATCTTGCCGCATACACCATACAACAACGCTGCCCATACTCCATGAGACTGTTGGCCTTTTCTGCAATAGTAAATGACATCGTCTACTGGCGACCTACAACTTGCAATGTCACACACTAACTAGCAAGTCGCAGTGCACTTAAGGAAAAGACAAGCACACTGTAAGCAACCATAACAACATCGTACCTAGCTACAACGCAGGTTAAATCGCACAAACAAGGGTGTGGAAACTTTTCAAAAAACGGAATATCGCAAACGACTCGCACTAGACTCCTGCAACAAACACCACTGAAATTCTAATTTACCCCACTTTTAGTTTTTTAGTGTCAATTGGCATTGTTGCATTTAAAAAGTCTATGTTTTCACAAAAAATGCACTTACGACGTATTACTGCAATCTGTTTATTAGCCAATAATACGAGCCCCTGGCTAAAAATCCATTTTGTGAAAACCGCACACCAATAGCACAATCGATTTATGCAATATTTGCGGTACAAGTTTTAGGTGATTGGCAATATGATTCATTTTTATCTTTATAACGTTGCACACATCTGACCTTCATGCATGGACTGATTCTGCTGTGAAATGGTGCTATAAAGCCACTGTATCCTCTCGTAAGGCAAGCTGTCCTGCAACTGTGGTAAACAGCCTTGATATCTTGGATACCTGCACTCTGAGTTGGCGTCCAAGTTCTATCGAGGACAGAACTGGGAATCTTGCTGGCCACGAAATTACCTCAACATCGCGCAGGCAATTCACAGACACACGTGCAACTCCTAGACCAGAGTTGTCCCTCTGAAAAATGCCACCCATGATAGGCAACGCTGAATGACTGTGACGTACCGTTGTGCCGTCAGACATCCGACAGTCACTACCAGCCATGACGTAAAGTCATTCCCGATGGAGCCACGCCGTGACGTCAGGAGTAACACAACTGTGCCTGTTCGCAACAATGGACAAATGTGACTACTCCTCATGTAGCCGATGTACTCGCCAAAGATATCTAACCGGGGTGGTGGTATTAACGGTGGTCTATGTATGGTGCGGTAATTCTCTTGTTCGGATGCTGCTAGTCACCGACCAACGGTACAGGATGCCTCAGAATATTTGAGGGTGTCCGCTACTTCATCTCTGTTACGACGGAACGGATGCCACAATAGGGCCATCCTCCCTTGCAGTGGTCAGTTGTTGTCGACCTGAATCTTGACGAAAAATATGCTTGTACTCACGTTCCGGCCGGCCGCGGTGGCCGAGCGGTTCTCGGCGCTTCAGTCCGGAACCGCGCGACTGCTACGGTCTCAGGTTCGAATCCTGCCTTGGGCATGGATGTGTGCGCTGTCCTTAGGTTAGTTACGTTTAAGTAGTTCTAAGTTCCAGGGGACTGATGAACTCAGCAGTTAAGTCCCATAGTGCTCAGAGCCATTTGAACCATTTGATGTCGTTATCCAGAAGGAAGTAATTCACAATATGTGCACGATGGGGACGCGAATTGTCGTCCATGAAGACGAATGCCTCGCCGATATGCTGCCGATATAGTTGCACTAACTGTCGGAGGATGACATTATTGTATCGTACAGCCGTTACGGCGCCTTCCATGACCACCAGCGGCTTACGTCGACCCCACATAATACCTACCCAAAACAACAGGGACCCTCCACCCTCGACCGGCGCTTCAGTCTGAAACCGTATGACCACTACGGTCGCAGGTTCGAATCCTGCCTCGGTCTTGGATGTGTGTGATGTCCTTAGGTTAGTTGGGTTTAAGTAGTTATAAGTTCTGGGGGACTGATGACCTCAGATGTTAAGTCCCGTAGCGCTCAGAGCCATTTGAACCATTTGAACCTCCACCCTCCACCTTGCTGCACTCGCTGGACGGTGTGTCTAAGGCGTTCAGCCTGACCGGGTTGTCTCCAAACACGTCTCCGACGATTGTCTGGTTGAAGGCATATGCGACACTCATCGGTGAAGAGAACGTGATGACAATCCTGAGCGGTCCATTCGGCATGTTGTTGGGCACATCTGCAGTGCATGGTGAAGCGGTTGCAAAGATGGACCTCGCCATGGACGTCGGGAGTGAAGTTGCGCGTCATGCAGCCTATGCATGAATAGTAACACGACGTCGTGTGGCTGCACGAATAGCATTATTCAACATGGTGCAATATGGTGGCGTTGCTGTCAGGGTTCCCACGAGCCCTAATCCGTAGGTAGCGGTCATTCACTGCTGTAGTAGCACTTGGGCGGCCTGAGAGGGGCATGTCATCGACAATTCCTGTCTCTCTGTATGTCCACCATGTCCGAACAATGTCGCTTTGGTTCACTCCAAGACGTCTGGAAACTTCATTTGTTGAGAGCCCTTCCTGGCACAATGTAACAATGTGGAAGCGATCGAACCGCGGTATTGGCCGTGTAGGCATTGTTGAACTACACACAACACGGGACGTGTACCTCTTTCCTGGTGGAATGACGGGAACTGATCAGCTGTCGGACCCCCGTCGTCTAATAGGCGCTGCTCATGCTTGGATGTTAACATTTGGGCGGGTTTAGTGACATCTCTGAACAGTCAAAAGGCCTGTGTCGGCGATACAATATCCACAGTCAATGTCTTTCTTCAGATGTTTTGGGAACAGGGGTGATGCAAAACTTTTTTTGGGGTGTGTATTATAAACGTTATCGAGAACACACCAGTTTTTGAACTTTTAACCAGCGACGTGCGTGTCAAAGATTGGATAAGAGTACATCTTTTAGAATTATTGCACCTTATTTATATTGTCACCTAGAAGAAGGTGTAATTATATGAATGGCATTGAGCACCACCCCAGATAAATTTAGCATCAGCTTATAACAACTCTTGGAGTGGCCTGGCTTTGATACAAAAGTCTTTGATAAAACGACAGTAATAAGAACATAATCCGAGGAAGCTTCTCACATCTCTAATACTTTTAGGAATAGGAAATTCCGTTATAGATCTCACTTTTTCTGGGTCTGGCCGCACGCCTTCGTTTGTCCAAGTATTTTGATTTCCTTTGCTCCAAAGAGACACTATCTTGGGTTAAGGTTCAGTCCGTCGTATTGGAGACACTTAAGAACGGCCCTCAGTCTTTTTATATGTTCATCAAATGTCATCTAAATAACAAAGACACATCATCCACTTCAGGTGCCTTAGAAGATTATCCATCATCCGTTCAAAAGTTGCTGGTGCATTACACAAACCAAACGGCATTACCTTAAACTCATACAGGCCCTCAGGGGTGATGAATGCAGTTTTCTCGCCATCAGCCTCATCTACTTCGATTTGCCAGTATCCCGAGTACATGTCCATGGTTGAGAAAAAATTAGCCCTCTTCAAACAATCTAGTGTATTGTCAATTCGTGGAAGAGAGTAATTGTTCTTTTTAGTTATCTTATTAAGTTTCCTGTAATCAACACAAAAGCGCCAACTGCCATCCTTCTTCCTGACGAGGACCACTGGTGACGACCATGGGCTCTGCGAAGGCTGAATGATGTCATTCTTCACCATTTTCTCTACCTCGTCGCGAATTATTCGACGTTCCGTTGCTGACTCACGGTATGCTCTCTGGCTTATTGGTTGATGGTCTTCAGTGCTAATCCGGTGCTTCACCGTCGATTTGTCTAATTTGCTCTTCACCCATGAATTGAAGCCTGGAGGTTTCTTTGACGCTCAGCTGTTCTGAAATTAATGGCTCAGCGTTTGCTATGCACACGCGTCTTGGAAGGATCTGCGTTCTCGGCGACAGTTAACTATCTACAATTCACCGAATCCATTCTTTAACGAGACGACGGAGGCTGGGATGACCAAGTTATTCTTCAGTGGTATGCTTCTCTTACATTCCACTACAAGATCCACGGTTGATGCATGGCATGACACATGACAGTTACCTTTCTAGCGTTGACTGCAGGAGGAATGATCACTTCATCCAGCACATATAGTCTCCACACACTCGGATGCGCATCTTACTGTCCACAGAATCTCATCTAGTCTAGCATAATCTTCGAGCGACCACAATCTATAATTGCCTGAGAAGCTTTCAAAAATTCCCATCCGAGAATGATGTCATGACCACACTCTTGTAAGACGATGAATTCTAAGGGCTGTGTATGGCCATTTATACCCACACAAATGGTACATCTTCCTGTAGGTTTTACATATTTCCCATTAGCCACCTTCAGCAGAGATGTTTTTCTGTCGACGAATACGGTTTTCTGCAACTGACGACGGTACTTCTCCGAAACGAGAATAGGATGCTCCAGAGCCCACAAGAGCTAGGGCTGGTCGGCCATCTATGAGGATATCGACGTAGTTTCCGATCATTTTTGTAGTGATCGACGGCGCAGGATTTTTCTCTTCAGCTGCCTCACCTCCAAGGAAGGTCGTACCCTTTAGTTTTCCAGTTTGCGGCGGCTAGGTCATCGACTGGAGCTTCTCAACGGCGATGGAGACCTTGATCGGCGTGTTGGGGAGCGTCGTCTTCAGCGGCTAGCTTGCGGCGATGGTGACCTACGTCGTCCTGCACCCACATCTTCTTGTTCACCTTCGTCGTCCGGGAGTTGGTGTCGGCTGAGGTCGGTATGCTGTCTTCTGGCGCGGGAGTCATCAAATATACGCCGCCTTTCTGGTCAATAGCGCACCACATGTCCGGGTCGTCCACAGTGGAAACACTGGTTGGTTATCCTGGGTCCTCCAGACGTCAGTCTTTCTTGGTGCACAAACAGGTTCCTCATGCGGCATTGTAGGAACATAACTCCGCCTGGGTCTTGACTTTTTCACCGTTTTAAAGGTAAATGAAGGTCGGGAGATTGGGTTCAATGTCTGTTCCACTTCCTCCCTATGACCGCTTGAAGCGTCTCGTTTTCTTGCTCGCCGTGCAATCCAAGTGCCTTCTGAACTTCCTCTCTCACTATCTGACGACGAACACTTGTGAAATCGGTTGCTTCCTCCAGCACAGACATCGATACGACGTTTGGAAACCGTTCAAACTTCTTGCGTGTAATTCGTTTTTGATGCGTTGTCTCGATATACTGTCACCATTTTATGAAGTCGTCTGCTGTCGAAACCTCCTTCAGGAGTAAGGTTTGATACATGTCCTCAGCAAGACCCTTCATGAGATGCGCAACCTTATCTTCCTCCTTCATTCTAGTATCCACTATTTTGCACAGTTCCAAGACGTCTTGAATGTAGGATGCTGTAGTTTCTCCTGGACGCTGTGCCTGTCGTTGTGTGTCGCCGAAATACTTGCGCAGTTCCGCCTGGAATACTTCCCAACTTGTGAACTTCTCCTCGTTGTTCTCATACCATTGCTTGTCGGTGCCCTACAAGTAGAAAAATACTTTAGCCAAACACACGGTGTCATCCCATTTGTTAAATTTGGCGATACGGTGATATACCTTCAGCCACTTGTTTGGATCTTGGCCATCGTCACCAGAGAACCCGGAAGGACGTCTCATTTGGTTCCAAAATGGTTCAAATGGCTCTGAGCACTATGGGACTTAACATCTGACGTCATCAGTCCCCTAGAACTTAGAACTACTTAAACCTAACTAACCTAAGGACATCACACACATCCATGCCTGAGGCAGGATTCGAACCTGCGACCGTAGCGGTCACGCGGTTCCAGACTGAAGCGCCTAGAACCGCTCGGCCACTCAGGCCGGCTCTCCTGTGGTGGCACACAGATGCTGTCATCGTAACGTCCTCTTCTTCTTGTGTCTCCGATAGATTGCAATCTGCTGAATATGGCTCGAACTCGGGTTTCTCACCACGTAAACGGCGGCTCTGCCGTGGCCTGATGGGAGCAACTGTGTCGTCGATAATGCGTGCTTTCACAAGTTCCAGTACCCAGCGTCTCCACCAGGATGATGCCACGTAGAAGAATGCGCAATTAGATGAATGACGAACACTAACTTCACTTAACGGAGGTTTGTTCTGCACTTGCAGATACAAGAGCGCGGAGCGAACTGCCTCATGCCAGAACACATAGCCTACAGTATATATACAGCTGCAGAACATTCCAGTACAATGATTCTTGACATTCGTGGATACTTCTAGAATGTACTCGAACTGAATATAGAAATCAAAATTCTACAGTCCTGTTCATTTTTGAACTCACGACTCTTCATGCAACAGTTTAGTATGTAAACCACTACACCACGGTTCCACTCAGCTTCTTCTGGGACAATCTGGTTTGTTCAGCTAAATACATCTGTCACACTGTGAGTCCAATTTGTATAAAACAAATCACTCGTTGTAACATGTGTGAATAAACCAAATATATAGCTCCATTTCATGGGGCACTTTTGAACAAAGGTGACATCGTCCTCGCGAGACTCTGACGGATAAGTTTAAAGAGCCGTTATTCAAAGAAGACTAGAAAATTTCTGCTGTCTGCATCTTGTATCTCACGTTGGATTTTGAGAATAAGAGAGATTAGGGGACATACAGAGTCATACAGATCCTTAATATCTTTCCATCCAAGAATGGAGCAGCAAAGAAGAATGTCAATATTTGGGTGAGGTTTTCACCTCACTTTTCAGGGACTTGCAGAGTTTACTCACAGTTTCGAAATAGTAAGTACAGTGAAGCAAAAGGTAATATTAAACGAGAAATTGTCTTATTGCTTGTATGGGTAGTGTTTGCTTCATGGGCTCTGCACCTGGCAACCACAGCAAGAAATGCGTAAGTCGAAGGCATTATGTATTACTTGACAACGAGATACAGTTGTCAGGGAAAATCTAGGAAACGATACACTACATGTTTCGATGTTATTTCGCTATTGGTATGTAAGGACTGGTGGGAAAGACCTGATGAATCTTGCTGTTTTTGTTTATACAGTATTTTCTCATCAAATTTCCTGTGTATCTTTTACTTTGTGAGGAATTGCAACGAATAAAGGGGACTGAACGGTATTTATTTATTAACATTACCATCTCTGTCTTGGGGGAAAAATGACAATTTTTTCATTGAGGTTAGATGAATATGTTCTTCTCTTTTGTTATTCAAGGCATAACGCGCCTAAGTACAGATATTTTATGTATGGTACCATAAACACATACACACTTGCATTTGCTGTCCAGAGGATTTACTCTTGTGACATATACTTGTAGGTACTATCCAGCGTAAAAACATACTGCTCCTAATAGCTAAAATTATTAGTCTGCAGATGAGATAAATTCTGATGTTATATTACTCGGTTCACTGTCCTCAGTCACCAATAAAAATATCTGGACTTATACCCGTTACACCCTTTGTTTTGTACGATACGATCGCACGAGCATTTCACAATGACGTAACCAATGTCGATCAGCCAGTGGTCTTCTTCAGAACAGGTTGTCAACAACATAAAAAAATTTTAGTCTTGTTGACAGAGCAATGGGAATAATGTATTACCATTTGCAGCATCTGACTTTAGTTTTAGGTGAGTAATAGCTAGTTGAAACTGGATTCAGCAATTTTAAATGCTCATGATAGTGTCGAAAAAAAAATACAAAAAATAAAAAGAGGATATTCAATTAATCTCCATGAACAAGGTGTCATTTTTTCCCAAAGAACACTGTTGTGTATTCTATTGCGAGAAGATGTTAATGCTGACCTGAAATGGTGTTCAACTTGCTTAGAAAACCTTTGATCACCTAGCTTTGCGGTATAGTATTTTTTAAGGGCCGCTTTTCAGGGTTACGACGAAGACCTCAACGGCAGATCGGTGGAGAAGAGGGACTCTTGATACGACGAAGTTGCCGGTAGAAGCAACCCTAGCTAGTATAGGAAGAGGTTAAATCCAGCGTAGTTACTCCGAAGCTGTGGAGGAAGCAACTCGTTTAGTGGGAGGACTGATCTGTATTGTAAGCTGAAGAGTCATCTTGTGCTTTGCGTTTGTAATAAAATTATCTCTCACTTCAGTTTGAATCATTTCTTTATCCGACTAGTTCCTAGACATAAATTTTGTTATTTTACGTGAGAAACAGTAAATCCTTTTGCACCTATATCGTTAGCAATATCTGAGGCTTAATCTTCCACGATAGAAGCGCTGCAACTAAATGACTTTTGCCTGGAACTAGAAAAAAATTTAGAATGACGCATCTTTAAAGTTGGCTTTACGTGCGATCGACTCTCACGTCGTTCTGAAACTTCGCTTTCCACGTATACAATTCGCGTTCAGAATGATTAATACTAATTTCTTTTGAATACAGTTCACACGTAGGCGTTTCTTACCCCACTTTCATTCACCCATTACACCACCTATTTTTCTTTGTCTGATTATTTAATTTTAATTGCTGGAGTTTATTTCGGAGATAAGAGATAGTTAAATGTGGCACTATCATTTGAAAATTGTTCATATCTTTCTTCAGTTTTTTCGTCGGCACTGGATTTAAAGTCTGGAATGTGAAGTTTCTCAGAACTAGGGCCAGAAAGATGTGTTTCTAAATTCTTACCAAAAATTAAAAAGAAGGAGTCCCAGAAGAAAGTGTATTGAAATTCCATTTTTAACGCATCCTTGGAGCGATATTCCTTAACTGTCCGCCGAGGCGGTAACAAGACAGTCGCACTTTTCCCATCAATGCACGCAACTCTCGCCGTAACAGTCAGTGAGATCTCGTATGTTAGTTGCAAGGGTCTGAGAGAACGAGGGATTCCTTCTGTTTCTGAACATTGTATTGTATTATGTTGTATTTAAACCGGGGACCTAGAAACGACGGAGAGGCTTCGTCCCGCCGTAGCTCTCAATGGTTCACGGCCCCACAACAGGGCACAGCAGGGCACCCTACCGCCGCCCAACACCGAACCTGCGATGGTGTGCTCAACGAAGAACCTGGGTGCACGAATGACAAAACGTCATTTTTCGGATGAATCCAGGTTCTGTTTACAGCATCATGATGGTCGCATTCGTGTTTTGCAACATCGGGGTGAACGCACATTGGAAGCGTGTATTCGTCATCGCCATACTGGCGTATCACCTGGCGTGATGGTATGGTGTGCCATTGGTTACACATCTCGGTCACCTCTTGTTCGCATTGAAGGCACTTTGAACAGTGGACGTTACATTTCAGATGTGTTACGACCAGTGGCTCTACCCTTCATTCGATCCCTGCGAAACCCTTCATTTGAGCAGGATAATGCACGACCGCATATTGCAGGTCCTGTACGGGCCTTTCTGGATACAGAAAACGTTCGTCTGCTGCCCTGGCCAGCACATCCTCCAGATCTCTCACCAATTGAAAACGTCTGGTCAATGGTGGCCGAGCAACTGGCTCGTCACAATACGCCAGTCACTACTCTTGATGAACTGTGGTATCGTGTTGAAGCTGCATGGGCAGCTGTACCTGTACACGCCATACAAGCTCTGTTTGACTCAATGACCAGGCGTATCAAGGCCGTTCTTACGGCCAGAGGTGATTGTTCTGGGTATTGATTTCTCAGTATCTACGCACCCAAATTGCGTGAAAATGTAATCACATGTCAGTTCTAGTATAATATATTTGTCCAATGAATACCCGTTTATCATCTGCATTTCTTCGTGGTGTAGCAATTTTAATGGCCGGTAGTGTATATATAGTAAAGTACAGAGTAATATATTGATCTATACACTAATAAATTCCTACAGATTATGAAGGACGCTTGCCCGTCTTCCGGCAGATCAGCATTCATACGACAACGGTTTAGATTCACAAATCTCAACTCTGTGACTCTTACTGGTTTAGTGTTTTACTTCTCTGGGTTGTATAGCACATAGTTTATAAGTAGATTTTTGCATTTTACCTTTCGGAAGTCGCATGTAAGTTTCCTTTGATCGAAAATTCTTGATTTTTATTTTCTCCTTTAATCTGTTGGAATCACGTTTCCCTTGGATGCTCGTTTGTCGAGAAGGAAATTAATACCCGAGATG
Source organism: Schistocerca americana (assembly GCF_021461395.2). NCBI lineage: Eukaryota > Metazoa > Arthropoda > Insecta > Orthoptera > Acrididae > Schistocerca > Schistocerca americana. The sequence continues at coordinate 602,892,959 of NC_060120.1, forward strand.
TGGCTTCAAAACCACAACTGTGAGCTGGCCGGTGTTGTGTTACACAACAAGCTGCTAGCGTTCGCTTACAAAATCCGTTCCGTACTGCTCTCATCTTCTTTCAAGATGTGCATCGTGGGGATGTACTGTAGTTGATTCGTCCTCTCCGCTCCCTTAATTACTAAGCGATATATTATCTCTGAGCGACGAAACGTCATCATAGAAAGGCGACATCACGTCGCCAGGAGAAAACAGAGATCATGTTTCATAATTTCGTCAACATAGTGTAGATTACATATTTTTATTGCGGTGACTGTTTTCGTCAAAATTAGGTCACCTTCAGATCTAAAATATGGAAATGACAAATACTGTCACCGAGTTCAGTCGGTGAAAATGTCCTGCTTGGGCAGATATTTGCCATTGCAATAAAACATATGAGCTATACTGTGTTTCCTCGATACAACTGCACCTATAATTCTAAATTTTTGTTACTATGCTTCGCTCAACACTCATTTAAGGAACGTATTTACGATATCTGGCTGTTACCGTTGCAATTCTCGGCCGGATGTTTATATGGAAACAGCTACACAGCCGTATAGCAAATGATCCAAGCAGCATACAATCTCGTCAAAAGTACATGGGATTTGTAGCGAAATCCACGTTCAATTTGTGCCTCTGTCCAAGTCAAACAGCTTCCCCGGTGCTTAAGATAATTTTAAAATGTTGACAAAGATGAAGTTAATAAGTGTTGCACTTGTGCAAGTTTGAATATAAAGTGAAAAAAACAGTTGCACGTTCTTTATGATAGTTTAATCTTGAAAATGACAAGGAGACACTGTAGTAAACAACATTTATAAGCAGAGAATCGTGTCATAGCTAAAAATATTGTTATTATTCGGACTTCATTTCTGTGTACACAAAATTACAGGAATAGGAATGCGAGGTAAATAATGGTTGCTGACTGCAGAAGTAAGTAAAAGGTCAAAGCAACCGACAGTTACAAACACACAGCGTTGCGAAAGGTTCCAAGTTGTTTTGACTTTTCCCGTATGCAGCACAGCAGGTAGTTCGCATAATAATTACTAGATGTTTCAGCACGATTCACGCAGCATGCAAGAAACAAACATGTCACGAAAGCATCGCACATTATATCCAGCTCTTCACGTTTCTGAGGGTGATGAAAGTGGATCGTACCTCCGTGTAGATGCGGAGAAAACAGTACAGTGGGTTAATGCAAAAATTTTTCACAGAGTCCAAATATAATATGGTACCTGTGAAAATGTCCTAAATTCGTAAACCGGCGGCTGAAAATTGCGCAAGAGACCAGTTGAACTAAAGACAGTCAAGCGGACGGCCGCTGTATCAAGAAAAATATGCATGTCATCATCAAATTTTCAAAAACCTTCCACTTGATCTGATGAATCAAGTCTCTGGTCAACGAAGCAGAATGCAGGCGAACGTTATCGGGTGCCGCTGGACTACAATTCGTGCCGTTTATTTTGTACGGTGAGGCTTAGTCGGTGAAGGACCTGACGGTAGGCATTTATGGTCTCTCCCCTAGGCATAAATTCAATTAATAGGACGCACTTCCGATCTAACTCAGTGGTCACAAACTTTTTGGTGCTTATAATTTGTTTCGCTACTTCTGGTTTGGTTGGGGAACGTGAATCATAGGGTTCCACTGACTAGCGCTTTGTTTCTGTAATTTTCTGCAAACCCCTGGACTCTTTACCAGAAACACTCTGGTCCAAAACCTTATCGCCGTCCTTGTTGTACCGAGTGCGAAAAGCCAATGAAGTTACCATTCGTTGTTCTTTGTGCTAATATATTAAGAGTCGAGAAACCTACATGGCACGCACTTCTATAGCCAAAATCACCACTAATGGATTGATAAAAACCGTGAATTATTAGGAAAGCACAGCCTCATACTATCCTGTTGAATTTTCCCCTCAATTCTTGATCTGAGTTCCTTACACCCAAACGGAGGTCGGTTTGATGATTCTCTATCATTTACCGGCCATTAAACGTGATGCATCATTTTAGAACTGAAGCTTTATTCATCACTTTTCCATAAACTTCGATAGCGCGGACTGTTTTTGATTATATGTTCGAGCGGAGCGAAAACAAGACTCCCTAGAAATTACTGAATGGATTTTTATCTGTATTTTCGTAGCCAAAAAGAACAAATCGATTATTCAATTGATCAGCCTGAGGTATAGTGTAGCTAAGACAGATTTAAACTGAATTAGTGCTTTTAGGGAAAATTTTTGTCTAGATTTTCATAGCGAAAAGAAGAGTAGGAAATGTCCCAACGTGCTATCATGCTGACCAGCGAGAGATCTAGTTTTGCGAAAAAGATTTAATCGTTTGAAAATAATCAGGTAATTAAGAAAAACTTAACTAGTGATTTGATGGAAGATTGAAATAGTTCACGAGCAGCTGCTGGTAGCTATTTAATGAAATATAAAAAAGTTCATCTCTTCAAGGCCTAGCTATTTTGCCAATAAACAATTACTTTGGTTTAGAAATTGTATAATTCTTTCTTTTAGGTTGAAAAATGAAATAAATATCAGCTTTCTCTTGATCTAATGTACTCTTAATAATAATAGAATACCTATCGGCATTTAAATATATTATACTGCATTATTTCTGAACGAAACTTTAAAATAAAAAAAATGAAAAAAAAAACAGTCATGTTTTATGGAATGATTTGTCTAAAACTATGATTTCGAGTATCATTCCATATACATATTTCACGGAAACATTCGGTATAACACAGGAGCGTTATAGCAATTGTTAATAGTTTCTGTCATTTGTTATTGTGGTTGCTGCCTTTTTTCACATTTTCACGTGTTTCGTTAACCTGCACCTTACGTGACAAGCTGAGTTTGGATAGTCCTTGTGCACCTAGTTTAGTGACGCACTTACAATTTCTCCCCGTTTGTATTTTTATATAGGCTCCCCTTCTTCTCTCCCAGCAGCGAAAATTTGTCATTTAGCTGTTCACCTGAGATCATTATTCAGTACATACCGTACAAGATTATTATTACTTTTTACATTTATAGGCCAAATATTTACGGTCTGGGAAGCTAGCTACACTTTACGTATCTGCGGAAAATATTCTAAACGAGTTATGCTCATGAAATCTATGACGCTGCATCACAGACAGGAGTGCCTGCGATGGTGTGCTCAACGACGAACCTGGGTGCACGAATGGCAAAACGTCATTTTTCGGATGAATCCAGGTTCTGTTTACAGCATCATGATGGTCGCATCCGTGTTTGGCGACATCGCGGTGAACGCACATTGGAAGCGTGTATTCGTCATCGCCACACTGGCGTATCACCCGGCGTGATGGTATAGTGTGCCATTGGTTACACGTCTCGGTCACCTCTTGTTCGCAGTGAAGGCACTTTGAACAGTGGACGTTACATTTCAGATGTGTTACGACCAGTGGCTCTACCCTTCATTCGATCCCTGCGAAACCCTACATTTCAGCAGGATAATGCGCGACCGCATGTTGCAGGTCCTGTGCGGGCCTTTCTGGATACAGAAAATGTTCGACTGCTGCCCTGGCCAGCACATTCGCCAGATCTCTCACCAGTTGAAAACGTCTGGTCAATGGTGGCCGAGCAACTGTCTCGTCACAATCCGCCAGTCACTACTCTTGATGAACTGTGGTATCGTGTTGAAGCTGCATGGGCAGCTGTACCTGTACACGCCATGTATGCTTGGATTGATTGCAATAGATTACAATAGATAGCTTTCAGTTTTTGGACCAAAACACTATCACCGTCAATATCGTTAACGACGTGCAAAAGTTGAGGTTCATTTACAGTTCGCCTGATTACAGCTACACGCCACTGAAAAGAAGAAATTAGTTTATTTTACTTAATTTCAGTCAGTAAGGAGTTGCTGAAAAATTTTTGGGAAAATTGCACTGATAATTTTTAAGAAACAAAAACGAATTATATGAATTACATCTGTTGTTAGTACTAGATGTAAGTGGAGAAATCTCGTTAAAATGATTTGTATTTCAGTAAGTGGATCAAAAATACATACTATTGTTATTGTAACATGTTGTCACTGGTGTTTCTCTTTTCTGGACACCCTAAGAGGCACGATTCTAGTAACAATAGCGCTTGCAGACTTGATGGTTGTAACACAAAAATTGGAATTCACCAACTTGTCAGAGAGTATTAAATATCTTGTCGGCTACTCAGAGCGTTTCAAGAAAAACAGGAGGTGATAATACAGAATAACTCGAACAAAACATTGCGTATAACATGCATCCAGCTTTTGTTGGATACAGTGGTACAACTGCTTACAGTGCTAAGTTTCCATCTCACGTGTTCGTACTCCAGGTGCATTGGGTTTATTTACCGAGGTCATATATGATTTGAAGATGTGCTTGAGTGTGCAACCTGAATTTTTCAACTGTGGTTGTAATTTGTTGCCGGCCGAAGTGGCCGTGCGGTTCTAGTCGCTGCAGTCTGGAACCGCGAGACCGCTACGGTCGCAGGTTCGAATCCTGCCTCGGGCATGGATGTGTGTGATGTCCTTAGGTTAGTTAGGTTTAACTACTTCTAAGTTCTAGGGGACTAATGACCTGAGAAGTTGAGCCCCATAGTGCTCAGCGCCATTTGAACTACTTTTGTAATTTGTTGGCCAAACTTATTGCACCGTTTAAGGATTATGTAGGTATTTACAAATACTGAGTACACAGAAACGTACTTGTGTGTGGGGTGAGGAATTTGGGGGGGGGGGGGGGGGGTGCATGAAGTGGCTAAACATTAAGACCATCAGTTATTTTTGTAATGGAAGTACGGCAGACACTTTTCCAACTCATAGTATCACATTCAAGAAAGTTTGTTCCTATATTCACTGAACTGCGTGGGACCGACACATTTCAGAACAGTCCCTCTGAAGGTGCAGATGAACGAAGCGTGGAGGCAGCAAATGACGTTATTCAGTCGCTAGACTATAGACTTTCAAGCAGCGTACGGAGAATTTCTACACGTGTCGGTGACCACATACGAGCATACGACGAACATTAGGTATGCACGGCCTGTATCTCCATCATTTAGAGTGGATTCAACGCCCGAAGAAGTATGTTGGCGACTCTCCGCGACCGTAGCGGAGTAGACAAGCCTAGACAACTGCCATGCCGAGGACACGGGTTAGATTCTTGGTACTTCCAAGAATTTTTCCTTGGTGGGGGGATTGGTACGAGGTGCACTCTGCCTCCTGATGCCAGCTGAGGTGTTACTTCACCAAATAGTAGCTGTCTATAAAGTCTGTAAAACGCCCGGGAGAGCGGTGTGTTGACCACAAGGCCGGTAGACGTCACTTGAGCCTTCACGGCGTGGCGAGGAGCTAGTTTTGTGGAAAAGATTGGAATTTGTCGTCGGCTTATTGCAAGTCACCAATTAATCCCGTTGATACTGTTTACTGATGATGCCACTGTCACTCGTGTCGGTATCAATAACACTAGCAAATGACACCACATATGTGGGTCGTCAAACCTCATAAGCCTTTGTGGAGACGTATTTTCAAGAACGCTTCTCTGTAAATGTGAGGTGTACTATTAGAGGCAATAAGTTAATTGATACTGTTACCGTATCGTTTTACAGAGCTCCGTTACATATACTTTCTTCAAAACGAGCTTTCAGCATTACTGGAAGAGGTTCCTCTGACTACAAGCTTCAATGGGTCCTTGCACATTCTAATCGTCAGATGACACGTCATCTAAACCGTGGGTCACGTTTCTTGACCACCGGGTCCTCGGAATTTACAGAGACGAATTGATCAGAGTATGAATAGCGCTGCGTTCATCTTGGCCAACCAGCTTTTTCCTTTCGACTGAAAATAGTCTCTGCAGATATACTTTAAACTCAGGTTTGTAGCTTTAGTGTAATATGTATTAGCACTTAAATATAATATATATTTCATAATCGTAAGTGATTGTAGAGTGTTACATCTGCATTTCATTTCCACTTTAGGGCTTCTTCTCCGTGAAATCCATGGCTTATGACTCAAGTAGAGTAATCTAAACGTCACCACCGATTAATTCACAATGTGGAGATATATTACCTGCTGCAATAGTCCATTCATCTTTAGCATCATCAGGTGGTACTACAGTCTGCGGTCCGATCAGTGCTTGAGACTTAACGTAGGCGCTTAATTTAAGAAAATGACACTGAAACAGACACCTACAAAAATGTGAGCAGTAGAGAGTCACAGTTAGCGGCACTCATGAGGGTACAAAAAGCCATGGAGCTGCGTATAATCGAAGCAAGCATGTTTTTCAGTTGATTCAAGCTCCTTTACACTTTCAACAAACATCCACACCATTATTGGTCATGCGTCTACTAAGAAGGCATTTAGATTCCGTTGAACTATCAAAATATTAAATTAACTCCTTAATATTTTTCTTTCATTACTTCGGAGCACAGTCGTAACTGATGGCCCCCAGAAGCAGCATAAGACTTTTTTCTTGAATACGCTTTCATTTAGAGCTTCTGTTATGTGATGTACAAACGTTACGTCCGAATGGTAAATTCTAACCCTGAGCATATATAAAGTATGAGTTTCGGTATTAGAAATTCACCATTTTCATTTTTTCCGTACATTCTTATAGAAATTAATAATACTAATAACTACTGGCGATTTGACCAATTATTATTATTATTATTATTATTATTACTTTGGCCTTACGCAGTTCCCTTGTTTTTGCTATTATCCTGGAATGTCAGCAGTACGAGCGTTTCTTAATCTACGAAAGCACATGTCACACAACAATAGATTTTTGAATAACAGCGAAACACAAAAATCTGAACTCTACTACTTAAGTGTTGATCAAAGTTATCTTACGTATCGATGACGATTATACTCAAGGCGGTTTACAATGACACTTCTGAACTGTATCTAGTATAGGATGAAGTACACGATTGTTTGTGATGTCCAAAATTTTGCACATTTCATGCGTAAATGGAGTCTGAAAGAGATACGTGACATGATGAGGATCTATTTCATGTATTCATGTTGATGCTAATCAAGAAAACTACCAGTGGAACCCCTTTTTTGGCGAAGACGAATAATATTTCCTCCTAGGTTCTTCAAAGGTGTACCAGTCGAAAATTGCATCGCTGTCAAAAGTGCTCCCACTTCACGAAGACGTTCCATGGGGTTCGCTCCTTGGGGGACACTGATACGAAACTCAGTGGGTAAGAATAACATCCTATACTCGTTTCTTTGTCCGTCCGAAATATTCTGATTAGAATTCCTTCCACTAGTAGTATTCGCCATCGTGTTCCATCGCAATTCTGCTGTATCGCTCCACCTTGACATAGTAGCTTAAATAAAATCTAAAAGGCCTTGTCTGCTTTTAATAGAAACCCAGTGGAAACTTAGTAATTGTGGAAGTAATCCAGAAAGACAGTAACTTACTTAATGGACACGACATTCTCACCAACGTTACACATAGAAGCGTACATACTTGCATTATGGACAGGAGAATCACACGTTATTTATAACCTCTGTGGAAGAAGAGTTGTAGCGTAGAATCGTTCCCAGCTAATTAGGTGTTTCGAGGATAGTACGGTAGACTGACTTCACCTACAGTACCAGTTACTTCAAAGTGATGGCTTTGCCACAGGGGTATGACTTCACGTGTCGTCTACGAATATAGCAAAGTAGTTACTTGTGCCGTCAGAGTTCAAATATGGTTCAAATGGCTCTGAGCGCTATGGGACTTAACATCTGAGGTCATCAGTCCCCTAGTACGTAGAACTACTTAAACCTAACTAACCTAAGGACATCACACACATCCATGCCCGAGGCAGGATTCGAACCTGCGACCGCAGCAGTCGCGCGGTTCCGGACTGAAGCGCCTAGAACCATTCGGCCACCGCGGCCGGCCCGTCAGAGTCATTTCGCGAGCGGACTTTATACATTTTCTGCCACCTTGACTGTTCTCATGTCGCCATGGAATACATTACATCCACTGCATACGTAGAGATTCCTTATGCCGTTTCTTGTGTTTGATAACGAGTGTGTTACCGAAACTAATAGTTCAGCGAAGTTTACATTCTTTACCAGCTTACGGTAGCTCAATTAAAAACCATTTTAATAGTTTGAAACTGTATGTCACTGCTTTAGTAAAATCGTAAAGTTGGAATTATTGTTCGGAAGCATTTAAATTTTGTGTCACAGGTGAAAATGGCACAATTCATTCGGAAGTTTTATTATTTACTGAAGGTAAAATGTTCTGGGTTGTTAGGCCGCGTTATACAAAAGCAATAGACATTCCGACCCCGCTACTGGGTTCTTCCTCAGGATCTTGTCGTGTCCACGGTTAGTCACAAAGGTAATATAGCCCATTGTCATTGCTATCTCAAGTGTTACAGTCTGATTTTTGTTCTCATAATAATACTCTAGTAGACTATTTTAATAGAACTACTATTGCATATTTACTCGGTTTAATTTTAAGGCGATTCCTGATTGGAATTTCTCGTGCTGAAAAATGAGAGGGATCAATTTGTTCTACTTGCTAAAAAGCTTCATATAGCCAAGATCGCATAAATACTTGTTCATTTTCGGCAGGCTTTGCTGTACTCTTCTGATCTTTAAAAATGTTTGTTACAAAACTTGTTCATTGTGAGTTGCAAGCTCGTGCCTAGTTGTCTTATTAGATGGTAAAATGTAGCACATTATGCAAAGGCTTTTTAACGTGATTCTTGTTATGTATTTATTATATAAAAACAAAGGTATTCCTAAGTGATACTCTATAAACGAAGACTATTGACCGTTTCTTTCTATTCCTACCTACCAGAAATATCGAGGATATGAGGGACGCCTGTGCTTAGTTGAGCTTTCATCTTGCTACGTCACTAGGGTAACAGGACATCTGGTGCTTGAAAGCCGTAATAACCAACGAAATATTAGTACAGGGCCAAATGCGCGACTCCACTCACATTTCATCGGCCACCACCACTCTGGCCTCTAGCGAAGCTGCCTTATACTTGGTTACTCTCTTCCTCCCACAAACCAAGCCTCCAGCAAATATGTGTTCGAAGTCCAGAGGAGTTACTGGTGAGGTGTTACAGACTCATGAAATGAAAACATTTTTGAACGTAAATCCTGTTTTCTGGTGTAAAGGGCTAATAGATGTGGAACGAGTGATTTATTATTGTATTTTGCGTCTTTAGCTTTCGCCTAACACATATGCATAGTATGTAACTTTCATCTACAGCTAGATTTAAAGAAATTTGTGGCTTTGTGTTTTTGAAAGCGATGAGGACGTTGTGACAGTCATAAATCGGTATTTCCAGACCCTGCAGGATCGCACTTAGAGATAGAAAGACCTTGGACGAAGTACATTTATGTAATAAGAGACTACACCAAAAAGTAGATAAATTTTTGACCTAGAAATATTGCCTTCGTACAGCATTTAATATCTCATGTGGCCCTTGCCAGGATTCGATCCATATTCGTACAGAAATAGGTAATGTTTAAGGTTGAATAACAAGTTCACTGTTTTTGTTCTGCTGATTTTTATTTCAAACTAGATTTCGGTTTACTAGGCCATCTTCAGGAAACATCTGAGTAGCGTCAGCTAGTTCTTACGTAACCGAACAGTATAGGCAAAGATACAATTACTTTTATAGTGTGTTGTGCATCATTGTTTCTTAACATTGAAGTTGCACTTCAAACAATGGACAATGTTAAGCACAATAAATAATTAAACTGCACAATTTTGCAGCTTAAAAGGATATAGAGCTAAATTTTGTAATGTCTTGACATTGGCTGAGAAACTATTACACTGAACACTCTTCATTTATGTTGTACAACAAACATGTTCAACATTAAACATTAAAAGAAACATTATTAAAGTATTACAAGTTATATTGTTGAGGTCTGTGGGGTAAGAAAGAAAGGAATAGGAAATTAAAACACAATAGAATTTCCTTTAACATTGCGTATGTTAACCATGTACTGTGTTTAATATCGCCCATTGCAAAAAAATGTTATTTACAATCTAAAACATGTTTGTTGCACAACATAAATTACTAGCGCTCATGTACATAGTTCTTAACTAACGTCACTACCTCACAGTCTATAGCATCATAACCCTATAAGCGTAATACTGTGAGGTTATGTATTTAAATTTTTGTGTATAATACTTTCCATTACTTAAGATTTAGTTTACAGTGATCAAGAACATGTTTGTCGTACAACATAAATGAAGAGTGCCTAGTGTAACATTTTCTCAGCCAATGTCAAGACTTTACAAAATTTAGCATTATGTCCATTTAACCTGCAAGACTGTGCAGTATAATTATTTATTGTGCCTAATATTGTCCATTGTTTAAAGTGTAATTTCAATCTTAAGAAACAAGTTTGATGCACAAACCCTTTATGCAAGTGACTGTATTTTTGGGTATAATATTTGGTTATCTAAGATCTAGTTGACGCTACTCAGATGTTTCCTGAAGATGGTCTAATAAGCCGAAAACTAGTTAGAAATAAACAAAAGGCAGTAGGACAAAAACACCGTACTTGTTATTCAGTCCTACGTATGGAACAATTCTACTAAGAAGTAACGGAAGAATCCATAAAATAGACAACGTTGATTACCACCCACCAAATGCTTGTAGTCTGCATGGTTCTTGTCCCTTGGGGCAGTTGACCGGCTTTCGTTTTGCAGCAATAATACCCATGCATGACAAAGATTTTTTTTTAGTCCTTTTCGGCTTCTGATTAAATTTTGTGATATGGTAGACTCGTAAGAAACTGAAATACTTCTTCAAGCGAACAATTTAGTTTTGGATAGTAAATAAAAATAACGAAACTACATTAGAGCCTACCTTGAGCTAACAAGGTGCACTGCGATGGCGATTTCATCATATGGATTTTGAGCTGTGTAATAAGACACAGCTCATTGTTCTTGCAATAACTAAAACATCCAATATATATATATATATATATATATATATATATATATATATATATATACAGGGTGTTTCAAAAATGACCGGTATATTTGAAACGGCAATAAAAACTAAACGAGCAGCGATAGAAATACACCGTTTGTTGCAATATGCTTGGGACAACAGTACACTTTCAGGCGGACAAACTTTCGAAATTACAGCAGTTACATTTTTCAACAACAGATGGCGCTGCAAGTGATGTGAAAGATATAGAAGACAACGCAGTCTGTGGGTGCGCCATTCTGTACGTCGTCTTTCTGCTGTAAGCGTGTGCTGTTCACAACGTGCAAGTGTGCTGTAGACAACATGGTTTATTCCTTAGAACAGAGGATTTTTCTGGTGTTGGAATTCCACCGCCTAGAACACAGTGTTGTTGCAACAAGACGAAGTTTTCAACGGAGGTTTAATGTAACTAAAGGACCGAAAAGCGATACAATAAAGGATCTGTTTGAAAAATTTCAACGGACTGGGAACGTGACGGATGAACGTGCTGGAAAGGTAGGGCGACCGCGTACGGCAACCACAGAGGGCAACGCGCAGGTAGTGCAGCAGGTGATCCAACAGCGGCCTCGGGTTTCCGTTCGCCGTGTTGCAGCTGCGGTCCAAATGACGCCAACGTCCACGTATCATCTCATGCGCCAGAGTTTACACCTCTATCCATACAAAATTCAAACACGGCATTCGCTAACGATATAGTGCACAGGATTGATGACGGCGATATGCATGTGGGCAGCATTTGGTTTACTGACGAAGCTTATTTTTACCTGAACGGCTTCGTCAATAAACAGAACTGGCGCATATGGGGAACCGAAAAGCCCCATGTTGCAGTCCCATCGTCCCTGCATCCTCAAAAAGTACTGGTCTGGGCCGCCATTTCTTCCAAAGGAATCATTGGCCCATTTTTCAGATCCGAAACGATTACTGCATCACGCTATCTGGACATTCTTCGTGAATTTGTGGCGGTACAAACTGCCTTAGACGACACTGCGAACACCTCGTGGTTTATGCAAGATGGTGCCCGGCCACATCGCATGGCCGACGTCTTTAATTTCCTGAATGAATATTTCGATGATAGTGTGATTGCTTTGGGCTATCCGAAACATACAGGAGGCGGCGTGGATTGGCCTCCCTATTCGCCAGACATGAACCCCTGTGACTTCTTTCTGTGGGGACACTTGAAAGACCAGGTGTACCGCCAGAATCCAGAAACAATTGAACAGCTGAAGCAGTACATCTCATCTGCATGTGAAGCCATTCCGCCAGACACGTTGTCAAAGGTTTCGGGTAATTTCATTCAGAGACTACGCCATATTATTGCTACGCATGGTGGATATGTGGAAAATATCGTACTATAGAGTTTCCCAGACCGCAGCGCCATCTGTTGTTGAAAATTGTAACTACTGTAATTTCGAAAGTTTGTCTGCCTGAAAATGTACTGTTGTCCCAAGCATATTGCAACAAACGGTGTATTTCTATCGCTGCTCGTTTAGTTTTTATTGCCGTTTCAAATATACCGGTCATTTTTGAAACACCCTATATATATATATATATATATATATATATATATATATATATATATATTAGTGAGCAGGGTAGACAGCAGACTAGACAGTTCGACAATTCCATACTGCTCTTAGATGTGTTAAGAACTGACAAAGGACTAAGAAATGAGTGGCCAACTGATCCATTGTACTCAATGCACAGAGTGATGAGTGTGTGTGGAAATCTCACTTTATTCTCTCGACAAATTGGTACTGATTTGTTCTTATCTTCCTCCAACTTTTCGATGTTTTATTGTACTGCTACATCACTATAAGTAATAAATATATCCAAAGTTGCTCTTAGTTGCTTTTATTATGAACGAATATGAAAATAAAACTATGAAATACGATGCTACCCGTGCTGAAACATTGTCTGCTTCTCTAAGAGGAGCAATGAACTTAGCGTTTTCATTCACATGTCGGATCATAATTAACAGCGTCATATGGCCTAGTTCAAAAAGATTAAATAAAGCGAATTGGAGTGGGAGCACTGCTCGATAATAATAAGAATAATAATAGTAGAACTTCGATCAGCTTGCACAAGGATGTCCCAGACAACAAGCGACGTCTTTCTCAAGGAAACCATTCTATCATTCTGTGGAACGTATGATGAAGGGAAGCACGGAAACCCTAAATCTGGGTGGCAATACTGGGATTTGAATCTCACTTTTGCCGGATGCGAATGAAGGCATTAATTGTTAAGTCACGTCACTAAGTTACTGCCGGCCGAAATGGCCGCGCGGTTCTGGCGGTGCAGTCTGGAACCGCGAGACCGCTACGGTCGCAGGTTCGAATCCTGCCTCGGGCATGGATGTGTGTGATGTCCTTAGGTTAGTTAGGTTTAACTAGTTCTAAGTTCTAGGGGACTAATGACCTCAGCAGTTGAGTCCCATAGTGCTCAGAGCCACTAAGTTACTAAGTGCTGTATGGCAACAGCTGTAAGATATACAGGGATTGGACAAATATACGGCAACACCACGAGAAGTGCATACCTGGACATCATTGCACATACGTACCAGCTAAGCTCGCTGGTGGCGATTTTGTATTTGACCACGGGTGGGACCAGTGCGATGTCCTCAATATGTTGCAAACGTCAGTCGTGATCGGAACAGAATTCTTTGTAGTCGTGAGTGACTTATGCCGGAGCTAGTGAATTACAACATGTGGAATTTGTTGGTGAAGCATCCGAAGTGCTTGTTGTTTGTTGTTTCAAGAGGCATCTTATGGAAGATTTACAGGGAAGAAGCAGCCGAAGTGCTTGTTGTTTGTTGTTTCAAGAGGCATCTTATCGAAGGTTTACAGGGAAAGCGGAAAAACATCATCCTCTAAGTCACAACGCGGAAGGAAGTGTGTGTTAAGTGATCGTGGCAGAGGTCATTGAAGAGGACTTAATAAGTTGAGCACAACTGCAAAAATCACTGGTAGGGTGAATGTCGCATTCAAGAACCACGTCAGCACCAAAACAGCCCGGTGGCTGGAATTCGCTGGAATTCGGAAACCACACATCGGTGACGCAAATGTTCGTAACAGGAAAACGTGGTGCCGGAGTCAAAAAACATGGACTATGGAGCAATGGAAGGAAATCATTTGGACAGATGAGTCTTATTTCACACGGTTTCCAACTTCTCGCCGAGTATTCGTCTGGCGTACGCTGCCCTAAGACATCGATGCAGACTCCTTGCTGCCTGAAGGGAAACGTAGGGGGAGTCCGATGCTGATTGGGGCAGCAATAGCGTGGTATTCCATGGGACTCGTGGCTCCTCTGCATGGTCGCATTACTGTCAAGGACTGTGTGAGCATTCTGACTGATCAGGTCCATCCCATGATAAAATTTTTATTCCCAAATGGTGAAGCTATGTTTCAAGACGACAGTGTGTCTGCTCGAACAGCTCGCATTATCCAGGATTTGTTTTGTGAACACGAGGATGAACTTTCGCGTCTTCCGCGGCCAACGCAGTCACCAGATATCAGTATTATTGAGTCTTTGTGATCCATTTTGGAGAGAAGGGTGTGTGATCGCTATCCACCTCTATCATGAATACTTGCACTTGCCACTATTTTATAGTTAAAATGGTGTAACATTGACTTGAAAACCATACAGAACCCCCAGAATGTTTTGAATGCCAACGGTTTTCTTATAACGTAGTAAGCATGATAATGTGTTGTGTTTTTCCTGTTTCCATATTGTATTCCCACACGCAGCAGTTTCAATGTATTGAACAGATAATGGCGTATCCTACAGTCATTCTTCGGCCGCTTGAGAATTCTACGAGAGACTGACATTGTGTCACAGGCTCTGGTTCCTTTGTCCCACTAGTGACACTGTTGCTTCATGCTGAGGGCAGGGGGAAGTAATGATCTAGTGAATGATCATTAAAATCATGGAAAAGGTGTCCCGGATGGAAGAAATTACTGGCGTATCAATCGTGTTTAGGATAATTTGCTGTCGCAATAGATAAGTTATTATAATCTCCATCTTACCATTACAAATTTTGATCGTACGAAAACAGGTGTTCTTACTCACGCACTGACGCTGATGGGTCGTCAAATCGTAGGACACACACATACACACACTGTCAGACGCAAATAAAATAATGACAACACTCAATAAAGATTTTCTTCGAAGAAGTAAATCTTGTCTGCAATGCACAAACGTTAAACATATGTTCGTGGAGGTATGCAACTAATTGAAGGCAATTTTTTTATTGCCTTGCGCTTTTCGCTTCTTTCATTTGCACAAAATTTTCGGTGGTGGTTTACAGCGTTGTTAACCCATTTGTGTGGTCCATTAGTCTCCATGCTCCATGCTCCAGTTAGCATATTTCCCACGATCTTCCTCCCACCTTTGATTCAACACATCCCATACGTCACTTTCACTCTGCATTTGTATTCAACATGTGTGTGTTTTCGTTTTGTAGTGTTCATTGCATACGGTTCACATCTCACTTAGCTTCCAGTTCCCGCGACAACAATGGCTGTCCCGTCCTTCATACGCACGTGGCTGCTGTTACGGTCTTCCATCAGCCAACCCTGAAGCAGGTACTCCAGAACGGCGCACCGTGCATAGCCAGGCGCTGCATGCAAAATCTTGTCCTACAGCTGCTGCCCACCACCCCCGGTGCTGGATGCAAGTTTCTGCCACTTACTTTTGCACACAACAGACTTCTCTCTGCTGTCACCGAGGACCTCTCATAGCCTTGCTGTGGCACTACACATGGCTGTGTCGTAAGTTTCATACGTGTTCTGTCGTGGTGGAAACACACCACCAGCACCGGCACCAACTGCCAAGCGAAGGAGGACTGAACCCTGTGCCTTAAATCTCCAATTCACAGTTCAATGGTCATTACAGTTTATACCTCTAAATGTTGTTATTAATAGATATTTTCACGACCTAAGTAATTATTTTGGGATTCATTAATTTCGTAGTCAAAAGGTACAATGCTTTGACGAGCTATACAGCTTTGCATTTCTCTACATTAAGAGCTAGTTTCAGTCTTTACACTAGTTTGATATTTTTGAGAGACCATAATGAACATCAACATAAATTTTAGCTGACTGAATTTGCTCATAGATATCTGAATCATCTGTGAAAAGCGTGAAATCGCTACTAATACTATTCGCTGTGTCATTAATGAATAACATGAACAGCAACGGTCCTCTTAAACATCAGTGGGGCACACAAGATATTACACTCCTGGAAATTGAAATAAGAACACCGTGAATTCATTGTCCCAGGAAGGGGAAACTTTATTGACACATTCCTGGGGTCAGATACATCACATGATCACACTGACAGAACCACAGGCACATAGACACAGGCAACAGAGCATGCACAATGTCGGCACTAGTACAGTGTATATCCACCTTTCGCAGCAATGCAGGCTGCTATTCTCCCATGGAGACGATCGTAGAGATGCTAGATGTAGTCCTGTGGAACGGCTTGCCATGCCATTTGCACCTGGCGCCTCAGTTGGACCAGCGTTCGTGCTGGACGTACAGACCGCGTGAGACGACGCTTCATCCAGTCCCAAACATGCTCAATGGGGGACAGATCCGGAGATCTTGCTGGCCAGGGTAGTTGACTTACACCTTCTAGAGCACGTTGGGTGGCACGGGATACATGCGGACGTGCACTGTCCTGTTGGAACAGCAAGTTCCCTTGCCGGTCTAGGAATGGTAGAACGATGGGTTCGATGACGGTTTGGATGTACTATTCAGTGTCCCCTCGACGATCACCAGTGGTGTACGGCCAGTGTAGGAGATCGCTCCCCACACCATGATGCCGGGTGTTGGCCCTGTGTGCCTCGGTCGTATGCAGTCCTGATTGTGGCGCTCACCTGCACGGCGCCAAACACGCGTACGACCATCAGTGGCACCAAGGCAGAAGCGACTCTCATCGCTGAAGACGACACGTCTCCATTCGTCCCTCCATTCACGCCTGTCGCGACACCACTGGAGGCGGGCTGCACGATGTTGGGGCGTGAGCGGAAGACGGCCTAACGGTGTGCGGGACCGTAGCCCAGCTTCATGGAGACGGTTGCGAATGGTCCTCGCCGATACCCCAGGAGCAACAGTGTCCCTAATTTGCTGGGAAGTGGCGGTGCGGTCCCCTACGGCACTACGTAGGATCCTACGGTCTTGGCGTGCATCCGTGCGTCGCTGCGGTCCGGTCCCAGGTCGACGGGCACGTGCACCTTCCGCCGACCACTGGCGACAACGTCGATGTACTGTGGAGACCTCACGCCCCACGTGTTGAGCAATTCGGCGGTACGTCCACCCGGCCTCCCGCATGCCCACTATACGCCCTCGCTCAAAGTCCGTCAACTGCACATACGGTTCACGTCCACGCTGTCGCGGCATGCTACCAGTGTTAAAGACTGCGATGGAGCTCCGTATGCCACGGCAAACTGGCTGACACTGACGGCGGCGGTGCACAAATGCTGCGCAGCTAGCGCCATTCGACGGCCAACACCGCGGTTCCTGGTGTGTCCGCTGTGCCGTACGTGTGATCATTGCTTGTACAGCCCTCTCGCAGTGTCCGGAGCAAGTATGGTGGGTCTGACACACCGGTGTCAATGTGTTCTTTTTTCAATTTCCAGGAGTGTAATTCAGTATCTGTAGACGATTGTCGATCCTGGAAAAAGTGGTGGCCTAAACTGTTGGAAGAAGTCCGAGCCTGTCGCCAAACAGGTTACATATCGTACAGGAAAATATTTTCTCTAGGAGTCGATATGGTACTGAATTAAAAGCTTTTAGCACTGACTAACTGAGGATATCATGTGTTAAGGGCACTAGTTGAACTTAGGACGCTCGATGAATTCGGAACCTATCCTGATTTCCATGGAGAACAAAATTTTTATTTTTATTAGATCGTAATGTTTGAATTCAGAATATGTTTTTTTCACGTACTCTGTAACAAACAAGAATGTGTGACGTAGGCCAGCAGTTCTGTGGAGCCTTCTTTGTAAGTTTGTATGACTTATGCTGCCTTCCAATCACACAGAACACATCACCACATCATTATTCGAGTGATCTGCGGAAAATTACGGTTAAGAGTAAAGCTAAACCATTGAAAATACTATATAGAATATCATAGTAACACCACCAACCTTGGGGCGATGTTCAGGTTTGGCAGTTAAAGCAACATTTTATCACTGTTAGCGCTAATTTCTGTATCATCTTAGCAGCGATGCGGCATAGAATGTTGGCAACATCCCTTGATTTTCCATTGTGAAACGAATTTTCTTATCTATACTCCGCAAGCCATCTTACGATGTGCGGCGAAGGGTACGTAGTTTATCACTGTACTTCCCCTTTTCCTGTTCCAACCGTGGACGGTTCGCGGGACGCCTCCGTGCGGGCTCCACCCTCTGAGGGGGAAAAAAAAAGATCGTATGTGGTTGATGGATCGGCAGCCGAGTTGCAAGTCTTTTCAGTTGATGCTACATAGGATGACCTGCGTGTCGATGATGATGTTTAAGTGATGATCACGACAATACCCAGTCCCCGTACGAAGAAAATCTCCGAGCCGGCAGACTGGTGCATGGCAGTCAGACATGCTGATACTAAGCGTCAAATACCTCTATTTTTGTCTTATTGATGTTTTTGTGAGATGTTCCTAGGAGGAAGCACTATATTGGTTGACTCCTCTAAGAAAGTACGCTCTCGGAATATTAACAGTAGAGAAGGCAGCCAAACGCCTCTCTTGCAGTGAATCCTACTGGAGTTAGATGAGGATCACCGTGATGCTTTGGCGCATACTAAATGAACCTGTAACCTAACATGCTGCTCTTCATCTACCAGATGAGTAATATTCAAGTACTGGCCGAACGAGTATTTTGTAAGCTATTTAGGCCGGCCGGAGTGGCCGTGCGGTTCTAGGCGCTTCAGTCTGGAACCGCGCGACCACTACGGTCGCAGGTTCGATTCCTGCCTCGGGCATGGATGTGTGTGATGTCTTTAGGTTAGTTAGGTTTAAGTAGTTCTGAGTTCTATTGGACTGATGACCACAGATGTTAAGTCCCATAGTGCTCAGAGCCATTTTTTTTGTAAGCTACTTACTTTAATGATGGACTACATTTCTGAAGATTCTCCTGTGAATCTTAGTCTGGTGTCAGCCTCACCGCGATTCCAGGTCAAATCGCTCCACACGCATGTTCCTAGATATTTTATGAAGCTTGCAGTGACTGTTTTGCAATCGTGTGATCACACATAAAGGGTCTTTCTGTAGTCACAATTCATTACATTTTCTTATTTTGAGGGTTAATTGCCACTCGCTGCATCACGATTCGATCCTCTGCACGTCATCCTGCAATTCAGTTTTGCAGCATAGCAACTTCTCTGTATACAACAGCCTCGTCTGCGAAATGCCTAATGGAACGTCAGATCTCATCTAATAGGTCATTTACATGTATTGTGAAAAGTAATGGCTCTATAATACTCGCTTGGTGTATGCTCGTCGTTGCTTTTACGTCGGAAGACTTATCTCCGTCGAGGATTACGTGCTTTATTCTGCTTGCCCGAAAATCGTCAGGCTTCCTGCAGCACACCTGACCTATAAAGGGAGCTCCCGGCATTTCTCCACCCGTCAGCGGAGGTCGAGAAATCGGCATGCAAGATCGTCACTGAATTGTAAGCGCCTTCGGTTCATACCTTCCACTCTACAAACCATTGGACCACGATCTGTTCTGATAACGATATTACAAAACGGTAGCTCTGCATGCACCCCGCGAGCAATCTCTCTTTACCAAATGACCTAGCCGCTGTATAAACTGAAGATGGCCTCAACCCAGGGGGCAGGAGCCACTCGTGGCGACGTGAGCCACGATTTGCAGCCAGGTGCACCCAGTGCGTTCAATCCTTGCCGGTGGAGCCTCCTCCACACATCAGACAACATCCCTGATAAGCAAGTAGAGTGGACAGTGGCCTTCTTTGGAGTCCAGTCCACTATTTACACTAAGGGCTCCATTACCTGCCTAACATTGGAACTCCCAGTGGCAAGATTTCCCACCTCTGTTCCTGTCCGGAGCGCAGGAAAATCGGCCCCATTCCCAACAGGCGAGACAACCCGTGCTGGCTCAGTTGTACTTTCAGCAGTTGGAACCACCTAAAACCTGTTTTCGAGGCGTAACAGGGCAGCCTGGCTGTCGACACCCACTTTAGCCTCCCTCCCAGAGACTCACGACCCCGCTGTCAGGCAACTAGCGACCAGCTGAGACGTGTGAATCTAGAGGCGCGGTAGCATAAGAGATCCCAGGCGGCGCCAGAGGCTGCAGAGGTGCCAAAGCATTCATCTCAGATCCTCCGATGGCACCACAGGGCAGGGCCAACACAGCTGTTTATGTTTAGTGGCCAATTCCCTCTACATCCGCGGAGAAGACAGAATTCAACATTTCGGCATTTGATTCCCTCTTTTCTGTTTTATTTCCTGTCTCATACACAAGTGTCTGGTCACTTAATTTTGCGCTACTGGCAGACTTTCTCTTTCCGCTCCCCATTTGGAAGTCACTGATCTCCATATCTTCGGATCACTGAAGTAGTACGTGTTCAGTCTTTAAATCAGAGCATATCATGACGCTCGGCACCGCTACCAGATTGTCGATAATTAGGCATGGCACCCGTTTCTCCTAGATAGATCGTAGCATTGGTCTAGTAAGGAAACGAATATTTTGAATAGCGTGGTAACTAAGTTGAAGTACAGATAACACACAAATCAAAATGGTTCAGTGTAATTGGAAGAACGTACGCTATGAGGGGTCTGCAATTACGCTTTTCAAAGACCATTCAGGACAAAGGAAATCCAGAAACGACACCTTGCTTATATTGCCGACTCGGTTTCCTTTGACATCTCAACCTGTTGATCATGGCTTCTGCTTATCAACAACTTAGAATCACATTAACAATCTAGTTTACTTCACTGAAAGATGTCCTGTTTTTAGTTATAATTCTCAGTTCTGATCGCTTATATGAACACATAACACAGTGCTGTTGAATTCTTGTACTTCGTTATTAGACGTAACACTTTAGGAAGTAGGACGTCAAATAGTCAGCTGGGAGCTTCTGCTGTCGACTGCTGCTCAGAGGAATCTGCATCCCCCGCCCCCTTGCTCGCCGCCCCACGCCTGCCGCCCCGCCCCCAAAAATCCCCATCCTTACACACAGATACATATGTACAAACACGTATGCACTCACACACACACACACACACACACACACACACACACACACACACACACACACCACGCACGGACGCATGAACACAGGAAGTTCGATGAGAGCTGGTGAGAGTTGGGTGAGGCTGAGAGCGAGATAAAATCACGGTGACTCGTTGTTTCCTTAACAACTCGCTATACGCTATGTAGCTCTATTTTTCTTCACAGGAGAAAGCCTGTATCACAATATCTGCGACGTTGTTTTTGAATCCATATGCCTCATTTAATTCGAATACACCCCTTCGGAGTATTAGATTATAGGCGTGTCAGTGTGAGGTTAGGTATGTGGATATCAAGAGTGCTCGAAACGTATCACTAACGTTTCTCTTCCTTAAAAATAAATTCATGTGACAGGGATCGTTGGGAGATCTCCAACCTGACTGTAGAGTTTTTCTTTGTTTTCCGTTCGTACCTTGGTATCCTCTTCCCATCGACAACACTAAACTTGGTCGCCTTATTCAGATTTGGTGTGCACCAAGAAGAAATGTGATGTGATTTGAGCACCACAAACGTGGATCACTCTGAATATGACGCGCAATCAGACTCCAGTGTTTCAGCAGATACTCTAGCGTTGAGATCCAGTGTTACGAGCTGCGCATTAGGCAGATTATTACGGTATTTTGCAGTGTACTATCAAGGCCTGTGTGTGTCGGAATCCGTTCTTCGACCCTTTCACGAGCTCAGCTCAGGTTGAAATTTGCAGCTAGTACGTGGTATCTAAATAGTAGCAACTCCACTAAAATCAGTTTTATTCTCATGGTACGAAGAATATTTTTTCGATTACGTCAGTAATACGAACTTTCTCACAGATAAGTGATGGAAACCCAATACACGAAGGGACTCCGAAATACCTTGGATATCAGACTGTCGTTATTATAGGAAAAAGCACTGTCTTTTAACACACGTTGTACGCAAACGGCTGTCATGACACAATGAAACAATTTCAAAAAATTGCATCTCTAGAAAAGGTGGTAATTTAAATTATACTGTTCAAGAATTGCTTGATGTTATATCTAAGGGCAACAAGATGACTCAAAACTGTGCTGCAATGATTCATGGATTGACACAAGGGTTGCATATATGTGTCGAAAGGTCGCAAGGATGAAGCACGGACACACGCAAATCAAAACGTGCGGGTGGATACTACGTTTCTTCCTGGCTGCTGACTTCGCAGATCTTTGTACTGCTCCACTGAAGAATCAGACGTCCAAGTTTCAACTTTCAACAGGTCTTCCCGCAAGGAGTCCCTCGACAAGGAGTGCCCCTCCCTGGAGATAACGTCCTGTACGTACGGAATTTGGCGCGCGTTGGGCACACCTGGTACACACCTCAGCTCCACTCTGGTTCTCAAGGTTGCGTGACTACGCGATGTCTGCCGTTGTCCGGTTTCGTTTGTTGTCTTTCGTTTATGAAGGCACCTAGCTAAACAAGCAGCTCGTGTAGGATTACGTGTGGCTCACTGTGCGTGTGTTTTCTGAAGGTCAGTGACCAACTAAAGAAAGGACCTCATTTCGGCAACGCCGGGGAAGGAAATCGCCCGTGGTTAATTTCAAGAATTCAATAATTTAGAGAAAACACGGAACATAAGCAAAAGTCATAAGAGTATGGATCTGGAAAGGCTTAGTGGCTGAGTTGTAGGTCGGTCATCTATGACTACTGTGGGATCTTAATAAGAGCCGGGATACAGAATTTCCTTAACCAGAATGTGGATGTATTTTGAACTGTACTCCTGCTGAATTTGGACCCAGTACGTTAACCACTCCACCGACAGGATTTACTCTTTGCAAATTACAATACTTTCTTTTCTTTGTTTCGGAACTTCAATTTCTTATTGTTGTTATACTCTGGTTCGAATCCAAACAAAGTCGCCAGTCTTTTTGATGATTTCATGATACATACCGAAATAATGAAGTAGTGTTCCTCTCTTCCCCTAATCGCCCTGTTTCGAGTGTGAATCTGTGTATTGTGCATGAACGTGCAGAATGCTTGTACAGTGTATTGTTACGTTTGTATTGTTACGAATGAGCGTAAAAGGAAGAGAATGGCGAGGATGAAACCCATTACTGGCATGTAGCCTATAATTCTCGAAAAGCATTAAAATAACTGCTGGATGAACGTTGGCATTGTTTTCTTCATCCTCGACACACTGTCAGGTATCGTTAATAATACTTGGAAACGTCCCATGCCCAGTGTTGCTGTTACTTCTTATTCCTTGTCACTTCTCTGAAAACTAATTCACCTGGTTACTGAAACAATATTAGGGAAATGTAATTATTTCGGGAAGGCAAGCTGTGAATTTCTTAAACACACCCTTATTTTAATTTTATATTGAATTTTGTAATTCTTCCACGACTCTATTCTTGTGTTAAATAGCAAGAACGGCTGCAATGTGGGAAATCACCAATAAGAATGTAATCACAACACAGAGATTCAACTTCTGAATGTTTGTGGAAGCGCAACAGTGCATTTTGGACCACACTATTCTCTTGTCATTGTCCTGGTAGGGGAGGTGTACCATTGTTTTCTTGAGAAC
This sequence comes from Schistocerca americana, assembly GCF_021461395.2. Lineage (NCBI taxonomy): Eukaryota > Metazoa > Arthropoda > Insecta > Orthoptera > Acrididae > Schistocerca > Schistocerca americana. The sequence goes on from NC_060120.1 coordinate 602,916,714, forward strand.
TGTGTAAGATTTGTCAAATTTATGTGTTTTGGACAAGCAAAAAGTGAGGATAGACTGAACTGTGTTGCACTTCGAGCGAAGTACATCTGTACACAAAGTGGAAGGTTAGGATGTAATGTTCTGTCGACGACGAGATAGTTTAAGACTGGGTAGTAACTGGGATTGAACAAGGATGGGTAAGAAAATCGACCGTGTCCGTGTGAAAAGAACCTTTTTGCCAGCTGCCACGCGTGGAAAGGCTACACCTGAACGACCGGCCGGAGGTCTGAACCGTTCTCCTCCGTACAGCGAGTTCATTGTCGTAACCACTGTATTGTTTCGTTCAGTTTTTCTACACGAGGCAAATGAAAACTGAAACACTATAGCCTATCAAAGTGCTCTTTATTCTCATGTATGGAAAAGTTAAGCTAAAGAATAAGAAACAAATACAACATGTACGTAGCTTATTTCAAGGAGATCTAAAACGGACTGTTGAAAATACTTCGCTTGTTGATGGTCGGTATTGTGACTATCTTGTAACGAATGACACCCGTTGTCACCGTGCCGTTTGTTCTTCTCGACGAGCGCTAAAGCCGCCTCCGAGCTTAACGTCGACAACTGATGAATGGATGGGCACCGACAGCGTCACGTGCCCTCATTCCATGAGACACGGCGGAGAGGTTTGGGATTTAACCCACGACATCGGTGCACAGGTGGCTAACCCGGAACTGCAGGGCACCAACGATAAAAACAGTGTAAACACATCCAGACAAAAAATAACATGTTATGAGATATGTCTCCCAACAAATGGTATTAGCAGAGACTTCAGACTGTGGATAATGTGGTCATCATGTGAAACGTGAACAAAATTCTATTTCAACATTTTAAATTGTATCCTGATGTTTGGAGACAACTGGTGTTAACTACAGCGAACTGTGTTATACTTTACTGAACGTGGAACTTATTACCTTTCATTGCAAAAATAATGATTCCTGTATAGGAAGTTTCACATCATTGAAGTGCTCAGTTTCAGATTGCAAATGGTAAGTACAGGAGCTGAAATTGAACTTCATCTATCTTAGAACTGCCTTCTAACTGTGCGCAGGTATATGTGAATCTTACAACAAGCCAATAACGCGTTGTGTTGGGTGCCCACAAGCACGTATAGACGCACATGCTCAACTTAATGACACAGATACAGGAGATTCGCATACAATTTATTAAGTCTTGTGAATTAATTACAACGTGAATATATAGTATCGCTTTTTGTGAGCTGCTTTTCCTCAACACGAGAAGGATTTTTGAAGTCACGATTATATAAATTATAGTGAGCGTCTTTCTCAGTCTCCATATCGAAATTATGCGGAGAGGACGCTTGACATGACTTGCAGAATTTAATAAAATGCTCTTTGCGTAAACTTCGTTCTGGGTGAGATGGCATGCTGTTTTGAGCTTTCTACTGGAGAGGGGTACAAATGTCTTTCCTACCACCCTACTTTAGGTTTCTTGAGGTTTTACTAGATTAATTCAGGCTTAATTCAGAATGGCATATGCATCAAACAGAAAATTCCTCTTGCACAACCGAGAAATGTGCTGTAATGAGTCGTTTTATCTGGACTCGACTTTTATGTCTCAGGAAGTGCTTTAGATTCAAAATGTGGTTTTCGTTATACTGAGAAAAATAGAAGTCAAGAGGTAGGTTTCGTGGAGTACCAAACCAGCTACGTGTTGACATCTATACGAAGGCAATAAAGCTGTAATATAAGCGTAGGCTTCCGTGGCAGTTGTCACTGCCAATAAAATTCTTCCGCGCTGTTGACCGCATTGCCAGTATACAAAATTACCCGACGTTTCGGACACTATTGCAAGTGGCCGAATCGTCATACAATTTTATATACTGACAATGCGGACAACAGCCATGAAGAATTTTATTGACAGTAAAGCTATAATGTTTGAAAATCCTGGTTACACGAATGACAATAGAAAACCGAAAGAGACAACTCCGTTGTGTATCAGAGGCAATAACAGTTCACCTATGTTTACCACTATACAGTCAATGAAACCACGATTTGATATTTGTGATAGCTATAGATAAGCTTCAAATCTCATGACTGATAATTTTTTTCTTCAATAATAAACGGAAGAACGGAAATCATGTTTAAATATGTGTGAATTCCTAAGTGACCAAACTGCTGAGGTCATAGGTCCCTAACCTACATAAACTAGCTTAAGGTAAGAACAACACAGACACCCATGCCTGGGGGAGGACTCGGACCTCCAGCGGGAGGGGCCGCGCAAACCGTGACATGACGCCTTAAACTGCGCGGCCAGTCGGCGCGGCGGGAAATAATCTTCAGTAGAACGTGGATAAACTGAAGAAACAGACGAGAACCTGCAATATCTCTAAAAGTCCAGCGTGTGATCTAAAAAATGAAACAAAAAACAAATGTTCAACTCAGAGACTTGTAAGATGGGTTGTCTACCCAACTAGCAATTAAGTAACAAAAGGAAAATACATTGCGGGAATAAAGGAAGTAACATATACGAACGACAAAAGCGCTAAGTATATAGCAGAAAATGTGGCCTCTCACAAGGTCTTTGCAAGGTTTTTTTGTGCATCGTCATGTTACCAGTAGATTACCGTGATGTAATGTGCGTAGGATCCACCAAATGTTTTGGACTTGGATCCCTAAGGCCGTGCGGTTAAAGGCGCTTCAGTCTGGAACCGCGTGACAGCTACGGTCGCAGGTTCGCATCCTGCCTCGGGCATGGATGTGTGTGATGTCCTTAGATTGGTTAGCTTTAATTAGTTCTAAGTTCTAGGCGACTGATGACCTCAGAAGTTAAGTCGCATAGTGCTCAGAGCCATTTGAACCATTTTTTTTTTGGATCCCTAGGTCCGGTGATTTTGATTCATTGATGTATCACCATTTAGCAGCTTATTGGTTTAGTCTGAGAACGAACGTTGGGTTCCATGTTCCGGGTTATTATTTATTATGACTCAGTTACGTGAGTAAAATTTTCTCTGTTTCACTGGTTTTAAAACTATTTTTTAATTTTTTATTTCTTTTGACGGGTGTTTTAAGGCCTGTTACCCTTTCATGATTCATTGTTATACGGATGTCGCCTGAGGATGTGGTTTTCAGAGCCAGAAAGTCGGTTGTGATTTGGTAATAAAAAGATTAAATACACCTAAAGCGGCTTCTCAATGCCCAAGGTGCTAACTGAATAGCCCTTGCAGGCGAAATTAGAACTTAGAAGGAATGGATTTAGCGGATAAACCAACTAACACATAATTTGGCCTGGCGGTAAACGAAGGAGAGTGGAAACAACTTGAAAGTAATAGAAAGGAGATTAATGATATGGAACTGATGAAGTTTCTGAAATTGTGTGCTCTGAGTGTATTAGCTTTGTACCGAGCGTGATGACATAGTGTCTGAGGCACTGGATCGGCATCTGGGAGAAGGAATGAGGTCTCTTTCTCGATTGGCTCTTGCTATGTAAGTTCACCTTGGCTTTTCCTTGTCGGTTCAAGTGCTCTCTGAATGGTTCATCTACAGTTCATGAATTTCCAGCATCTTGCCACGGAAAGCAGAAGTATATAAATATTTACAAATTAATCATATTTAGCTAGCTAAATAATAGCCTTTGATGACTGATAAAACTATTAATTTTCCTCCTCACCACGGAATGAAACAAAATATCAACCATGAGAGAAGTAGGAAAAAAGAAGCAGAAACTGAAACAGTAAAATAGATGAAAACATAATAAAAATGTACTAGAAAGAATAAGTAAGGAAAACATTTGGGTAGCCTTAGAGAGAAGATGGAGGGGAGGGGGGGTTAGAGAGTCATCTCCCAAGACACTCGTGGGTACTTGGCATTGGGGAGGACAGCAGAGGGGAAAATTTAAAAGGCAGTAAAACAGAATATGTATTACTACGTCGAAAAGGATGAATGTGGTTTTTATTTGCAGCGACGACAAGATTAGCACGTCATTTGAAAGTGTGGAAGGAGTCATTAAATCAATAGCAAACTTCAGAATGCGACAGAAATATTTTAAACAGTGTTCATCAATGTTAAAGACATTCATTTTGACGATGGAATGGTCATCAAAGCGTGTGTTGGAGTTTAAAATAAAGAATGAATGATGCGGAAAATCTATGTACCTTTTGTATTAATGAGATGTAAACTAAAATTGTGCGGCCTACAGAGAGCCGAACTCGAATATGTTATTTGAACGTACAGCTTGCAGCCGTCTGTCGGCGAGCGAGGTCATGCAGCGGCACGGCACAGGGCCAGCATTCGGCAGGACGGCGCTCCAAAATACAGTCCGCCAGTGCATGTTTAGATGTTTCATGTCTTCCATAGCATCCTCAAGATAAATTTTGGGATGGTTCTTATGATATCTTCCCCAATCCGAGTCTGTGTTGCGTTTCTAACAATGTCGTTGTCGACGGGACGTTAAAAATTAATCTGATTTGAAACTTACTGGCAGTTTAAAGCTGTGTCCCGGATCGCGACTCGAACCTGGGACATTTGCCTTCCGTACAGGTGCTACCAACTGAGCTTCCCGAGCATAATTCATGATCCGTCCTCACAAATTTCCTTCTGCCAGCAGATCTCCTAGCTTCTGAACTTCACAGAAGTTTCCCACCAATCTTCCGGGTCTAACACTCCTGGAAGAAAGAATATTGTGGAGACATGGCTTAGGCACAACCTGGGGGATTGTGTCCAAACTGAATTTACATTCTGCAGCTGAGTGTGCGCTGATATGAAACTTCTCAGGTTCGAGGACCGGTCCGGTAGATAACCTTAATTTGCCAGGAAGTTTCATATCAGCGGACACTCCACTGCAGAGTGAAAATCCATTCTGGAAACCAATCTAATTTCATTTTTCCTTCTGTCGATAAGTCTTACTCGAATGGCGCGCTGGAAGGAGTGTTGTGCGCCTGAAACGAGTATTCGGTTTTGAGTACTGGTCCAGAAAACAATTTGAACTTGTCACCTTCTGTCATCACAGATTCAACTACACAAAGAACAGAAGTTTCTCCACTCTGCCGTGAACACTAAATTGAAATTGTGGGAAGCGACTGTAATGGACTGTTGGAATAACACACCGACGGGAAGAGCCTATAGAAGTAACTAATGGGGAAGATCAAGGAGGTGACGCCACCCTCAGCGTGAACTGACGCAACCCTCAGCGTCAGTTGCATTAGTGAAGCTATGCTGTTATGGATCTAGATTACGAGTTTCAAATGATAGCGTGTAGTCCATTTACTGAGTGCAAATACTCTTGCTACTTTGTTTCAGGCTTAACGTGATAGTACCAAGTACAGTTAAGTCGTAGGATGTTTTTGTTCAACAAGCCTATCTGTGAACAGCATGTAGTCCACTGTGACATTCTGTAAGCATCTAAGTAGTGATTTGCTATCAGCCAGCAATTTAATATCATGCGAGTGAAATTTTGAGAAAAGCATAACATTTATTGATACATGTGGCAAACGTGATTGGTTTAGTAACACACTGTACCTTGAATATTTTTTTAAAAAAATAAGGTTGTATCATGACGTAAAGAATAACTGAACACTGAACCTCTTCGTTCATTGCTTGTGGTTCCAGATAGAAGAATGCACCAGTGTTTATGGGGAAGGATGAATGAAAACAGGAAATTCAGAGAAATGAGGGGCGGGTACTGATAATGTCATCGAATTTCTATATCCTTTTGCTACATGTCTGCGTTCATTGCTCAAAACGATAAGCAGACGCTACGATAAGATAATCAATTTGTACCGTGACCTTCAGTGCCATTATGCATTGGCATTTCAACTATATTTCCATTTTATGCCAAACTAGGAGTAACTCCGAGAGGCTAGTAGGTTTCCATTTTGAAATGCATGTTGTCCACTAACGTGGACGTTTACTTATATGCTTGCAGCTCGTAAACTATCTTCGTGACAAAAGCGACCAAGGAAAAATAAATATGAAATTGGATTGAAAGCCGAAATATTGGTAATTTAGCTTTAAAGGCCTTGCTGTTTTCCATGTAAAATGAAATTTTTTCATACAAATCCGATCATTAGACCCTGAGATCGTCTATTTATAATTCGTGTGACTTTTTGGTTTATGTGTCGCACGAATTCTTTTTATGTCCTGTTCACTTTAGGGATGAGCAGCTCCTTTGTACTCTAGCTGATATTTGAATGTATTTTCACGTTACGAGATGAATACTTTACTTTATTTATAGCACAAAAGAGAGGTTGTAGTACTTTCATTCGTTATGGCCTATAAAACATCGAGAACATAAAAGTTTCACCCGAAAAGCAAATCTCAAACAAAATCAGGATACAAGTGTTTATAATAGTAAATTGTAAAATCGAAAAACGGCATCATGTGGCTGTAATTACAAAAGAAAGCAACCTACAAGTGCATTAAGGAAGAAATCGAAAGTGAAACTTAATTCTTAAAGTTTCTGAAAGATTAAAACTATGTGTGGAGTGTGAATCGAGTCAGACTTGAGGAATGTATTCACTTGTTTCTCTTAATTTTATTGTAATTTGCATTCTATTGTATAAAGTACTGAAACAGGTCACTGATAATTCGGTATTTTAAAGTTCCTGAAAAGTGTTTTGTCTAGTATATGTGCATTTAATAAATGGCTTCAAGGTTGATTAATCTTAGCATTACTGGCATACAGCAATCGTTAGGTGTTTGCCATCCTTTACTAGAAGGACAGCAGAAAATAAAGGACTGGCGGCACGAGAAAGACACCTTGGGCTATACAGGATAATTTCCAAAGTTTCGGTTCTTGCCACCGAGTTAATTTTGGTGTTATCGTACAACGCTTCTAGAACTTTCCGAGTTGTCTTCTTAAATTGCTGAGCGCAACTGAACAAGCTGTGCGCTGCCGTCTGTAACTCTGCCTTCTGGGGCTAACAGCGGTGAGGCTGAGTGTGGCCTCACCTGTGTGCGTCATATTATATACTAAGACGCCAGGTTCGTCTAGCAGGCACCGAACTTCTGGGAGCGAGTAATTAATTAGACAGTAGGCTAAGCTAATTCGTATGGATGGAGGTTTTAATTTACGTAGTTGAGAAATCTGGCGGTCAATTATGAGACAGGCGGAATAGCCTCAAACTTAAAGAACACTGTAATAACCCTAGTACTGAAGGAGGCAGCTTCTGATATATTTGAGTACTACCTAACCATCAATTTAAGAAGTATCAGAGTGATAACATTAATTATTACTTACAAGAGAAAGGAAAGACCGATAGAAGCTGACCCTGAGCAAGATCAGTTTGTGTCCTGGGGAATACACAAAACAATGCTTACCCTACGATCTTTCTTAGAAGTGTTACGGGAATTGTAGTTTTCAATAAAATTTTTGACAATTCTGGCTGGATTTACACTATCTGAAATCCTGAAGGTAGTAAATACAGATATTACACAGAGGTTATAAGACGCAAAGGACATGAAGCGGAAGCAGTAGTTGAGAAGGGACTTGGACAGGTTTGTAGCCTGTGCTTTAATTCATTCAGTCTGTTCACTTAGCAAGGAGCGAAGTTCATGGGAGCTAAACTTTAAGGTATGCCGATAACATCGTGATGGTGTCACGGACCGTTAAGAGCTAGAGAGATCTAGTCAAAGCATCTTGTAGTGTTTTGAAAAGCCGTTATCAGATGAAAACAACGATGGCGGGATATAGAAGAATTAAGTCAAATAAATGATCCTGACGGGATTAGATTAGGTTATGAGATACTGAAGGTAGTAGATGAGATTTGCTATTTGGCAGCAAAATGACTGACGATGGCAGAACTAAATAGGGTATAAAAAGCATACTCGCAGTAGCAAGGAAAACTTTCCTGAAAAATAGAAGTATGTAAAAGCAAGTGTTAGAAACTTTTTTCGAAGATATTTTTCTGGAGTACAGCCATGGGCGGAAGTGAAACGTGAATGATAAACAGTAAATACAAGAAGAGCATAGAAGCTTTGGAGCTGTGGCTTTACAGAAGAATGGTGAAGGTACGACTAGATAATGAATGAGGTGGCACGGAACCATTTCGGTGAGAAAAGATCTTTACATCTACATCTACATTTACATGATTACTCTGCAATTCACATTTAAGTGCTTGGCAGAGGGTTCATCGAACCACAATCATACTATCTCTCTACCATTCCACTCCCGAACAGCGCGCGGGAAAAACGAACACCTAAACCTTTCTGTTCGAGCTCTGACTTATCTTATTTTATTTTGATGATCATTCCTACCTATGTAGGTTGGGCTCAACAAAATATTTTCGCATTCGGAAGAGAAAGTTGGTGACTGAAATTTCGTAAATAGATCTCGCCGCGACGAAAAACGTCTTTGCTTTAATGACTTCCATCCCAACTCGCGTATCATATCTGCCACACTCTCTCCCCTATTACGTGATAATACAAAACGAGCTGCACTTTTTATGTACAATTTGACTAAAAGAAGGATATGTTCGTAAGGCACATCGTGAATCTTCACGACTATTTAATCGGTAATGGAGGTAAGCGTCGGGGAAAAAAAAAAAAAAAAAAAAAAAAAGCAGAATTAGACCTACAGTAAGGAAGTAGGTTTCAGTTACTATCCACAGACGAAGAGAATGGCATGCAGAGCTTTATCACAGACGTTTTCGAACTGCAAGAGCACAACAAGCAAGTGATAAATCAAATCACTACGTTGAAGGGAGATGACTGAGGAGCACACTTACACCGAAACGCTATTATCGAAACCGACAATCAATCGATGTATGAAAGGGAGCGTGCGGCATAGTAGCTCAGAAACCGTGAGGAGTCCAAACTAGTCGAGACACCTCAAGGAAAAAGCTAACTGTCGAAACATAGTGTAAATTGACAACGTCATCTCTGCTGCAAACGTAAAAATCCGGAGCTTTTCAGTTTCGTCGAAAGAGAATGAAACATTACAGCTATGGCAATGAAGCTACAGGGCCATACTGGGAGGAAAGTGCCAGGGTGCTCTGATGTTCAGAGGGCGTGCCGGACAGAGTGGGGAGGCTGGCGCGGCGGCGGCTCACCTCGGCGTGGCAGAGTGCAGGTCGCGTGCTCGCGATGTGGCGGCCCGCGTGCTACTGGCCGCTGCCTCTCGCGACGCTATGACGCCGCCGCCGCCCCGAGTGACGTCACAGGTATTGCACGCGAATCTCGGCGGCCGCCGCGCGTCAGGCGCCGCGAATTTCCAGGCGGCGCGGAAGTCGGGCGCGGGTCCTGCGGAAGGCGGCCGCCGCTGGCTGTTCGGGCAACTCGCCGAACCGAGGTCGACGAAATCACACGCTACCCAACTATGTAGACATCCAACCCCTCTAAGTGCAGATCCCGGTCGCGCTGGGCATCAAACAGACGTAAATTGCAGTTTGGCTTGTTCAGTGCAGTGTCTGTTCTCGAAATGCAGATTCATTTGTGCTTGCAAGAAACACGGTAAAAACAAAAGTCATCGGAGAAGTGGAAACCAAATAACTACTTAAGTTTCTGTGTAGAATCATGACCTACCATCAAAATCGAGAAAATACATTATCTACACGCTTTCGAAGACAGCAAAGGCAGATACATCTACATGATTACTCTGCAGTATACAATGAATTGCCTGGCAGAAGGCTCATCAAGCACCCTTCAAGCTGTTTCTATGCAGTTTCACGCTCGAACAGCGCTCGGGAAAACCCAGCACTTCAGTCTTTCCGTGCGCGCTCTGATTTATTTTATTATGACGGTCATTTCTCTCTAAGTAGGCGGGCACCAACAAAACATTTTGGCAATCGGAAGAGAAAGTTGGTGATTGAAATTTCATGAGAAGATCCTGCCGCAGCAAAAAACGCCTTCGTTTCAATGATAGGCACACTAGTTCGCATATCATAAAATGGTTCAAATGGCTCTGAGCACTATGCGACTTAACGTCTGAGGTTATCAGTCGCCTAGAACTTAGAACTAATTAAACCTAACTAACCTAAGGACATCATACACATCCATGCCCGAGGCAGGATTTGACCCTGCGACCGTAGCGGTCGCTCGGTTCCAGACTGTAGCGCCTAGAACCGCACGGCCACTCAGGTCGGCTCGCATATCACATCCACAGTACTCTCTTCCCTACTTTCCGATAATACAAAACGAACTGCTCTTCTTTGGACTTCTTCGATGTGCTCCGTCAATCCTAACATATGCAGTGCAACACAACAATACTCCAGAAGTAGGCGGACAAGTGTAGTGTAAGCAATCTCTTTAGTAGATGTGTTCTGCCAATAAACCGTAGTCTTTGCTTTGCTTTCACCACAACACACTCTAAGTAATCGTTCCAATTTAAGTTATTTGTAGTTGTAATCCCTGAGTATTAAGCTGAATTTACAGTATTTATATTTTTGTGATTTACCGTGTAACCGTTTCTTTTAGTACTCATGTGGATGACTCCACATTTCCATTATTTAGAGTCAATTTCCACTTTTCGCACCATACAGACGCCTTGTCTAAATAATTTTAGAATTGGTTTCGACTATCTGATGACTTTGTAAGAGCGTCAATGTCAGCATCATGTGCAAGCAATCTAAGTAGCCCAGATTGTCTCCTAGATAGTTTATAATCAGCAGGAACAGTGCAGGGCGTATAATACTTCCTCGGGGAACACTTATATTACTGTCAGTTACTACGAACTATTATCTTTCTAACACGAAATCACGTATCTGCTCACACAACTTAGACGATACTCCACAAGTACGCAATTTGATTAGAAGTAACTTCTGAGGAACGGTGTCAAACGTTTTCTGGAAATCTGGAATCAATTTCTGAAAATATGGAATCAATTTGACATTCACTGTCAGCAGCACTCGTAACTTCGTGAGAATAAAGAGCTAGTAGTGTTCAGAACTATATTTTCTGAATCGTTGTTAGCTGTTTGTCAATGAATCGTTTTCTTCGAGGTATTCGTAATGTTCGAGGTCAGCATATGTTCCAAAAAACTACTACAAATCGACGTTAGCAATGAAGATCTGCAACTCAGCGGATTACTCCTGTTTCCTTTTTTCGACTTTTCAGTGTTTCGGTAACGATCTTCGACGAGCGAGCGGCTGTATGCGATTGCAAAGTATGGATATCTTGTATCAGCATACTCTGAAAGGAACCTGAGTGGTATATAATCCTGACCGGTCCCGGCGGGGTCAGGGATTTTCTCTGCCTCGTGATGACTGGGTGTTGTGTGATGTCCTTAGGTTAGTTAGGTTTAAGTAGTTCTGAGTTCAAGGGGGCTTATGACCATAGATGTTGAGTCCCATAGTGCTCAGAACCATTTGAATCATTTTTTGAATCCTGACCGGAGGCCTTGCCTTTATTAAGTGATTTAATCTGCTTCGCTACACCGAGAATATCTCCTTTTAAGTTACTCATGTTTGCAGTTTTTCTTGATGAGAATTCTGCAATAAGTGTCAATACTATCACCCAATCAGCTTAACAGCTCACGCATCCAAACTGCTGACTTTCGGAAAAACATCACCCACACTATTCCGAAGACTGCAAGAGGCGACAAGTGCGAAAATTATCACACAATCAGCTTAGCAGCTGATGCATCCAGGTTGCTGAGAAGAATAATATACAGAAGACTGGAAAAGAGAACTGAGGATCTGTTAGATGACCATCAGTTTGACTTTAGGATGGTAAAGACACAGTATAGGAGGTTCTGGCGTTGCACCCCTGATAATGAAAGCAAGGCTTAGCAAAAATCAGGACAAGTTTACATGATTTGTCGACCTAGAAAGGTGTTCGACAATGTTAACATGATGCAAGATGTTAGAAATTAACAGCAAAATTAGTGAATGCTGTGGGGAAAGATGTGTAATATACAAGTAGATTAAAAAATATGGTCTCAGTTTCAGTCATACGTGTAAGGTATTAGCTGTTGCGAATATGGAGTTCCATCAGCTGTATAACTGAATGATGACAATGAAAATTTGTGCCGGATCGGGGCTCGAATCCGGATTTCCTGCTTATCTCGAGCGCACGCCTTACCATTTTGCCTTCCGAGCATCACTCACGGTCACACCCAAATTGCCATACGATGTCAGCCACGTGTATATTCTTTTCTTGTGTTAATTTACAGATTAGCAATTTTCGTTTTTCTTTACTTTACTTGTACTGTGAAACCTTGCTTTTTGCCAAATTTCTTGTCTCTATGCTAAGGGCAAGCAACCTATAAGTTTTGATGAGTGACTTTTCCAGTATCAAAACATGTGATATAATGGCTGTATGTTTTGATTGCATCGACTTAGAAGGTTAGAATTTTTACAACCCAAGGGACCATAGATATTAGTATGTGGCATAATTTTCAACTTGATACATCAAACTAGTCCAGAAAAAAGGATCTTAACTGACGGATAAAAAAAGTCAAAAAATATTTATCGTGTGATACAACTACAAATTAACAGTTTCCGGATTTTTTCTTGTACTTGTACTGTGAAACCTTTCTTCTTGCCACATTTCATCATTCTAGGTTGCAAGTGCTACTTTGAGATGAAGAAGTTGGCACAGGAGAGGAATTCGTGGCGGGCCGCATCAAACCAGTCAGAAGACTGTTTAATGGCATACGTGCTGTAGCTTTTGATGAGTGAGTTTCCGAGTATAAATGGCCGTACCTTTTGGGTGAAGTGACTCAAAAGATTAAATTTTTGCACCGCCATGAGACCATAGACTTTAATATATGACATAATTTATATCTCAGCCTGTCCATGAGAAGAAGTATTCTAAACAGTCGGGCAGACAGATGGACAACAAAGTGATCATATAAGGGTTCTGTTTTTACAGACTAAGGCACAGAACCATAATAATGAACTAGTAGTTGTGTGCAGATGCTACTGCGACAGTACAAAATATAGAAAATGTCATAGAAAGAGTAACTGACATTTCCAAAGAAATATAGTGCTAGAGTCTGAAATCGTGCTACCTCTACATGAAGCAAAAGTAACGCAATTTGCAACGAAATATGCATTTAAAAAGAAGAGGAAACAACTGTAATAAAAAATATAAGCGTTACGAAGATATATTTATATTGGACATAAAAATTTCTCATTGCAGCCTGCATCTTGAAACTCACCAGGGTAGCCAAGAGCGCTGACGCGCTGCTTCCTGGACTCGAGTAGGCGCGCCGGCCTCAGATCGAATCCGTCTGGCGGATTAACGACGAGGGCCGGGTGTGCCAGCCAGCATGAATATGGTTTTTAGTCGGTTTTCTCCACATCCCACTAGATGAATACTGGGCTGGTTCCCACATTCTGCCTCAGTTCCAAGGCTCGCAGACATCTGAACTCATTTTCACTATTCCATGGATTACACTAGATGCAGACAGTTGTGGTACACTATTTCCTTTCCGGAGGGTACGTGGTGGTGACAGGAAGGCCATCCGGCCACCCATTCAAATTAACATGCCACATCTAGTTAACTGGCAGACCCTGCAAGTCGGGATTAGATGCTAGGAAAGAGAGAGAGAGACTTTATCTTGAAAGTAAAATTTTGTTAAGAATACATTTAATAAATTATGTGATAACGTTCAGTTCACAAGCAAAGTAAAGCAAAGGTTTACAAAAACATACACTATGTGTGAGTGAGAGATGGTTGCTTTTAAAGAAGTGTAGAGTAAAAGTTACTGTGTATGAAATGACCCATTGTTTTACTGGTTACACACACGATAAGAGACGGAAATTAGCGCAGAAAGCACAAAATTTTGCTTATGCAAAAACAAAAAAATTGAGAAAGGCTCAGCTGGGCAAACCACTTATAATGAATGTAGTGTTACGCAGCAGAATAATTTTAATGTACATGATTAAGATTTTAAAAGTTCTACCAGAACAGATTAGGTTAGTTCTCGACTTCTGTGCCAATCTGTATGTCAACAAGGAATACTGTCAATGTAACAGACCTCAGAGGTTGGTAGGCAGCATACAAACGTTGCTGCGCTACGTACAAAGCACTGTGAGGTAACATTACGTAACTTCACCGCCTGAGTTCCACTACAAAAGCAAACCTAAAAAGAAACGACCGTGCTCGGCGACCCAGAATAGGTACAGAATTATCACAGCTATGAAAAGAGCGTTGTTGGGTCCGATAAATGAGGGCAAATGAGCTCATACACTCACAGCCACCGTGTCATGGCGCAGGCTGTGATCTTTAAACACGGAAAATTTCGGAATGTACATTCTGTCAGTGTCGGTAGAGCCAAAGAGAATGACGTGCTATTGAGTTTCACTGAAACGACCTGGTTGGTTACTTCAACGATGTGAAACAGCCAACGTGATGCATACCAAAGTCTCGATCTGCCGTTGCTGCCTACTGGGTCATCGCAGATGAGAAGACTGGTGTGAGACCATCCCTTCTACACTACGGGTCTTCGTGGATGATATGCAAGCTGTCATCTTCACACTGACGAGGCATGGCAAAGGCGTGCAGCCTCCGGGTCGACTCGTGAGCATCTTCTGCCATCTTGGTCGACCCTTGCAGGATGATCAGGGCCCAGTCTTCGCGACAGCCGACATCGTTGACCACAGTCGGCACTGTCTGTCTGAGTGCACTACGGGCTGCCTTCGAGAGCGCTGAGCTGGGAGGACTCACTAGGTCATCTTGGAACGCTAATGAAAAGCAACCTTTGGTTCGCCTTCCCCACAATATTATCTATGTGGTCTTTCCAACTGAAGTTGTTCGTAATTTTAACACCCAGGTACTTACTTGAATTGACAGCCTTGAGAATTGTAATATTTATCGAGTAATGGAATTCCAACGGATTTCTTTTGGAACTCATGTGGATCACCTCACACTTTTCGTTATTTAGCGTCAACTGCCACCTGCCACACCATACAGCAATTTTTTCTAAATCGCTTTTCAACTGATACTGGTCTTTGGATGACCTTAATAGACGGTAAATTACAGCATCATCTGCGAACAACCTAAGAGAACTGCTCATATTGTCACCCAGGTCATTTATATACAGATCAGGAACAGCAGAGGTCCCAGGACGCTTCCCTGGGGAACACCTGATACCACTTCAGTTTTACTCGATGATTTGCCGTCTATCACTACGAACTGCGACCTTCCTGACAGGAAATCACGAATCCAGTCGCACAACTGAGACGATACTCCATAGGCTCGCAGCTTGATTAGAAGTCGCTTGTGAGGAACAGTGTCAAAAGCTTTCCATCATCAGCACTCCACGTGGCCGTGGCACTGAACAGTGGCAGCGACGTCATGATTCGTTGAAAGGCGTCAGCTCCCCTTTGCAGTATGTGCGCTCACGCCCGGTCGCCGGCTGCAGCTCTGACGATCATTAAATGTTGTTATAGATACTGCTCTCTCATTGACGCCTCTGGGTGTGAACTCGACCAGTCACCCACTGTACGCTCCAACTCCTGTTGACAAAGCGACCCCAACTAGCGGATGAGTCACAACAGTAGGTAGTTATGTCAGCAGGAAGACATCCTGCTTGGAATGTATGTAAATGCCTTTTTAAGGCTAGAGGTTGTCGCAGCGTAAGCCAGCCAAGGATGACACGTTTGCGCAATAGGCGGTACAGCCTCACGCTTCAAGTGCTGATGATAAATATGGCTAAGAGTGAGGATATAAAAAAACGTTCACAAGTAGCTAGTTACATTGGATCCATACAACCTCCTGACCTTGAGCCAATGCAACAACTACCGAGACCATTAGTGGTTGCGTGTGAACAGGGAGCGAGCTGTTGAAGAGACACGCAAATAGTATGGCATTCACGTTTAGTGATGTCATATAGTCACTGCTATGGCGAGCGGTAACGCACACACACGCACTGAAACTTTGAGATAAAACATGCAGTGTTCATACTTGCTCTTGTTACTCGTGTCGTATTTCGTTGCCACGTGATTTTTGCAGTGCCATTAGGTGATGCTTCACTGAAGTTGCCAATGAGGTTCTACAATTGAAATTTTGTCGGCTTGAACCAAAAACATGTTACAGCCATTGCAGTACACAGTACTGAGCTTAACGACTTTATTTTGTATGTTTTTCTGAATGAGCTATGTTGATGGAAGTTACAAGAAGCATGTTTGGTGTTGAGGTTATGCAATCGAACCTTGTAAATTTTTTATATTATCAGAGACTGGTAAACACCCGATCCTTTAACGAATCGAACTCCCATGTATGAAAAAGCTTAGAACTTGTGACTCCTTTACAAATGAGTTAATATATTAAATATTTGACGTTTAGTATGTAAGCGAGAATAAGTTTTCAAAGAGGTTTGAAATTACGTTTAAAGTTTGCTGGAAGACGCTGAGTACTCTCGACATCAAACACTGGATGAGTAGGCTGAGTAGTTTACGCTCTGTTCTAATCAAAAGATAGGTTTTCAAGCAGCTCAATGTTTATGACGTTATATCTCCTGAACGATACCTCTTACGGTGATATACTTCATAGGTAAATTAGTTGGTACACGTGAATACTATCTACAAAATGTGTTCCGAGTAGAGTCAGAAAGAAAGAAATAAAATAAAACATCATGGCTTATGCGGCAGTTTTACTGCACAAACAGCGAAAAAGTCGCAAAGGATTAACTTTTTTCCATTTATTATTTTGAGGGGGATGTGTGTGAGAAGAAGTTTCGTAATGGTTTGAAATTATATATAAAGTTTGTTGCAAGTCAGTAAGTGCTCTCATTCTTACATACTGGATGAATATAGTTTGGCTATTTGCACTCAGTTCGCCGCCTCAAGACATACACACAGTTTCCAGCTGTGTTACTTGTCTTGCTGTGTTAATCTTTTGACATAAGATTGTTCTTCTTAGTCAGTAGATTGTGACAGGATATTAAACTTTTACATTTTGTCAACAATTACGTGGAATAGAGAAAATCTTTTTTTTTTTTTTTTTTTTTTTTTTTTTTTTTTTTTTTTTTTTTTTTTTTTTTTTTTTTTGCCTCTGAAAACCGTTAGGTAGATGGCCTGCAACTTGGAGTGTCTTCCACGAACCATGAACCGGGTTAGGCGGTTAGTAACACAGATGTTGCAAATTAATTCAGGTTATGCTCATAACTGTGCATTGTTGAATCACTCCAACTTCACGAAATTATACACTTCTGGCCACCCACCTGTGGCTGTGTGTTACCAGTGTACAAAAATGAACTTCGAGGAAGATTGTAATATTTACTACTCGAGATTTTGCTGCTGCAGCTGTTTAGTAAAGTTTGAAGACAGTATGTCCATAATCAGCCCCAGCAAGTTTATCCACCAGTGTCGCAATTTATGACATTTTAGCGCAACATAGCATGTTAGAAACGGTGCAATTTGAGGAGATACTTAATGGATTGTATCAGTTGAAATGCATAATTTCGTAATACCCAAGTATAGCTTCGAAATGCACCACATACGATATTTTAACGTTGTAAACATTGCTTATGTCAAGGACAGTGTTGTTCTAGGTTCCACATTGACCTATCATGAACAAAAATTCCATATTTGCACCAAAATAAAACAGAACATAAAAGTGTCTGTGTTATTCATCGAAATGCGTAATGTACTTCTATAACTGCGCAAGCGACGCACATGTCTCTTATTGTAATATGCAAGAATAAGTTCGATAGGCACCACAAAAACTGTTTGATCAAAGACAGTAATGAACAAGCTTCCCCACAGATATCTAATCATGAACGACAATTAACTTTTTGAACCAAATAAAGTTATCTGTATTATTCATCAAACTATGTAAAGATTTCTTCTGTAACAGTACACGTGAAACTAATGTTGTAACTTAACTCTTCTCCAAAAGTACACTACTGGCCATTAAAATTGCTACACAAAGAAGATATGCAGATGATAAACGGGTATTCATTGGACAAATATATTATACTAGAACTGACATGTGATTGCATTTTCACGCAATTTGGGTGCATAGATACTGAGAAATCAGTACCCAGAACAACCACCTCTGGCCGTAATAACGGCCTTGATACGCCTTGAGTCAAACAGAGCTTGGATGGCGTGTACAGGTACAGCTGCCCATGCAGCTTCAACGCGATACCACAGTTCATCAAGAGTAGTGTCTGGCGTATTGTGACGAGCCAGTTGCTCGGCCACAATTGACCAGACTTTTCAATTGGTGAGAGATATGGAGAATGTGCTGGCCAGGGCAGCAGACGAACATTTTCTGTATCCAGAAAGGCCCGCATAGAACCTGCAACATGCGGTCGTGCATTATCTAGATGAAATGTAGGGTTTCACAGGGATCGAATGAAGGGTAGAGCCACGGCTCGTAACACATCTGAAATGTAACGTCCACTGTTCAAAGTCCGTCAGAGCGAATAAGAAGTGATCGGGCCGTGTAACCAATGGCACCCCATACCATCACGCCGGGTAAAACGCTAGTATGGCGCTTCCAATGCGCGTTCACCGCGATGTCGCCAAACATGGATGCGACCATCATGATGCTGTAAACAGAACCTGGATAAAATGACGTTTTGCCATTCGTGCACCCAGGTTCGTCGTTGAGCACACCATCGCAGGCGCTCCTGTCTGTGATGCAGCGTCAAGGGTCTCTGAGCTGATAGTCCATGCTGCTGCAAACGTCGTCGAACTGTTCGTGCAAATGGTTGTTGTCTTGCAAACGTCCCCATCTATTGACTCAGGGATCGAGACGTGGCTGAACGATCCGTTACAGACATGCAGATAAAATGCCTGTCATCTCGACTGCTAGTGATACGAGGCCGTTGGGATCCAGCATGGCATTCCGTGTTACCCTCCTGAACCCACAGATTCCATATTCTGCTAACAGTCATTGGATCTCGACCCACGCGAGCAGCAGTGTCGCGATACGATAAACCTCAATCGCGATATGCTACAATCCGACCTTTATCAAAGTCGGAAACGTGATGGTACGCATTTCTCCTCCTTACACGAGGCATCACAACAACGTTTTACCCTGCAACGCCGATCAACTGCTGTTTGTGTATGAGAAATCAGTTGGAAACTTTCCTCATGTCAGCACGTTGTAGGTGTCGCTACCGGCACCAACCTTGTGTGAATGCTCTGAAAAGCTAATCATTTGCATTTTACAGCATCTTCTTCCTGTCGGTTAAATTTCGCGTCTTAGCACGTCAATCTTCGTGGTGTAGCAATTTTAATGGCCAGTAGTGTAGTTTTCTTCGCAAGACTGGTTGACAGAGGTGTCATTTTCTGCAGTTATGCAGCTCCAACTGTAAGCTGAGAAGTAAATCAATCAAAAATTTTTCCTTTCTATAAAAATGAAGGATTGAAACTTGAGTAGAAAACGTGCAATCACATATGCAAACAACTTTCTGAGTGTGATAAAGACTGGCTTATTCGGTTTTTAAATTTTCTCATTTTTTAAAATGGGGAATGCCGAGAAAAAGTTGGGCTGTCTTTAATAATTTCTTTATCAGTAAGACATCTTCATTGGAAAGTGTTTACATTTACCTCTCACATTTTATACCGTGGAAATGAAGGAATGAGAAAAGGTATTTCAATCAATACTAAAGTGAATCCTATCTGAAAAACACTCAACAGCAGACAAAGATGAAAGCATATATATTGAATATCAATTTTTGTACAATAACCTGCAACTAGTCAACTAAGATCCCGCACCAAAGTGAAATTTTCACTCTGAAAACAACCACTACATTGTGCCCAGACCGTCGTGTCTGAATAGCTGAGTCCTAAGTCTGCTGCCACGAAAGGCAAAGTTCTAGGCTCGAGTTCGAGTCTGGCACGCAGCTTTGATATGCCCAGAAGGTTACAAACATTTGGTATTTACAGTAAATGAGGAAGACGGTTCAAGTTTGCAATGGCGAAGTTTCTTGGTATCACACGGTGTTTTTCCTCACACATTTACTTGCAAAACTTAGAGCTGCATAAACAAAACAATTCTCCGAGATTACTAAAACAGTATATACTTAAACTGTAATTTGAGTTCCAGGTTTTGTCTCACTCAGCCATCCTTGGTTGCAAGCAGAAAGGGGCGCTGAACGAGAAGGAAGCTAGCTCCATTTGGCGCACTGACTGGCAGCAAATCCAAAAGAGATACCGGTCATATGCGAAGTACACCAGCGGCAAGAGACAATCAATACCTACACTGTGCCACAGTGATGGTAAAGTTACCGATCTCAGCGCCACTAAAGCGAAGTTACTTAATACAGTTTCCTGAAATTCCTTTACGAAAGAAGACGAAGTAAATATTCTAGAATTCGAATCAAGAATTGCTGTCAACATGAGTGACTTAGAAGCAGATATCCTCGGTGTAGTGAAGCAGCTTAAATAAATAAAGGCAAATCCTTCGGTTCAAATTGTATTCCAGTTAGATTCCTTTCACAATATGGTGATACAATAGCTCCACACTTAGCAAATATATACAACCGCTCGCTAAATGAAAGATCCGTGACTCAAGACTGGAAAGTTGGTGAAACTAATAATCAAGAAAGGAAATAGAAGTAATTGGCGCAAAATCATCGAATGAAACAGAAGTGACATCTGGTGTTCCCCAAGAAAATGTATTAGGTAGTTTACTGATCCTAATCCATGCAAACGAGTTAGGAGACCATCAGAGTAGCCCTCATGGAATGTTTATGGATGATGCTGTCAAAAATGGCTCTGAGCGCTATGGAACTCAACATCTGTGGTCATCAGTCCTCTAGAACTTAGAACTACTTAAACCTAACTAACCTAAGGACCTCACACACATCCATGCCCGAGGCAGGATTCGAACCTGCGACCGTAGCGTTCACGCGGTTCCAGACTGAAGCGCCTAGAACCACACGGCCACTCCGGCCGGCTGATGATGCTGTTGTTTACCGCCCAGTGAAGTAATGAAGACGCCAAGATCAATTTGCAAAAGGTTTAGGCAAGATTTCTGTATGGTTCGGAAAATGAGTACTAGCTCTAAATGATGGAAACTGGGAAGTTATTCAATCGTGTACTAAAAGGATTCCGCTAAATTTGGCTTACACACCAGATCATACAAATCTAAAAGCTATCAATCCCACTAAGTACCTAGGGATTACAATTACTAGAGCCTAAAATTGGAACGATGGCGTTGATGGTTTATTGGAACAGGTGTATCAAAGACTGCTCCTTAACTGGCGTATCAACAACTTAGAACATGCAAAAGATCTATTAAAAAGACTGCCTACACTACGCTTGTCCGTCCTCTTCTGCAGTGCTGTTGCGTAGTACGGGGTTATTTCGAGATATGATTGACGGAGGATATCGATAAAAGTTCGAATAAGGGCAGCTTACCGAGCGAGGTGGCGCAGTGATTATCACACAGACTCGCATTCGGGAGGACGGCGGTTCAAACCCCCGTCCAGCCATCTGACTTAGGTTTTCCGTGATATCCTTAAATCGCTTCAGGCAAATGCCGGGATGGTTCCTTTGAAAGGGCACGACCGACTTCCTTTCCGATTCTTCCCTAATCCGATGGGATCGGTGACCTCGCTGTCTGGTCCCCCGCCCCCAAATCAACCAAGCAGCCAACTTTCGTATTATGGTGAAATAGCAGAGATAATGTCACGAATCTTACATACGAGTTGGGGGATTATCACTAAAACAAAGGCATTTTTCTCTGCAACAAGATCATTTAACGAAATTTCAATCACCAACTTTTTCCTTCGAATGGGAAGATATTGTGCTGACTTTCACCCACACAGAGAGAAATGACCTCGTTAAATAAGACAAATCGGAACACATTTGGAAATATTTAAGTGTTTGTTTTTCCTACGTGCTTCGGGAGTGAAACTGTCAAGAAATAGCCGGATATTGGTTCTATGAACCCTCTGCCGGGCATTTATGCGTGAATTGCAGTCGTTGGTAAACAGAGTACTATAGGTTTTTGAAAGCTGAGAGGTAACAGCAATCTTTTATTTATTACGAAAGAAATATATAAGCAGAAAGCACAAACACAAGGCGAACACGCGACTTTCGTATTATTACACTACTGGCCATTAAAATTGCTACACCAAGAAGAAATGCAGATGATAAACGGGTATTCATTGGACAAATATATTATACTATAACTTACAAGTTATTACATTTTCACGCAATTTGGGTGCATAGATCCCGAGAAATCAGTACCCAGAACAACCACCTCTGGCCGTAATAACGGCCTTCATACACCTGGGCATTGAGTCAAACAGAGCTTGATAGCGTGAACAGGTACAGCTGCCCATGCAGCTTCAACACGATACCGAAGTTCATCAAGAATAGAGACTGGCGTATTGTGACCAGCCAGTTGCTCAGCCACCATTCACCAAACGTTTTCAACTGGTGAGAGATCTGGAGAATGTGCTGGCCAGGGCAGCAGTCGAACATTTTCTGATCCAGATAGGCCCGCGCAGCACCTGCAACATGCGGTCGTGCCTATCTTGCTGAAATGTAGGGTTTCACAGGGATCGCATGAAGGGTAGAGCCACGGGTTGTAACACATCTGAAATGTAACTTTCACTGTTCAGAGTGCCGTCAATGCGAAAAAGAGGTGACCGAGACGTGTAACCAATGGCACCCCATACCATCACGCCGGGTGATACGCCAGTATGGCGCTTCCAATGCGCATTCACCGCGATGTCGCCAAACACGGGTGCGACCATCATGATGCTGTAAACAGAACCTGGATTCATCCGATAAAACGACGTTTTGCCATTCGTGAAGCCAGATTCGTCGTTGAGCACACCATCGCAGGCGCTCCTGTCTCTGATGCAGCGTCAAGGGTAACCGCAGCCATGGTCTCCGAGCTGACAGTCCATGTTGCTGCCAAACATCGTCAAACTGTTCGTGCAGATGGTTGTTGTCTTGCAAACGTCCCTATCTGTTGACTCAGGAATCGAGGCATGGCTGCACAATCCGTTACAGCCATGCGGATAAGATACCTGTCACCTCGACTGCTAGTGATACGAGGCCGTTGGGCTTTAGCAAGGCGTTCCGTGTTACCTTCTTGAACCCACCGATTCCATATTCTGCTAACAGTCATTGGATCTCGACCAACGCGAGCAGCAGTGTCGCGATACGATAAACCTCAGTCGTGATATGCTACTATCCGACCTTTATCCATGTCGGAACGTGATGGTACGCATTTCTCCTCCTTACACGAGGCATCACAACAACGTTTCACCAGGCAACGCTGGTCAACTGCTGTTTGTGTATGAGAAATCGGTTGGTAATTTCCCTCATGTCAGCACGTTGTACGTGTCGCCACCGGCGCCAACCTTGTGTGAATGCTCTGAAATGCTAACCATTTGCATATCACAGCATCTTCTTCCTGTCGGTTAAATTTCGCGTCTCTGGTACGTCATCTTCGTGGTGTAGCAACTTTAATGGCCGGTAGTGTAGATCGCCCAGGTAGGCAGTGTCATGTCAGCATCAAAACGAAAATTTCATGCGATCATCTTAACTAGTATCTTCATATCCAAATTTTGCGTGAAGCATCTTTACAAGTATCTTCATGTCCAAATTTTACATGAAGAGGACGATTACCACAGATAATGGTTGCAAAACTTGAGGGTGGAAGTAACTTCCTCATGATGTGTCACGATCAAGTAACATGGCTCGAAAAAACTGGGACCATGCACAGAAAGAACTGCTACTGTATTTTACGCATGGCAACTTAAAGAAATACGGAATAAGACGAAGAGAAATAACACTTTCATTCAAAGACAAGAATTACACTGAAGTCAGTGTTATTTACGATTTTCCTCTGGACATTACAAAAGCCAGGACGCGGTTCTTAATAGGGTTTGTGATCGGCACGGACAGCAGTGCATGCTCTACAACGTACTCCCACGCTGGCCAGAAGGTTGGTAAACAGTTCTTGAGACAGGGCGCTCCATTCCTCTACCAGCGCGTTTGACAACTGATGGATGACTCTTGGTAGACGTGCCGCAGTACGTCTCCCCAACGCATCCCATACCTTCTCGGTGCGATTTCAGTCGGGGGGGGGGGGGGGGGGGGAATGGACAGGCCAGTCCAATCGCCTAATGTCTTCTCGTTCCAAGAAGTTCTCCACTTGCGCAGCTCGATGCGGCCGCACGTTGTCATCCATAAAAATGAAGTAAGCCCCGAATGCATCCCAGAAGAGACGCACATGGGGAAGGCGTACAGTGTCACAATGACGCTGACAGGTGAGTGTAACGTGTTCAGACATTTGAAGGTCAGTACGCCCATGCAACAATATGTCTCCTCACCCAATAACGTCACCGTTTTAGATGTAAAAACGTAGATCATATTTCGTTGTACAACTAAAATGGTTGTATTTACACGCTAAATACCGAATTATAACATGGTATCTCTATAAGAGGGTGTAATGGGCGTGTATCACAAGGACATGTTAAGAACTTAGCCAAAGAAATATCCAACTTACCTTTCATGTTAATGTCTCTGATAAACCGAATATCACACGGTTCACACAGTGGCTCCACTTTTTTACGATCACTGTTCTGACAAATGGTAGAGTCACTTGATGTACGGATGTGATGACTGTAGGTCACAGAAAAGTATTGGCTGTTAAATGTGCCGTACTGTATGTCAGCCCTGTTTAGTGTCTTCGATATGTACTCATACCCTGTGATACGACAACTGGTCTATACGACCAGAAATATGTTTTTTTTTCTTTTTTTCCGACGACGACATCGCACGCTGACAGGTCACATATATAAGAAATGTTTGCAGATAAGCAATGACTTTTTGATCCTATTCCTACAGCGTACAATATGTACACTTTATTACTTTTCTGTTCAACATGCACTTGACAATAGCTACAAATTCGAAATCACGATTGTTTGAGATAAATGAACAGTAATTTACTGTCAAATGTCGGAAACTTTCTTCAAAACGCTCAACATGCTTGTAGTCTTCTTCGAAGGAAAAGGAAAGGGTTTACTGTTAGAGATATTTGTCGACGAGGTGAGCACTAAGCAGTCAATCGTTCGCATGTTGTAGGATTGAGTCAGCATGAATGAACCAGCACAGCAATCGACATAACATCAAAAATGTCATGTGTGTGTAGACCTTAGCAGTTTCAAGTGGAAGTAGAAATCTTTACGTTCATTTACATGCATCTAACTCACTCACACGTGCGGCTCGTTTAAACTCATTACTTTTAAGGGTTATAACAGTCAGGGGTCCCATATCACTCCAACTGCACACGCCCTACACCATTACAGAGCCTCCACCAGTTTGAACAATCCTTACTGACATGCAGGATCAGTGGATTCACGAAGCTGTTTCCATACCCGTACGTGTCCATCCGCTCCATACAAATTGAAAAGAGACTAGTCCGACCAGGCAACATGTTTCCAGTCATCGACAGTCCATTGTCGATGCTGACGGGCCTGGCGAGGCGTAAAGCTCTGTCTCGTGCAGTCACCAAAGGTGCAAGAGTAGGCCTTCGGCTCCGAAAGCCCTTATCGATGATGTTTCGTTGAAAGTTTCGCACGCTGACACTTGATGATGGCCCAGAATTGAAATCTGCAAATTCGGGAAAGTGTTGCACTTCTGTCACGTTGAACGATTCCCTTCAGTCGTTCTTCCAGGAACTTCCTCCGTTCGCAACAGTGTCAGAGGTTTGCTGTTTTACCGGATTCCTGATATTCACAGTACACTCGTGAAATGGTCGTACGGAAAATTTCCCACTTCATCGCTTTCTCGGAGATACTGTGTCCCATCGTTCGTGCGACGACTATAGCACAAAGTTCAAATTTACTTAAATATTGATAACCTGCCGTTGTAGCAGCACTGCCCGATCTAACAACTGCGACAGACATTTGTTGCCTTATATAGGCGTTGCCGACCATAGAGTATAAATATCTATGGAATGAGCATTCGGATGCGCAGAACGAGAAATCTGTCCACATCATCTCCTGCTCAAGTCACGTGGTACTGGGACGGCGCAGGTTAGTCTGTATAGCGCTTAGCTTATTTTCAGTGTTATTACTTTGTTAGAACAGATAGATCACCTTCAGAAATATGCTGAAAGTTTGTATATGCGTTTTATAGACATCTTAACAGTTTTACACCTGGAACTGAAACAGTTTTAAAGCTGTGAAGAGCAAGGGCATTGTGCTTTTTCATCACAGTATCATAGCTCTGTTCCACTTTACTTACTTTTTTCGGGTGCGGGAAAATAAATGAGAGCCAACAATACCTTGCACTTACTCATGTTGTCTAATCTCCGTTATAATTAATTACTTCACAATGACACAGTACTGGGCGCCGATGTATCACAGGAAGGGAGGGAAGGGGGGAACGCATTTTAAGCAATGAAATTGTTACTGTAAATAAGCAATTTACACCACCTGCTTTATTTATTTGACAGTCAACAATTTTTTTAGGTTTTTTATTGCACTTATTCGTATTGCAAATTTATCTAGCATTTATCTCATAAACACACGGGCAAAAAAAAAAAAAAAAAAAAAAAGAAATAATTATCGCAGAAATTTGCTCTACAATACGACAATATAATACCGCATCTGGATATTTTTAAACATGTA
Organism: Schistocerca americana; assembly: GCF_021461395.2. Classification (NCBI taxonomy): domain Eukaryota; kingdom Metazoa; phylum Arthropoda; class Insecta; order Orthoptera; family Acrididae; genus Schistocerca; species Schistocerca americana. Next base: position 602,943,207 of record NC_060120.1, read on the forward strand.
AGGCGCCTCACATCAATATGATATTCACCATTAGAGATTTGTTGTACGTACCTAAGAAAAGTAACTGGTCGTCCTTTCACGTAGTTCTCTTTGCATCCGTAGCAACAACAACACTGCACCAGGGCTGTTATTACTTCTGAAATGTGTAAGAACGTACTTAAAAACAGATGAATGCGTGTAACATTAAAATTTCGCTGTTACCACCAATTGCAGACAAGCAGCGACGTCCCACTACCAAGTGACTAGCCCAGTTTGATGTTGGAAAAATGCGCAGTAGGATATGCTCACTCCATAGATATTTATACTCTATTTTGTCGACCGCAGCGCCGTACTCTGCCTGTTTACGTATCTCTTTATTTGAATACGCATGGGCTAAACCAGTTTCCTTGGCGCTTCAGTGTAGTTTGAAAGTATTATTTTAGTGGTGTCGTGTTTCCGAGTTGATAACTGTGAAATATTCGAAAATTCGTGGATCCGTGTGTCGCGTGTAAACCATACTGTGCAACACAATCAAAGGACCTTACAGCTCACATGAGCTGTAGCTGTTTCTTGGCATGTGTCGTCACCCTGCTGTTTGAAGCATCGCCTAGCTGTCCGAAGCGTCACAGAACCAGAGCGTAACGTCGCAGGGCGCCACTCATTTTTACCATTACATGGGGACGTTGTAGGCAGATTTGAGCTAAATTTCACAGTTAAGCGTCGCATTGGGAGACAGTGAAGTGGGTTTCGAAAAAGTGGTCCTTTAATTTTGTTGAGTAGTGTAGAATTCTGTCTTTTAGCCCAATATAGGTATTGTTGTGTAAATGTTGACTTCAAAAATTAGTATTTAGGTACAAAAATATTGAACAATCTATAAAAAGAAATTGACCACACTTCATGAAACAAAAAATAAGTATTACAGAAATTCTAGAGAAAACGATTATCTAGGAGCGTATGTCAAACAACTCTATGATGATACCGAGGACGATGATGTGACAAGTACCTCATATAAAATTATGCATCTGTCATAGGTTCTAGTCCCTACGGGCATTATTGGATCGTTACGCAGCTCCTTGGTTTTTGCACATGGTGAGCTTTATTTGTGCGTTCTCAAGCATGTTATGTTTACATACCTCGACAGTCACTTTCTAATAATTTTGTATTAGATGTCTAGAAATGGTTCAAAGGCTCTGAGCACTATGGGACTTAACTTCTGTGGTCATCAGTCCCCTAGAACGTAGAACTACTTAAACCTAACTAACCTAAGGACATCACACACATCCATGCCCGAGCCAGGATTTGAACCTGCGACCGTAGGGGTCGCGCGTTTCCAGACTGTAGGGCTTAGATGTCTAGAATTACTGTACACTAACGTATCACGACATTTATTTACAGTCGTTCCCTGTACGTGTGCTTGAAGTAGCAGTAACGTTATTGAAAAAAGTAACTATGCTCTTCCTCTACCATCTATCACATTTCACAGTAACAGCCTTAAATAACACATTCTTCGCGATTTTCTATAATTTGCCACACCATGAAGTATTAAACAAATTTCATATCTCACGAGTCTATTATTGTCAACAACAATTTTTCGTAACTAAGGACTTACAAGAAAAGCACAAGTATTTAAACCATGTCATTTCGAAAGATGGCGAAACTTCCCCTTTGAACAATTATACACGACTGTGCTTAACCTGACACACAATATTTTTTTAGCGCAACGCAATCTGACTTTCAAAAAATCCCTACGAAAGAATGGCCCTGACTAACATTAACCTATACGTTTCACAAATCACTTACCTCACAAAAATCTTCGCTGCTCAAGCTACTGCAATACAGCGAGCGCCACTACTGCCAGCTAAATAAAAGATTCAAACTACTGAAGGCACTAACTACTGATAGGGATAGTTAGCAAATGAAAGATATTAATAGAGAACAAACAATGTATTTACCTTGATATCATCCTATATAAATATAGCAGTTCATGACAAATTACAAATCTCCGCCATCTCACTCCCCACATCCACCACTGCTGGCGGCTCACCTCCAACTGCGCAACGCTACGCGCTGTTCACAGCCAGCTGCCTAACACTACAATGGCGAGTATTACAACAATGCAAAGCAGCCACAGACTGCACACAGCACAGCCAGTGATTTTCATACAGAGGTGGCGTTACCAATAAAAAAACCTAAACAGCCTACTTATGTAAGTAGGCTGTTTATGTTTCCTCTATGTAAGTAGGCTGTTTATGTTTTCTTATTGGCAACGTTACGTAGCGCTCAATATGAAAATCACTGGCTGTGCTGTGTGCAGTCTGTGGCTAGTTTGCATTGTTGTCTGCCATTGTAGTGTTGGGCAGCGGCAGCTGGATGTGAACAGCGCGTAGCGTTGCGCAGTTGGAGGTGAGCCGCCAGCAGTGGTGGATGTGGGGAGAGAGATGGCGGAGATTTGTAATTTGTCATGAACTGCTATATTTATATATGATGATATCAAGGTAAATACATTGTTTGTTCTCTACTAATATCTTTCATTTGCTAACTATCCCTATCAGTAGTTAGTGCCTTCCGTAGTTTGAATCTTTTATTTAGCTGGCAGTAGTGGCACTGGCTGTATTGCAGTAGCTTGAGCAGCGAAGATTTTTGTGAGGTAAGTGATTTGTGAAAGGTATAGTTTAATGTTAGTCAGGGCCATTCTTTTGTAGGGAATTTTGAAAGTCAGATTGCGTTGCGCTAAAAATATTGTGTGTCAGGTTAAGCACAGTCTTGTATAATTGTTCAACGGGGACGTTTCAATGGCACGAACGTTGCGCTTTAACTTGAGCGATGATAGTAATAATCTCGATGTATTTCTTGACATTGCTGTAGGTTATGCATCTAACCAGCACGCCCAGCAGAAAAGCGACTGCTGTATGTCAGTGTTTTACAGTGTCCTTCATATCTTATTTCCCCTTCTTCCGCAGCCTGAAGGCACCAACTTCCTTCGCCTGTGGATGCCGGGCCGGCGGCAGTCTTGTTATCTCGCATCGAGGTCGCTTGATAGCAGAAACGCCAGCTGTGCGGCTCACGCCTCCGACCTTTCCCACAGACGCGGTGCCCACAAACTTAGAACTGTGCGTCACAGCGTCCCTTTTTCCCACAGCCAACATTTCTGTCACAGGGTTAAGATGGATATGGTGGGAACGACATAGATAAGCCGTAGAAGAGAGATTCGTATGTCGTACTCTTTGCTTACGCGTCGCCTTTTTGGGGATGGCTACAAAATAGGGACCGTTGACGTGATTTCCATAATATTTGAGCTACATTTCATGTACTCGTACATGCGAGTTAAATGAAAATTCAGATGTGATAATGCAAAAAATATAACCCCTCACGTACCGCGGCAGTATCTGTCTAGAACTGTGTGACATTACGCCAACAACTGTATGTAAATGCAGAATAGCTGGCTGAGCGGTTTTTGGGTAGCAGCCGTGGTAACGCTGGACTAGTCAAAGTCACAGTTGGCGCTAGGCAGAGTTCAAGGCTATTGCAGCGAATTGTGAACAGGCGTGGGGCCACTCTGTGGCTCGGTCACTTGGATATCCTGAAGTGGTTGGGGGAGAGACTGCCGCCATGAAGGGCAACAAAACGGAGAGTAGAGTATCGTGCCACTGTGCTGTAATTGTACCGCAGTTGACAACCAAACAGGTCCTGCTATGAAAAAACCCCAAGATACCACTCACATTGTCGGGCCATATGGCACGGGCAGTCTGGTTGATATTCCACCACTGTTCGGGGCGTTTCTGACACGTCGTCGCTGGTCGTCAGAGCTCACTTCGTAGCGGCACTCCTCACTGAAGACAATGGTACTCCGCTCAGTGAAATTCCCAGTAGAAGTCGTGTCTGGAGACGAAGCAGACAGTGGTGGAATACCGACACGAGTGTCGCCCGCCGGGAGTTGTGGCCTGGGGTGCCTTATCACTTCGCAGCAGGACCTCTTCAGTTGTCGTCCGCGGCACTCTTACAGCCCAACGGTACATCGACGATATTCTACTCCCAGTTTTATTGTCCTTTATGGTATGCCATTCTGGGTGAACACTTCGGTACGCACAATGCGAGAGTTTCTGCTGCTCGTCTTCTAGCTTGCCAAACCTATCTTGGCCAGCAAGGTCGCCGGATCGCCACAACTTGGGATTTTGACGATCTAATGCTCTAGTTGGACAGAATTTGGCGTGGTATCCTTCAGGAAGACATCGGATAAATATCGCAGTGAGTCCCAATCAGAATAACTTCTTGCATAAAGACCAGAGGTCGACAGACACGTTATTGACTTGCACAATTTCTTGGTTTTAAGTGTTATTCGAATTTAGAAATACTTAGATGTGCTACAGCTCGGAACGTAGAAATATTTAGGAACTCTACTGCTCGGCTCTACGCCTTTAATCACGTTCGTAACTGCCTGCGAATGCTCTGCCTGCTGTGCAACATCAGTAATTAGTATTGTGTTCAGTAACAAATTACGCGAGGACATCATTCGAATAAATTTGTGTGTTCTTGGAATAAATAAATAATCAAAGATTAATCCTTCGCTTGTTCTTATTATTACCCAACGGCATCATATTTTTATTGTTTTCATTTTGCCATTCACAATTCATGTACTGATTTGTTTCATTATATTACTATTTTGTTATTACTATTCAAGGTGCTTCATGAATAATATGTTCTTCTTAAGGACATAAAGCAACAGTGCACGAGCGGTTCCCCTACTGATCACATTAGCCACATTCAAATCCGGTCGTGCACTTTCTCTCTGGTTGTTAGGTAACAACGAACTGATGATGATTGGCAGTAAATTTCTCATTACTGATACCGAATCCCAGTGAATTTGCAACCATTCTATTTCACTCACCTTTCTACTTAACATAAATCCAGAATATACTCTGAGTTTTCGCATAATGCCCACCTGAAGAGAAACAGCGTCCTCGACTGTAACGGGCATGGATCCCAACATCACTTCCCATGCGATATGCAACTCGCACTGTTCCCAAATGATATCCACGGTGCCATAAATGAAAGTAACTAGATTCATTCCGAGTTTATACACTTAAAGTTTCCGACCCTAATACCTGGGCGTAACATTGTGTCTGATTTGAAAAGATCAGACAGGCACAGCTATAGGTAAAGAAAATAACAGGACTTGATATATTGGTAGGATAGTGGGACATTGTAATTTGAGTACGAAACATTTGTACCATAGTGAGTACAACTGCAGCAACCAGCTTGTATGTACTTCAGCCATCCACACATCGCCCGCTTGCAGTCTATGCGGATAAAATTAGTATAATAATAGCACGCGCAGACATAGGCTACATCTGCGGTTATTCTCTTCATGTTAAACCCCTGAAACGAAAAGGAAGAAGTCCAACTACATTTGCCAATAAGAAGTGCGCTATTCCATCTGTTTTATAGTGATTCATTTAGTAGAGGTCCTTATCCCCAACGTCGGTTTTGGTAGTACTGTGGAACACATTCAATGCTAACATATTATGATGATTTTGGAGAGCGAAAATCTCCTCTTAAAAATTGAGATGGATGCCACAAACAGGCATATTGCGAAATTCAGCTCCCTCTGTCCACCCATGCGATACAGACCACCGCAGATAACGGCCTGTAAGTAGGCTGTTTAGGTTTTTATGTTGGTAACGCCACGTAGCGCTCTCTATTAAAATCGCTGACTGCACTGTGTGCACTCTGTGGCTGGTTGGACTCGTTGTTGGCAGTTATTCGCCAGTGTAGTAGTGTTGGGAAGTTGAATGTGAACAGCCCGTAGCGTTGGGCAGTTGGAGGTGAGGCTCCAAGAGTGGTGGATGTGGGGGGAGAGATGCCAGAGTTCTGAGATGTTAATATGAGCGGACGATCTGGACGTGTGTCCGTCAGAAAAAGGAAACTTGTCAAAATAGATGTCAAGAATTTATATATATAAAAGTGTTCAAATGTAATGACATTTGTACACTTTTAAGGTAAATACGCTATTTGTTCTCTATCAAAGTCTTTCATTTGCTAACTATACGCCTATCAGTAGTTAGTGCCTTCAGTAGTTAGAATCTTTTATTTATCTGGCAGTACTGGCGCTCGCTGTATTGCAGTAGTTCGAGTAACGAAGGTTTTTGTGAGGTAAGTGATTCACGAAGGGTATAGGTTATTGGTAGTCAGAGCTATTCTTTTGTAGGGATAATTGAAAGTCAGATTGCGTTGAGCTAAAATATTGCGTGTCAGTTTAGAAATGTTGAGAATAAGTAAAGAGAAAACAGTCTCGGTACGTTCAGTTTCACTCTGGAGTTTGAAAATCAAGCAACGTAGAAGTTTTACCAGCACAGTCATTCTTTTCATTCAAATGGGATGTTTCAGGCCAGGTTGATGCGGTTTTCCTTGACTTCAGAAAAGCGTTTAGTACAGTTCCGCATTGTCTTTTAGAGAACAAAATACGATCTTAGGGAAGAGCACTCCAGATTTGTTATTGGACTTAGGAACTCTTCGAAGACAGATCTCAACAGGTCAGTCTTAACGGAATAAAACTGACAAATGTAAAGGTAAATTCGTGACCACCTCAAGGAAAAGTAATAGGGCAATTATTGTTTACCGCATATATAAATGATCCACTGGATAACATCGGAATCTTCATAAGAATGTTTGCAGACGATGCAGGTAGCGACGCCAGTAGAAATAACGAATTGCGGAAGACCTTTATGCGACTGATGATTACTGCAGGAACTGGCAGTTGACCCAGAAAATAAATTAATGTGACCTACTGAGGACGAATAGGCGAAGAGACCCTCTCTTGTCGGATTACACTATTAGCAACAAATCACTAGGAACAGTACCTAGAACAAAGAATCTAGGCGTACATACCCGGATCACCTTAAAATTGAATGACAAGGCAAAACAAATTATAGGAAAAGCAAGTACCAAGTCTCATTAGCGAATCTTAAGGAAAAGTGATTCACCCGCATAACAAATGGCTTAGAACACTTGTTACATCTATTCTTAAGGATTACTCCTCAATCCTGGACCCTTCCCAGCCTGAATTATATAACCGCTTTTTTTAATTGAGAACAATATTGTCATTCTTGTTGTCATATATGGGAAAGGTGATCGACAATATTGGAAATAATTAATAGTACTGAATAAGTTTTAATTAACATTATCGATATATAATCTCTCATCAGAGTAACGCCCGCAGCAAAGTAGCGCCTCAGGGAAATCAAAGAGGGTTCAACGCGGCTACCTTTGTTTCTGAGTTCTGCTATAGTCTATAAACCATGTGGGAGTATTCTTAGTTCTCTTGTCTTGGTTTCTGCACTCTGAATAAGTCTACATAGCTGGGGTGTGCGATTGCGATATGCTACAGAGGGGATCAGGACACTTCTGTTAAATGGCAAGAAGAGTGACTGTAGTTAATTTATAGGGGACAGACTTTTGCCGTACGGTCACGGACCGACAATATCTGAGGAATTGTGTCCGCAAGAGAAAGGAGCGCTCAGTATTGAATTCTATTACATGCCGAATAACCGGTAATAGGCTCTGTGCAGTATACGAAGGGACGTTAAACTGAATATAAGAACGGAATTGGACATTTAGCTTTGTGAAAGTAAAGGCCTACGAAGTTTGAAAGACTGTATTGAAGTACAATCATGGAACATAGACCTGTCTATAATATCCTTGAGTGACGAACTATAAAAATCACGATTTTAGTTGCCGTAATTGATGAGGGTGTATGTAACATCAACTCTCGTTTTCTCTATATACAAAATGCAATCATTCATGATCATTTACTTATTATTAAATGTTGTTAATAAAAAACTAAAGTGATTTCCACAGTAGCGTGTGCATTAGTTCAAATGGTTCAAATGGCTCTGAGCACTATGGGTCTTAACATCTGAGATCATCAGTCCCCTAGAACTTAGAACTACTTAAACCTAACTAACCTAAGGACATCACACACATCCATGCCCGAGGCAGGATTCAAACCTGCGACCGTAACTGTCGCACGGTTCCAGACTGAAGCGTCTAGATCCGCTCAGCCACACCGGCCGGCTTGTGCGTTGGTCAACGATAATCATAGACCAGCTGCAAACTGTATCCGTGGATGACGGAAGGTTCGATTATGCAATATTACGAAGCGTAAATTGTGGCTTAAAAACCATTTAACATTTCATATCCAATAGGACAGAAATAATACAAAATCAGTAATAGTGTGGATAAGTAGTAACGTCGGAAATAGGATGTTATAATAATAACTAACATCCAAAGACGTTATTAACAACCGTGTCTTCGGTAACGCAGCAACAAATGAAGGGTGACCGACCGGTCAAAAAGTCAACTTTAATCATTACTATGAAAACCCGAAATTTAGTCGGCGTTACAATGAAGACGTTGGTTGCTGCTCCATCTAATGTGTAGATACAACGAAAAGTCTGGCAAATACAGTAGATAGCAACATCAATATCTTATGTCAGAGAAGTCGACGACAGCAGATCGATGGAGGGCGGCTACAATTCATTGAAGAAATAGACAGGAACCAACCAACAGCGACGCGTCTCGTCATGGTATCATTTAGTCGGCGCGGAAACTTTACGGTGAAACTAAACAAACTTTAGTAGTAGACGCTACAAAAGAGGCGTTGCGTACCAAAGAGCGTTTCGTTTTTAAAACGTCGAGGAAATAGGTGCTGGGGAAGAGTCGGACAACACATTATTTCCTCTCATAGACCACGATGGGAAAAACAGATAACTTGCAGGTACGCGGTGGTTCGCCAACAATCATTCTTATCATATACCATTCGCGAATCGAACAGGTAATGGATACCAAAAGCACCATCCACATGCGCCGTAGTGTTGCTAACAGTGTGTATATGTGGAAATGGAGCTACTATTGTCCAATGACTTATGATTGTTCTTAAAACTTCTTCTTTGAGCAAGAGTAATGAACTTCGGACTTGAGCGGTTAACTTAATTTTTAACACTTTTCTCTGACACTAAAAAAGAAAGAGACTTATTTTTCCAATTCTGCCACTACTGACTTACCATTTCATACAAGTTGTGCTTCAGCCCCGCAATTTGAAAACATTGTTCGATATATTACTTCACTGTCTACAATAAACGGAGTGCTTATCTCAACGTTACTCACCTACTGTGGGTGACGAGATGTGGTACAGCAACACAGAAGAAGCGAAAATAGAAAAAGGAGTATAGTTTGACAGTGCCATAAGTACCTAGTAGGCTCTCAGGAAAGCAGTCAAGGATAGCATTGCCATCCCTCAACAGTAGTTCCTACAATACAACGTATAGTTCACCTCCTACACTGAAGAGCCAAAGGAACTGGTACACCTGCCTCATATCACGTAGGGCCCCCACGAGCACGCAGAAGTGCCGCAACACGCCATGGCGTGGTCTCAACTAATGTCTGAAGTAGTGCTGGATGGAACTGGCGCCATGAAGCCTGCAGGGCTGTCCATAAATCGGTAAGAGTACGAGGGTGTGGAGATCCATTCTGAACAGAACGTTACAATGGATCTCAGATATGCTCAATAATGTTCATGCCTGAGGAGTTTGGTGACCAACGGAAGTGTTTGAACTCAGAAGAGTGTTCCTGAAACCATTCTATAGCCATCCTGGACGAGTGGGGTGACGCACTGTCCTACTGGAATTGTCCAAGTTCGTCCTAATTCACAATGGACACGAATGGATTGAGGTGATCAGACAGGATGCTTACATACGTGTCACCTGTCAGAGTCATATCCTGACGTATCATGGGTCTCATATCACTCCAACTTCACACGCTCTACACCATTACAGAGCCACCACCAGCTTGAACAGTCCTCTGCTGACATGCAGGATCCATGGATTCATGAGGTTGTCTCCTACACGTATGAGTCCATCCGCTCGATGCAATTTGAAACGAGACTCGTCGAACAGGCAACGTGTTTCCAGTCATCGACAATTCATTGTCGACGTTGACGGGCCCAGATGAGATGTAAAGCTTTGTAGCCATCAGGGGTACAGCAGTAGGCCTTCGGCTCCAAAAGCCCATATCGATGATGTTTCGATGAATGGTTCGCATGCTGACACTTGTTGATGGCCCGGCATTGAAATCTGCAGTATTTGAGGAAGTGTTGCACTTCTGTCACGTTGACGATTCTCTCCAGTCGTCGTTAGTCCCGTTCCTGCAGGATCTTTTTCCGGTCGCAGGGAGGTCGGAGATTTGAGGTTTTAGCGGATTCCTGATATTCACGGTACTCTCGCGAAGTGATGGTTTGGGAAAATGCCCACTTCATCAGTACCTCGGACATACTAGTTTCCATCGCTCGTGCGCCGACTGTAACACTACGTTCAAATTCACTGAAATCTTGATAACCTGCCACTGTAGCAGCAGTAACCGATCTATTAGCTGCGTAGACACTTGTTGCCTCAATTAGGTGTTGCCGACCACAGCGTGATAGTCAGCCTGTATACATCTCTCTGCACCTGAATACGCATGCCTATACAAGTTTATTTGGCCCTTCAGTGTGTAACGAATAACGTAATCCGTCTGGAACTTGGACAACGGAAGTAGAAGTCTATATGACATAAAGATGAGACGATTTCAAGAAGCAACTAGACTCTCCAGTGCGCAAATTTATCTGTAGATATCTTTCATTAAAAGTTGGGGGTTTTCGTTTATTCGATACAAAGTTACTGACACCAACTCAGACGATAAATGAGATATTCTAGAGGTGTCCCAGTCGTCAACATACTATCCTCCGGTTGCGCGGTACTCTCGCAGGGTCAAGCGATCACACGGAATTTCTGGGTAAAGCCGTTACGTACCCGAGCGCGGAGGGCTGAGTGTCGTTATCCAGTTATGTGCGAAGTTATAAGCCACACGCCATTCAGTATCTTGCGACTGATGCGGCTATGTCATACTGTATTTCTCAACGACTTGTGTTTAGCACTGGCTTTCGATTCGCAGGTTATTGCCTTTCAAGTATCAGCACATTCTCGCAGCCGCTGTCACGAGCTAATTGGACGCCACACTGCTCTGCACTTTTTTGTTTACGTTTCCGCCGCTGTCTCTAGTGGTCCACCATGTCGCAGCCAAGTAGTTGCTGTTCCCAATCAGCTCTGTGTGATGCAATCTGGCCAGACAGTATAACAACGAACAGTCTTCAAAAAGTACATTTTGAAACTAGGATAAAAATTGCAATTTAGAATTCCGTTAGGATCAGGAATCATGATATCCGCAATATTCTTCGTCAGTCATTCTCAGCGTGTATATGAAGTTTTAGTACATGTAATGAGTTTCAGTGGCACGTATAGCTGTTTAGGTATCGTTATAAAATTAAACACTTATGGTCTGACGAGTAAGTATACAGAGTGTTACAAAAAGGTAAGGCCAAACTTTCAGGAAACATTCCTCACACACAAAGAAAGAAAATATGTTATGTGGACATGTGTCCGGAAACGCATACTTTCCATGTTAGAGCTCATTTTATTACTTCTCTTCAAATCACATTAATCATGGAATGGAAACACACAGCAACAGAACGTACCAGCGTGACTTCAAACACTTTGTTACAGGAAATGTTCAAAATGTCCTCCGTTAGCGAGGATACATGCATCCACCCTCCGTCGCATGGAATCCCTGATGCGCTGATGCAGCCCTGGAGAATGGCGTATTGTATCACAGCCGTCCACAATACGAGCACGAAGAGTCTCTACATTTGGTACCGGGGTTGCGTAAACAAGAGCTTTCAAATGCCCCCATAAATAAAAGTCAAGAGGGTTGAGGTTAGGAGAGCGTGGAGGCCATGGAATTGGTCCGCCTCTACCAATCCATCGGTCACCGAATCTGTTGTTGAGAAGCGTACGAACACTTCGACTGAAATGTGCAGGAGCTCCATCGTGCACGAACCACATGTTGTGTCGTAATTGTAAAGGCACATGTTCTAGCAGCACAGGTAGAGTATCCCGTATGAAATAATGATACCGTGCTCCATTGAGCGTAGGTGGAAGAAACTAAAATGAGCTCTAACATGGAAATGAAGCGTTTCCGGACACATGTCCACATAACATCTTTTCTTTATTTGTGTGTGAGGAATGTTTCCTGAAAGTTGGGCCGTACCTTTTTGTAACGCCCTGTATTTATGAAGCTGTGACGCTTTCCGTCAATAGTCTGCAATTGTCTACTGTAACAGCAGTGAAAGAAAATAGTATGCTGGGTGGTGCATTGGTATACGTCCTAGCAATTGACAAGAAGACTCCACTGACAGCATTGAAAGCATATACGAAATTGCAAATATTTAGAGTCATTTCCATAATTTATATAGTTTTCGAGAACCACAAAAAATATTGTATCATGGTGATACAAAGCGAGAGAAGCTCTGTCAGGACGACACACCAGTACCAGACCGCTTTGTGTGCTTGAAACAGCGGAGGTCTGAGTGTAATGTTGTGACTGCATGTCGTGTGCATTTAGTACCCAGTATTAGAGTAGCAGGGTAAATACATCTGGAGAATATTAGGTATGATCGGGTCATTAATAGATTACAAGACTGACATAGTGAAATCAAGTGACTGCGACTGTGGAATGTCGCCCATACTTTATTTGAAGTGGAATATTTGCTGAAGGAAATAGAAACCGTTACACCAAGGTCATTATATAACGGATATTAAGTGATTAAACTTCCATTGCATTCGGAACTGATGTCCATCATCATCATCAGTGAGACGTTCGTATCAGTATTTTCGATAAGCTAGCGATGGTGCTTTGACCAAAGTTTCCTTGGTGCGTCGCGACAGAAGCCACTTCCGCAATCCGCATATGCCGCCTTTGATGACGATGAGCAAGCGCGGTATGAAACACAGCGGGCGTAGGCAGTATATGTAACACTACCGGCAGCTTTGAAAATTAGTAATATGCCGATAATGTTACTCCTGTGAAAGGATTTATTTTTGCTTTTGTGAGCTTGCCTATGTATAATGGTAAAGTATCAGACTAGTACTATTTCCCTAACGATTTCTATTGAAAGAAAGCAGTTGCAAGACAAACGGGAATCGAACCAAGGTTCTATTAGTGATCAAGTAAGATGTAATTACGCAAAAGGAAGTGGCTGCCAGCCTAATTAGATAAAGCTGTAGCAAGTGCTAGCATGGTTCATAAAGGAAGTTAACTATTGGGTCTGACATTACTTGATACTCAACTTCTGCTTTGATTATAACATACAGGATGGTAGCACTATTTAACAAGTAATGTACCAGTGAATTGACTTGAACTAGACAGGACGAGTATTAATAGGCTTAGACAACAACTGGCTCCCAATAACACTTACTATCTGTACATTCCAAAAGGAAGCTAATGATAATTATAGGTAAATGATTGCTCGTGGTGGAGCACTACTGACATGGACAAGAGGTTCTTTTGCCAGTTTAACTATGGAAAGTTACTACTATTGAAATAGTTGTGAAATAATTGTATTATTTGTACTGATTATTGTTTGCATTCTCAAGGAACATTCACTTCCTTTATTATTTATTGTTCGAGTGGAATATGTGATACCAGGATCTCGTATAGTTTGAATATTTGAAGCCAATTGCTTATTTTTAATTGCTGTTATTCTAGTATCAAATTTGAATCTGGCTCAACTATTAGCATGGCCACCCCAAACCAGTCTATCGGTAGGCTCAGATCGAGGCTGAACACTTCACTCATAGCACAATTTGGGAAACACTGTTAACTACAAACAGATGAAACTGTAAACCCTAATATTTCAATAAGAAGAATCTTTGAACAGAATTCTTTTAATCTTCTTAATACTCGTACTTTGATGTAACTTCAACTGTTCATTTATGAAAACTATGTGGAGAATTTCAGAACTTACGATGACTAAATAATTAAGTACTTTACAAGTCCACAAAGTTTATTTACTCTTGTTAAGAAAGATATTTGCTTTTCATTTCAGTAAATTAGTGTACCCGGATTTATCGTAGCACTTGGGATAGGATGACTAAGGATAAAATGCAGTGACTTAACACAAAGTTTGGAGAACACAAAGTTATTATTGAAAACTAAACCACACAACTAGTCCATGCAGTGATACAGTACTCATCTCATAATTTGAGATGAAAATGATGTCAGTGTCGACCTCCTATGCTATACAAAAAAAAAGGCGGCAAAAATATTCATGGCTCTTACAGTGTACCAAGTTCTGAAAATTGTCTTCTTAGCGTCGGATTTTCATAGTGTAGAGGTAACCAAAGTATGCCATGAATAATAAGCCGAATCAGTTCCGCATCCGAGGCTATATTATATAATCTTGCAGTTATTCTCTCCTCTTTCAGTACATACGATTTGCACTCTTTCCCTGCTAGCCATCTACTGACTCATGCCGCAAAGGAGCTTCGCAGTTCGATCACCAGGTACACCTTTTCTGTTCCAGACTATCTGGCTACGTTGCGGAGGGACTTCCCTCCAAATTTTACGATTGCAAACCTACTTTCCCTATGCATGTACCAGTATTACAATTAAAGTTTTAACTTTTATATTATTTTACATTGCATTACTTTCAAAATTACAGCCACAGGTTCACTACAATTACAAAAATCATTATAAATAATGAATAAAACATTTATATCGATGTTACATCAATTAGCATGGTTATACTCAAGTCACATTAAGTAAAACAGACAAAGAAGTTGGATAATACCATTATACGTAATGTCGATAATAGTATTATAAATGTTCTGAGGACGCCGGCACGATAGCTCAGCAGCCGGCACGGTAGCTCAGCGTGGGCGGCCCTGAACAAATAAAACGACCAACAAAGAACACAATGAGATATGAAAAACAAGAGAACTTAGTAAATAAATCAACTATGAACTTGAAGGGGTGTCAGAGGACGTCAGCCCAGACGAAATGCAGCGAACTATAACGAACAAAGCGAGAAAGGGCATATTGTCTTCTTTTACTAATGAAAACGTCTTCGGTCCCCGGTTCAGATCCCGCCACTGGTTAAATTTTGAATAGAAATCATCAGCAATGGCTGCCGAAAACTTCCGGCATTAGTCACTCTCATTCTGTCAACGACTTCATGGCACTTTCTTACTCTTGGTGTGGGAAACTGTCTCTGAAACGGGGGGAAATCAGCAATGGTCAACGCCATGAGGATGCAGAAGCCAATGGAAACCACTGCATTAAGGACACGTAATGTGTATCCACAGGAAAAATGGCCTGTAATTGAAAAAGTGTCATGATGATCTCTCCATTGGCAAAAGATTCCGGACTACTCCCCTTTTCTGATTTCCAGGAGGGGACTGCTAAGGAGGAGATGACCACGAGAAAAAGATCGAATGACCAACGAAAGCATAAGTTCTACGAGATGGGACGTGGAATGTAAGTACAAAAGCTGAAAAAGGAATGCAAAAGCTCAATCTAGATATATTAGGGGTCAGTGAAGAGAAATGGAAAGAAGACGAGGATTTCTGGCCAGAAGAGTAAAAGGTAACAACATCAGCAGAAAATGCTATAATGTGACCAGGATTAGTCATCAGTAGGAAAGTGGAGCAGAAAGTGAGTTACTGTGAACAGTTCAGTTGGTCTCATCAGAATCTACAGCAAACCAACACCGACAACGATACTTCACGTATACATGCCGACGTCGCAAGCAGAAGATGAATAACAGAGAAATTATATGGAGATACTGAACGGGTAACTCAGTACGTAAAGGAAGATGAAAATCTAATAGTCATGGCGGGACTGGAAAGCGGTTGTATGGAACGATTAGAAGGAAGGGTTACGGGAGAATATGGCCTTGCTAATGAGAATGAGAGAGGAGAAAGACTAATTGAGTTCTGCAATAAATTTCAGCTAGTAACAGCGAATACTCTGTTCAAGAATCACAAGAGGAGGAGGTATACTTGGAAAAGGCCGGGAGATATAGGAAGATTTCAATTAGATAGCATCATGATCAGGCAGAGATTCCGAAATCAGATGCTGGATTATAAGGCGTACCCTGGAGCAGGTATAAATTCAGATCACAATTTAGTATTGATGAAGAGTAGGCTAAAGTTCAGTCAGAAAGAATCAGTACCAAAGAAGTGGAATACGAAAATACTAAGAATGAAGACGCACGCTTGAAGTTCTCTGAGACTGTAGATACTGCGATAATGAATAGTTCAACAGGCAGTTCAGTTGAAGAGGAATGGAAATTTGTAAAATGGGCTGCTACAGGAGTTGGGAAGATAAATGCAGGTACAAGGTAGATAATTGGGAAGAAACCACTGATAACAGAAGAAATGCTTCAATTGGTCGACGAAAGAAGGAAGTATAAAAATGTTCAGAGAAATTTACGAATACGCAAATATAAGTCACTTAGATATGAAATAAATAGGAAATGCAGGGAAGCTATGGAATACGGCTACATGAAAAATGTAAAGAAATCAAAAAAGAAATGATTGTCGGAAGGACTGACTCAGCATATAGAAAAGTCAAAACAACCTTCGATGAAAATTAAATGCAAAGACGGTAACATTAGGAGTGCAATGGGAATTCCAATGTCAAACGCGGAAGAGAGAGCATTTAAGTGGAAAGAGTGAATGTCTTTATGAGAGTGAGGATTTGTCTGATAACGTGACAGAAGAAGAAACAGGACTCGATAGGGAAGAGATACCGGATCCAGTATTAGAATCAGATTTTAAAAGAGCTTTGGAAGACTTAATATCAAATAAGGCAGAATGGATCGATAGCATCCCATCGGGATTTCTAAAATCATCCGGAGAAGCAGCAACAAAACGGCTATTCACGTGTAGAATGTACGAGACTAGCGTTATACCATCAGACTTTCGGAAAAACGTCACCTACACTATTCCGAAGACAACAAGAGGTGACAGTGCGAGAATTATCGTACAGTCAGCTTAGGAACTCACGCATCCAAGTTGCTGACAATAATAATATGCAGAAGAACGGAAAAGAAAACTGAGGATGTGTTAGAAGATGTTCAGTTTGGCTTTAGGAAAGGTAAATGCTAAAGAAGCAATGACAGAAATAAAATAAAGATTGCAGAGTGTGATTAAATTTCATGGGGAACGGATATCAATGATATTCATCCTTACTATTCAGTCTATACGTCAAAGAAACAATGACGTAAATAAGAGAAAGTTTGAATAGTACGATTAGAATTCAAGGGGAAAGGATACCAATGATAAGATTCTCTGATGACGTTGCTATGTTAGGTGTAAGTGAAAAGGAATTACATGCTTTGTTGAATGGAATGAACAGTAATAAGTGCAGAATATGGACTGAGACGTAATCGAAGAAAGAAGAAAGTAATGAGAAATAGCAAAAATGAGAACAACAAGAAGCTTAACGTTGGAATTGCTGACAACAAAGTAGGCAAAGTTAAGAAATTCCGCTATACAGGTAGTAAAATAACCTATGACGGACGGAACAAGGGGGACACAAAAAGCAGACTAATAGGGCAGAAAGAGATTCCTGTCCAAGAGAAATCTGGTATTATCAAACATATGTCTTAATTTGAGGAAGAAATTTATGAGAATGTACGTTTCGAGCACAGCATTGTGTGGCAGTGAGACATGGACTGTGAGAAAATAGAAACGGAAGAGAACTGAAACGTTTGAAATGTGGTGCTACAGAAGAATGTTGAAAATTAGGTGGACTGATAAGGTAAGGAATGAGGAAGTTCTCTGGAGAACCGGCGATGAAAGGAATATACGGAAAACACTGACAAGAGGAAGGGGCAAGATGACAGGATATCTGTTAAAAAATCGGGGAATAACTTCCAAGGTACTGGAGGGTAAAAACTATAGAGAAAGACTGAGACTGAAATACATCCTGGAAATAACTGAGGACGTAGGTTGCAAATGATACTCTGAGATGAAAATTTTGGCACAAGTGAGGAATTCGTGGCGGGATACATCAAACCCCTCAGAAGATTGATGACAAAAAAGTGGTTAATGTCAGCGAGTCTACTGCCAGTGAAGAATACGTGAAGATTACCCAGGACACCGGAAAGCGTTGATTATAAGAGACGGCAGGTTTTTATGTTTGGTGGAGGCTACGTGATGGGTAGCCACGTCGATTCTTCTGTACATCTACATTGCTGTTGTGGAACATTCAGTGTGGTGAAGACATGTTTCAATTTCACGACTAAAGTACTTCATCGAGGTGTCTCTGTTGGTAGACAGTGTGGAACATATTACCAGCAAATAACGGAAGTTAATGATGAGCTCCTTTCTGCTGTATAGCAAAATAACTGAGTTTCGCCAAAAGTGAGCGAAATTAAAGTCACTTTAGGAGTTAGGCTGCCCCATCATTTATGTTTTCCTTTTATTCAAAATTCCAGTGAAAGCACCAGCGATAACTCGAGTGTGTTTCGAATGATTTTATTTCGTCTGCAACTATTACGTTTGTAACTATCAATCCGCTTGGGCGCCATTCTGTCATAAATACTTGGTCTTTAATCGTCTGAGCTGACACACGGTTAAATGTGAGCGATTCGGCCAATGCGCCGTCTACTAACTGTTTATTAATTTTCTAAATTCATCTTTGTTGTAAATGGCGGGAAGAATCCAAAACCTATTCCTTCTCTTGGACGACATCTAATTATTTTAAGATGCTATTGTATGTATGGTAATACTCCATTTATTCTGCTTTTCCTCTAAAACAAACTTTTTTTATTCTACCTGTGTAAAACAAGTGGGACGAATTGCTGCCTCGGATGTCGAACGCAAAAGCCAGCTTCTTGGCAAAGTTTTCAGGGCGAGGCCTTGGCGCTCTTCATAGCATAAAATCTAGGCTGTAATTTAATCTGCATCATTGGAAGTTTGTGCTAAGTTGATATCTGTAGAATAGTACAGAGTTTGTTCTAATTATTGGCCATAGAAAATAAATTTTGTTTACTTTTGATTTGGTTTTTTTGATATTGAACTAGTTTATTGTTGAGGCCGTTATAATAAATTTTTACTATTGCATTGTTTAATTTGGTCTTTGGTGTTTTTAAAGGTTTTTTAATGCTAAATCTTGTTGTTGGCTCTCTAAATAATTTTTGTTTATTTGATATCTCCTTCATTTGACTGTACAAACATTAATTTGATATTACTATCGTGATTTAGGCCACAAACCACTATCAAGTACAACAATGTTGGGTGTAGTTAGACTTTCTCAATTCAAGTCATCGTCAGGATCTGTTGAAATGTACTATGTATCTCAGTATGTAGAAATTACAAAATCACAAACATACGCACTGGAACACCCTATTCAGTAGATCTGGTCGACGACTTCACTTAACAATGTCTAATTACAGCCAGCATTGTTGTACTTCATAATGTCTTAAGGCCGATATCACGATAGTAATATCAAATAAAGAAGTCTGCACAGTCAAACTGCAGAAATATCATTAATATTATTAAATGTCTGTGCCCCTAAAACATATGAAGATTATCTTTAAATAATTATTGATTTTAATGTTCATTGGGGCGTTGAGCATTTTGAACCTTGAAAAATGAGTTTATATGGTGGCGCTTTTAAAAAGCATCCAATTTTAAATTGCTTTTGAATTTTATGCCTTTACAATTCGGTAATTATACGACTATCAACTATGCTCAGTTTACCAGCGTATGTCTTCCATAAATTTGCTTTTGCTGCAAGAAAATTATAAAAATGTCTCTGCTGAGTCTGTGCTCATTTGTTTACCATTTTAGTTGCTATACCACTTACAGCAATTTCTTGCCGTGTACGAACATATGGTCTGTTAGCCAATAAAGGCTACTGTATAGACTTGGCATTAAAATTTGCGTCTTCACATTGCATGTCAGGCATGCTCTGTGAGTGACAAATCATGGGAGGACGCAGCGTTATGAAGGATCCATATGTTCCTTAAAGCGTTTTTGGCGTGAACTTTGGACTGTTCTGCTGGAACGTGGCACTTGGAACCCTTGTTACGAAGACCAATTACACTCAGCCTCGCATTAGTACTGTTGTCACATCCAGCAGCTCTCTACACGATTATTCCCCGAGTTGAAGAGGTACGAAACTGCGGAATCACTTTTTCGCAGGACTTCCCACCAGGTCATCTACAGACACATTGGTGTCGGTATCATCACCATAAATAGAAGCGAGGTTCTTGCTACACACCACAGTAAACCTCTTTACCTCCCGACTGACTCTGGCTCTACAAATGCACTCCTCTGTTGCCTGTGAAAAGGTGTCTGCAGTAAAATGAGATTTGCCAATTCGAGATCGCAACCCAGATACCAGTAATTTGTTCCTGAAGGCGGTAGCACTCTGACTTTTGCCTCTGAACGGGCTTCATTTGCTATCTGTCTATTCGTCAAAGCCAGTCGAACAATCCTGCGACCATCTCGTGGTGTTGTCCTTTTGGAAAGACCTTTCCCTGTTGTCCTGAGTCCACCCCATCACCGCCCGTTTAGCACACTTAGTAGTCACTGCACTGCAACCAACGTACGTGCTATTTGTCGGTGTGATGATCTCACGTCGATGTTCCTGATTCGACCTTTCTCAAACTCCTAAAGATGGTTTTAAGTTGCACGTGCACCTCCTCTGGATATGTTCATCTGAAAAGTTCATTTAACGTTAGACATACTCACATTATTCCTCATCTGTAGAAATGTACTGCAAATAAGCTCGCAAAAATGAAATTTTAATCACCATATTCCACGGGTGTGGATATACTGGAGCATGAGTGTAATACCGTTCGGTCAAGGTGCTCACGATTTAATACTTTTTACCTTCGTCAGTGTAGTTCAGATAGACCCAAAACGTCAATGACAATGTGTGAATGATCTTATGCACACTACATAGTAATAAGAAGGCCTTTTCTTTGCATTAACAGCTCGAAGATGTCCAACTAGCAAAAGCATCTACCCTGACCAGAGTCGGACCATTTGGATCTCATACCTCTCGTCACAGGTCGAGAGGTCAGCCTGTAAGCTTGCCACATAGACGCAATCAAGTCACACAAAGGCACCACATAGGTTCGTAAATGTGGTGTCTTCTCTTCTGTGAGTTTACTCAGGTACGGTGGCGTTGTTTCCTGTCCACAGATGAGTCGCGGAATAGCCAAGGGACTGATTCTCGCCATCATATCATCAGCTCCTCCCCTAGATCTTGATACGACTCTGCAAATATCGTCGACAGCATCCTATGTGGTGGTGCCCGTATTCTAGCCTACGATGTGCGAGACATCATGTTAGAAGCACATAAGCCATTGGATACATTTCCTAGGACTACAGAGTTACATGCTGCAATGATATATTGCTACCGTGCTCCATGAGAATTACATTCTGAAACGATATTTGTTACGTACATTGTGATATACAGCGCTTACACGTGGGTGTGATGGTCTTGGTCGAAGGACTATAAACCCCACATGACCATGACGTACCAATGATAACTACCGGAGGTCACTTGACCAGCAACGGAGTTGAGTAATCGCATGCCATGCTGGACGGCTTGATCCATCGTGTGTGGAACCGTTGAACACGCTGAGTTCCTATGCTAGGGAACCACTATTCGTATAGACCAGTATGAATCTACTCGAAAGACACCACGCGCGGTAAAGGGCACCCGTGGCCCATTGGCCTTTAGTCCGTATCATTGTATCGCGAAATGATCTTGCCAGGCCCCTTCTGGCACACACTTCATGTCCCCATGGGCTGGAGTATATAGACAGGGTGATTAACCGAATTTCCTCACCTGAAGCACCTTTCCATGCATGAAAGGAATTGCTTATTTTTACGATGGAGAATAGTGACACAGGGCTGACAAAAAAGTATGAGGTACTTTATATGCCGTGATTATGCAGCACACTGACAGTGCCGTCCTGCTCTTCATTTGGCGCCAAGACGGGTGGTGTCTTCCTGCCATGCCTGAGGGCACGGGGGCATCAAAGCATCGGAGTACAGCGCCACCGGAGACAATGTAAACGCCATATCATTAATGAGTCTTGTGCCGAGCGGTGGACGGATCGTAGCCTGAAGCAAGCGTGTGGGAAAAGCATGGTGGACTCCTGGCGGGCAACACAGGAATAGAGGCCTCGAATGCCTCTGTGGTGCTCTGGCAGGCGCTATCTTTTTTCCTGGGTAGTCTTGTTCCTGGAGGCTTACTGCGGCAATGGAACGATCGCGGCAGTGTACCGCCGCTGCCCCATAGCGTATGGATAGTGGCGCCGAGCGCATTTGGTGTTGTTTGGTTCAGATAAGTGTACTGTTGGTGAACAGCGATGCAGCCAATGCTGGAAACGTACGTCTTGAAAGATGCCTGTTTATTCAGTACCTTCATTTCCTCACAGCATGTTTTTGTGAATCACGAAGCTTACATCTATTGTAACCTAAGACAACTTTCTCTAACCAGTTTAGATCAGTCCATACTAGCTCTTTGGCAACATACTTGCTTGATCACTATCAGAAACTTATCTCTGGCGAGTCGGTTTGCTCTCGACCAATAGTACCATTCGCGGGTGTGCAACATTTAGTCCTTCTTGTTTGAAAGTAGTTTGGCCACTTCTTCTTTGGACTTGGTATGATAAAGTCGAAGAGGCCCTTTGTGCTATTATGCTGTTAAGAGGGAAGCTGCAGATGTCTGTCCCTGCTGTTGGGCAGACACTGCAATGCAAAATCGGACGAGACCAACTCAATTTATTTACTGTAATGGTTAGTTTTACAACGATAGGTTATTCTGGGAATGTTTGCTTGTGTTACTCTACACGCAGGTATCCGATCGCATTTCTACACAGTGTAGGAGGAGCTTATACGTTGATATGACGAACTGTTTGGAAGCTGGTTGTTGCATCACATATTGCTTTACTACCCTGTGTGCTATTATGAATTCAAAGATGTTGACTCTCCTAAATTGTAAAATAAATTTTTCAAGGAATCAGACCCACGTATTTTAGATGACGTTGTTTGGGATTGTAAAGCTGATGATGATGATGGTGATGTTTGGTTTGAGGGGCGCTCAGCTGCGCGGTCATCGGCGCCCGTACAAAGTCCCAATTTTTTCACAGTCCAATTTTTTACACAGTCCAATCTAGCCACTGTCACGAATGATGATGATGAAATGATGAGGACAACACAAACACCCAGTCCCCGGGCAGAGGAAATCCCCAAACCGGCCGCGTAAAGTTGAAACTAGAAGATGTAGGTTGAAATATTCCTACGGGGCTGAGAAGTTTTTGTCTAATATGTAAAGTCGATATATTGCTGGTTAAAGTCACTTTTTTTTCTAATTCATTTTACCAAATACCATATCTTTGCGTTTCGTCTATTTCTGTCACACTGGGTGGTCCCCACCTTGAGTTCTTACATAAGTTAACTACTTGAGTCTGTCACTCGGATGAATAGCCACTGAGAATTATAAATAATAATAATAATAAGCAGACATTCTATGCATGATTATTAGGTTTCAGGTGTTGACAGAAAAGACAGGTCACTGCTTGCCGGATTGTTGATCTCTGCTATGAGACACACTGCGTTGAGTCGCCTCACTTGTCTAGTAGAATATTATGTATGAATGGAATTAGGATTTTAAATGAGCACTCTGATAATTAATTTTTTCTGCTCTTTGACTATGGGTGTACACAAACGGGGAGACAGCCCAACTGCGCAACAGGAGGCCACAAGTGGAAAGCTAACACAAGTTCAAAGTAGTGTACCGCATTTACGAACCTTTTCACTTATGTGATACATTAAATATGCAGGACCCCATTTTTTTACGTGAATTTATGAAAGTGTTTGTATGTAACTTTTTTCTGTTTATTTCATGAGTCGGATCATTTTACTACATTAGTTTTCTGGACACCTAGAAATATACATTCTGCATATCAACAACGGTTTTAGTGCCTGTTTGTCACTTCTCATTGGAGTAGTCTGTTTTTCTCAGAATACACACACTTTTCATTGTTTGTCATTCCTGCCACGGTTTGAGTCTGCATCTTTCTGATAATTTGATGTTCCTTCATGCAGTATTGTCTTTCATTAATTACTTACATTTCATACTTTTTCATGTTAAATCCGCGAAAACCCTTTCATTTTTGCCAGACTTTGCTGGGAGTTTTGTTTCCTATGAATTTTGCAATGAATAATTAGCTGCAATTTATTTCAGTTAATATTTTTCGTATCAATATTATCCATTAAAATTTTAGCTCATCCTTACAGAACTTCTCATTCTCGTGGGTTCTGACTGTTTCTTTGCACATACAGTCTTTCATGCAATTATAATATTTATCACTCTTTTGCTCAGATTTCTATGTCATTATAATATTACATGGCATTACAGTATAGGCAACTATACCTCAGAGAGGCATTTAACTGGATTGAGTAGATTATATTGTTGTAATTCACTAGAGAAAATTTGGCTTTCGTGTTTAGTTTGATGAGAGAATGCAGGCTATTTTTCATTTATTGACGTAGGCTATTTATTATTTATTACACATGAAGTAGATATGGTCTACACTGTTAGTAGAGATTGGTGATATTAGGCTGTTATTAAAAAGATGTTTAAATTCGAGTATGTAGTGGTATATATCTTTTACGTTTAAAGTAGGGGAATACAGTGTGCGATGAACAGGAAATTATTTGAGAATTGTGGAATGAATGGCCTTATATTGAAGTGACAATTATTCTGTGGTAGGATGGAATATTACTTTTAGACAATAGACCGGATTTCCATTTCAACTTCTCTTGGAACAGGATGCCCTTTTTGCCAGTGCTAGCCTGCTTTTGATGTTCTCCTTGCTTCGTCCGTGATTGGTTATTTTGCTGACTAGATATCAGAATTCCTTAACGTCACCTACTTCGTGACCATCAGGCCTGACGTTTAAGTTTCTCGCTGTTTTCATTTCAGCTGTTTCTCATTACTTTCGTCTATCTTTGATTTTCTCTCAATCCATATTCTGTACTCATTAGACTATTCTTTCCATTCAGCAGATGATGTAATTCGTCTTCTCTTTACCTCAGGATAGCAATGTCATCCATGAATCGTACCATAGATATCCTTTCACCTTCAATTTTAATTCCGCTCCTGAACCTGTCTTTTATTTCCATCATTGCGTCTTTGATGTACATATTGACAGTACGGATGAAATACTACACCCTTATCTTACACCCTTTTTAATCGAGAACTTCGTTTTTGGTCGTCCACTCTAATTATTCCCTTTTGGCTCTTGTACATATTGTATATTACCCGTATCTCCCTATAGCTTACCCCTGTTCTTCTCAGAATTTCAGACATCTTGCACCATTTCATATTGTCAAACGTTTGCTCCAGGTCGACAAATCCTATGAATGTGTCTTGTCTTTTCTTTAGTCTTGCTTCCTCAGCGTCAGAATTGCCTCTCTCGTGCCTCTATCTTTCCTAACGCCAAACTGACTGTCATCTACTACGCCTTCAATTTTCTTTTCCATTCTTCTGTATATTAATCTTGTCAGTGACTTGGATGCATGAGCTGTCAAGCTAATTGTGCCATAATTCTCGCACTTGTCAGCTTTTGCAGTCTTCGGAATTGTATGGATATTTTTCCGAAAGTCAGATGGTATTTCGCCAGACTCATACGTTCTAGAGACCAACGTTGTTACTTATTTGTTCGTAAGTTCTCAAAAGCTCTCTTAAATTTTAATTCTAATAGTGGATCCCCTATCTGTTCTAAATCGACTTCTGTTTCTTCCTCTCTCATATCAGACAAATCTTTCCCCTCATAGAAGCCTTCAATATACTCCTTCCACCTATCCGCTCTCTCTCAACTGCATTTAACGATGGAAATCCTATTGATAATGTTACCACCCTTGCTTTTATTTTCACCGAAGGTTGTTTTGACTTTCCTACATGCTGAGTCAGT
Source organism: Schistocerca americana (assembly GCF_021461395.2). NCBI lineage: Eukaryota > Metazoa > Arthropoda > Insecta > Orthoptera > Acrididae > Schistocerca > Schistocerca americana. The sequence goes on from NC_060120.1 coordinate 602,969,065, forward strand.
CCTTTTTAGATTTCTTCACATTCTTCATGCAGCCATTTCGTCTTAGCTTCCCCGCACTTCCTATTTATCTCATTTCTCAACGATCTGTATTTCTGTATTCCGGAATTTCCCTGAACATTTTTGTACTTCGGCCTGCCGGTGTGGCGGAGCGGTTCTAGGCGCTTCAGCCTGAAACCTAGCGACCACTGCGGTCGCAGGTTCGAATCCTGCCTCGGGCATGGATGTGTGTGATGTCCTTAGGTTAGTTAGGTTTAAGTAGTTCTAAGTTCTAGGGGACTGATGACCTCAGATGTTCAGTCCCATAGTGCTCAGAGCCATTTGAACCATTTTTGTACTTCCTTCTTTCATCGATCAACTGAAGTATTTCTTGAGTTACCCATTGTTTCTTTGCAGTTACTTTCTTCGTAGCTATGTTTTTTTTTCTGTGATTGCTCTTTTCAGAGTAGTCCATTCCTCTTCAAATGTACTGCCTACTGAGCTACTTCTTATTGCTGCTCTATCTATATCCTTAGAAATTTTCAAGCGTATCTCTTCATTACTTAGTACTTCCGTATCCCATTTCTTCCTATAGTGATTCCTCATGACGAATCTCTGAAACTTCAGCATGCTTTTCATCATTACTATGTTGTGATCTGAGTCTATATATGCTCCTGGGTACGCCTTACAGTACAGTATCTGATTTCGAAATCTCTGTCTGACCATGATGTAACATAACTGATATCTTCTCGTATGACCCGGCCTTTTTAAAGTATATCTTCTCCTTTTGTGACTCTTGAACAGAGTATTCGCTATTATGAGCTGAAATTTATTACAGAACTCAATTAATCTTTCTTGTCACTCATTCCTTGTCCCAAGCCCATATTCTCCTGTAACTTTTTCTTCTACTCCTTCGCGGAGTGAGCGGAGGAGACTAACGCTCAAGCACTTGCTCCGTCCTTTTAAACCCGAGGTGGTTCGGTCCTCGGGTTTAAAAGGACGGAGCAAGTGCTGCAGCGATAGTCTCCTCCGCTCATCCTGAAGATGGTAGGACGGTATTCAGCCGAATTATCAGAAGAAGAAACTGAATTTATGCGGCTGCACGCTTGAAATTTTATGGAACAGTATTTGCACCGCGAAAACACGAAGATGCACAATGCGTATATATATATATATATATATATATATATATATATATATATACTCCTGGAAATGGAAAAAAGAACACATTGACACCGGTGTGTCAGACCCACCATACCTGCTCCGGACACTGCGAGAGGGCTGTACAAGTAATGATCACACGCACGGCACAGCGGACACACCAGGAACCGCGATGTTGGCCGTCGAATGGCGCTAGCTGCGCAGCATTTGTGCACCGCCGCCGTCAGTGTCAGCCAGTTTGCCGTGGCATACGGAGCTCCATCGCAGTCTTTAACACTGGTAGCATGCCGCGACAGCGTGGACGTGAACCGTATGTGCAGTTGACGGACTTTGAGCGAGGGCGTATAGTGGGCATGTGGGAGGCCGGGTGGACGTACCGCCGAATTGCTCAACACGTGGGGCGTGAGGTCTCCACAGTACATCGATGTTGTCGCCAGTGGTCGGCGGAAGGTGCACGTGCCCGTCGACCTGGGACCGGACCGCACGGATGCACGCCAAGACCGTAGGATCCTACGCAGTGCCGTAGGGGACCGCACCGCCACTTCCCAGCAAATTAGGGACACTGTTGCTCCTGGGGTATCGGCGAGGACCATTCGCAACCGTCTCCATGAAGCTGGGCTACGGTCCCGCACACCGTTAGGCCGTCTTCCGCTCACGCCCCAACATCGTGCAGCCCGCCTCCAGTGGTGTCGCGACAGGCGTGAATGGAGGGACGAATGGAGACGTGTCGTCTTCAGCGATGAGAGTCGCTTCTGCCTTGGTGCCAATGATGGTCGTATGCGTGTTTGGCGCCGTGCAGGTGAGCGCCACAATCAGGACTGCATACGACCGAGGCACACAGGGCCAACACCCGGCATCATGGTGTGGGGAGCGATCTCCTACACTGGCCGTACACCACTGGTGATCGTCGAGGGGACACTGAATAGTGCACGGTACATCCAAACCGTCATCGAACCCATCGTTCTACCATTCCTAGACAGGCAAGGGAACTTGCTGTTCCAACAGGACAATGCACGTCCGCATGTATCCCGTGCCACCCAACGTGCTCTAGAAGGTGTAAGTCAACTACCCTGGCCAGCAAGATCTCCGGATCTGTCCCCCATTGAGCATGTTTGGGACTGGATGAAGCGTCGTCTCACGCGGTCTGCACGTCCAGCACGAACGCTGGTCCAACTGAGGCGCCAGGTGGAAATGGCATGGCAAGCCGTTCCACAGGACTACATCCAGCATCTCTACGATCGTCTCCATGGGAGAATAGCAGCCTGCATTGCTACGAAAGGTGGATATACACTGTACTAGTGCCGACATTGTGCATGCTCTGTTGCCTGTGTCTATGTGCCTGTGGTTCTGTCAGTGTGATCATGTGATGTATCTGACCCCAGGAATGTGTCAATAAAGTTTCCCCTTCCTGGGACAATGAATTCACGGTGTTCTTATTTCAATTTCCAGGAGTGTATATATATATTCAGAGAAATGAGGAGTGATGACTAACTTTTCTTTATATGATAAGACTGGAGACAGGGCAGAATTATGTGATTTTATTTCTCCCGAGCCGTTGCTGGAGGACTTTCAATGCATACTAGGCGCTTCAGCTCTGTGAGCCTTCCGCTCTAGGAAGATTAGACATACTGAGTTCATAGTGAATCTCAGCATGGAAACGTTGACAGCAATACAATTTTCAGACGCATGTGGCCAGTATGGAGTATCTAGTAGATTTTATTTATATATTAATTAGTAATTTTTCTTTTGTGGGAGTAACCAGTGCAACGTAAAGTCTTTATAACTGCGAGGGCGATGGTGACATGGTTGCCTAGAGGATGATAATTAAACTCACCTTTATGTCACTTTAGCTAATACTGATAATGAAATCGTTCCTGATGTATAAATCAGATTTATATGATATGTTGAATGTGCGTGCTGTGATCTAAATAAAGTTCCGCAGCTACAAATTGTTTAAGTTCAATATAATGTTTGATGTTCTTTATCACACACATTGAATGAAAACTAGCGGTTTGTCTTCAATAAGTAGTTAATTGTAGTTAGCTTGAGCTAACTTGAGTTTTCAGTCTACTGATAGGTTTTATGCAGACCTCCACGAATTCGTCTCACGTGCTAACCTCTTCATCTAGTAGCTCTTGCAATCAACATGCTCAAATATATGTCTCTGCCTTGCTCTACAATTTTTACCCACTACAGCTCTCTCTCTCGTATCATGGAGGATAATACGTGATATCTTAACACATGGCCCATCATTTTGTTCCCTTCTTGTCAGTGTTTTCCCACGATTCTGTGGACAACCTTCTCATCCATTACTTTATCAGACCACCTAATTTTCAACAACACATGTCAAATACTTCGACTATCTTCTGTTCGATTTTTCTCAGTACGTGATTCAGTACTGTACTATGCTGTGCTCCAAATGTACATTCTTGGAAATTTCTTCTTCAAATAAAGGCCTACTTTTGATACTAAAGGACTTGGTTTGGCCAGGAACGCCCTCTTTGCCGTGCTGGTCTGAATTTTTTGTCGTTCTTGCTTCGTCCATTACGGCTTATCTTGCTTCCAGTGTAACAAGGCCTTAACTTCGTCTGCTTTGTGATCACCAATTTTCATGTTAGATTTTTCGTTATTATTGTTACTTTTCATTACCTTTGTATTTCTTTAGTTTATTCTCAATCGATATTCTGCACTGATAAGACTGTTCATTCCAGTCAGCAGATTCTGTAATTCTTCGTCACCTTCACTAAAGACAACAATTTCATCAGCGAATCTTACGTCTGATACTCTTTTACCCTGAATTTTAATCAGACTGTTGAACATTTATTTCCTGCATTTCTTCCTCTATGTGTAGAGTGAACAGTAGGTAAAATAACTTCCTTACATCCTTTTAAGTCCGGAAACTTCTTTCTTGGCCTTCTAACTGTCTCATCTTGGTTGTTGTACTATTGTATGTTACCTGGCGTTTGCCGTAGCTTACGCCTATTTTTCTCAGATTTTCGAACATTTTGCACCATATTACTTTTTCAAACGCTTTTTCCAAGTCGATAAATCCTATGTACGCGTCTTGATTTTTTTCAGGCTTACTTCCATTACCAAGCGCAACCTCAGGACTGCCTCTCTGGTACCTGCAGCTTTCCTGAAACCAAACTGATCGTCATCTAACAGATATTCAACTTCCTTTTCCATTCTTCTGTACATTATTCTTGATAGCAACTTCAATACATGAGCTGCTAAGCTGGCTGAGTTCTCTCACATATCTGACCTTACTGTCTTCGGAATTGTATGGATGATATTTTTCGAAAGTTTGATGGTATGTCGCCTCTCATAGACCTTATACACCAACTTGAATAATCACTTTGTTGCCACTTCCAGTAATGATTTTAGAAATTCCGATTCAATGTTATCCATCCGTTTTGCGTCATTTGACCTCCAGTCTTTTACAGCTCTTTTAAATTCTGACTTCAATACTGCATCCCCTGACGCTTCCATATGAACACAAATTTCTTTTATCACGTCATTAGACAAACCATCCCCCCTCCCTTATATAGGCGTGTCACAATTTAGTTCTTCCACATATCCGCTCTCTCCTCGCAGACTAGCGTCGACCTCCTCTTCTGGATAGTGTCTGCTTAGTACTGCGCAATGCCTTTATAAATTAGGCGGTATATATACAAGCTTGTCTGGCTAACGTTTCTGAAATGACAGCGCTGCTGGTCTAAGTCAAAACAGGCTAGAAGTGCCAGGTATAATCGTTGGGCGCTCAGGACGTCATCTGATTCAGCTTTCCCATCACATCAGCATGTACAGTACAGTTGATGCTGTAATGTGTAGCACCACCACGTTTCAAAATACCCGTGCAGTGTCTTCTGTAATGCAAGCCTCCTGAATAAACGTTCTTGCGCCAGTGCACCTCATTACTAAGGTGTCTTGAGGCACTTCCCTCTCCCCTATAACGTCTTTTTGCAAGATCGGTCACAAGAGCCATGGATTTCACCAGAGGGAGGCATGGTACAACAATTTTTATGCATTCGTCAGTGTTATGGCTGGTTCAACTATGCTGCTGTATCTACTTTTCAAATGATGTTTGATGGTTTATTTATTAGATTTGTGAATGTGGATTGTAATTTTTCTGATGTCTCACATCCGTTGTTACTGAAGTTTCATACTTAGCGATTGTCTTAGTTGTAGTGCTCATGGTCATGTCTCGCTCTCATTTTAGTATTATGTCCCCAGGGATCACTGATCCAAGGTAATTTATTTTTATGTGCACACGTAGTCTGGGTTTTATAGCTTATCATTTATTTGTGTGTGTATGCGTGTGTGTGTGTGTGCGTGTGTGCGTGTGTGTGTGAAAAGGCTGGAGAATGAAAAAGGCGATATCTACATGTTATTATATATGCCAGATTTGTGTACACTAATCATTATTTGTGAATATGCGTGCTAGGAATTTTGCCAGGAGCTAAGAAGGGAAGTGTACATAAAATTACTCTCATTTTTCCTTGCTGAAATAGTACGATTTAATCATCTTGTTTCATGGATCTCCCTCTCTGAGCAAGAAGAGATCAGTTAATTAGATACTAATGTTTATCTTTAAGAAACATTAAGCGATTATGTTGTTTTTCTATCATGAATTGTCATCTGTTTGTTTTAAAGTGAAGACATGTACATATGCACATAAGATTTTGGTTTAGAATATGGTCAACAAGAGTATCATAATCAGTAGATATGAATTGGGCTCAGTAGTATTAAATTTAGCGGTATAGTTGTAGCTAGTTAACTTCTGTGTAGTATATGAACAACTGTTGTGGTGATGGAATGAGAAAGTAGCAAGTGAGACTAACCTGATGTACTTATTTCTATGAAATCATAATTCTAATTAAGAGTTAGTTAAAGAAGATAGTATTGGACGTTGTGAGCCACTTGCCTTCTCATTACATTATTAAAATATTCATTACCGCTAAGATCTTTCCTTCAAGTATTAACTGTTGTCTTTGGAAATGATTTTGTAGTTATGTAATAGTAATATTTGATTTCATTGGTGAGCACCACGGTTGTTTAGGAAAATGAGACACAAATGAATCTGCTGTATGTGTATTAGGTAGATGTCCCTCAAGATTGATAAGTGTTCAGATGTGAGTGAATCTATGTAAATTCGTATTTGTCATCTACATTTTCTGTAATCTTAGGAACAAAAGGCGGCGGGAAGACACACACACACACACACACACACACACACACACACATACACACATACACACACACAGAGAGAGAGAGAGAGAGAGAGAGAGAGAGAGAGAGAGAGAGAGAGAATGATTGAACACTAGAATGACCGAAGTTCGTGGACGTCCTTTTGGAGCCGCGTACACCACAGCTAATTCAGACTGTGCGACGAGACAGTACAAACAGTCACATCTGCAAATCACAGGAAACTTCTGCCCAACGGGCTGATTTGTTAATATGTCCATGGGAAACGCCTTCCTAACAGTCGAGTAGAATGCATGCATGACTCAGGTGTGTGACGTGTAGCCTGACTGTAAGGAACTGCATTGTCGTCTGGACGTTACTTACACTAGTTGATTCCTGAGTTAATGGACGGATGTCCACATGGTTTAAACAGGTGACATGCATGACTCGTTACACCTATGGTCAAAGTACTCTTCATGATATTCAAGAAAAAATGAACAAATTGCATACTCTCTTAAATTTATTCCTACTGACAAAAGCTGTGACGTATAGTCAGGCCCATCCTAATTGAAAACATGAATTATGAATGTGTGTCGGCGTAGCTGAACAACTTTCCTCTTCCCCTTTTTGTGAAGTGAATAACTGGAAAATGGCCCACAAGACTATTTATTGCTCTTTTGAAAAGCAACTCCATATTCTTTTCGTCCACAATTTTAATGTTCAAAATATTCGTTATAGAAATAATTCTTTTGTGACGGTTTATGAAACAATTCCATTTACTGTTTCTGCTAAAACAGAACTCAACATTTATGTTGTTTTCAGTATTTGGTTAGTGTTAATATTTTGTTTAAAGGCGTAAAGTATCTATATTCCCCACAGTTCCCTGATTTAAAAGAAGTCAATAAGTACACAGTTTCAGTGTTAACATACATTTTTTTCTAGTAGGATAACTAGAATATTTACAATGTTAAATTTCATAAATATTGTGCACAAGTAAAGATATAACATTAATATAAATCTACTAGGAACTGCTTCATGGTAACTTGCAAAGTCTTACAAGTTTGATTTTATAATGGAAAATCCAGTACAGAATAATGACAATATTATGAAAAGAATAGATTGCTACTTACCATGTAGAGGAGATACTGAGTAGCAGATAGTCGCAACAAAAAGACTGTTAAACACGTGAGATTCCGGCCAAAAGGCCTTTTCCTTAAGTAGACAACAGACAAATACGTACACGCAAGCACAACTCTCTCTCCCTCTCTGACGAATTGTAAGCAACTTCGCATAATGGGAGAAGCGATATGGATAGTCTTGCCTCGGTGGCCAGAAGCAGTGGTCATGCGTGTGTGAGCTGTGCTTGCTTGAACGTATTTGTGTGTTGTCTGAAACGCCCTGCTAAACCCGCAGGACAGGACAGATAGTTGGAATTGTGGAAAGAGGCCAAAATGAGCGGCTGTCAGTTACACTCGAACACATATAACTTTATTTATTTGACCGAACATTACAGTACAAATTCTTGAACTTAGTTACCGCCACGATATCTTATGCCTTAAGGGCACAACCACTTTAATTAAAAAAAAACCGGCTAAAAGCCGTTAACTCTAAATTCAGACGCCAAAAGAGAATATTTAGAAGGCAGAAAGCCTCACATTAAGTAAGTTCCATAATTTGGCTGAAGCGCCTAAAATCTAACACTTGAAAAGCAACAACCATAATTTATATACGGCTGAAGGCCCATGATTCAAGACTCAAGGTAAAATTAAATTAAAAAAAAAAAAAAACGCAAGGCGAAGGCCTTATCTTCAATTAGGCTGAAGGCCCCAAACAGTCTGATGCTCGAAAGACAAAGATCCTTAGAATGGCTGAAGGCCCCATGACTTAAAACACAATGTAAAATAAATTTAAACAACGAAGCCTTATCTTAAATTAGGCTGAAGTCCCCAAGCAATCTAAAACTTGACAAGCAAGGACCTTTAATTTTAAAACGGCTGAAGGCCCATGACTTAAAACACAAAAAACAATTCAACCTTAATTCAGAACCATCAGCTATGAGCCATACAAATACACACAGCAGACAATAAGAAAAGGCAATGCAGCTAACGGCGCTCAGAAGTTTCGGGGTCGGCCAGCACTTGAAATACTAACGTTCACGTAGGGTGAGACAGGCACTCGACCCAACCATTCTCGATCCGACGACAACCCAACCAACAGACAGGCACCAAACCCACCGACAAGGTTATTTGCACTCCACTCGACCAGCACACAATCGGGACTTCAATGCAAAACGTAAAAGGTATGGATGCCCACAACCAAGCATACATTAAGCTGTCAAACTACATACCGTGCTGGCAGCGACAACACGGTGAGGAAAGGACACTGCCTAAATTTACGTCAACGGCCAGGGCAGGTAATCGGAATGTTAACGGCCACAAGGCAGAAAATTCCGCTTGTGCACTTCAGTAGCAAATAACCAAATACTGTTAGATTCCACCTGGCGGTGGCTAAACCTTCCCCAACTCGAACACACACGTTGTTACTCGCGGGAATGTCCCAACAGCCAACAACGAGTACCAAACGGCACAATGTGAACAGTCTTGACTTGCTGGTGAATTAAATCCAAACTCATCTTTCGTGTCCAGGGTCTGTGAGCCACGGACCTCGTAGCAATGGAAAGAGCCCCACACACTCCGACACTGCATGGAAACCGCCAGCGGTCCCAGCCAAACTACGCCCTGCAGAGATTTCCTCGCTGCTCCACGCCAACCGACCGACTCCTCGCACACCAGCATTGAGACAGCACTAAAATAACTGAGCAGTCGACATCACCAAATAGACACTATTTCGCAAACACAAGGACGAAGATCGCAACCAATGCTAAAAGCACTGACCGAGCAATGACGTAGCCGAACCACGAGCTGAGACACACACCGCCAACCCATAAGCGACTGGCTAGCAAATACACGTCGTCCGGTAAGACGCGCAACCGACGATCAACCAAGACCGTACCCAGTTCAAGTCATGTGTGCCGGCAACGACCGGGCGAGTCATGGCTATCCCAGCCTCACTACTGCTCCAACCCGACCGTCGCAACTCTACGACTGCCAGGTCCGAACTGCACCACAGGTGCATTCCAACTCGCTGCACGACAGACGTCAGCCGGGAAGTAATCGCAGTCAGCAAAGATAATACGGCAGGGCTACAGCGATAAGCGCTGCTGCTGCCGCTCATGGGCAGGCAAGGCAGCAACTCGGTGACAAAAGAAATTGAAACTAACATATGGCAGTATGGCAAAAAAAAAGGATGTAAAATAAGAGATGGCGCGAACGTGAGGCACGAACGGCTTATTGTCTACTTCAGAAAAAGGATTTGCTGTATGTTAGAATATTTCTCATGTATGTTTTATACCATGTATATTTGTCATGTCAAATAATTTCTTTACTTGAATTTTTTTTGTGTATGAGATTGATGGGGAAGTATCATTGCAACAACAGCCAGTAACAAGTCCACAGATTCAAAGAGACCAAATTTGGAAGAGGTTATCAGACTGCATCATTAGTGTACTAATTGTGTAATACAGATCCATCACTGAGTGTGGTCGGGATTTTGTTGTATATGTCCATAACAACAAAAGCCCTGGGGAGCAGTTGTAATGGATCTGGGAGATGTTATTTTTTTTTACCGTATTTGTCGATACTGAATTGAAAATGTTTTCTTATATTTTTGTCAGACTTTATTATAATTTGTCTTATTATATGTTAATTTACTTCTGTTTTTGAGAGTAAAAGCATATTTATCACTATTAGAAAATGTATCGAAGAATAGCAAAGAAACTGATTGTGTAAAATATCTTTGACGTTGGAGTAGTCTTTGACTATAGTCAGTCCGAGTCGGAAGCTAACTCTTGGTGTGTGTTGACGGAAGAACAATGTGAAGGTCGCAGTCATAAATAATTTTGAATTATGTTACTATTATTTTTGCATTAACTAAAAAGAAGAATCTACATTTGAAGAAACTGTATTTGAAACACCAAAATGAGAGAAACACGTTGAACCACGTCATTTTCTGCAGCCGACAACGATGCATTGTGGAATCATACTTAGACAACTGAAGCCAAGACTTATATTTGCTTGCAAACGTCTAATGGAAAAGGTACTGTCACGAAATATGGCAAATTTATGTTTATAAAAAATAGTGACCATATTTTCAACTTGTGTAATAGCCGGGATGCCATATTTCAACTGGTTAAACAGTTGAAATATGGCATCCTTTCCGGCTATTACACAAGTTGAAAATATGGTCACTATTTTTTATAAACTTAAATTTGCCATTTTTTGTGATAGTACCTTTTCCATTAGACGTTTTCAAGCAAATATAAGTCTTGGCTTCAGTTGTCTAAGTATGATTCCACAATGCATCGTTGTCGGCTGCAGAAAATGACGTGGTTCAGCGTGTTTCTCTCATTTTGGTGTTTCAAATACAGTTTCTTCAAATGTAGTTTCTTCTTTTCAGATAATACAAAAATAATAGTAACATAATTCAAAATTATTTATGACGGCGACCTTCACATTGTTCTTCCATCAACACACACCAAGATGTTTAGCAGTCTATTTGTTGTACCTGTCTGCGACTCACCTTCACTACATGGTGAGTAGCAGTCTATCCTTTACATAATATTGTCGTGTTTCGTTTTATGTTTATTAAGCCCTTCAAGTAAGAAATTGCGAATCATAGCCTAGCATTGTGTAGAATCAAAAGCTTATGAATAGCCCAGTTCATTCTGAGACGTGACTAGTATCGATTCTTCATCGACAGCGCGAAGCTACGTATTTGGCGGTCGCAACATCCTTTCTGGCATCTCACCAGAAGGCGAGACTGCGGCCAGGTGCGGTGACTTAACACCGAGCTGCTTTGGCTCTAGGTCAGTTCCGTCTTGCTGCTAGCTGGAGAAGGAAGTTCCTCAGCAGCCGCAGTGGTAGTTCCGAGGGGCCGAAAGACGACGAGCATTTCTCGGCACTGTGCTTTCTTGAGAGCGGCTCTTGGACTGCTAAACTCACTTGTATGTTCCCTTCTGTGAGAAATACGATGCTCGAGTTCCAGCACGGACTTGGTTCGCCTTTGCTGCTTGATTCGTGAGTATATAGAGTGGAGCAGCGGGCGCATATGGAGTTGTTTGGCGAGCATCTTGCTTGGTCCTGTAGTCTCCTTGTGATCAATGGTTACGCGTGCCCACTTCCAAGGGAGGTGTACGATTAGCGGCGTTAATGGGCTCTTTTGTCTACGTGCAACTTTAGCACTGATCGTTTGGAGAGCATGTGTTCATCAAGTGTCTGCCACATGTGTATAGCCCACAGGCAGGCTCACTAAATTGGTCTGCTGGACGGGTGAAGTGTTTTTTTTAAGCACGAGCCAACTGTGTCTTTCGCCCTCTGTCACTGGTACCTTCTTTTTTAATGGATTCATTTGTATGAAAATACTGTTTTTTTTAGTGTAAATTTTTGTTTCTAATAATTGCCATTTTAAAATGCTTTTTCATGTAATGTGCGAATTTACTTGAAGTTTGATTATTGAAAAGATATAAAAAATGGTTCAAATGGCTCTGAGCACTGTGGGACTTAACTTCTCAGGTCATCAGTCCCCTAGAACTTAGAACTACTTAAACCTAACTAACCTAAGGACATCACACCCATCCATACCCGAGGCAGGATTCGAACCTGCGACCGTAGCACTCGCGCGGTTCCAGTCTGTAGCGCCTAGAATCGCTCGGCCACTCCGGCCGGCTGAAAAGATATCTTTGATCGTGTAGTGTGGGATTTGTTTGAAGTCCAGTATTTTTAGCACACTTGCTCATGCAATAGCTGTGGCTCCACTTTCTTAAACATACTTAAAAGTTACATTGATTCTAGTTGTTTTTAGAGTCTTTGGTTATGATGGCTCTGAAACTTTGTTGAATGCTGCCTCTCATCAGTAAGTCTATTGTAAAATTTTGCTCTGTTCCAGTATTATTTGTCTGATGTAAACTGCACCGTGAGCAGCGAAGACTACAACTAACTGAATTTCACCTGTACGTACCTTCTGCAATTGTGTTGTTGATATCCTAATCTTTTTAAATTGTTGCTCATTTGCTTGAATACTATTCTAGTTGAGAAGTCTTTTTGCTAAATTGTTATTAGAAACTAGCATTATCAATCTTTCAGTTTCTGAAATATTCTTTGAGCTGTAAGACTCATGCATTCTGCTGCCTTAAGCGAGCTTTTTGTAATAAAGAGGAAAGTGCAATATCTGAATTTTTATAGTAATTAATTTTAACTGACCTTTTTAAATAAACGTCTTTTCTGGACGTAAATGTCAAGTTTTACTTCCTGGCAACTGATCCCAGCTCCCCACTAGCTGCCTCATTTTACATTAAACAATTAGGAATATTTTCTTTATTATTATTGTTATTTAATAATTATTATTTTAATATGTTAGGAAGTCACGAAACTACTTGGAATGTCATCTGGTGAACTTCTCCAGAGCACATTTCTAATCAGTACAACTTTTAGAAGAAGTGATGAAAGGTGCGCGTTTGCTCAGCATTTTCATATCCTCAGAGTATATTTTGTCTTTTTGTGAATTCCGATGCTTATATTTCCAGTAATCTATCAGAGTTACTCTAAAAAGCTTCAATCAATTGTTACAAGCTCTTTAGCGAACCCCTTGCTTGAGCGCTGTGACACGCTTAACTCTTTAGTGAGTTGGTTTGCTCTTGACCACTATCATTCATTCACAGAAGTGGGACATATGGTCCCTCTCGTTTGAAAGTAGTTCTCCATTACTCCTGGTCACTTCTTATGGTGAAATCGAAGTGGCACTTTGCGCTGTGTTCCGATGTTAAGAAGGAAGCTCCTTTGTTGGCGGAGGTCCATGTTGTTGAGTAGACATTGCATTGCTAAGGAATCAGGTGAGACTACTATACTAGTTAGTTTTATATAGTGAGATTAATTTGGGAATGTTTGCTTGTGTTACTCTACACATAGGCAGTGCCGCATTAAGCCACAGCTGAGAAGAGCTCTTGGTTTGCTTTACGATATAAAATAAATTAGGGTATAAAACAAAACAGCACTTTACATAAACCTTTTCTCGTATTAATTTGAGCAAATTTAGACATAATAAAAGTCAAATTAATGTCTCTGAGCAAATCAGACTTTATTAATAAAGGTGACGTGGTTTAAAAGTTCTCGTCCCATGGTATTCCAGAACTCATTTTTAATGCGCTTTAACGTTGAAACCTAACGTTCTCCAACGTAGCTGGTGATCATCAATGACAAGTAAAAGCGTACGATTATTTCCACATTTGGTAAATACAATTGTAACGAATTGTCCATAAAGGTTTAGAAAACTACAGTCCCATGGGCTTATGCTTTTTACTTGCAGCAGCCACATCTGTTTAGACGAGATCATCAAACCGCAATAGTTCGTCATCAAGGCTTTCTTCCAAATCCTCTGGGTAATCACGGACAAGAATTAGAGTTCTTTCAAGATGTCTTCTGCTGTTAGGCATAAAGTGCTGAAGTATTCGGAAGCATTCGAAATACACTGTTCACTGGATAGTACACATCCATGCACTTAAGCTAACGCAGACGACACGTTACCAGTTATGATAATAGACACCTCAATTTCAAAATGTCTTCCAGGTGTTTCATTATTTCCAACTTCATTGTAGTAGAGTCACTGAAGATGTCGTCCTTTGTATTTCTCTTGCGTCGTCTTGCAGACTGTTATTTATATTCTTCACAGATGGTCAGCAGTGTGGCTTTTGATTCAGTATCTGAAAATGTGGACCGTATTGCTTGGACGTACCCGTATAATGATTTATAAACGGCTATCCTATATTAAAGCCCTAATCGGGCGCCTGCAGCGAGTCGCTAGTGGCTTGCGTTATAGGAGAGTCATTATTACTGTACTCGGATCTAAATGCATTATAACGACACAATTTTATTATCAAATCTAATACCCATAACTGATACCTAATTCTTCGTATACAGGGTGAAAAGACTCGGATATGGAGGATGATTCCTCATGCCGATTCAAGACGAAATAATATCTAGCAAAATCATATCGGTCGCATTTTGAAAACACATCTATGAAACCCAGAAACTGGCAACAGTCACGTGGTGCAGGGCATCGGAATGTACAGAGGAGCGTATATCACATCGCAATACCGCACCAGCTATCGTGGCTCACTGAGCAGGTGCCGGCACGGTAGTCCAGCGTGTTTGGTCACAGGGTTTGCTGCCCTCTGTAATAAGAAACCTGTGTTAATGGATCAACGACAAAATGAAACGGGTGTCTTGCGACGTCCGCCTCGAGCAGACGCAACGAACGGAAACGAATGGAAACGAACGGAAACGAACGAACACGAACAAAATGAGATTAAAAAGAGAAACGTGTTCAGGCGGAGAGCTGGGTACCCTCCGTAATACTAAACGCAACGAACGATACCCAATAAAACGAAAACGAAGTAAAAATAAAAAAAGAGAAAAAGAGAGAGAGAGAGAGAAAAAAAGTTAACTGCTGGGACATCAAACCCATGTCCACCATGTAACTATGTTTCGAATCCTTGGTATGTTTGTGTTTTATTTCTTAGACGTGCACTCCCTGGTTTCTTCGTTTATAAGCAGAAAATAATTTTGCTACATGACAGTGGGAGCCTGGGAGCCATCAAACTGTGTCAATGTGTCTAATAAACGTGCAGTGCACAACCGTAACTGTCAAGTTCATGTTAGGTGGCTTTCCGATGGAATACACAAACAATGAATATGTCGATATGCTTTTGATGTTGGGTGCATCCGCTAACCAAGCTGCTGCTGCTCGTGTCTAAGCTGCAGGGTACCCTCAAAGGCGTCATCCCGATAAGAATGTCGCCTGGAGCAACACCTTCGGTAAACCGGCAATATTCGTCCACAAGTAGTGGACAGCGGTCGTCCAAGGGCTAGTCCAGCGTGTTTGGTCAGAGGGTTACCTGCCTTCTGTAATAAAAAAACTGTGTTAATGGATCAACGACAAAATGAAACTGGTGTCTTGCGACGACCGCCTCGAGCAGACGCAGCGAACGGAAACGAACGAAAACGAACAAAATGAGATTAAAAAGAACAAAGTGTTCAGGCGGAGAGCTGGGTACCCTCCGTAATACTAAACGCAACGAACGATACCCAACAAAATGAAGACAAAGTAAAAAAAAAAAAAAACAAAAACAAAAAACAAAAAACAGAGAGAGAGGGAGAGAAAAAAAGTTAACTGCTGGGACATCAAACCCATGTCCACCATGGAGCTATGTTTCGAATCCTTGGTATGTTTGTGTTTTATTTTTTAGACGTGCACTCCCTGGTTTTTTCGTTTATAAGCAGAAAATTGTTTTGTTACATTACAGTGGGAGCCTGGGAGCCATCAAACTGTGTGAATGTGTCTAATAAACGTGCAGTGCACAACTGTAACTGTCAAGTATGTTAGGTGGCTTTCCAATGGAATACACAAACAATGAATATGTCGATATGCTTTTGATGTTGGGTGCATCCGCTAACCAAGCTGCTGCTGCTCGTGTCTTAGCTGCAGGGTACCCTCAAAGGTGTCATCCCGATAAGAATGTCGCCTGGAGCAACACCTTCGGTAAACCGGCAATCTTCGTCCACAAGTAGTAGACAGTGGTCGTCCAAGGGCTAGTCCAGCGTGTTTGGTCAGAGGGTTAGCTGCCCTCTGTAATAAAAAAACTGTGTTAATGGATCAACGACAAAATGAAACTGGTGTCTTGCGACGACCGCCTCGAGCAGACGCAGCGAACGGAAACGAACGAAAACGAACAAAATGAGATTAAAAAGAAATACGTGTTCAGGCGGAGAGCTGGATACTCTCCATAATACTAAACGCAACGAACGATACCCAACAAAATGAAGACGAAGTAAGAAAAAGAAAAAAAAAAAAAGAGAGAGAGACAGAAAAAAAGTTAACTGTTGGGACATCGAATCCATGTCCACCATGGAGCTATGTTTCGAATCCTTGGTATGTTAGTGTTTTATTTTTTAGACGTGCACTCCCTGGTTTTTTAGTTTATAAGCAGAAAATAATTTTGTTACATGACAGTGGGAGCCTGGGAGCCATCAAACTGTGTGAATGTGTCTAATAAACGTGCAGTGCACAACCGTAACTGTCAAGTATGTTAGGTGGCTTTCCAATGGAATACACAAACAATGAATATGTCGATATGCTTTTGATGTTGGGTGCATCCGCTAACCAAGCTGCTGCTGCTCGTGTCTTAGCTGCAGGGTACCCTCAAAGGTGTCATCCCGATAAGAATGTCGCCTGGAGCAACACCTTCGGTAAACCGGCAATCTTCGTCCACAAGTAGTAGACAGTGGTCGTCCAAGGGCTAGTCCAGCGTGTTTGGTCAGAGGGTTAGCTGCCCTCTGTAATAAAAAAACTGTGTTAATGGATCAACGACAAAATGAAACTGGTGTCTTGCGACGACCGCCTCGAGCAGACGCAGCGAACGGAAACGAACGAAAACGAACAAAACGAGATTAAAAAGAAAAAAGTGTTCAGGCGGAGAGCTGGGTACCCTCCGTAATACTAAACGCAACGAACGATACCCAACAAAATGAAGACAAAGTAAAAAAAAAACAAAAAAAAGAGAGAGAGGGAGAGAAAAAAAGTTAACTGCTGGGACATCAAACCCATGTCCACCATGGAGCTATGTTTCGAATCCTTGGTATGTTTGTGTTTTATTTTTTAGACGTGCACTCCCTGGTTTTTTCGTTTATAAGCAGAAAATTGTTTTGTTACATTACAGTGGGAGCCTGGGAGCCATCAAACTGTGTGAATGTGTCTAATAAACGTGCAGTGCACAACCGTAACTGTCAAGTATGTTAGGTGGCTTTCCAATGGAATACACAAACAATGAATATGTCGATATGCTTTTGATGTTGGGTGCATCCGCTAACCAAGCTGCTGCTGCTCGTGTCTAAGCTGCAGGGTACCCTCAAAGGCGTCATCCTGATAAGAATGTCGCCCGGAGCAACACCTTCGGTAAACCGGCAGTCCTCGTCCACAAGTAGTGGACAGCGGTCGTCCAAGGGCTAGTCCAGCGTGTTTGGTCAGAGGGTTAGCTGCCCTCTGTAATAAAAAAACTGTGTTAATGGATCAACGACAAGATGAAACGGGTGTTTCGCGACGTCCGCCTCGAGCAGTTGCAGCGAACGGAAACGAATGAAAACGAACATAATGAGATTAAAAAGAAATACGTGTTCAGGTGGAGAGCTTACGTGTTCAGGTGGAGAGCTGGATACTCTCCGTAATACTAAACGCAACGAACGATACCCAACAAAATGAAGACGAAGTAAGAAAAAGAAAAAAAAAAAAAAGAGAGAGAGATAGAAAAAAAGTTAACTGTTGGGACATCGAATCCATGTCCACCATGGAGCTATGTTTCGAATCCTTGGTATGTTTGTGTTTTATTTTTTAGACGTGCACTCCCTGGTTTTTTAGTTTATAAGCAGAAAATAATTTTGTTACATGACAGTGGGAGCCTGGGAGCCATCAAACTGTGTGAATGTGTCTAATAAACGTGCAGTGCACAACCGTAACTGTCAAGTATGTTAGGTGGCTTTCCAATGGAATACACAAACAATGAATATGTCGATGTGCTTTTGATGTTGGGTGCATCCGCTAACCAAGCTGCTGCTGCTCGTGTCTTAGCTGCAGGGTACCCTCAAAGGTGTCATCCCGATAAGAATGTCGCCTGGAGCAACACCTTCGGTAAACCGGCAATCTTCGTCCACAAGTAGTAGACAGTGGTCGTCCAAGGGCTAGTCCAGCGTGTTTGGTCAGAGGGTTAGCTGCCCTCTGTAATAAAAAAACTGTGTTAATGGATCAACGACAAAATGAAACTGGTGTCTTGCGACGTCCGCCTCGAGCAGACGCAGCGAACGTAAACGAATGAAAACGAACATAATGAGATTAAAAAGAAAAAAGTGTTCAGGCGGAGAGCTGGGTACCCTCCGTAATACTAAACGCAACGAACGATGCCCAACAAAATGAAGACAAAGTAAAAAAAAAACACAAAAAAGAGAGAGAGGGAGAGAAAAAAAGTTAACTGCTGGGACTTCAAACCCATGTCCACCATGGAGCTATGTTTCGAATCCTTGGTATGTTTGTGTTTTATTTTTTAGACGTGCACTCCTTGGTTTTTTTCGTTTATAAGCAGAAAATTATTTTGTTACATGACAGTGGGAGCCTGGGAGCCATCAAACTGTGTGAATGTGTCTACTAACCGTGCAGTGCACAACCGTAACTGTCAAGTTCATGTTAGGTGGCTTTCCAATGGAATACACAAACAATGAATATGTCGATATGGTTTTGATGTTGGGTGCATCCGCTAACCAAGCTGCTGCTGCTCGTGTCTAAGCTGCAGGGTACCCTCAAAGGCGTCATCCTGATAAGAATGTCGCCCGGAGCAACACCTTCGGTAAACCGGCAGTCCTCGTCCACAAGTAGTGGACAGCGGTCGTCCAAGGGCTAGTCCAGCGTGTTTGGTCAGAGGGTTAGGTGCCCCCTGTAGTAAAAAAACTGTGTTAATGGATCAACAACAAAATGAAACGGGTGTCTTGCGACGTCCGTCTCGAGCAGAGGCAGCGAACGGAAACGAACGAAAACGAACATAATGAGATTAAAAAGAAAAACGTGTTCAGGCGGAGAGATGGGTACCCTCCGTAATACTAAACGCAACGATCAATACCCAACAAATGAAGACAAAGTAAAAAAAAAAGCAAAAAAACAGAGAGAGAGAGGAAAAAAGTTAACTGCTGGGACATCAAACCCATGTCCACCATGGAAATATGTCTCGAATCCTTGGTATGTTTGTGTTTTATTTTTTAGACGTGCACTCCCTGGTTTTTTCGTTTATAAGCAGAAAATAATTTTGTTACATGACAGTGGGAGCCTGGGAGCCATCAAACTGTGTGAATGTGTCTAATAAACGTGCAGTGCACAACCGTAACTGTCAAGTATGTTAGGTGGCTTTCCAATGGAATACACAAACAATGAATATGTCGATGTGCTTTTGATGTTGGGTGCATCCGCTAACCAAGCTGCTGCTGCTCGTGTCTAAGCTGCAGGGTACCCACAAAGGTGTCATCCCGATAAGAATGTCGCCTGGAGCAACACCTTCGGTAAACCGGCAATATTCGTCCACAAGTAGTGGACAGCGGTCGTCCAAGGGCTAGTCCAGCGTGTTTGGTCAGAGTGTTACCTGCCCTCTGTAATAAAAAAACTGTTAATGGATCAACGACAAAATGAAACTGGTGTCTTGCGACGTCCGCCTCGAGCAGACGCAGCGAACGTAAACGAATGAAAACGAACATAATGAGATTAAAAAGAAAAAAGTGTTCAGGCGGAGAGCTGGGTACCCTCCGTAATACTAAACGCAACGAACGATGCCCAACAAAATGAAGACAAAGTAAAAAAAAAAACAAAAAAAAGAGAGAGAGGGAGAGAAAAAAAGTTAACTGCTGGGACATCAAACCCATGTCCACCATGGAGCTATGTTTCGAATCCTTGGTATGTTTGTGTTTTATTTTTTAGGCGTGCACTCCTTGGTTTTTTCGTTTATAAGCAGAAAATTATTTTGTTACATTACAGTGGGAGCCTGGGAGCCATCAAACTGTGTGAATGTGTCTACCAACCGTGCAGTGCACAACCGTAACTGTCAAGTTCATGTTAGGTGGCTTTCCAATGGAATACACAAACAATGAATATGTCGATATGGTTTTGATGTTGGGTGCATCCGCTAACCAAGCTGCTGCTGCTCGTGTCTAAGCTGCAGGGTACCCTCAAAGGCGTCATCCTGATAAGAATGTCGCCCGGAGCAACACCTTCGGTAAACCGGCAGTCCTCGTCCACAAGTAGTGGACAGCGGTCGTCCAAGGGCTAGTCCAGCGTGTTTGGTCAGAGTGTTACCTGCCCTCTGTAATAAAAAAACTGTTAATGGATCAACGACAAAATGAAACTGGTGTCTTGCGACGTCCGCCTCGAGCAGACGCAGCGAACGTAAACGAATGAAAACGAACATAATGAGATTAAAAAGAAAAAAGTGTTCAGGCGGAGAGCTGGGTACCCTCCGTAATACTAAACGCAACGAACGATGCCCAACAAAATGAAGACAAAGTAAAAAAAAAACAAAAAAAAGAGAGAGAGGGAGAGAAAAAAAGTTAACTGCTGGGACATCAAACCCATGTCCACCATGGAGCTATGTTTCGAATCCTTGGTATGTTTGTGTTTTATTTTTTAGACGTGCACTCCCTGGTTTTTTCGTTTATAAGCAGAAAATTATTTTGTTACATGACAGTGGGAGCCTGGGAGCCATCAAACTGTGTGAATGTGTCTAATAAACGTGCAGTGCACAACCGTAACTGTCAAGTATGTTAGGTGGCTTTCCAATGGAATACACAAACAATGAATATGTCGATGTGCTTTTGATGTTGGGTGCATCCGCTAACCAAGCTGCTGCTGCTCGTGTCTAAGCTGCAGGGTACCCACAAAGGTGTCATCCCGATAAGAATGTCGCCTGGAGCAACACCTTCGGTAAACCGGCAATATTCGTCCACAAGTAGTGGACAGCGGTCGTCCAAGGGCTAGTCCAGCGTGTTTGGTCAGAGTGTTACCTGCCCTCTGTAATAAAAAAACTGTGTTAATGGATCAACGACAAAATGAAACTGGTGTCTTGCGACGTCCGCCTCGAGCAGACGCAGCGAACGTAAACGAATGAAAACGAACATAATGAGATTAAAAAGAAAAAAGTGTTCAGGCGGAGAGCTGGGTACCCTCCGTAATACTAAACGCAACGAACGATGCCCAACAAAATGAAGACAAAGTAAAAAAAAAAACAAAAAAAAGAGAGAGAGGGAGAGAAAAAAAGTTAACTGCTGGGACATCAAACCCATGTCCACCATGGAGCTATGTTTCGAATCCTTGGTATGTTTGTGTTTTATTTTTTAGGCGTGCACTCCTTGGTTTTTTCGTTTATAAGCAGAAAATTATTTTGTTACATGACAGTGGGAGCCTGGGAGCCATCAAACTGTGTGAATGTGTCTACTAACCGTGCAGTGCACAACCGTAACTGTCAAGTTCATGTTAGGTGGCTTTCCAATGGAATACACAAACAATGAATATGTCGATATGGTTTTGATGTTGGGTGCATCCGCTAACCAAGCTGCTGCTGCTCGTGTCTAAGCTGCAGGGTACCCTCAAAGGCGTCATCCTGATAAGAATGTCGCCCGGAGCAACACCTTCGGTAAACCGGCAGTCCTCGTCCACAAGTAGTGGACAGCGGTCGTCCAAGGGCTAGTCCAGCGTGTTTGGTCAGAGGGTTAGGTGCCCCCTGTAGTAAAAAAACTGTGTTAATGGATCAACAACAAAATGAAACGGGTGTCTTGCAACGTCCGCCTCGAGCAGAGGCAGCGAACGGAAACGAACGAAAACGAACAAAATGAGATTAAAAAGAAAAACGTGTTCAGGCGGAGAGATGGGTACCCTCCGTAATACTAAACGCAACGATCAATACCCAACAAATGAAGACAAAGTAAAAAAAAAAAGCAAAAAAACAGAGAGAGAGAGGAAAAAAGTTAACTGCTGGGACATCAAACCCATGTCCACCATGGAAATATGTTTCGAATCCTTGGTATGTTTGTGTTTTATTTTTTAGACGTGCACTCCCTGGTTTTTTCGTTTATAAGCAGAAAATTATTTTGTTACATGACAGTGGGAGCCTGGGAGCCATCAAACTGTGTGAATGTGTCTAATAAACGTGCAGTGCACAACCGTAACTGTCAAGTATGTTAGGTGGCTTTCCAATGGAATACACAAACAATGAATATGTCGATGTGCTTTTGATGTTGGGTGCATCCGCTAACCAAGCTGCTGCTGCTCGTGTCTAAGCTGCAGGGTACCCTCAAAGGCGTCATCCTGATAAGAATGTCGCCCGGAGCAACACCTTCGGTAAACCGGCAGTCCTCGTCCACAAGTAGTGGACAGCGGTCGTCCAAGGGCTAGTCCAGCGTGTTTGGTCAGAGGGTTAGGTGCCCCCTGTAGTAAAAAAACTGTGTTAATGGATCAACAACAAAATGAAACGGGTGTCTTGCAACGTCCGCCTCGAGCAGAGGCAGCGAACGGAAACGAACGAAAACGAACAAAATGAGATTAAAAAGAAAAACGTGGTCAGGCGGAGAGATGGGTACCCTCCGTAATACTAAACGCAACGATCAATACCCAACAAATGAAGACAAAGTAAAAAAAAAAAAAGCAAAAAAACAGAGAGAGAGAGGAAAAAAGTTAACTGCTGGGACATCAAACCCATGTCCACCATGGAAATATGTTTCGAATCCTTGGTATGTTTGTGTTTTATTTTTTAGACGTGCACTCCCTGGTTTTTTCGTTTATAAGCAGAAAATTATTTTGTTACATGACAGTGGGAGCCTGGGAGCCATCAAACTGTGTGAATGTGTCTAATAAACGTGCAGTGCACAACCGTAACTGTCAAGTATGTTAGGTGGCTTTCCAATGGAATACGCAAACAATGAATATGTCGATGTGCTTTTGATGTTGGGTGCATCCGCTAACCAAGCTGCTGCTGCTCGTGTCTAAGCTGCAGGGTACCCTCAAAGGCGTCATCCTGATAAGAATGTCAGCTGGAGCAACACCTTCGGTAAACCGGCAATCTTCGTCCACAAGTAGTGGACAGCGGTCGTCCAAGGGCTAGTCCAGCGTGTTTGGTCAGAGGATTAGCTGCCCTCTGTAATAAAAAAACTGTGTTAATGGATCAACGACAAAATGAAACGGTTGTCTTGCGACGTCCGCCTCGAGCAGACGCAGCGAACGGAAACGAACGGAAACGAATGAAAACAAACAAAATGAGATTAAAAAGAAAAACGTGTTCAGGCGGAGAGCTGGGTACCCTCCGTAATACTAAACGCAACGAACGATACCCAACAAAATGATGAAGACAAGTAAAAAAAAAAAAACAAAAAAAGAGAGAGAGGGAGAGAAAAAAAGTTAACTGCTGGGACATCAAACCCATGTCCACCATGGAGCTATGTTTAGAGTCCTTGGTATGTTTGTGTTTTATTTTTTAGACGTGCACTCCCTGGTTTTTTCGTTTATAGGCAGAAAATAATTTTGTTACATGACAGTGGGAGCCTGGGAGCCATCAAACTGTGTGAATGTGTCTACTAACCGTGCAGTGCACAACCGTAACTGTCAAGTTCATGTTAGTTGGCTTTCCGATGGAATACACAAACAATGAATATGTCGATATGCTTTTGATGTTGGGTGCATCCGCTAACCAAGCTGCTGCTGCTCGTGTCTAAGCTGCAGGGTACCCTCAAAGGTGTCATCCCGATAAGAATGTCGCCTGGAGCAACACCTTCGCTAAACCGGCAATTTTCGTCCACAAGTAGTGGACAGAGGTCGTCCAAGGGCTAGACGTACTCCACAAACATAGGACGCGGTTCTTGAAACTATTCACCAGTCACGTCAGTGAAATACCTGTAGTATTGAAAGGCAGTTCCAGGTATCTCAAAGATTGGTTCTTGAAATGTTGCACCATGAGGAGCTTCATCCATATTATTACACACTAACTCATCACCAGTGGCCAGAAGAACCCATTCGAAGAGCAGAGTTTTGTCAATTGCTTTTGCACCCGGTCGATGATAGTGAACATTTTATAAGTAACGTGATACGGACTGACGAATCTAGCTTCACTCGTGAAGGTATTTTCGATCTCCACAAAAGCCATTATTGTCACAACACAACCCACATATCACCCATGAATGTGACTTTCAGGCACGCTGTTAGCTAGTATCGAGGGAAGATTGCTTATGAGTGCTTACCTATTGCAGGACAAGTTGAATGCGCCCCTTCATGGTACGTTTCTTTGCAATGCTTTGCCTGACACATTAGAGAACGTTCAACTTGGTGTTCGGCGATTGCTATGATTTCAACATGGTGCACCACCACACTTTGGAATGAATGTGTGTAACTATTTAAATGAAGCGTTTACAGGGAAATGGATCGGTCGTGTAGGCCCAGTATTCTGGCTGCCTCATTCTCTGCACCTTAATCCGACCTACTAGCTCGCGTGCATGCCACTTCAGCAATGGTGGATGCAGGTGTGTTGCGTAAGGTCCAGCATAGTGTGATCCAGCGAGTGGCGATGTACTTGAAAATGAGAGGTGGTAGCTTTGAACATCTTCTCTGAAGTGAACGTTGCTAACAGGTGTACGAGACATGTAAAAATGAGCCTGGACGTCACTTTTACTGAATGGAATAATTGTGCGGAGTGTTTCTTTGCACAGCACTGGATGCAAACAGTGTTACAGCATACACAAGTATTTTATATTGGCTTTGTTTGTCTCATGTACGAAGCAAAGTGGTCGTTTACGTCTGTAAGAAGCCCGTGTTATGTCTTAATCTTTAAATATTGGTAACAGCAACACAAAGAAATACACAATATACCGCATTGTGGAGGCATAAATTGGATGTAATTTGATGCTTTAACTGGAAAACATAATGTCTGAAGCGTACGCAAGTAGAATATCGACGAGTCTGCATATCGTTCTCACTCAGCTAATGTGACAGCTGTAGTACAGCGCAGAGTTCGTGCTACCTGTTCTTGGCCACGCTGCACGCAGTTACAGCGTTACCAGAGCCTCGTTTTTTAAATCACATTCCTGATAAGGGGCTCCGGAACGCCCTATACTTGCAATGTTAAAATAACGCTTATAAATTACATCTTTCCTCACAAAGTATTTGAGGTAGGAAGTTGAACTTTTTACAGATTATTTATTGGAATATGGGCTACAACTTAACACAGGGATTTTACAAAATTTTAGTTCAGTTATTAAAGATGATTTTTTTTTCAATTGTAATGAAAATTCACAACATTTTTTTGCAATTTTTTATTTATATATTCAAAAATATACAGTTTTTTGGAAAAAGGATGTGTTAAATAATGCAGAAGGTACTGTGTAACATTTACTGAAAGTTTGAAACAAATATGTTTGGAAGATCCTTAGAAAACATGTAAATAGTATGAGAAAATAAAAGTTTTGGGAATCGAGCGACAAAGATTGGATTAACTTTTTAGTGCATTCCAGGTCCATAGGATGGATTATTTTCATCCTTTGCAAACTCCTCCTCCAGCTTCCTCTTGTTCCTCCTCCTGTTTACTCTTGCTTGTATTTCTAGACTCTTTACAGCCCTGTCTGCAGCCCGAAGGCGTTCCTTGTCTAAAGTAAGCATCGCTCGTTGTTGTGTTCGTAGATTTTGCTACCATTTTCTTCAGTTGCAGTTACTGCAACACTGTTCCAAAAGGTGGTCATGTATGAACACTTATCACATTTCAGTTGTATTTCACTAGCAAGTCCTACGTGCTTTATTATGGAGAGTTCCAGACCAACTTCACTACAATGAATACATCTCACACAATTTGAAAAAATCCTTTGAGAACCGACATATCAAATATTTCATTCACATCCGATTCGCCCATAAAACATTCATAGTTTTCACTCATTGAACCAAGCTTCTTCTGTGAAGTATTTTCTTTCCCACTTTGACTGCTATGGGCAGGTGTACTTGAGAGGTTAGGCTCACTCACTTGGTTATCGTCTTTATTGTTTACAGTAATAACACATACCTTTGGCTTTCCAACATTTCTCCTTTTCTTAAAAGCCTTCAGAGGATTTCTAATAACTTTACTTTTACTCATTATTATACTTCAACAAAACAGAGACTCAAGAAACAGAATTAATTACGAATATTTTCGAGATAACGACAGAGTAAATAAACATGAAACAATCGACAATCACACCAGCGATATATATTGAACCATCACAGGTTAGCCACAACACATACTTTATCTCACATCACTAAAATGTACCTGATGAACATGGACGTTAATAATAACACCATTTGACAGCAGTTTAACAGCGCCACAGTGGGTCACGCCCATGTAGAACACATTTCAAAAAAAATTTAAAAATAGTTGTAGTCTTCGGAATTGAATAAATTGTATATCTATTAAAAGGTAATAGTCTGCAAATTCAGAAAACACAAAAAAGTAAAAATTGAACTTTTCATGATTTTGAGCCTTTCCGGAGCCCCTTAAGCCTGTTGGCGGGACTAGGTTTTGCTAGCTAACATCTTTGTCTTGAATTGGGTTGAGAATCACTTGTCGACTGCCAAGTGCTGTTTACGTTGCACAAAGAAAAAATGGCTCAAATGGCTCTGAGCACTATGGGACTTAATATCTGAGGTTATCAGTCCCCTAGAACTTAGCAATACTTAAACCTAACTAATCTAAGGACATCACACACATCCATGCCCAAGGCAGGATTCGAACCTGCGACCGTAGCGGTCGCGCGGTTCCAGACTGAAGCGCCTACAGCCGCTCGGCCGCAGCGTCCGGCTTGTAAAAAGAACCTACTTCGTTTTTTAATCTTGGTAGTCTATATAAACAAAACAAATAATCTTGAATTATTCTTCAGTGCTTGTCATGTTCCTGTCGGCGAATTTTGCACACAATAGATAAAATTATATTTCACTCTCAATATCTTCTACTGCTATTAAAGAGTAGTATTCGTTTCCTATTAGTCCATAGCCACCGGTAAAGAAACAACGATACAAAAGATACACAGCAACCACGAAGCTACAACAAGTTATTTATCAGTAGTACACCAACAAGAAAGCATCCTACACTTTAGATGACCACATCAAAAATATTGTAAGACAAGGACGCACACTGTAGAAGGAATGAGCGCCTGGAATAGTAGACTTACAAAAATAGGTACGGTACACATTAATTACTTTCTACTTCGTAATCAGTAGAACCAAATTCTAGTTGATCAAGTTATTACGACTAGCTCGGAAAACATTAGAAAATTCCCTATGAATTTTGCGGTGTTATTGACTTAAGACACATAACGTATGGTGCGACCAGCGCTCACTTTTAGAAATGAGGTAAACTGTTACTACTCATCTTTCCATTGGACGTTAGGCAGAATGTAATTGATGTTGCTCCCTTCTACGTATATCTCGCGAAGAGACCATGAGGATAAAATCAGAGAGATTAGAGCCCACACAGAGGCATACCGACAATCCTTCTTTCCACGAACAATACGAGACTGGAATAGAAGGGAGAACCGATAGAGGTACTCAAGTTACCCTCCGCCACACACCGTCAGGTGGCTTGCGGAGTGTGGATGTAGATGTAGATGTAATTCACACCTAATTTCAAAGATTTTTTTACATCGAGGCGAGGGTCCACTAATGCTCAGTGACTGTGGCATTTGCTAACTCTTGTTACGTTACTAATCCTGCACTGTGCATGAGCATCTGATCGCCTTTTCCCACACAGTGTAACCGATACTCGTAGTTTGCTATCACGATTTGGAAGCTGGTTATTGCATCACATATTGGTTTATTTCACAGCGACCCATTATGAATCCTAAGATGTTAACCTCTCGTGAAGTGTAAGATTAATTTTTCAAGGAATCAAAATCACACATTTCAAATGATGTTCCTTTTGTTTCTAAAACTGAATCTTTAAATTGTAGGTTGGAATATCCCTACTGGGCTGAAAAGTTTTTCTGTTTTTTAAAGTCAATATGGTGCTAGTTAAACGCGCTTTTTTCTAATTTATTTTACCAAAAATTTTACTACTCTTTGTATTTAATCTACCTGAACGTGACGTGATGGATGGTTGCCATCTTATAGGCTTAAGTGGTTTAACTACGTGAGTTGGTGGATAGTTCCAGTCTGTCTTCTAGAATTTCTACATTCTACAGATACCTGTAATACCTTGGAAGTTTTTCCCTGATGTCTTACTGTATGCTCTATCATCCTGCCACTTCTTCTTGTCGATGTCCTCCATATGTTCCTTTCTTCGCCGAATCCTTCGTTAACACTACAGCTGAATCTCTTCTTTTCCGGTACTGCCACAGTCCCTGACTCAGTGATACATAACCTTGTGCTCCAAATGTGCTTTCACAGAAATTTCTTCTTCGGAGTAAGGCCTAAGTTTGGTGCTAGTAGGCTTCTCATAGTGAGGAGTGCCGCTATTGTCGGCGCCAGTCTGCTTTTTACGTCGTCCTTACATCATCAATTGTGAGTTATTTTGCTTCGAAGGTAGCATAATTCGTTAAAATCGCCTACTTCGTGATGACCAATTTTAATGTTTGTCGCTAAACACGTTTCTGCTAATTATTACTACCGTCTTCCTTCACGTTCTGTGCTCAGTAGACTAAGCATTCAGTGCCACAGGTTCTGTTATTCTTCTTTACTTTCACTAAGGTTAAAGAATGTCATCAGCGAATCTTACCACAGATAACCTTTCATCCACTCTTGAACATTTCTTTTATTTCCACAATGTTTCTTCAGAAGGAGCGAATGGCTGTATCCCTTTCTTACACCCTTTTTAATCTGATCACTTCGTTCTTTAACATTTATTCTTATTGTTCTCTCATGCTTCTTGTGCATATTGCATGATGCCCTTCTTCTCCTAATGCTTACCCCTATTTTTCTCAGAATTTCGATCATCTTACACCATTTTACGTTGCCGAACGGATTTTCCAAGTCAACAAATCCTATGAACATGTCTTAATTTTTACTGAAGTCAGTTGCTTCCGGATGCCTTTTGGTTAAGTCCGAAATATTTACTAAATAACCTAATCCCTCGGCAGGATTGTTACATGAAGGACGTCGGTTAGAAGTAGCGAATACATTCAACATATATTTCTTTCTCACACTGCTAGGTATTTGGATTATAGAATTTTGAATATTAGTCCCAGTGGGGTCTGAACGTTCAGAGCAGACACTACGGGAGGCTGTGGGGAAAAGACTGACTTTTGCACAATTTGATGAGCTAATTTGTACCAAAAATTTGTCTAACATAGTTCGGCACGAATTAGTAGAAAACTACACTTTGGAAATAAGCACAGCAACAGGACACGCTTGCGTGGCATTTGTGGAGCTTTCCAGCAACGTGTCTATCACTCTGTTAACACAGCTGTCAGCCTTGTGAAGAAAGATCTGAGTGGATTGATTTTGACTAAAACAGTCTCATATCTGTGCTGAAACTATGACTCCAATTGGGACATGGGGTTTCACAAATCATGGTCTGCATCTGAATAGGAGGGAAGAAGACAGATGAGATGAGTATCTTTCAGAAATATCAAGATGGGGAAGGGGGTGTGGGCACAAGCATATAAAGGGGCTCACTTTTTAGGTTAGATTCGGATCATAAAAAGACAGTTTTAAAAGAAGTTAGAAAAGATCTCGGCCAAATGTATGTAACAGTTCTAAGAAAAGTATAGTTAGTCTGTTGAACATTATGGGACTGGAAAATCATGTAGATGAGTTAGTTGCATGTGTAGATGATGTGAAAAATTCTGAAGTGATAGATGTTCTGTGTCCATCTGAACGCCATACAACAGGAATAAAAAAGCTACTCCTTTTGAGTAAACATGGAAAAATGAAGATTTGCGAGATTTGTGAAAGTTCAACGCAAGTCAAAAATATTGACACATTTTTGCATAGATCAGAACTTACAATAGAAGCATATTCTTCTGAGTTGTTGCTACAGAATATTTCTCTTCTAATTGTACTGGTCCACAGATTTCCTCTTTCATCTTTTGTAAGAAAACTTACTAACTCTATTCACAACATATTTCGCGGACAGTATCCACATCCTATCGTATACCAATGAATGTACTTGCAAAATTATATTATTGTACGTTAAAGAGTGTAGGAGATATGACGTCATAAACATTGAGATCGTAAATAGCTGTCACATCAGGCATGACGTTTTAATTTATTACTTCTCCATCAATACCCGTACTCGCAACATATTTTGCAGTTAATATTCACACATGTCACTAAATGTGCCTGAAAAATTTTGTGACACATGGTTCAGGATATACGACATTATAAACAACGGACTGCGTGAAAAAACTTCCGCATCATCCATAACGTTTTAATTTATTGGGTCTTCTCTACTAACTCTGTTCGTAACACATTTAGCAGATTTTTGTCACTGAATGTGCCTGCAAAAATATTTTTTACGACACATAGTTGAGATGACATGAACAGTGTGGTGTGTGAAGAACTATATTTTCCTAAAACGGAGCCAAAATATTCTGACCATGCTCATACGCTCATCCAGTGTTTGACAATGGCAGCGCTTAGCAGCTTCCAGCAAATCTGAAACAAACTTTTTGTAAGTTTTTCTCGCTTACATGCTTAACGTCAAATACGTAGCACATTAACTCATCTGTAAATTAATCAGAAGTTTGAAGCTGTTTTATACTGGGGATTTTTAGTCTTTAAAGAATTGAGGGATTATTGGTTACTTACTATCTGGAAAGAAGCTCTATGTAGCTAAGAAGCACCTGCATCACGTAGGGGAATGAGAAGGAGATGACATTGAAGCACAATGCCTGGAGCAATTTTGATCAAATATGTAAGATACATTTTGTTAGCATAAAAATACTGTAGGAGTATGATTCTCCACTACCACTAGGTGTGGGATGTGTATGAGAAGGATGACGTACAATTGTCCTAAAAATCGTGTTGGTATTTATTTCCTGTATTTTGTTGATTTGGAATAACTTTAAAAGTCTGAGGTGCAATTTTATCTCTTATTTGTGCTACTCAGTGTGTCAACGAGGTAGCGAGAATGAGCATTAGAGCGATTTAATGTTTTTTTTTTCAATGTGTTTTGGGACGTAAGATCAAGCCACTTGGCTGTATACTACACATAAAATTAATACCCTCCTAAACGAGCAGAAAACCAGACAATCTATGTCAGATTTCAATCAAACTAGGTACTCAATTATTCACTATGTGGAAATAAGTAACATGGGAGTAAAGCAATAAGCTCCTGTTGGAGAGGGGATGGCAGAGGTAATGGGAGGTGAACAGACGAGAGAGAGAGAGAGAGAGAAGAGAGAGGAGGAGGTAGAAATGGGGGATGAAGATATGGACACACAGAGAGGGGAGGAAAGGGGATGGAGAATAGGGTCAGAGAGAAGTGGAAGGAACAGATACACAGAGAGAGAGAGAGGGATGAGAGAGAGAGAGAGAGAGAGAGAGAGAGAGGGGGGGGGAGGAGATGTCTGAGAGAGGGGGGAAGGAGGAGATGAATTAATAAAAGATCAGAATAAGCAATATCTGGTTTTTCAGCAAATAATTATTCCTGAGATTTCTTCCCGAACTCATGGTTAGATTTCAGTCAAACCTGGTACACAAACAGAAAAATTCACTAGTATCAGCACTGAGAGGTTTATAACCTCCTAGCTGCAATAGGCTTGGAGCTATGAGCAGAAACATGATTTTTCAGACCCTGACATTTAGGCTGCTGTGCATGACAGTTTTTTTTGTATGGGAAGGTAGTGCCTTAGCAACACAATTTGCGGAGCAGCCTGCATGTCAGTGGAAAGAAACAATTTTAAGGTGCTTGATGAGTAGGCTGTCCTGCACGATAGATATGTTGTGTTGGAGTAGTATCGACTTGGCTTGCACGCCTACCAACATGTTGGGGGTGAGCAAACAGATTTCAGGACTCTGATATGCAGGCTGCCTTGCACAACAGGCATGTCGTGGGACTAATATTGGGCTGGTGGAATGTGTAGACAGGTGGTGGGCAGGTGGAAAAGGATGAACATGTGGGGGAGATGGACAGAGGTGGAGAGAGGAGGATATAGACAAAGGGAGGGAAAGAATATATGGTCAGATGAAGGAGGTGGTGGTGATGGACAAATTGAGGGGCAAAGGAGGAGGTGAAGAGGATAAAATGGACGATAAGAGTTGGGAGGTCCAAGTGCACATAAGCACTTGTTGAGGAAGAAGTGGACAGAGGGAGTGGAGAGAAAGATATTGGTGCATTAAATTTGTTGAATATATATACGATCTGCTTCCACACTTGGGTCGATTTCAAACATATTTGGCACACAAACAGCAAATGTTACAAGTATCAGTACCGTGGCGTTTATAGGCTCCTAGAACCAGTAGGATCAAAGATACAGGCAAGAACGCAAATTTTTTAGCTGCTGCCATGTGGGCTGACGTGCACAACTGGTGTATTGTGTGGAAATAGTATCAGCCTGCTTTGTAGACTTGCTTGCGAGGGCAGCCTGCACTCTTGGGGCAAGCAATTGTTTTGCAACCTCTGACATGTAGTCTTCTCTGCATGAAAGATGTGTTGTGATGAAGTACTACTGGATTGCCTCATCGACCTGATTTTCAGGGCCGCCTACACATTAGGAGCAAAAAACGGTTTTCAAGCACCCGATGTGTAGGCTGTCCTATGTGACAGGTGTATTATGTAAGTACTATTGAACTGATTCATTGACCTTTTTTGCAGGGGCTACACATGCAGATTGCAGGTGGGTGTGACTGATGGAAGATCGATAGGAGATGGACAAGGAAAGGGAGGCAGGAAGGGATGGGTAGGGAGAAGGAGACAGGAAGGGATGGACAGAAAGATGTGTGAAGAGGGAGGTGAACATGGAGAGGGGGGCCAGAATAAGATGGAAAGACAGGAGGCAGGAGGAGTTGGACAGAGGGAAAGGGGAGAAGATGGACAGACAGCTATAAGAAAATGTACAGAGAGAGAGAGAGAGGGAGTGGGGAGCATAAGGATGGAGGGAGAGTGGATGAGAAAATAAAGGGACAGAGAGGGTGACGGAGATGGACCGTGAGAGGTTTGACAATGAGGTGGATGGGGAGAGAGGTGCGGAAGAGGTGGAAAGAGGTATGGAGGAGGACGAGATGTGTGCAATACATGTGTCAAATGTGTACATAACTGAAGCTATGCGGAGAAGTCTAGTATAAATATAAAGCAGCATATATGCATGGACATATGAAATCTTCTCTCAAACCCCTGGATCGATTTCAACAAAACCTGACACACAAACAGCAATCTATTTATTTATTTATTTATTTATTTACACGTCAAGTTCCGTAGGATAAAATTGAGCAGTAAATCTCCAATGTCATGGAACGTGTCAGTACATGAACTTACAACATAAAAGTAATAAAAGATAAAAATAAATGTCCATGAACCTGAAAAAAGTCAGACCATAAGTTTAAGAAAACGCTATCAGCAATATAATAAGAATCAGCTTAATTTTTCAAGGAACTCCTCGACAGAATAGAAGGAGTGACCCATGAGGAAACTCTTCAGTTTCGATTTGAAAGCGCGTGGATTACTGCTAAGATTTTTGAATTCGAGTGGCACCTTATTGAAAATGGATGCTGCATTATACTGCACACCGTTTTGCACAAGAGTTAAGGAAGTCCGATCCAAATGGTGGTTTGATTTCTGCCGAGTATTAACCGAGTGAAAACTGCTTATTCTTGGGAATAAACTAATATTGGTAACAAGAAACAACAATAAGGAATATACATATTGAGAGGCCAATGTCAAAATACCCAGACTTGTGAACAGAGGTCGACAAGAGGTTCGTGAACTCACACCACTTACTGCCCGAACCTGCCGTTTCTGAGCCAAAAATACTCTTCTAGAATGGGAAGAGTTACCCCAAAACATAATACCATACGACATAAGTGAATGAAAATAAGCAAAGTAGACTAATTTACGTGTCACTTTTGATACCGTTCGAATAGTAAAAATGGCAGTATTAAGTCTTTGAAAAAGATCCTGAACGTGGGCTTTCCACGACAGCTTACTATCTATCTGAACACCTAGAAATTTGAACTGTTCAGTTTCACAAATCATATGCCCGTTCTGTGAGATTAAAACGTTAGGTTTTGTTGAATTGTGTGTTAGAAACTGTAAGAACTGAGTCTTACTGTGATTTAACGTTAGTTTATTTTCTACGAGCCATGAACTGAGGTCATGCACTGCACTATTTGAAACTGAGTCAATGTTGAACACAACATTCTTTACTATCAAGCTAGTGTCATCAGCAAACAGAAATATTTTAGGGTTACCCATAATACTAGAGGGCATATCATTTATATAAATGAGGAACAGGAGCGGTCCCAACACTGATCCCTGGGGCACCCCCCCACTTGACAGTACCCCACTCAGATCCTACATCACAGCCGTTATCAACATTGTGAATAATGACCTTTTTCTGCCTGTTGCTAATGTAAGAGGTGAACCAATTGTGAGCTACTCCCCTTATTCCGTAATGGTCCAACTTCTGGAGCAATATTGTGAGATCAACACAGTCAAATGCCTTAGTCAAATCAAAAAATGTGCCATGTGTTCGAAACTTTTTGTTTAGCCCATCCAGTACCTCGCAGAGAAAAGAGGATATAACATTTTCAGTTGTCAAACGACTTCTAAAGCCGAACTGTACATTTGATAGCAAATCGTGTGATATAAAATGATCAATTAACGTTACATACACAGCCTTTTCGATAACTTTTGCAAACACTGATGGCATAGAAATAGGTCTAAAATTATCTACATTATCCCTTTCACCCTTTTTATAAAGCGGCTTTACTACTGAGTACTTTAATCGCTCAGGAAACTGACCATTCCTAAAGGAAAAATTACAAATATGGCTAAATACAGGGCTAACATGTGCAGCACAGTACTTTAATATTCTGCTAGACACTCCATCATAACCATGAGAGTCCTTAGTCTTCAGTGATTTAATTATTGATTCAATCTCTTCAGCAGTACCAGCTATGTGGTGTTCACGGCTTCTAGCTCCAATGGGAGTGAAGAGAGAGGCGAAAACGTGTATTTTCAGTCCCTGCAATGTAGGTTGCTCTTCATGACTGAGTATTGAGTGTAGAGTGTGTCAACGTGGCTTTTTGACCGGCATTGCAGGGCAGCCTAGACAACAAGGGGTAAGAAACGGTTTTCCAGCCTTATACATGCAGGCTGCGCTGCATGACAGGCGTGTTGTGTTATATAGTATTACTGACCTGCTTCATGGACCTGCTTCGCGTGGGAGCCTACACATCAGGAGGCAAAAATGGTTTTCTAGCCCCTGAAATGCAGGTTGCCATTTCTGGGCTTCAGGTAAATGAAAACCACCGTTTTCCTGCCTATTTGCCGACAACACCTTCGTCATAGGGACACATGGAAGAGAAAAGCTGAAGATTTCCTCAGACATCTCAATTTCTTACACCAGAACCGCCCTGAAGTCGGTCGACAGGATGACAGTTTAGTTGCTTTAGTAGTTTAGCGTGATGTGGCCCAGTATCGAGAATTATTTTATACAGAACCATGCTGCCCGTGGAAGTCTACTAAATTATACCATTACATCAGTTTTAGCACGGAAGCCAAAGTGGATTGAGCGTTCCCATTTCTGAACCTCTTGATTAAAAAAAGAGCCGAAGGCACGTTGGACCATAGCATGCACCGCAAGAAGATACAAACGGATCTGCAGCCCGATGTCACCACCCCGCACAGAGGAATGGCAAGCTCAAAGCATTCGTACATAAGGCTCGCACTCTCTCCAGTTATGTGAGCCTCAACCAAGGACTTCAACACCTTACGGAGGACGCAGAATGGCAAATTCGGAGAGCACTACGCGTTTCACCGATTGTACAGCCGGCAGAAACAGAGAGGAACCTCAAGAGACTGTGGCCATTTCATTTACTCCATTTTGTGGCATACAGTCCAGGAATATTGGACGAATTCTTCGAAACATCAAGTGAAAACTGTCTTCTGTCTGCCAGTTAAAACACAGACATTGCTTGGTAGTGTCAAGGATGACCTCGGACTATCGAAATACGGGATCTCTCGGATACCTTACCAGTGTGCTACGACTTAAACAGGCCAAACTGTGAGTACTGTCCAAGATAGTTGAGAAGAACACAAGAAAGTCACAGCGGGATAACAAATCGGCAATCGTGGAACATTATTTATCTGAATTACATAGAATGCGTTTCGACCTTACTGTGTAATTTAAGAATGTACCGAGGTACGAGTAAGGAAGCTGTGATAAAGCGCAATGTTAGCCACATCCTTGGTAGGGTCTGGGAACCCAAATTGAATCTGATTAAGGAGAGGAAGGAGATATCCCACCACGATTTGACTTCAGGAACACGCAGAACAATAGTCGCCAGCACGTGTCTCTGTGCGCTAACCTCGGACGGGATAACTTGGCCTTGGGGGGACGGATGAGGGGGGGTAGGAGGAGATGCTAAACACATATCCACAGCAGGGTGTCGACTTTGTACAGAACGCCATGTAGGAGGGAGGGGGAGCGGGGAGGAGATATAAGCCATATACCAGCTCTGAGGTATTCAGTTTGTTAGGAGACCTGATGACAGCAACAAGGTCGTTTGTCGAAATATTATGCCCATTGGACATTGACATTCGGCCGTTCACCCGTGAACTATTTCGTCATAAATTAGGAGAAATTGGGAGAACTTGTGTGATGAATTTAGAGACATTCCCACCAACCATTTAGGACTTCTGAAGTCAGACATCCTCCTTATTGTCTGTGTCCTCCGAGAGTGAAGAATGGTTGGGTGAGGTACTGAGAGAGGGAATTACAGTATTAAGCCTTCCAAGACCCCATAGTCTTCACCTATTTTTCTGGCGCCCATACCACATGGTGAGGAGCGGCCTGTTATGGGCTGCCACATCCTCAACAAGATCTTTGTACAATCTATTCCGTTTCCTGATTTACGCTTATGTTTTCCGTGGTTTCAAGAAAGCAAAAATATTTACTATCTTTGTACTAGGCAAGAGACACAAAACAAATACCGTGAGAAGCCTCCGCCACACAGGCAAAACTGTTTCTTGGCGCCTTTCAGTTCAGTGGCACAGTCTCCAGATGACGCTCGCAAACTATTATCTCTTCCTGCCTCCGCACAACTTCCTCCAGCTCGTTATATACGTTTGCCGATAGTGTGCACCCACCATAGGCTGCATCTATTGGTTTCGCATTGTACTGGTGACTGCTGACAGGGACCAAAACACGACACGCCATGGACACTCAGCCAGCTTCTGACCAGCAGGTAAACGGTATATTTCAGTGCTTGGGACCTGCTCAGCACAGTAGTCTGAAGTTTACCTTCTGACTTACTTACAGAAAACTGGGATCATTAGCAGAGTATCTGTGTAATTACACCCAGTTGAAGTGATAATATCATAGAACGTGAAGGACTAGCGAAGTTATTTATATTTCATTGTTAGGTATAGGACATCAATTGCCACGTATGAAACTGTACCAAAGCTGAGTAATATTTCACAACATATTACAAGAAAATGTTACTTGTTATTCCTTATAGTTGTGCCACAGTTCTATTATAGTACTACCCAATCAGACAAGTATTTAATAATCACAGCGTGCAGTGGCTACCTTTCAGGATCTGCACTGTGGTACAAAAATCATGGGATAGCGTTATGCGCATATGCAGCTGGCGGTAGTGTCGCGTACACAATGTAGAAAATGACAGCGCATTGGCGGAGCTATCATTTGTGCTCATGTGATTCATGTGGAAAGGTTTTCGACGTGATTACGGCCGCACGATGAGAATTAACAGATTTTGAACGCGGAATGGTAGTTGGAGGTAGACGCAGTGACATTACATTCCGGATATCGTTAGGGTGTTCAGTATTCCGAGATCCACAGCGTTACGAGAGTGCCGAGAATACCATATATCAGGCGTTCCCTCTCAACTCGGACAGTGCAGTGGCTGACGGCCTTCAGTGTTTGTGTTGAGTTGTCAGTGCAAACAGACAAGCAACACTGCGTGAAATAACCGCAGAATTCAATGAGGGACATGCAACGAACGTATCCGTTAGGAGAGCGTGGCGAAATCTGGTGACAACGGGCTGTGGCAGCAGACAACCGACAGGAGTGCTGACAGAACATAGCCTCCAGAGCCTCTCCTGGGCTCGCGACCATACCGGTCGGATCCTAGACTGCAAAACCATAGCCTGTTCAGATGAGTTCTGGTTTCAGTTGGTAGGAGCTGATGGTAGGGTTGAGTGTGGCGTAGATCCAACGCAATCATGGACCCACATTGTCAACAAGGCAATGTGCGACCAGATGGAGGCTTCATAATGGTGCGAGCTGTGTTTACATGGAAGAGGCTGGGTTTCTCTGGTCCAAATGAACCGATCTTTGGCTGGACACGGTTATTTTCGACCACTTCAAGGCCATTTTGTAGCCATTCAACGACTTCATGCTTCAAAAGTACGTCAGAATTGTTATGGATTACAATGCGCCTGTTCCAGGCCACAATTGTTCGCAATTGGTTTGAAGATCATTCTGGACAACTTGAGCGAATTATTTGACCACCCAAATCGCGCGACATAAATTCCATCGAACATTTATGGGACACAATCGAGAGGTCAGTTCGTGCACAAAACCTGCACCGGGTACACTTTCGCAATTATTGGCGGCAATAGAGCCAACATGGCTCAGTATTTCTGCAGGAACTGCCCACGCCTTGTTGAGTCCACGTCATATCTGTCTGCTGCACTACGCTGGGCAAAAGAAAGTTCGACACAATATTGGGAAGTATGCCATGACTTTCGTCGACTTAGTGTACAGCGCAGCAACATTTTTCTGCTATGTGGATGTTTGGGTTGAATTAACAATAGCATCCAGTTACTACACTCATGCTCATAAATTATGGGTATTGGTGATAAGTTGAGAAAACCGACCCGAAACATATGTGCTACAAAACGCCACTGTTTCCTGCGCGTGTACCCCGACATCAGTATGGGATATGATCACCATGCACACGTACAAAGGCCGCACAACGGGTTGGCATACTCTGGATCAGGTGGTCGAGCAGCTACTGGGGTATAGCCTCTCATTCTTGCACCAGTCCCTGACGGAGCTCCTGAAGTGTCGTAGGGGTTTGAAGACGTGCAGCGATACGTCGACCGAGAGCATCCCAGACGTGCTCGACGGGGTTTAGGTCTGGAGAACAGGCAGGCCACTCCATTCGCCTGATATCTTCTGTTTCAGAGTACTCCTCCACGACGGCAGCTCAGTGGGGCCGCGCGTTTCATCTATCAGGAGAAGGGTGGGACCCACTGCAGCCCTGAAAAGGCCGACACACTAGTGCAAAATGACGTCCCTATACACCTAACCTGTTGCAGTTCCTCTGTCAAAGACATGCAGGTGTGTACGTGCACCAATCATAATCCCACCCCACACCATCAAACCACGACCTCCATACAGGTCCCTTTCAAGGACATTAAGGTGTTGGTATCTGATTCCTGGTTCACTCCAGATGAAAACCCAGCGAAAATCACTGTTCAGACTACACCTCGACTCGTCCGTGAACATAACCTGGGACCACTGTTCCAATGACCACGTACTGTGTTCTTGACACCGGGCTTTTCGGGCTCTCTTGTGAACAGGGGTCAGTGGAATGCACCTTGCAGGTCTCTGAGCGAATAAACTATGTCTGTTCAATCGTCTGTAGACTGTCCCGAGCAAGGCCACCTGCTGTACTACGTGGCCGTCTGCGGGCACTGATGGTGAGATATCGGCCTTCTTGTGGTGTTGTACACTGTGGACGTCCCGTACTGTAGCGCCTGGACACGTTTCCTGTCTGCTGGAATCGTTGCCATAACCTTGAGATCACATTTCGTGGCACACGGAGGGCCCGTGCTACGACCTGCTGTGTTTGACCAGCCTCCAGTCGCCTTAGTATTCTAACCCTCATAACGACATCAATATGTGTTCTTTGAGTCATTTTCAATACACAGTCACCATTAGCACGTCTCAAAACGTCTAAAAACTTACTCGCTGCACCATATTCTGACATGCACCAACACCCCTCTGCGTATGTGGACTGCTGCCTGCGCCACCGTGCGACGACCGCAGGTCAAATGCACCGCATGGTCATACTCCGAGGTGACTTAAACCCGCAAACCGCCCACCAGAGCGTTGTTTCACCATGTATCAGCATTGTCCTTAATTTATGAGCATGAATTTATATTCGCAACATTTTGGCAATTAGGAAAAACTTAAAAATTTATAACAATTTTCGCAAGTTCACATTTTGGCGACATGGAAAAACTTGGAAAGTGTTGACAAACCTGGATATCTTTGATCACTGAAAACACGCAGCTTTCTAGTCAACATTAGGTGACGAATAAAGAGAAACAATACTGAACAAAAAGGAGAAAACATAGTAACGAGGACAATGTTTATTTGATTTGATTTAGAGTGCATGATTATTTTCATTGATTTTTGTGGCGACACTGCCTGGCAGGGTTACTAATCCGTTTCCTTCCCAGGAAAGTTTTTTGTGAATATTATAAACTGTTCTGAGCTTATTTTTCAGACATTCAGGAATTCATCTTCCAGACAGGCCTAAACATATTGTAACAACTGTCAGCAAACCATGACCTCTTTGTAGCATTCTTGGCCGACCTGAAGAACACGACGACGTGGAACAACAACCACCACTGCAGTTAAGGATGTCGTTGTCGCTTTTTCCGGCATTCGTTCGAAACGTGGAGTCCTGAAACCCCTACAATATATCCAGCGACTGAAGCAACATTATCTCACGCATCAGACATCAAGTGATGTGGAACGAAAATAACTTCTAGTGGCGTCTGTCGGTCTCACCGTATTTCGACTTCTTCAAAAATTGTCACCTACTCGTGAACCAATGTCTCCCTCATACTTTGACATTGAAGAAATACTTGCGAAATATTTTGACTCTCAAGTTCATGTTACTACTACTAGATATACAGTTTTCCAATGTTTCAAGAAGTCGTATCGAGGCTATAAAGAACGGAGTATGGTATTATAGGGCCTGACTTGGGGATGTAAACTTCATCGTGAAAATGCACAATCTATGAAAGCTAATGCACGCTCGCTAATTCGCGACATA
This sequence comes from Schistocerca americana, assembly GCF_021461395.2. NCBI lineage: Eukaryota > Metazoa > Arthropoda > Insecta > Orthoptera > Acrididae > Schistocerca > Schistocerca americana. The sequence goes on from NC_060120.1 coordinate 603,010,276, forward strand.
CTTATCATACATTCCCCTGACAATAAATCAAAGACGGATCTCTTTAAGCTAACAAATCCGTCGTTTCAAGATTGTTTGCCATTGACTTCGACATACAAACAAACACACGTCTCTACTTAAGCAATACAGTGACACGTTGCTGACGTATCATTACGTGCGGCCAAGCAAAGAGCAAGGCCAGATCCGGAAAACATGGGGAGCTTACGCTACTCGACTGAAACAGCCAGTAAACAATAAACAAGCGCAGATATTCTACTTCTCGACCACGATCTTATTGTTTGAGTACCTGGCCCGTCGAGGCCGCTATCGGAAAGCTGCGATGACGTTACAACAAACTTGTACTGTGGTGGGTAAGGAAAACGCATTGCGCTGTGAATGCTTTCAGGACACTTGCGCATATACTGTCGAGTGGTTCAACGTACCCTCGTGAAATATCACGGTAAAAACTCACGATAGGTCGATCGAAGCACTCTCACTCCCAAATTACAAATTCTCGTCTTGAACAGACTGACATAAACCACAAAAGTGACGACCGTTTTTATCGCAGCGCACGTTGTAAAGACTTGTCGATACAATTGGATCCCCTTTGGCCTGTTAACTGCAGTGGCGGTGTTATATCGTATCATAGATGTGTAGGGACCTTTTTGGAGAGGGTCGAAAAATATTAATTGACACTGGATTTATTTGCATATCAAAAGTTAGACAATTAATAAGTAAGGCAAAATTATATTCGAGTACTCTCACTGACAATTGGTTCTTCAGACAAAATAATGGAAAGATGTGGTAACTTTTTAATAAACATTTAATAATGACAACCTTTACAAATGCAAATATTATGACTTTAACATAAGGACTGAGGGGAAAACGGAGAATAAATGCTGAAATAACAAGTGATAGTGTCGCGAAATTGGTTAGCATAGAACAGAACTACTGAATGAATGTAATGCGTAGAACTATCGAGGCTCAGAGATAGTGAAATTACTAACTTAACATGAGAGTTCCTGCATCTCAAGTGGTAGTGGCTCTGTCTCACCACAGTGTAGCTGTTGGTGACTGAAGTATTGTGACCCAACTCGATGGCAGCGCCAGTAACCGTCTACAGTGGCTAAACGTTTGATCGTCTGAAAATATTCTAAACCCTCAAATGCATCATATCAGCTGTGGCTGAGGCTGGCAATAGTGGAACGAAGATGGTGGAGTGGCAGCAGAACTCAGGAGATGACAATAGCTGAAGTTTACTAACAGGGGAAACCTCGCTTTGCTGAGTTTTTTGATACAAGTTCAACTTGACTATTTGGAGGTCTGAACCTTCAAAGCTCTGAGCGATCAAAATGTTCCCCAGAGAGTACACGTTGCCTTCTCTGGCCTATGTTTAATTCGGTTAACCAATGATTTCTTTCCTACAATTCTCCTAGAAAAAGTCGTTACTTTACAAATTGTGATAAAATTTTGAATCGTTCACACACCGCTGGTGTGCACCATGTCCTCACACATTCAATCCTGTGACTAAAACAACAATCAACAATCAAATACATTCCCCTAACAATTTGCAGAGTCGCTCATTCATTCCTTCATATCGCGTAATACTTATGATCATTTTTTCACTATGAAAGACATCAAAGTTGATACTATCAAAACATGAATCATGTAAAACACATGAAAAATGTTAGCATTAATGTACAAACGTCGTCATAGTTCATTATCAGAGCATAATATCTCATCGTAGTTCACAAGAAATCACATACATCAAATGGCTATAGGTTATCAGAAATATATACGTTACAAGATGAGATTACCAATGCAAAATACATAATTATAAAATATCAGTCATAGCAATCAAATCATGAGACTAAATAATACATTCACAATAAACTAATCATTAATTGCAACCTTATGAAATATCAGTATGTGTAGTTATCGTTTCTCTAGGGCAACACTTGTGTTGCTGTCAATGGTTAAAGTACATGTCTATAGATATAAATTTCAATTTCTCTGTGGATTTTCATTTGCTGTCGAGTGGGATTTATCCACAATTTTTGTCCTTGCTTTGAATAAAATCAGTACCTTTCTCACAAAATTCTAATGTATTTGAAACATTATTGCTTATAATTGTCCCTGAAAATTGATCACATGAAACACAAACAAAATTTTCATTGGTCACTCAAGATACCACGCTCACTGTTCGTATATGGTGCTCTAATCAGGTCACAGCTGGGTGTATAAAAGTTAGTAATTGCAAGTAGTGATCTCTTCACATATTGTCTTTAAATTGATGAACAGTTAATGGCCGCTGATATTTAGTATTTCTGGTAGTGACTAGTGTTGACATAAAACATGGTTGGAGATTTGCATATTACATAACTGCAAGTTCATAAGTACATAGTGGTGAAATGAAGGGTCAAAATATTCTCCAATATGACGTGTGGCCTCATGTGGGATAATAATATACAGCACACAGTCTGCAGCCTGGGTAGGGTACCTCTTGTCAAAGTGGATAGTGCATCAGCGAACGTCGTTGCTCCTGCATCTCGTCCTCATGTTGACTCCGTGCTGCCTGCGGCCTGTGGCGCCGACAAGTGGTCGTAGGAGGAGAGGGAGGGAGAGTGTTCCGGCGGTGTTTGTGACCAGCGGCTTTGTCCTCCTCGCTTACTATAGTTGGCGTTCTCCTCCAATTCCTCGGGCAGTGTTTACACATAGGAGTCCATGACAGCAGCCACACGCCAACTCACCAAGTCTTACCCAATTTAAAGGCATGTGCATGCTTCACTACCTCATAGTCCAAGGCCCATTCAGTAAATTGCATCATCTTTTTTCTGCGAATGCCCCTGGTTCTTGTGTGGCTTGAACTAAGTTACAAACAACAAATAGTTACAGAATTTACATTAAGGCAAATACAAAATATTTACTACCATCATTGCACTGTAAATATTATTCATGCACCGTAAGATGAAAAAAAAAACAAAAGATTTACCACCATGGAATAATCCGAATGTGACTAAAATCGATAGGCGTGATGTACATGTACAGACAAGCAACTGATTATACAAATGATTATAATTTCTGTAGAATTGTATGATTTATTCAAGAGAAAGAACCACAAACTGAGAAAGTCAATAACGATTTGGTCCACCTTTGTCCCCTACGCAAGCAGTTCTTCGGCTTGGCATTGATTGACAGAATTGCTGGTTGTCCTTCTGAGGAATGTCGTGCCAAATTCTGTCCAAATGGCGCGTTAAATCGTAAAAATCCCAAGCTGGTTGGAGGGACCTGCCCACGACGTTACAAAAGGTCTCAGTTGGAAGAGACCTTTCTGGCCAACGTAGGGTTTGGTAGGCACGAAGACAAGCAGTAGAATCTCTCGCCATGCATGGGCGGGCATTATCTTGCTGAAATATAAGCCAAAGATGGCTTGCGATGAAGGACAACAAAACGGGGCTGTATCAGGACCGTGGATGACAGCCAAAGGGTTCCTGCTTTGAAAGTAAATGGCACCCCAGATGGGTTATCAGGCCGTATCGCAGGCGACAGTCAGGTCACTGTCTGGGACATCTCTAGACACTCCTTTGCTGTCTGGAATTTCATTGACTAGAGTAGAATTGCCTTCAGTGAAGAGTCCCGCTTCGAAGTGTGCCCCAGTGACCAGCAAAGACGTGTTTGGAAACCCCTAGCAGCGATGCGATAACAACAAAGAATAATGGTCTAGGGTGCGATTTCTTTTCATGGCAGGACCTCTTTGGTTGTTATTCGCAGCACCCTTACAGGACAGCGGTACGTCGACGATATTCTACGCCCCGGTTTTTTGACCTTCATGACGAGCCATCCTGACGTTACATTTCAGTAAAATAATGCCCGACCTCACACGAGGAGTTTTCATTACTTGTGTTAATGGTTGCCAGTCCCTACCTTGGCCAGTAAGGTCGCCGAATCTCTCCCTGATTGAGAACGTTTGGTGCATTAGGGGCAGCATCCTCCAACCACCTCGGAATTTTGACGATCTAACCCACCAGCTGGACAAAAGTTTGGCATGTTATCCCTCAGGAGGACATCCAACAACTCCATCAATCAATACCAAGCCGTAGAACTGCTTATACAAGAGCCAGAGGTGGTCCAATGCGTTACTGACTTGCTCAATTTCTGAAGTCGTGCTCTTGAATAAATTATCCAAGTTTTCTAAAATTCTAATCATTTGTTTGTCTGTGGGTACACACAAAATCTACCAATGTCCGTCCCATTCGGACAACTTCTTCATGATGCGTCGTTCTTTGCCTTAGAAAATACACGCAATTCACACACTGTTTCTTTTTTACAATTCATTACAAAAGTTACTAATTACATCAATGAAATCTCTGCCTATTTCCCCAAAATGATTGTTGTAACAAAATGAAACTACATATATTCACAAAAGCTACTCACTGAAATCTATGCATCCTGCTTCAAAATTATTTCTTTATGAAATATGGAACTACTTAGGTTTACTAAATTTGATGAATGAAATTTGTTCTTGCTCCAAAATGATTTCTTTAAGGAAAATGAAGCTGCTTGTAACTCATCAAAATTATCGGCATAAGATGATGTTAATTATTTAAATTGAAAAGTTACATGTGTCTCCCTCATTTCCATTTTTTTACATAAATCTCTTAAATTGACGTTCATTGGACATCGTATGGCATTTAACTTGTGTGGAAATTAGGATTTGGGTTCGTTAAGTTTTTAGATTACATGCATTATTTTAGAGACCTACTTGCACAGAGCGGTCCTCTCGCTATTACCCGCACCAGCTGCAAATTCTGTCACCTCTAGTCTTCTGTGGCCTCCTACAGTTCCCAGTTTACCTAGAGTTACCATACATCTCATCTTAAATTGTCATCCATTAGCTGATCCACGAAAATCAGTCTCCCTCTCTCTCAATTCACTGAGGATCCTCCAAGGCTGGAAATCGCAAATCTGTAACAAAAGCTCACATAAAATTTTTTCCCAACATAGAACACATCCTTTTGTTATTTTCTGTAATTTTAGTTTAACTGTCTCTTTTACATTACTTCCTTTTATTCCTATTTTACCTCCCATTGTGTCCCATCGTTATTCGTTGTGTATCTCCATAGGTACTGATCGGTCGCAGGTTTCGTCCTTGTAATTCGTCCTCTTTTAATGTTCAGTTTGATTTTGATTTTATAGCATGGTTAATCGTCTCATACAGTAACCGGGGCCCATAAGAATGTCACAGCTTATTCTCATTTGCACGTAAAATACCCACGTAAATAAGCATTTGTGCTAAACATACCATACCCAAAACATTCTCTACATAAATGACAAAGTCCTTTGCGTACGTTAATACTCATTATACTTCACCTCTCACAACTTACGATACAAAACTCTCACCACTCGGCAGCGTCCTTTCCATCCTTCATAAAACATCACGTCTCATAACAATTAATCCCCAGCACGCATTTCCCTACTTGTGTGCCTACAGCCAACAGTCGTCTAACGTTACTCTTCTTCGTACCTCTGTTCCCAACTCCTTGAGTTCTCCTGACACGTCCGTTTATCCCATGTAACGTCAATTATATGTTTCACTTGGATAATTTCATGCTGTTAAAAATGATTTTGTTTTGATGACAGAATGCAGACTTGGTGTCACGTCTGTATTAATACTGTTTTATTCCTTTAATACCTTAATACGTGAAGTGTGATGATTATCTACTGGTATATGGCTTTTCAACGTTTCCAGCTCTACTACACTCCTATGTGCAATTATTTTTGCTTGACATGATCTGTAAAATATATATTGGAGAATTTCTTATTCAAATATTCTTCGATCTCCTCCTGGACCCCACCAAAGCTTTATTATCTGTGTTGTCAGTTCTCTTCTAGGGCCTTTTGATCTTTTGTGCTGTTCTCTACTTTCACAATAATTCCATTCATGCGGCTTTATTACTAACTGATGAAGTTTACATCGATCAGAGGTGAGTCCACAATTTCTCTAACTCTAGCCTGGGACGACCGATTCATCAACCCAATTGGCGACAACCCACTTGCTTCATGCAGTAAGAAATTTAGTACCTCCTCAAAGTCCTTCAAATGTACGTCTCATGTTCAGTGTCGTTTGTGGCAGTTTAACCTACATAGTTTCGAAATTTCTCTCATAATCCTCACTAAAGTGTTTAAGTTGGGGTGGTGATGTAGTATGCAAATAGGTATGATTCTCTTCTTTTGCATGAATTCTTCCACACTTTTGATCTGAATTGCGGTCTATTATCTGACAAAAATCGTATTATTTTTGCTATTTTGCGGAGGACATAGTTGCTGAATGCTCTAGCTACCGTCCCCCGCACGACTTTTCTCAGTGTATTTAACACTACCAACCTTGATGTCTTTCTACTGTCACAAGGATGTAGCTAAGGTCCCCGTTCAAGGTTGGAACAGGCCTTAAAAGATTTGTCGCAGTAGTGTCTCGTAGTTCTTTGGGCACTATTGGAAACATGGGCACCTGACGTGTTATATTTGTGGGTTTAGCTTCCAGCGAGGGAAGCATACGTTTAGTACTTTTCTAATTCGCCTATACGTGTTCTTGAAAGAGGTTGATTCTCCCATTTCCTCATGACATTTTCTAAGTCCAAAAAATGTGTAGCATACGTATATGTACCAAATCATTTCATTTATTGCTTCTTACGGTATGCAAACAAACCAACTGCTTTCTGCTCGATGGGCGCATCTAAACAAAATACCATTCCTAACCATGTAAAATCGTCCTATGTTGGCGTATGATAAACATTCTCACTTCTCCTCGTTGCACGCAGGGCTGGGTCCTTATCTTGCTCTTTGCCAATGTTTCCAAGTATGTTTCTGACGGAATTTTCAAAGGTTACCTTTTTCATATACAGCATCTTAAAATTAGCTTCCTTGATCTCATTGTTATTTTCTTCTGTCAGACCAGTAGGAGTTCCCCACAGCGCATCCGTTCCTCTTGCATGGGGTGTGTACTATGAAAGCAAAATTCCTGTAAATAAGGTGCCCAACTTAAGAGTCGTCCATGTGTCAACTTCGCGACATTAAAAACTCTGTCATCATATGATCTGAATAAATTTCTGTCGTTCTCCCTGTCAAAAAGTATCTAAGCTTACTAAAGGCCCAAATGATGGCGAGTGCTTCTAGCTCAGTCACTGAGTAATTTCTTCCGACCTTACTAAGAACACAACTGCCCAATGCAGTCATTACTGTTTGAAATAGATGTACGCTGAGGCCTCATTTTGATGCTTCAGTGTACATACAGAATTCTCTCCTCAAATATGTATAAAAAAATATTAGTGAGTTTATCAAACCTTCTTTCAAATTTTTAAATTTTTGCTGCTCAGTTTCTGTCCATTTCAGACTCGTGTTCTTTCCTGTCAGGTGGCACAAATTAGGTGTCAATATTTAATACTTTATGGACCACTTATAGAAATTCACGAGCCTGAGGAAAGCATGTAATTTTTATTTGCTTGTCAGCACAGATTTGTTTTCAATTATTTTAATTTCTTCGGATCGTTCTGGATACCATCAGCAGATATGATGTGTCCCAGGAATTCCACCTCGTTTCTACGGTATCATAAAGAGACCGTGTTGGAACATGAAAGTTGGCAATGTGAATCGATATGAGAGACGCTGGCGAGGACTCGCTGCAGTTCGCAACGACGTACAGCGGGCCATGCCACCCATCTCAGCTTAGCAGCCCTCTCACACTGAGGTCAATATAGTGTCAAGCTAGTGAGAGCCCTGCACCATTATCAGACCCTCAGAGATGCAGCTTTCCAATGTTTTGAGGCTTCAGATCTGCTCGATACATGACCCCCTTTCCCGGAATCCGTCTTGATATTGGCCAAGTTGATGATATATTTGCTCAACCAGCCTGCCATGCGGTGCTTTGATGAGTACCTCGTTGGTTCCAGGTACCACAGAAATGGTATGATAATTGTTAATATCAGTTCTATCACTCTTTTTTTTGTAGAGGGTGAATCAATTCAGTCTTCCATTCGCATGGTATTGTTCCATTTTCCTTGACCTCCTCCTCAAAAAATTAAAATGTAGGTCTTATGAAGTAAATGTTGTTGGTTTTGTATGGTCATGCATCCCTACACATACTAGCTTGTAATTAGCATAGCCAACTTGGATGAAATGATATGCTGATGTAATTCAAAAGTTGAATTAGTTTAATTAATTACGTTAACAAACTTGTGAGTCGCACAGCTGATGGGCATCGATGAACACTACAACTTGAGAGCTCGATCTCTTTTGTATAATAAAAATTGTAAAGGTTATTAATTATTTTCAGCACTTCACTAAAATCTGCTCAGGATTTTATCTTCTCAAACACACCATCTACAGAGCACGCCTGCATACTAACAAAATCGTTTTTACTTCGCCTTTAAAACGACTTAACGTACCTTTATACGGAGTGCTCAAAAAGTCTCTCCGCGTGTTAGTCGCGCGTGCCGTATGATTGTTCGCCTGCCTTGGTTACTTCCCTTCAAGTGGACTCTCCAAACATTCCACTCTCAGCCAGCGTTAGTAGTATCGTTGGTGTGCATCGTTACGTGTTGACGTGAGCGTTTAAGTTTAGTTCCTTTGTTAGTTTGTTTCGTTTTTGTCAATGTTAAAATGCTAACCATTGAAGAACGTATGTTTTTAGTCGAACAAGTGTTCAGAGCTGGAGGTAAATGCACGGCTTCAGTTTGTCAAACATTTAATTCAGTTTTCTCGCGATACTGTGCGAGATTTGACTAACAAATTTGGAAGTACGGGTTCAGTGACAGATGCACCGAGAAGTGGTCGTCCTAGCGTTTTGTCTGAGGACAAACTACTCGATATTTCTGATAAAATGTTCATGAGCCCGAACAAGCCAGTATGAATACTCGCCCAGGAAATCGATGTTAGTGTTGGAACGGCCCACACAGCTGTAAGGAAAAAATTTGAACTTTTCCCATACAAAGTGACAGTAGTGCAAGAACTGAAAAATACTGATCATGGCAGAGACTGCATTATTGTCAATGGTTCAAAAATTTCGTTCAACAAAATGGAGGGGATATTCTTAATGAAACTTTTTCACTGATGAGACGTGGTTTCATTTATCCGGGTACATGGATGTGCAAAATTCTCTTGTGTGGAGTAGTGCAAATCTGTTGTGTATTCATGAAGAACCACTTCATTCTGTGAAAATAGGAGTTTGAATTGCAATTTCTAGACGTCGGATTGTGGGTCCCATATTTTTCAACGAAACAATAAACGCACAACTATACTGCAGTGATATTCTGTACCCATTCATAGGAGAATTTGTGTTAAGTGAAATATTGAACGGTTATTTTCAACAAGATGGTGTAGCCGCGCATACAGATCGCGTTTCAATGGCACTGCTTGTTGATGTGTTTGGTGATCGCATAATTTCACAGGGACTTTGGCCTCCACGATCGCCTAACCTAACATCACCTGACTTTTTCTTCTGGGGTGCAGCAAAAGCAACTGTCCATAAAAACCGTCCAAAATCTATCGGTGAATTGAAAACTCCAATATCCACTTTCACTGCTTCTATTACAGAAGAAATGTTACAGCTTGTGTTTGGAAACATGATTAGACGAATTGAATTGTGTATTCAACAAAAGGGGGGGGGGACACTTTCAACATTTAATGTCAAAATTTGTAAGTAAAAATGAATATTCAATAAATTAATAACTTGTATTTAATTGAGTTTCATTTCGGTATATTCACTGCGGCATACGGCACGCGCCGCTAACAATCATGCGTTCCCATGAACAATATAAATCTACCCTCTCATGTATGGAGCATTCAAATCTGATAAAAGCACGTGTGGGCTCCCAGCTTCACTGATCTGCCCAACCACGCTGCCTTTTTGTGCTGCCGCAACCGCCAGACATCGATCATCCATCAGAGGGGTGTCAGCCTGGTTTTCACTATGCTGAGCATGTAATACAGCCCATCTCAAAAGTGTGAAGAACTTTCAACTTATTAAAATCTGTTGTCTTACACGTGATATATAATGTAGATGCTTAATCAACAAATGTTAAAGAAAATTCATAGACTATGCACATGAAAGACAAAACCTACGCCTAAGGAAAAGCGTTGTTTTCAGGCGTTTTCACCCTTTTTGGACGACCGACATTGCCAGCACTGTCATCACGAACACTACCCGTTCTCTCAGATTTGCGAATCAAATTCATGATTGTTATGACATTTGTAGCGGTTGACTTCAGCTTGAACTTGCAAACTTCCTTTGAGCCGCATTTGGGCTGTTATTGCTTGCATAGTAGGCCTTCACAACCGCTACACGCTCAGGCACGCAGTGCCATGACATTTTCATGTGCATGTGGCCGACAACAAGGCACGTGCGCATGCTCGTACCAATTCCCATCATGCCCCGCGGCCAACCGTGTAGTTTGAACGTCGTAACGCAAACCGAATGGCATATTGTATTCAACTAAATATCTCTCTCTCTCCTTTATCTGCCTCCAAGGAGAGATATGTAACAAGCGCGCAATTGAAAATAAATAACCGATATTTAGGTATGACGCTTTGGACACAACAACTGACTTGTCATTTTGTCTATGTTGCCGTACATTCGCAACGGAACAGATGCCTGCAGTAGCTCATTAACCTTTGCTAGGCATGCTGACGTCAAGGTGGTCCTGTTTCAGCGTACATGCCTTCGTTGATTAAAGGCACAAAGATTCCTATATCAACCTGAAATTAGATCGCTCACCCATTCCTATTAATCATTAAGGGCGTTTAAATTCTACTGGAGCCTATGCGCTACTGACCTATCAAAAGATGGACGCTACAAACTCTAGGTCCTTTTTCTTCTTTTTTTTTGCGTCGTCAGTGTTCTGACTGGTTTGATGCGGCTCACTACGAATTCCTCTCGTGTGTCAACCTTTTCATCTCAGAGCAGAATTTACAGTCTACGCCCTCAGTTATTAGCTGGATGTATCTTAGTCTCTGTCTTCGTTTACACTTTTTATCCTCTCTAGTCCCTCTTATTCCATGAAGTCTTAACAAAAGTCCTACCATACTGTCCCATCTTCTTGTCAGATTTTCCATATATTCTTTTCCTCCTCGATTCTACAGAGAAACTCCTCATTCCTTGAATTATCAGTCCACCGAATTTTCAACTTTACTCCGTAGAAAGGCTTCATTTCTCTTCTATTCCGTTTTTCCCGCAGTTCTCTTTTGACTTCTTGATTCGCTCCAAACGTACGTTCTTAGAAATTTCTTCCTCAAATTAAGGCCTTGTTTGATACTAGCAGACTTCTCTTGGCCAGGAATGTCTATTTTGTCAGTGCTAGTCTGCTTTTTATGTCCTTGTTCTGAGCGCCATGGGTCATTTTGTTGCCGAGGTAGGAGAATTCTTTAACTTCGTCTACTTCGTGATCACCAATCCTCTTGTTAAGTTTCTCACTGTGCTCTTTCCTGTTACTTCTCTTACTTTCGTCTTTACTCGATTTACTCTCAATCCATGTTCTCTTTTCATTAGATTCCTCATTACATTCAGCAGATCCTGTAATTCTTCTTTATTTCCACTCAAGATAGCAATGTCATCAGCGAATCGTATCATTGATATCCTTTCACCTTGAATTTTAAATCCACACTTCAATCTTTATTTTATTTCCGTCATTGCTTCTTCGATATTTAGATTGAACAGTAGGAGTGAATGTCTATATCCCTGTCTTAGACGCATTTTAATGAGAGCTCTTCGTTCCTGGTCTTCCACTCTTGTTGTTCCCTCCTGGCTCTTGTACGTATTGTATGTTACCGGTCTTTCCCTGTATCTTATTTCTGTATTCCTCAGAATTCCGAACATCTTGCACCATTTGACACTGTCCAATGCTTTTTCCAGGTCGACAAATCATACGAATGTGTCTTGATTTTTCTTTAGTCTTGCTTCCGTTATCAACCACAACGTCAAAACTACCTGTCTGGTTCCTTTACTTTTCCTTATGCCATCGAGATTCGGTACCTTCCCATTAGTTATCAAATATATCCATCTAATCTCCATCATTCTTCGTTAACATTACATTTCAAAAGCTTCTGTTCTGTTCTCAGCTAAACTGTTCATCATTCACTTTTCACTTCCTTACTCTCAAGACAAATAACAAATTTGTTAAGTGACAGAAAATTCCTCCTTTACATAAATGATTTTCTTGCTAATGCCAGTCTACGTTTTATATCCTCTCTACATGAGACATCTTCAGTTGTTTCGCTATCCAAATGTGGTTTTAAACAATTAAGAGATAGCCCTCTAGTATCCTCAAAATCAGAAAATTCAACCGAATAACAAAAGTCTTCTACAACTATTAATATATCGGAACCTAATATAATTCCCTCAACATAGCCTTATTTAATTCGAATACATTCCACCAGTCTTCTTCTAATTTTGTTGATGTTTATAAAACCGCTATCCACGCCGTTCAACTGATTTTCGAAGTGCTTCCGTCTTTGACGGATCACAATGACATCAGTAATTCTTAAAGCATGTTTTTTTTTTCCTACCTGGATTTCGCCGCTTGCTCGGTGAGCGAACGAGGAGTGCCTATGGCTCTGTCACATTTCCTTCTCATCTATCGCATCCTCTTCCTGTCCTTTGACTCTTATATCTATCGTCTGTTTGCTGTGCAAGTTGTCGATAACATTTCAAACCCTGCGTGTTGCCCCGCTACCAACGGCCTTAACGCACCGGTTCCCGTCTGGTCACCGAAGTTAAGCGCTGTTGGCTAGCTCGTGGATGGGAGAGAGTCAGGATCTTCTAAGCCCCGTTGGCAAGCGAGATGCGCTCAGCTCTTGTAAGCCTTGAGAAGTAGCGGCTCTGGTCACCAAAGCTGACAACGGCCGGGAGAGTGATGTGGTGACCAACTAAGCCTCCACATGTACATCCAGTGGCACCTACATGCTGAGGATGACACGGCGGCGTCTGTACTGTTGGGCCTTAAACTGATCTTCCCTGAGAACGGCTTTTGGTCTTTCCATTCCTTCGTAAGTAACTCACATCTGTATCTTGCAACCATGGCACGTTAAACATTGGAATTATTACATTCTTCAGGAAGTGTGAGGGTATATCGCCTGTCTCGTATACATCGCATATTATGTGGAATACTTTCGCCACGTTTGGTACTCCCGAAGACCTCAATACATTTGATGGAACGTCTTCTATTCCAGATGCTTTGTTTCTATTGAAGTCTTTCAGCGCTCTGTCAAATTCTTCTCGCAGCATCATGTCTCCTACCTTGTCTTGATATACTTCCTCTCCCGTTTTCCGAAATTCATTTTCTTGCCATTGCCTTTCTACATATTCATTTAACTTTCAGCCCACCGTTCGTTGCTTGTGAGTGGTTTTTCATCTGACCTCGTTGTATACATACCACTGCTTCTGTTTGTACTGAACGTCAAACGTCAACGTTTACCCTTACACAGACATGTTTCTGCAACCTTGAATTTGTTCTCCAGCCATTTCTGCTCAGCCGTTTTAGATTCTCTGTCAATCTCAATATTAGATGTCTCTTTCCGTTTCGCTTGCTTTATTTGACGCATTTTTATATCTTCTTCTCTCATCAGCTGAATTCAGTATCTGCTGTTGTTATCTGAGGTTTTCGACTAGGACTTGTCTTTTGTCTGATCATCTGCTGTCAACATTATTTCATCTCTCAAAGCTACTATTTTGTCTTCTGTTGTATACCTCTCCCGTTTCAGTCAAACGTTGCCTGATGCATCCTCTGCAATTTTCAACTCTTCGACTTATCTAGGTTCCATCTGCTTTATTTGTTATGTTTTCTCAGTTTCTTCAGTTTTAATCTGCTTTCCATAACCAGTAAATTATTGACAGAGTCTACACCTGTCTTTGGAAATGTATTAAGTAAAACTTCTGGTTTAGAAATTTTTGCCTTGCATTTACATAATCAATTTGAAATCTTCCAACGTCTTCAGGTCTCTTTCACTTCCACCATCTTCCTTCATGATTCTTAAAACATGTGTTGGAATATTGCAGAGAGTGTAGTTTAATCATATCTATCAGGCTGCTTCCCCTTTCTTTCCTTTCCCGCAGTCATTGTTCCCTTTTTCCTATTACTATTGCAGTCAAATATCAAAATTAAATTCTCACCTCTTTTGACTATGTGAACGGTTACACTTACGTTCTTTTCACCTCTTCAGCATCTGCGGAGCTAGCTACAATATAAACTTGTACTGATGTGGTGGGTGTTGACCTCGTATCTGTCTTCGGTATCAATTGTTTTAACTATACTGTTCATTGTAGTTTACCCGCCTTCCTATTTTCTAATTCACTCCTGCATTATCCGTATTATATTGGGTTGGTGCATAAGTTCACAGCGTTTTCCCACACGTTTAATAAATACAACAGATACACATAACAGAGACTTTAGTCCTCACTAAAATATTCTCCTGTACCATTTACGACAGTCTACCAACTCTGGGAGAACATTTCGGTTCCGTGAATGTAGAAATCAGGCGGTTTTGATGTGAAGAACTCGTCGAGCCGTTATCGGGGCGCATTTTCATCAGGAAACGGTGTTCCTTGAAGGATGTTCGACAGAGGGCGGAAAAGGTAAAAATCTGAGGGCGCAAGATCGGGTGAATAGTGTGGGTGCGGGATGACCTCCCAACCCAACTCCTGCATAGCTTTTTTTGGCAGTGTGACGAACTGACGGCGCCCGTTATCGTGGAGTAGCATCACTTGATGCAGCCATCCTGGTCGTTGTTCTTGGATTGCGTCTGCAAGACGTCTCAGTTATTCATAATAAATGGCAGCAGCGATGCTTACACCTTGGGGAAGCATTTCGTAGCACACCACACCGTCGTTGTTCCACCAGCTGCATAACATTATCTTTTGTGGATGCACGCAGGTCTTTGTACGGGGAGTTGCTGCTTTGTTTGGCTTAACAGCTCCTTTCTTTTTCTTATGTTATCGTAACACCATTTCTCGTCACCAATAACGATGCAGGATAGAAATGGCCAGTGCTGTTCACGGGCCAGTTGATGATGAGGAAACAGAGACGACCATCAGCTGATTTTTGTGATTTTGGCTTAGAGCGTGCGGTACCCATACACGCGTTTATGAAACTTTCCCACTGCATGAAAATGTCGCCATATGGTGGAATTATCAGAGATCACCACTTTTCCAGAGTACACTGACGTGGATCACTGTGAATTAATGAGTTGAAACGATCTTCATCAAACCCTGAAGGTGTTGCTAAACATGGACTAATGTCGAAACATCTTCCTTAAAATGAGGAAACCATTTTCAAATGGTTCAAATGGCTCTGAGCACTATGCGACCCAACTTCTGAGGTCATCCGTCGCCTAGAACTTAGAACTAATTAAACCTAACTAACCTAAGGACATCACACACATCCATGCCCGAGGCAGGATTCGAACCTGCGACCGTAGCTGTCGCTCGGCTCCAGACTGTAGCGCCTAGAAGCACACGGCCACTCCGGCAGGCGAAACCACTTTCCTGTCGTGCTCTGTCCAGTGGGATTATTCCCATACACATATGTATCTGGCGGCCTGTGCTCCTGTCACCCCTCTACTAAACTCAAACGGAAGAATATGTAGGAAATGTTCCGATTTCTCCACTTCATTTTCTTCAATTTCTAGCGTTCACGGCTCCACTCCCTGTCTCTAAATAAAATGACAATATGCAGACTGGAACAGCAGCAGCGAACTACAAATAAAATATGACAATTGGTAAGTAAACCCACAGCAACTGGAATACCAACATGCAAAACAAAAGCACTACAAACTTATGCACCACCCTAATATTTCATATCGATAACCTAATAACTATCTAACCAGAAGTCCTGTCCTTCCTATCACCGAACTTCACTAATTCCCACTATATATAACTTCAACTCCCCGTTTCCATTTTCAAACACTCTAACCTCTCTACCCAATTAATTGTTCCGACATTCCAGTCTCCGGCCGGTGGAATACCGGTTTTGTTTTTTCCTGATTATGATGCTCTTCTGAGTAGTCACCACCAGAAGATCGAAATGGGTAAATGGAGGACTAGTTGACCTCCAGAGAATTTTGCCCAAGCTTCATGTCCTCGGGATATATAACGACTGTAGTTTGGCATTACTTTGAGACGGTCGCAGTACCATCATAGCAAAGCAATTTGATTGAAGACACAAGGCCAGGTCATCAATCATCAACATTTTTACCCGCATTTCGACTGAAAAGGCTGTTGCCCCTCTTCAGCAACCACATGTTGTCCTCTCCACATATGGTATACTGCTCCGTTGTGGCTGCACTTAAGATACGGCTATAAGGTACGGCTGTCTGTATCCTTGAGGCAGAAAATCCATCCAAACTCAGCAAGGTTCATCATTCGTGGGGAGGAAGGAGGAGTTTCAGATTATAACGGTTTACTGACGATGACTCCGGCGCAGGGTTTTAATATCTTTGTATGTTTTATTTCCAGTGGTTTCTCGCCTTTATTATTTCCATTTTCCTATTTTTCCCGCTTGTATTAAACTTTTAGATGCTGGCGTGTTGCTCAAACAAGTGAGGTGCCTTAGAGCAGAGTATATGGAGCCAGCCTGGCACTGCTTCAGAACTGGTCTCTTTCAAGGACGGCACGTGCTCGTCACCTGTCTGGCACAGCGCCCAGCACCTCATTCCAAGGCGAAATGCCATTCATTTTCAGTTGGCTCAGTTTTTAAAGTGAGATTTGAAGGCTGAGACGACGGAGTTCGAAAGCAGCTGCAGTTTGCAGCTTCCTTAGCTGGCTACAAATACGGCGAAGTAGTAACTGTTGTCTAAGATATCACACTGGGAACCCGCTGGAAGTGAAGAGTAAATTAAACGACGTCTTTCAAAGATACACATTACTTGCGTAAGATGCAACAGAAAACTTTAACTGAATAACATAACGAATATACGGAAAACGTAGGCTAAATAACAATAAGATCTCTAACAACCGCTTCTCTATTCTTAACAATACGATGTCGCAAAAGTACGTCCCCCAGACAAAGTATTTGACGATTTGCGAGTCTTGCGATTTGCATCGACATGCAGATCCATATTCTGTAAACCGCTGAGGAGTGCATCATCAGGGTACTTCCCATTGGATCGGTTGTTAGGGCTTTTTCCCATCCCATTCACACACGGAGCGCAGGACGAATGACTGTTTTAACACCTCTGTGCATGCTGTAATTAGTCCAGGCTTGTCCTCGCGAAGTCTATGAGAGCGCTGCTTGGGGGACTGTAGCAGATTCCTATATTCATCAAGCAAAGATAGTTCTGAATTTGTAAATAGGCCACCCTCAGAACATGTGGATCTGTCTTCAGTCGTCTGCCATGTGAGTATCTACAGACTCTCCGTGACACTCTCCCTTGATTCAGACAAACCTGTGACCACCTGTGCTGCTCTTCTCTGTATACGTTCAATATCTCCTGTTAGTTTTATCTGATGCGAATCCCATACACGCGTGTTTTGTAAGCAGTCTCCTTTATTCCCTGATCGAATTCCCCTAGAACTCTCTCAATAAACCGAAGTTACATACGACTAAGAAGCTTAAGCGATCGTTCCACTTCGTATCTCCAAAAAGTCTTACGCACACGTATTTGCATGAGTTGACCGATTCCAGTTGTGATTCTTTGACATTTTAGTTATGCGACACTACGTTTTTTCGTTTGGTAAAGCACATAGTTTTATATTTCTTACTAATTAAAGGAAGCGTCATTCCCTGCACCACTCTGAAATCTCATCAAGACCTTACTAAATTCCAGCGCAGCTTTTTTCGGATAATGTTTCGTTATAGATAAATGTATCATATGCGAAAATTTTGAGATTACTTTTAGTATTGCCTGCATGCTGATTAACACATATGAACAACAAGTGTCCTAACACCTCCCATCCGACATTCCTGAAGTAACTTCTACATGTGTCGATAACTCTACATCCAACACGCTGCGGCCTCTCTATCAAGAAATTCTCAGTCCAGTCACAAATTTCGCTTGATACACCATACAACAGTACTTTTGATAATAAGCGTAGGTGTGGTGCTGAGTCAAATGCTAACACTTTTCGGGACTCAAGAAACACAGTGTCTGTCCGACTGCCTTGAACTTTGTCTTTCAGAATCTCACGCGAGAAAAGTTCGAGCTGGATATGGCATGATCTATGTCTTTGGAATCCACGCTCATTGGCATGGAGAAGCTCATTCTGTTCGAGATACTTCACTTCGTTGAAAAGTCACCACTCTGACAAAAATGATGACTGCTTTGTAGTAATCCGACTGTACTCATATAAATTCCAAAATCAGGCCAATGGATTGAAAACAAGGGCCGCTAATAATCTGCACTTAATCTCCATTGCAATGTTCTCGACGGTCTCAAAAAAAAAAAAAAAAAAAAAAAAAAAAAAAAAAAAAAAAAAAAAAAAAAAAAAAAAAAAAAAAAGGGAATCGTTCCAGGATAACTGTCTAGAAATGTGAAGAATTAGAATGTCTCACTAAAATCAAAGCACCCAACATCCACATCGTGATAAACCCGCCACCGGGTAATAACACTAGCTCGGGTTAGAGAAGTATAAATTTACTTCGAAAGCCTTGACTGCCGATCAGCTCTTACTACACACATGCTTCCGGCGCAAAATTATTCGCACTCGAAAATTAATCGACAAGCGATAAGCTCACTTTTCAGTGTCTTGAAAACTCACAATGTACAGTTAGGTGTCATACAGTCATGGCGGATACTTGGCACAGGTTATTTCCTGACAGGGCTGTTCTGACGACAAAATACGTGGAAGGGGAACTACAATCTGTCATTGTTTCCCGTAGTTCTGGTTCAGATTATTGGCTGCAAACGATGGCGAAATGGTTGTTGTAGTTGTCGTTGTTGTTGTAGTCTGGTTTAATGCATCTGCCCACGCTTCTCTATCATACGCAGGACTCGTTATCTTTATATAATTTCTTCACTCTACATCCATTTAAACCTATTTATAATAGTCAAATCTTCGTCTCCATCAACAACAATCACCTCTCCACCCCACCCTTCTTCTAGGACTATTTCACACTGCTCCCAGATTAACTACACGTTGTTGCCTCATGACAAATCCTGTTAGCCGCGCGGAGTGGCCACGTTGTTTGAGGCGCCATGTCACGGATTGCGCTGCCCCTTCCGCCGGAGGTTCGAGTCTTCCTCCGGCATGGGTGTGTGTGTTGTTCCTAGCATAAGTTAGTTTAAATACTATGTATGTCTAGGGACCGATGACCTCAGCAGTTTGGACCCTTAGGAATTCACACACAGTTGAACATTTGAACAAATTCTGCTAACTATTCCTTCCTTTAGTCAGCTAAACGCCATTCTGATCTTTTCTCTACGGTTCGATTTACTTTTTCATCGGTAAAACAGAAGTAAGGCTAATAACTAATACTAAATGGGGACACGTGTGGATTGGTTTAAAAAGCATAATGAACGCATTATCGTAGCGAAGGTAGAAAGAAAGACAAGACCCCTCACAGTAACAAAGATTTATATGACTACTGGCTCTACAGGCGATGAAGAGATTTTGAAATAATATGTGACATGATAAAATAAACTGTTCACATCCTTAAGGAAGACAAAGATTTAATTGTGATGGAGACTGGAATTCGATAGTAGGAAAAGAGAAGGAAAAAATTTGGAGAACATGAACAGGGTAAAGAAGTGATAGAGGAAGCTAACTGGTAGAATTTTATACTGAGCACAACGTAATTATTTCTAAGACTTGATTTAGGAATCATGGGACAATGCTGAGTGTGTGTAACACACCTGGAGACACCGAAAGTTTTCAGATAGATTACATAAAAGTAAGAGAGAGATATAGGAATCGGAATTTATACTGCAAAAAACGTTACTAATGGTGAACTGGTATTCCGGCCATAATAAATTAGTTATCAGTTGCAGAATAAAGCTAAAATTATACCATAAATGTAATAATCAAGGAACTGTGACTTGGCTAAGTTAAAAGAACGAGAAATTGTAGAGAGGTTCAAGGGGAGAGTTGGGCAACGAGTGACTGAAATACGAAAGTGATTACAATAGAAGACGAATTGGTAGTGTTAAGAGATGAAATAATTGAGGCACAGAGTATTAAATGCCTTGTAGAATTCCTTGGATAGCCCACGAAATATTAAATTTAATTCATGAAAGGAGGAACTGAAGAAATGCAGAAAATGAAGCGGACGGAAGTGAATACAGACCACTAAAAATGAGACTGACAGATAGTGCATAAAGGCAAAATAGGAACAGCTAGAGGAGAAAAGGAAATGTGTGGAAACGTGCGTGAGTAGGGGAAATATAGATGCTCCTTATAGGAAAATTCCCGTGTGAATATTAGGAGCTTAG
Source organism: Schistocerca americana (assembly GCF_021461395.2). Classification (NCBI taxonomy): domain Eukaryota; kingdom Metazoa; phylum Arthropoda; class Insecta; order Orthoptera; family Acrididae; genus Schistocerca; species Schistocerca americana. The sequence goes on from NC_060120.1 coordinate 603,030,664, forward strand.
CTTAGATGACAAGCCAGTACGAAGCAAAGAAGGGAACGCTGAAATTTGTGTAGGAGCAGTAGAACCGAAACAAAATTGAAGACAGTATTGGTGAAAGGAATGAGAAAGAAGGTGCTCTGGCAATAAATATGCTATGTAATGATTTACTTTGTTCTGTTCCTGGTTGCTAACATTGTTGGGTAGCAGTTCCGGCGAACGTGGAGATGTCGTGGGGGTTGGGGACAGCGAATTGCGTTGATGCGCTGCAGATGATGTCACGTGTACGCTGACAGGTCTATAAGACTCATGTCTCTGTGTACAAATTAAAATTTAATGTCGAATGACTTTACTGAAATTGCCATATATCTTCCATTAGATAGTCGCTTCGATCTTTCTTATCTCTTTGAATCCCACAAAGAACTTCCTTGATGTATTCAGCGTCCAGTCATCTGACTGTTAGGGCTACCCATCTCCCTTCAGCATTCGTTCCAGTCATAATAACCTCACAATCTGTGAGCGCACCTTTTTGTTTATTATCAAGTCTACTGCTGGCTGAGCAATCACAGTTTTTCAGTGCTTATGGAATTTGAAGTCACCATTGCCATATTTTAAAACTGATGGTACATACTGCCCTTATCAAACTAACACAGAAATTTTATTTTCAGATGTAAGAGGATATAATATGAAAATGCAGCATGAGTCACACTGCAATATTCTTTAAAACGAATTGTTTTTGGATTTAGATGCGAACTAACATTTTAAATATGTTTTTCTCAGATCACTGGTGATGTCTTGAATGAGTAAAACACAATGCGTACCGAAAATAAAATAAATACGCATTTTCTAGTACTTGCAAAGATGCATTTAAAAAAAGGCTTTACGTAACTTCTCATTTTCATTTACAACTTTCCGGTATCTACATCTCAAATAGATTTATTTCCTCTTCTTCACATCCCACTAAAAATTTTCAATCACTACGGAATACAGACTGTAAAATCTGCTTTGTTGTAGTGTACTGTGACTTTCCTTTTATTCAGGTTTACAGCGTCACGGTACTTGCTAAATGTCAAACCCAGTTTTTCCACTGTAGAATGTTTAATTCATTGGCACCAATAGAAACATTTACTTCAACATTTATTCTGTCTTGCTCACCTCGACTGACAATTTCCGGCCCATGGGCATTGTTATCATTTGGGTTTTAAATACGATCATATATTCATCAGCGATGTGCATCTGCATTTGAAAAGTCAGTGAGGCACAATAAATGTTAAAATAAATGTTTGATCTTCTTCTGATAAACAGCCTATAGCGAACAAAACGGTTTTGACATTTATAAAATATTTGTGTATGTTAAACACTCCCTTGACAGTGTGTCGCTGTAACCTACATGTAGTAAACATATGGACGAAAGGTGCTTTCGCATGATGTGTCACTACTAAGTAACATTGCTGGCTTAAAGTTAGACTGTACATAGAAAGAACTCTTACAATATAGCACAGAAGGTAACTGAAAGAAATGTGCAATGAGACGAACTGAAATAATACTTTTATTCGAAGGTTGTTATTTATACTGAAGTCAGCGCGATCCATGATGATCCGCTCAAAATTACAAAAGGCAGGACGTTATTCTTAACAGGGTGGGTGATCACCACGGACGGCACGTACGCTCTGCGACGTGCTCCCGTGGTGACGAATAGTTTCTTGTGACAGGGCGCTCCATTCCTCCAGCAATGCGGTTGACATCTGCTTAACGGTCGTTAGTGTCTGTGCACGTGGGTGAAACACGTCTCCCCACGCATCCCCCACGTGCTCGATGGGATTTAAGTCGGGGGAACGGCCAGGCCAGTTCATTCGCCGAATATCTCTCGTTCCAAGAGATCTTCGACTTGCGCTGTTCGATGCGGGGTCGCGCATTGTCATCCATAAAAAAGAAGTCAAGGCCGAATGCACACCTGAAAAGAAGTATATGGGGAAGACGTGCAGTGTCACAATAACACTGACCAGTAAGTGTACCGCATCCAAAGATTTGGTCAATATGTTCGCACAACATTATGTATCCCAATATCGTAACACCTGGAACACCAAAACAATCATGTTCGACAATGCTGGACGTGCCCTCATATGGCGAGAGGTAGGAATTCGTAATGCACGCAGGAACAATGTCGACCACACCCTGTTAAGTACCATGTCCCACCCTTTGCAATTTCCAGGGGACCGTCATGAATTACAGCGGATTTCTTGTAAATATAGTCTTTGAATAAAGGTATCATTTCTGCTCGTTTCATTGTGTATTTCTTTGAGTTGCATTCTGTGCTATACTGCAGCAGTGTGTTATAACTTTAAACGAGGTATATTACCTGGCAGTGAAACGTCATGACCAAGTTAATTGGTACCTGTGTATTAAATGCCCCTCCAGAAACACATCCAGTGACGCCTGTGGGCTCAGGGCAACGCGGCGGCCGGTCGGTACCATTGGGCCTTCATGGCCTGTTCGGGTGGAGTTTAGAGTAGAGTATTAGTTAGTTCCCAAATCTCACGTAACCGAATAAGTTACATACGAATTATTTATCTGCCGAAATGTCAAATCAGTGTTCGTGATTATAAATGAAACGGATAATATTTGTATCGAGTTTTAAGAATGTCTGCAAGTAATAAGATGGGATGAATGTTATGTTAATGACAGTAAATTTCTGCAAGAGTTGTCACTAAAATTATATTCTTACATAGTACATTTTTGGCTATACCTTTTGATTCCGTTGCCTTATTTTATCTTAGAGTGCGAGACACGTTCAATTTTGCGGTTTTACTGGATTTATGCTCTTCTGGTGACGAAAGAGGTCTTTGGCCAAAAACATTTGCCTAAACACGAATAGACACCTATATCCATCTACATCCGGATCCCACTCCAGCTGCTGCCGGGTCTGGGTGCTGACGAGTCCTCTCCATTTGGCTCGGCTCTCCCACCACTTTTCTTCCTCCACTTGCTGCCTGGTCACACGTCTCCTTTCCACAGATATTCTCACTCCCATTTTCCACCGTGTTCTGGGGGCCGCCTAGGTCTTTTCCCATCCATCTTTAGTTCTTCCACAATTTTGGGGAGTCTCTGCTCATCCATCCTCTTAACATGCCCACACCATCTTAATTTCTTTTTTTCAACATCTTCTCTCATACTTTCTCGTTTAAGGTCCTTTCTAATCATTACATTCCTTACTCTGTCCATTCTTGTTTTTCTCTTAACTGCTCTGAGAAATTTCATTTCCCCTGCCTGCAGTCTGTTCCATTCCCTTTCTGTCATTTTCCATGTTTTTCTACCATAGGTGACAATAGGGAAGTAATAATTTTTATACATAAGGAGTTTTGCTCTGTCTGAAACTTCCTTATTGTAAGGAATAAGAATAAGGAGGACACCTATATCTGAAACTAATTTCTTACCTGCAATGAATTATGCTAGAAATTTGTGGGACATGATTCTACGCAGCAATAAAATCTGATTCAGAATCTGTGTAATAAAAAGTAAGACACAAATGAAAGAAAAAATGAGTGGTCGCTACATGTCTACAGCCCGTAAGTTTGTATGTATCACTGGAATTTGTGTATCTCTCACGGCTGGAGCGCCACAGGAGTGCCTTGAGTTATCAATCAGGGTGACGTCGGGTATTGTACGATAAGTGAATTCTCAGTATCACTTTATGGGTGATGTGGAGTGTCGTAAAGTCGTGTTGGACAATTTCAGCAAGAGTACAACAAAACCAGTTACTTATTATTAACGTAACATGCGGTTTTATTTAATCACTGCTTTTCCCGTCTAATGATCGTTATTTTGTTAAAGAAGTCTCCACCTGGGAACGTGTAGCAATGTTGTCTGTAAGCAGTGTAAATGACACTAAGTTCAAGCACAAAAATGATCATATACAACCAGCAAAGAAGTTAAATGCATGATAAGTAATCTTAACTATACAAGAATGACTTTTAGCAATCTTCAGTGCTGTTGCACAATAAACTCATTACTAGTTGCAGATCGTCTGTCGAATTAATCGCTACTGTTATTCGAGGTGGCAACACTTTTCTTTAAGCAAAATCAACAGTTTTGTCACACAATACCACACACACACAACACTAATGTATTGTTTCCTGTCAAAATATTTCATAAAAGTTGTTAAGAAATAACCAGACTTCATACATCAGCAGAGAACAATTTTTATCATGTAAGATGCTGTTTGCATAGATATAAGTTCACTATATTTAAAGATTATTCACAGTCTAAGTGGAATTTATTGCCTCTGAGTGCGTTCTGGGGCACCAATACACACTTATTATCGCAATAATGACCATCAAGATTTTTGTCTGTGTAACAATTCAATTTAAAACTGCCGCTGCAATATTTCACTAAGATGGCGGCTAACACAAACAATCACTTATCGATTCTCCTTCAGGCACTGTTTTACTACTAACAAATAATACTTATTAAATCTTTTTTGTACCTTTACTACATGCATTAACATTTAAAAGTATTTCTCAATGCTAGTTGCTTATTATTCAGCATTTACCAATAAACCGCGCTGTAGATCAGTAGCGCTAATGGCTGCGCTCAGTTGTATCTGATCAGAAAATTTAACATTTATATAGGACGAGAATCATAGTGAATTAAAAGTCCAAACAAAGTGGATTCAGCTAATGACACAGAAATTGTTTTTCAAATATTACTTAACAACATTATACAGTTTGTTACAGACCTCTCTGCTATGAGACATCAATCGCATCCTATCAGTACAACAGTTCGAACAAGAAGAAAGATTATTCTAGAAGAATCATAGACAGCGAAAGATGTAGATTTTCATTATCTTTTTCCATGGATATTGTCTGAGATATAATTTCTTACAGAATATTAAATTCTGTCACTGACAATAATTATTTATTATTTTACTATCGATGAAATCCTCTTTATTAATATCACGAGATGTTCATTCGCACTCCACACACAACGCTGTCGTGAATTTGATTCCGAATAAAATATAGGCGTGGATATTACAGTGAACTGAAGATGAGAAAGAATTCTGATATCATCATCATCTCCTTCCAAGGATTATCTGTTATAATCATATGCTCCGGTCTCTATCATCCATCCATCCATCCATCCCATCTCTTACGAGGTCTGCCTAGCTCTCTCTTTCCACTCGGGAGATGATTGACTATCTTTTTTGGAAATCCGTTTCCTCTGATTCTATCAACATGGTCTTTCATTTCATTCTGTTCTGTTTTTTCATCAACTGAAAATATTTTTAAATCTGCTGTTATTGTTTCATTCCCTATTTTATCAATTTTATTACAGCCTCTTGCATATCTCATGAACATCTCTGCTGTTTGTATATATGATTTTTCCTTTTTTGCCACTGTCCACGATTCGGAACCATATATAAAATTTCACTTTTCTTTTCTTGTTTATTTTCTCAAAATTGTTCAAAGTGTTCAGCAGATAGCTCGAAATTTATTAACGTTCTTCTTAACTTCTTTGTCATGGTTAAAACTAATATCACATCCTAGATGATTGAAATGGGATACTTGTTCTAAAATTTTCTCATTTATTATTGTTTTCGATCAGATTGGATTCTTTCCTTTGGAAGCCATTATCTTTATCTGTTTTTGCTGATATAATTAAGTTGTGATTATTGCGTTTTGGCTGAATCTATTTACTGCTCTTTGTAAATTACCTTCGATTTCCTGCGTAATTATCTGGTCATCAGCATACAACAGAGTGTTAAATGATACTTCAGACACTTTTTCGGTCCCTAAGTGTGTTTCAACTTTTCGCTTCATAACTAGGTCATGAATATATAAATCAAGTAAAGTGGATGATAGACTGAACGCTTGTCGAGCACCTTGATTTATTACAATTTCATCTGACATTTTCAAACCTGAACTTTTTGTGTTTACGTAAGGAACCTTTATAGTATTAATAAGATATTTAGGAAAACCTTTTATTCCAATATTTTCGAAAAACGGGGGTCTTTTTATCTCATCAAAGGTTTTCTTAACATCAATAAATGCTAAATTTGTTTCAAGCTTCATTTCTGAAATTCTTCAATAATTTGTCTTATTATAAATATATTATCATTACACGAACGTCGCTTTCTAAAGCCTTATTGTTCTTCTGAGTTTATTGCACCAGCGATAAATTGTAGCCTTCGATTAAGAATTTTCACAAAAATTTTATATCTCGTATTTAGTGAAATTATTCCTCTATAATCTCCTCTATAATTTCCTGTGTCTTTCATATTGACATTTTTAAATTTATGAACTACTTTAGCTGTGTTCCATTTTCAGCTACAGAACAGTTCTTCCAGCACATATTTGACAAATGGAGGAAGAAAAATACTGAAATTCTTCCTCAAAATGGAGGAAGCATTTTAGGATTTTGCTTCCTCCATTTGTCATGTATATATAAACAGTCATATATATAAAACAACTAAAAGCAGCCTTAATATATATATATATATATATATATATATATATATATATATATATATATATATATATATGGCACTTTTATGTCTTTTTAATCTCCAGAATTATTATAAAGCTTTATGGAATTCTTTCTTTAGTACTCCATCATGTCATGTATCCACTGATTTTCTGTTATGGTATTAATTATATGTAAATTGATGGTCGGGGGGGGGGGGGAGGAAGGGGATTTCTGATGTCATTTGCTTCGGGACATTATGCGGAATCAGCGACGACAAGTGAAAATGTGTGTCAGACAAAGATCGAACCCGTGATCTCATGTTGACTAGGCACGGGATGTTATCCACTGCGCCATTCGGGCCCGGCGGAGATTGGAGTCCTCCCTCGGGCATGGGTGTGTGTGTTTGTCCTTAGGATGGTTTAGGTTAAGGAGTGTGTAAGCTTAGAGACTGATGACCTTAGCAGTGAAGTCCCATAAGATTTCACACAAATTTGAACTTTTTTTGGTATCGCAACTGCGCGGACTATCTCGGCACACCTCACGAGCGACCAGCATTCCCACCGAACGCCGCATGTCCGCAGTCGCAGCACATTTCCTCCGTGCTCGCGACACTGAGATTCCCGCAGGAGGTCGGGCGTACTTGTACATCCGCACTGAAGGAGGTGGATCCATTGCCCATCCAGGCGAATCAGATATATATGAATGCGTGGTGTGTGTTCTTTAGTACATGTCCGAAAGAACAGACACCACGCATTCATATTATATTAATGTTTGTAGAATCGTTCTCCGTTTCATTAATATGCTTCATATGCTTCACATATTTGACAGGGAAAGAAACATCTTCCTGTAATTTTCTTACCGAGGTCGTTGGGACGGCCACAATGAACATTTACAGTCAGTTACGAGAGGCGTCTGCCTACGGATCCTGCGTATGAAACAGCAGCGCCACACAGTCGTCCGTGACCAGTGGGTGAGTTCATTCGGCCCAGACGGCGGTTGTAAGACAACGCGCCGCCTGATGGGACCACCGGCACTGTCACCCCACACCTAGAGACAATGATAACCACCAGCATTGCGCAGTTCGTCAACTGCCTGACACTGCAAAGACGTCATTCCAAATCCGCAGTAGAAGGCCAGAACGATTAGCGAGGCCAATGGGCGGCGAGCAATTTAATCTGTATGTGCGGCGCACTGGGGCTGGCCTTAGCGATGCGCAGCTGCTCGCGGCTTAGAGGGGCGACGCCTCGTCCCCACAGAGCATGTAAGTGACTTCTGTCCTCTGCGGTTATCCCTTGCCGACATAGGCGGTCTAAAGCACACGCTGCTGCGTACACATCTACTCACACCTTCAGCGCACTTTTATCGAAGAACATTACTTATTAATTTATTTGATTCCAGTGAACCCCCATTGTTTAAAGAATGTAACTCCTATTAATAAAACATCTTCAAAAAACTCATTAAAAATCAGTTAATGCTATAAATATTTGACGTTAAGCATTTAAGCAAGAAACAGTTCAGAGAATGTTTGAAATTACGTTTAAAGTTCGTTAGAAGTCTCTTAGAGCTCTGAGTATCAAACACTGGATAAGTATAATCGGTGTAATTTGCGCTCCGTTTCAAGCAAAATCTAGTTTTGCACTCGTCTCAGTGCTTACAAAGTCATATCTTACTGAACTATGTACCGTACACTGATATAATTTTGCAGGTACATTCTGTGGCATATGTGGATTTTTTATTATTATGTAGTATTCTGCCTAGTGGGTGGTCCATGTCTTCACAAGGAGAATTTCTGATTCCACTGTACCCTGTCTTCAGCTTCTTCCTGCAGTCTGTTGTATCTCCTTCCATCTTTCATGTCCTCCAGATGTTGAATTCTTCTTCTTCCTCGTCCTGCGTTTCCTCTGAGTTTCCCTTTGATGACATCATGTATGAGTCCCTCGTGTCTAAGTACATGTCCAATCCAGTTGGCCTTTCTCTGAAGAATTGTACGCAGAATACTTCTCTTCTCTCCTACTCTTCGTTGTACATCGTCATTTTTTATGCGATCTGTCCACTTGATCTTTTCCATTCTCCTCCAGCACCACATTTCAGAGCCCTCTAAGTATTTTTTCTCCTTCTTTCTCATGGTTCGTGTCTCTGCTCCATACAGCGCAATGTTCCAAAAACTTCATCAGTTTTTTCCTCAATGCTAAACTCAACTTGTTGGTCAGCAGAGACCTCGTCGTGCTGAAAGCAGCTTTGGCCATGGCGATTCTTGCTGGGATTTCGTTGGTGCAGTGGGCATCCTTTGTGATAAAACTTACCAGGTACTTGAACTGATCCACATTTTCAAGTGTTTCTCACGTTTTGATATGCGGATCACTTTCGATTTTTCGATGTTGATTTCCATGCCGTATTTTCTTTTCATTTCCACCAAACTGTTCATCATGTGTTGCAGCTGTCTCTGATTTTTGGCGAGCCCTACTAGGTCGTCTGCATACTTGATGGTGTTGATGAGACCTCCTCCTACTTTGAAGTTTCCGCATCCTTTCAGCGCTTCTCTCGCCAGCATTTATCCATACAGGTTGAAGAGACTTGGTGACAGACAAAATCCTTGTCTCACTCCCTATTTCCACACTGTTCGTTTCTCCATAGTTCAGTCGTACCTTTCCCCTTTGTCCCAAGTACAAGTTCCTTACAAATCTCCGATCTCTCCGGTTCATTCCTATTTCCTTAAAAATGCTCACCAATATATTCCAATTGACTCTGTCGAAGACCTTCTGCCAGTCTATAAAACAAGCGCGAACTTCTTCGTTAACGGCCAAAACTCTCTCTGACAATGTCCTTATCATACAAATGGCGTCTCTGGTCATTTTTCCTTTCCTGAAGCGAAACTGGTCTTCTCCCATCACTTCTTCAATTTTGTTTTCCAACCGTCTATTTAGTATTCTTGCAATGATTTTTGCCACATGCGATATCAGACTAGGTGCTCTATAATCATTATACGTCTTGGCTTGTTTTTTCTTCTCAAGAGTAACCATTGTGACGTCCAAAAGTCTTCAGGCCATTCTCCAGTTTCATAGATTTTGTTTATGAGTTGTGTCAGAACTTTCAAACTTTCATATTTGGTTACCGTATGAAAAAGAGTTACAAACATAATTAGTACTAAATACATTCGTATTATACAAAATGAGAGTACGTTTGTATGTATGTATGTTTCACGTATGCTCCTAAAACGCTGGACAGGTTTCAATCGAACTTAGCATACGTATCACTTACTTTCTGGATATCATAGTTGTGGGGTAAGAACCACCTATCTAACAAAAGGGCGAGGATGGGGGTGAAAAAGCTTGGTAGCCCACGACGCCCAAATAGCCATGCTTTATTCATCCAGTCCAGTATTTCAGAATGAGTGCACTCAGTGACTTGGATCAAATTTTACACATAATTACAAAGCCACACTAAACTTTTTCACGGTGACAACCCTCACAAAATGATGTAAGGAAACAATGGTATTACATTTTAGCTGTTCATGCGGCGAAATTGCCGCATGAAACATAACCATTTATTACCTCTTTACTACTAACTACATTCGCAACACACTTTTCAGACAGTATTCACATATATCACTGAATGTACCAGCAAAATTGATCATTGTACGACACACAGTTCAGGAGATATGGCGTGAAATACTGACATGCGGGAAGAACTGCCGCATCGTGTACCACGTTTAAATTTACTATCTCGTTCCTTCTAACTCTATTCGGAGTACCTGCAAAACTATAGCCAGCCGGTGTGGCCGAGCGATTCTAGGCGCTTCAGTCTGGAACCGCGCCATCGCTACGGTCGCACGTTCGAATCCTGCCTCGGGCCTCGGGCATGGATGTGTGTGATGTCCTTAAGTTGGTTAGGTTTAAGTAGTTCTAAGTTCTAGGGGACTAATGACCTCAGATGTTAAGTCCCATAGTGCTAAGAGCCATTTTTTGCAAAATTATATCATTGTATAGCAGGCAATTCACAACCAGTTAATGTATTAAGTTGCTCTTTCGCGCAACTTACATCAAAATACACTATGTGATCAAAAGTATCCGGACTCCTGGGTGAAAATGACTTACAAGTTCGTGGCGCCGTCCGTCAGTAATTCTGGAATTCAGTGTTGGCGCATCTTTAGCCTTGAAGACAGCTTCCATTCTCGCAGGCATACATTAATCAAGTGCTGGAAGGTTTTAGAATGGCAGCCCATTCTTCACGGAGTGCTGCGCTGAGGAGAGGCATCGATGTCGGTCGGTGAGACCTGGCACAAAGTCGGCGTTTCAAAACATCCCAAAGGTGTTCTATAGGACTCAGGTCACGACTCTGTGAAGGCCAGTCCATTACAGGGATGTTATTGTCACGTAACCACTCCGCCACAGGCCGTGAATTATGAACTGGTGCTCGATCGTGTTGAATGATGCAGTCCCCACCTCCGAATTGCTCTTCAACAGTGGGAAGCAAGAAGATGCTTAAAACATCAATGTAGTCTTGTGCTGTGACAGTGCCACGCAAAACAACAAGGGGTGCAAGCCCCCTCCATGAAAAACACGGCCACACCATAACACCACCGCCTTCGAATTTTACTGTTGGCACTACAAGCGCTGGCAGATGACGCTCACCAGGCTTTCGCCATACCCACACTCTGCCCTCGGACCGCCACATTGTGTATCGTGATTCGTCACTCCGCACAACATTTTTCTACTGTTCAGTCGTCCAATGTTTACGCTCCTTACACAGAGCGAGGCGTCGTTTGGCACTTACCGGCTTAATGTGTGGCTTATGAGCAGCCGCTTGCCCATGAAATCCAAGTTTTCTCACCTCCCGCCTAACTGTCATAGTACTTGCAGTGGATCCTGATACAGTTTGAAATTCCTGTGTGGTGGTCTGGATAGATGTCTGCCTATTACACATTACGACCTTCTTCAACTGTCGGCGGTCTCTGTCAGTCAACGGACGAAGTTTGCCTGTACGCTTTTATGCTGTACGTGTCCCTTGACGTTTGCACTTCAGGGAAGTTTAGGAGTGTGGAAATCTCGCGTACAGACGTGTGACACAAGTGACACACAATCACCTGACCTCGTTCGAAGTCCCCGAGTTCCGCAGAGCGCCCCATTCTGTCTCTCATGATGTCTAGTGACTACTGGGTTCCCTGATATGGACTACCTGACAGTAGGTGGCAGCACAATGCACCTAATATGAAAAACGTAAGTTTTTGGGGGTGTCCGGATACTATTGATCACATAGTGTATGTAACTACAGTGGAATACTCTAAGAAATAAAAGCATTAACATTATAGATATCTTCTATAGACGTATACTACCAGGGAGTTACAACGGTTCTAACTCCGTTTTGCCTGACAATCGCCGGATTCAGTTGGCAATATTCTACTTGCATTCGGGAGCACCAGCCATCAAATCCCCGTCCTGCCATCCTGTTTGAGTCTTTAATGCTTCCCTAAAGTCGCTTAAGGTAAATACTGGCATGTTTTCCTTGAAAATGAGACGGCCGAGTTCCTTCTCTGACCTTGTCCCAACGTAGCTTATACACCGTTTCTCTAGTGACCTGTTCGTAGAAGATACATTGTACCGTAGTTATTCGTCAAAAATTGAATCTGATTATGAGAACATTCGCGCAGATACAAAAATTACTGCTATTATGAGTTCTATTGCTGGTATTCTTAGGGAGGCGTCCCTCTGTATGCTAGTGACGTGTTCACACACTGCGGATTCTGAAAATTGTTTTCCCTGGTTGGGAGTAACTGTTGAGAGTAAATATTCACTTTTCATGGCCCTTCACTGTATAGCGATTAGCTGACAACACCTCTGATTATCACAGTATGAAACCAAGTGCTTATTCAGTTCATAGGCGAGGGCGTAGTGTCCAATATTGCTGCATATGCAAATAAAATTAGTTCAAAGATATTTTAAAGAGACCATTCTATAGAGTCTCATCACTGACAACCACGAGCGCGCAGGGTCCTTACAGTATCACGTTGACCTACCACCGTCGGCAGCAACTATTGCAGACGGTGCTGGAATGCGACAATAGAGGTTCAATATATTGTCGTTGGCCTATGCATAAGAAGCAGCTGTAATAAATTATAATATTCGCTTCTTTCTCGTGAACAAGTCTATCATGCATGTAGCATAAGTGAGCTTGCTGCCCGTTGGGCAGTAGAATGGGAAAGCAGCATGATCTATCTGAGTTTGACTGAGGGTAGATTGTGATGGCCGGAGGCTCAGCACAAGCTATTCGGAAACTGCACGACTTATCGGATGTTCGAGGAGTGCTGTGATGAGTGTCTTCAACAAGTGGCGAAGCCAAGTTCCAACCACGTCCAGGCGTCGTGGGGTTGAGCCGACAGCCCACATTACAGCCGTCGGACGTCGCAGGCTAGACAGACTGGTAAAACAGGACATGCAGCGAACTACGGCGCAACTAACATCAGAATGGTTCAAATGGCTCTGAGCACTATGGGACTTAACTTCTGAGGTCATCAGTCCCCTAGAACTTAGAACTACTTAAACCTAACTAACCTAAGGACATCACACACATCCATGCCCGAGGCCGGATTCGAACCTGCCACGGTAGCGGTCGTGCGGTTCCAGACTAAAGCGCCTAGAACCGCTCGGCCACTCTGGACGGCTAACATCAGTCTTTAATGCTGGGAAGAGTACAATTGTGTCTGAACACACAGTGTACAGGACACTCCTAACTATTGGCCTCCGCAGCCGACGATTCATGCGTGTACCATGGTTGACACCACGACATCGGCAACTAAGTGTGTCTGAACACACAGTGTACAGGACACTCCTAACTATTGGCCTCCGCAGCCGACGATTCATGCGTGTACCACGGTTGACACCACGACATCGGCAACTAAGTGTGTCTGAACACACAGTGTACAGGACACTCCCAACTATTGGCCTCCACAGCCGACGATTCATGCGTGTACCACGGTTGACACCACGACATCGGCAACTAAGTGTGTCTGAACACACAGTGTACAGGACACTCCTAACTATTGGCCTCCGCAGCCGACGATTCATGCGTGTACCACGGTTGACACCACGACATCGGCAACTAAGATTGAAACGGGCACATGACCCTCGGCGCTTTATAATGGTGCAGCGGTAGAGCCTTCCAGGAGAACAGCTCCGTAACACCTGTATTGTGGGGCAGAGGCAAGCTGGCGGCGGCTTCATTATGTATGGGGAAGATTCATGTGGGCGTCCATGGGTTTAGTGGAGCCCGTGTAAGGCATTATGATGGCCAAGGAGTATCGTACGCTGATTTCAGACCACCTACGCACTTTCATGACAATCATGTTTAGCCACGGCAGTGAAATTTTTTTGAAAAGATAATGCGCCATTTCACAAGGCCAAGAGTGTTATGGAGTGCTTCGCAGCCCACAGTGGCGAGTTCCAATTGATGTGCTGGCTCTCCCAACTCGCCAGATCTGAACCAGGCCGAACACGTCTGGGATGTGAATGAACGTGGCATCAGAGCTCGTCGCCTACCTCTCCGGAATTTACGGGAATTAGGTGTCCCGTGTGTGCAGATGTGGTGCCGTTTCCTCCAGCGACCTACCAAGGCCTCATTGTTTCTATGCTGAGACTCGTCGCCGCTGTTATCCGTGCGTAAAGTAGACATACCAGCTATTAGGTAGGTGATCATAACGATCTGGCTGATCAGTATGTATTGTGTATAGCTACGTACAGATTCTGCTCAAGCTTCGCTGCTTTCTGCTGTTACGGCGATTGTTTACTTCACTGTTCCCTCCAGATACCTCTCCTCGGTAGCTGAGCAAGATCGTAGCTCGCATTATTGCCACAAAACGTCACTCCAAACGCCAATAAAATATGGAACATATAATAACAAACATATTACATACTCATCATTACTATAATTGTACATTATCTGCACAAACCTTCGTCATAAATTAGCTTGTTAGTGCAAATCATATGAAAATTACTACAGTAGTTCTTGTAACTAGTCTTCACATAGAGACAGACATAAGGCAGCACAGAGCTTAAGTAATATATATGTGAAATATATATTTTTGCTTTGTTGACACAACGCTGCATTCTACCACATACGTGTTTTTAGGTGGCTATAACTTTTTGAGATTTTTTGTAGCAACTTTCCCTATTATTAAATTTATAAACAATTATAAATTACAAAAATTAAGAAATAGGTATATAAAACACACGCATATTCCAATGCAACGAATATCAAAAAAAGCAATCGGTCAAAAACTTTCTGAGATCTGCGATTAGGAACATTTACCGTTTCTATACAGGATATTACAAAAAGGTACGGCCAAACTTTCAGGAAACATTCCTCACACACAAGGAAAGAAAAGATGTTACGTGGACATGTGTCCGGAAACGCTTACTTTCCATCTTAGAGCTCATTTTATTACTTCTCTTCAAATCACATTAATCATGGAATGGAAACACACAGCAACAGAACGTACCAGCGTGACTTCAAACGCTTTGTTACAGGAAATGTTCAAAATGTCCTCCGTTAGCGAGGATACATGCATTCACCCTCCGTCACGTGGAATCCCTGATGCGCTGATGCAGCCCTGGAGAATGGCGTATTGTATCACAGCCGTCCACAATACGAGCACGAATAGTCTCTACATTTGGTACCGGGGTTGCGTAGACAAGAGCTTTCAAATGCCCTCATAAATGAAAGTGTAGAGGGTTGAGGTCAGGAGAGCGCGGAGGCCATGGAATTGGTCCGCCTCTACCAATCAATCGGTCACCGAATCTGTTGTTGAGAAGCGTACGAACACTTCGACTGAAATGTGCAGGAGCTCCATCGTGCATGAACCACAGGTTGTGTCGTACTTGTAAAGGCACATGTTCTAGCTGCACAGGTAGAGTATCCCGTATGAAATCATGATAACGTGCTCCATTGAGCGTAGATGGAAGAACATGGGGCCTAATCAAGACATCACCAACAATGCCTGCCCAAACGTTCACAGAAAATCTGTGTTGATGACGTGATTGCACAACTGTGTGCGGATTCTCGTCAGCCCACACATGTTGATTGTGAAAATTTGCAATTTGATCACGTTGGAATGTAGCCTCATCCGTAAAGAGAACATTTGCACTGAAATGAGGATTGACACATTGTTGGATGAACCATTTGCAGAAGTGTACCCGTGGAGGCCAATCAGCTGCTGATAGTGCCTGTACACGCTGTACATGGTACGGAAACAACTGGTTCTCCCATAGCACTCTCCATACAGTGACGTGGTCAACGTTACCTTGTACAGCAGCAACTTCTCTGACGCTGACATTAGGGTTATCGTCAACTGCACGAAGAATAGCCTCGTCCATTGCAGGTGTCCTCGTCGTTCTAGGTCTTCCCCAGTCGCGAGTCATAGGCTGGAATGTTCCGTGCTCCCTAAGACGCCGATCAATTACTTCGAACGTCTTCCTGTCGGGACACCTTCGTTCTGGAAATCTGTCTCGATACAAACGTACCGCGCCACGGCGATTGCCCCGTGCTAATCCATACATCAAATGGGCATCTGCCAACGCCGCATTTGTAAACATTGCACTGACTGCAAAACCACGTTCGTTATGAACATTAACCTGTTGATGCTACGTACTGATGTGCTTGATGCTAGTACTGTAGAGCAATGAGTCGCATGTCAACATAAGCACAGAAGTCAACATTACCTTCCTTCAATTGGGCCAACTGGCGGTGAATCGAGGAAGTACAGTACATACTGACGAAACTAAAATGAGCTCTAACGTGGAAATTAAGCGTTTCCGGACACATGTCCCCATAACATCTTTTCTTTATTTGTGTGTGAGAAATATTTCCTGAAAGTTCGGCCGTACCTTTTTGTAGCACCCTGTATAAGTACAAACGTAGATGTTCGTTTCTTCAAAATCTCATATCTCCGAAAGTTCTTCATGTAATGCTTTGAAATTTTGACATAACGTTGCATTCAAAGACAGCTATTCTTGCCTACCTACTGGAATGCTATCTGGCGTATATCTAATAATGTGTAATAAAAGGGGAAAATTTGTAAAAATGTAAATGGTGATTTGTTCAAAATCGTTAATCTCCGAAAGTTCTGGAACGATTGCTTTGAAATTTTGACATAACGTTGCATTTGAATACACGCATGTTTTTATTTATCTCTTTTTTAAGTGTATCTAGCACATAAATTTACATAAAATGTGCAATAGTGAAACGTTGTTAGCAAACAGGAAAGATATATCTATGGTTTATGATTAGAAAACTAGTACAGAATGTGATTTTGTAATAACAATAAACAACGCTCAAGTCAGAGAGAAGGGGGGGGGGGGGGGGGGGAAGAGAACATGAAGAGAGGAGCCGGAAAAAGGATCAAAGAGAACAAGGAGGAGATGGACAGAGAGAGGGGAGGAGGTGATGGACAGAGAGAAAGCGGGAAGGAGGAGGCGACGATCAGAGAAAGGGGGAGGTGGAATGGAGTCTTGACAGATGTACTATAATTCTGTCCCTTCACATTGTCAGTATTTTCCGCATATTCCTTTCCTCTCCGATTCTGCGCACAACCTCCTCGTTCCTTACCTTACCTCTCCACCTAATTTTTAACATTTGACTCCAGCACCACATCTCAAGTGCTTCGATTCTCTTCTGTTTCGGTTTTCCCATTGTCCATACTTCACTATCATGAAATGCTGTGCTCCAGACGTATGTTCACAGAAATGTCCTCCTCAAATTAAGGCCTATTTCTGATACTGGTAGACTTCTCTTGCCAGGAATGCTCTTTTTGCCATTGCTAGTCTGCTTTTGATGTTCTCCTTGCTCTAAGTACTATGGGACTTAACATCTGAGGTCATCAGTCCCCTAGACTTAGAACTACTTAAACCTAACTAACCTAAGGACATCACACACATCCATGCTCGAGGCAGAATTCGAACCTACTACCGCAGCAGCAGCGCGTTTTCGGACGGAAGCGCCTAGAACCGCTCGACCACAGCTGCCGGCGATTCTGATTAGAAAGACCCTAATACTGAACTGTTCACTGTATCACGCTATATGCCCTAGCTTTCTGTTCATAACGAATCCCGTTATAACATTTTCTGCTGCTGTTGATATCACCCTATACTCATCTGACTAGAAGACCTATTCTTTCAGTTTCAGTACACTGAGACCTACTACATCTAGATTGAGCCTTCGCATTTCCCTTTTCGGATTTTCTAGCTTCCCTACCACATTCAAGCTTCTGACATTCCATTCCCCGACCCGGAGAACGTTATGCTTCTGTTGATTATTCAATGTTTTTCTCATGGACACCTCCCTCTTGGCAGTCTTCTTCTGGAGGTTCGAACGGGGGCTATTTAGGAACCTTTTGCCAGTGGAGAGATCGTCCTGACACTTTTTCATTTACAGGCCACAAGTCCTGTGGATGTTTGCCGCGCGGGATTATCCGAGCGGTCTAGGGCGCTGCAATCGTGAACTGTGCGGCTGATCCCGGCGGAGGTTCGAGTCTTCTCTCGGGCATGGGTGTGTGTGTTTGTCCTTAGGATAATTTAGGTTAAGTAGCATGTAAGCTTATGGACTGATGACGTTAGCAGTTAAGTCCCATAAGATTGCACACACATTTGAGCATTTGATTTGATAGTCGTTTTGTGTCTTTAATGCAGTGTTTTCCATTACCTTCTGCATCCACATGCCGTTGGTCATTGCTGATTCTTACGCTTTGATGGGCAGTTGCCCACCCCAAGGACAAGAGAGTGCCCTGAACCGCTGTTTAACGTTCAAGCTACTGTACGTTATGAATGGTCAGTTTTGGATAAAGTAATGTTCAAGTGGTACGAAGAAGGATGGGAATTACGGCTGAATGACCCACCGTCGGTCATTATAACAGAGCAGTAACTGGGTGCTCATTGAAGCAATCCGACCGCCGACCCCTCTACTGACATTCGGCATAAACTATTTAGGGAAACCATAGAAAACCTAAAACTCTCTGGTTGGACCAAGGATTTCAACTGCCATTCTAGTGAATGTGGTTGCATCTCCGTCACACGTTGCCATAACTTGAAAATGGCCTCAAGTACCGCATCATATCGAATCTGACCAGTCGTGATGTACCGTACGAACATATTTCAGTTTTAACACAACCATACAGCCCTGATGGAAAGGTGGTTTTAATCTTTAACAATTAAATAGCAAGTGTGAGACATAAGTAAATGTGTGTGTGTGAAGTGTGTGTGAATTCCTAAGGGATCAAACTGCTGAGGTCATCGGTCCCTATTCTTACACACTACTTAAATTAACTGAAACTAACTTACACACCCATGCTCGAGGGAGGACTCGAAACTCCGGCGGGAGGAGCCGCGCAATCCGTAACATGGCGCCTCAAACATCGCGGCCACGCCGCGCAGCTAAAGTAAATACACTACTGGCCATTAAAATTGCTACACCACGAAGATGACGTACTAGAGACGCCAAATTTAACTGACAGGAAGAAGATGCTTTGATATGCAAATGAATAACTTTTCAGAGCATTCACACAAGGTTGGCGCCGGTGGCGACACCTACAACATGCTGACGTGAGGAAAGTTTCCAACCGATTTCTCATACACAAACAGCAGTTGACCGACGTTGCCTGGTGAAACGTTGTTGTGATGCCTCGTGTAAGGAGGAGAAATGCGACTTTGATGGGTTCAGGAGGGTAATACGGAACGCCGTGCTGGATCCCAACGGCCTCGTATGACTAGCAGTCGAGATGACAGGCATCTTATCAGCATGGCTGTAACGGATCGTGCAGCTACGTCTCGATCCCTGAGTCAACAGATGGGGACGTTTGCAAGACAACAACCATCCGCACGAACAGTTCGATGACGTTTGCAGCAGCGAGGACTATCAGCTCGGAGACCATAGCTGCGGTTACCCTTGGCGCTGCATCACAGACAGGAGCGCCTGCGATGGTGTACTCAGCGACGAACCAGGGTGCACGAATGGCAAAACGTATTTTTTCGGATGAATCCAAGTTCTGTTTACAGCATCATGATGGTCGCATCCGTGTTTGCGACATCGCGGGGAACGCACATTGGAAGCGTGTATTCGTCATCGCCATACTGGCTATCACTGGGCGTGATGGTATGGGGTGCCACTGGTTACACGTCTCGGTCACCTCTTGTCCGCATTGTCGGCACTTTGAACAGTGGACGTTACATTTCACATATGTTACGACCCGCGGCTCTACCCTTAATTCAGTCCCTGCGAAACCCTACATTTCAGCAGGATAAAGCACGAGCGCATGTTGCAGGTCCTGTACGGGTCTTTCTGGATACAGAAAGTGTTCGACTGCTGCCTGGGCCAGGACATTCTCCAGATATCTCACCAATTGAAAACGTCTGGTTAATGGTGGCCGAGCAACTGGCTCGTCTCAATACGCCAGTCACTATTCTTGATGAACTGTGGTATCGTGTTGAAGCTGCATGGGCAGCTGTACCTGTACACGCCATCCAAGCTGTGTTTGACTCAATGCCCATGCGTATCAAGGCCGTTATTACGGCCAGATGTGGTTGTTCTGGGTATTGATTTCTCAGGATCCATGCACCCAAATTGCGTGAAAATGTAATCACATGCCAGTTCTATTATAATATATTTGTCCAATGAATACCCGTTTATCATCTGCATTTCTTCTTGATGTAGCAGTTTTAATGGCCAGTAGTGTAGTTTGACTGACGAGTCTCAGCTATGTTAATCATCACGGCAACACTGGGCGCCGGTGCAGTTAACGATGGCGTATGTGGAGGAGAGACGCTAGTGCATGTACGGGCAGTGCGCACCGCGTACTAGGTGTTTAAACGAGTGGGCGGAAACGGAGAGGCACGTGCGGCCGGTATCCGTAAACAAGGGCGGAGCCGGCGCCGTAACGGACAGCGCGGGCACTCCGCCACCGCCACCGGCGGCGGCTCGCGACGCCCCGGCCTTGGCGTCAGCGGAGGCGCCGGCGCCTGCAGCCGCGTGCTGCGCCTAGCAACGCCTCCGCGTGCTTGGCGGCGCGTCAGACCCTTCCTGCTGACGTCAGGCGTATTTCAGGCCCTCCTCTAAATAATGTTTCCCGCCTGCGGCTGCCGCCTGGCCTGCAAGGTAATCGCGTTAATGGCGAGGAAGCTTCGATTCCTAGCGTGTTGCGGACGCGTCTGCTTAGAAAGAACGGATGGAAAATTCGAGTGGTTACGAGAGAGTTGAGCAATTCATAAATTCCGTAATATTATTACTAGTAATAGATTGTGCAATACTGTAAAATGAGAGTCCAGTTTTTGGACACTAATGGAAGTGACTTTCGTCAGAATTTTAAGCATTGTGATGAATCTCAGTTGCAACTGTCTGCATAAAGTCGCTTCATCATTTTAGAATATGACACTAATTATAACCAAAAATAAGTTTATGGACGCTTCAAGCATCTTTAGCAGACAGGTATCAGAATGTTTATATTTTAAGAATCGTGGAACAGGAATGCAAGATGATACTTTCGTCAAAATTCTGTTAGAAATGCAACACTATACGTCGCACATCTAACGAAACCACAAGACACATAATGAAATTAAAACACAACGACTTCGTGAGAAGCAGGCGCCCATCATTTCGAATAAAGACAATAGACTGGCTCAACGGAGCCAACGGCAGGACCACATATGCTCACTAACGTCATGGTCAAATGTCATGGATAAAGACAGTGCAGACAAGGATAACACGTGAAAAAATTGAAGATTACAAAGTACTGTGAAAAACACATGCACATAAAATACTTTACGAAGTAATCTAATGTATCGTACATAAAATACGGGAAGGATTAACAAGTTTTTATTTATAAAGTTTCTCTATTTTCAGAAACAAAAGTTAAATAATCATTACTCCACTTGACTTAAACGTACAGAGCAGAAAAACAGCATAAGTTTCAAGTGCTACAGGGACAGCGTATGCACAGGACATAGGAACCTACGGTAAATTATTATGGATCTTGAGGAAATATTGTACAAAGACGAGAAAATCCCAAAATAAAAACAGTAAAACAAAGAGGACGACATAAGTTGTTAAACGCACGATTTATAAGTACAACGGTGAAATATCTGTAACCTCATGTGTATTGATGAAACCTAGTCTGCCGGCCGTTGTGGCAGAGCGGTTTTAGGCGCTTCAGTCTGGAACCGCGCGATCGCTACAGTCGCAGGTTCGAATCCTGCCTCTGACATGGATGTGTCTGATGTCCTTAGGTTAGTTAGGTTTAAGTAGTTCTAAATTCTAGGGGACTGATGACCTCAGAAGTTAAGTCCCATAGTGCTGAGACCCATTTGAGCCATTTTGGGCAGCGGAGTACGGCTTCGGGCGCAACCAGCGTCCTCATCTTCATCTTCGTCTTCGTCGTCGTGTGTGATTCGTCGCCGTCTTCCTCCATTTTTGTTCCGCTTCTCCTATTCTGTTTTCCCTTGTAACTCTTACCATGACTACCCCGACCACCACCGCAACCATTTAGCCATCGTCTACACCTCCCCCTCTGCCGCCGCCACTACGATTACGTGGTGCGCACATTCGCCCCCCCCCCCCAATCCCTCCACCCACTTCTCACCTTTCCCACTCCTGCGCCCTTCATCACCCTGTCCACTGCTACGTCCCCCCAAGCCTCCTCGTCCCATCCCTTCCCTCCACTCCCACACGCTGCTACGACCACTCCTGCAACCCCCGCTAGGGAGATCGCCCAGAGGGCCACAGCCCACACCACAATAGTACCAACGCTGGGACCTGCCACCTCGCGCCTTCTCCCGGTCCCTCCCATCCCTCAAGCCTCCTCCCACACTTCCACTGCAGGTAAGCGCCCCAGCAGCACCCCTGACTCCTCAACTCCTAAAAATCCCAGTCTCTCCCTCCTCCGCCTCCTCCACCATGCCATGGATGTCTCACCGCCTGCTAATTCTGCCCCCCCCTCTCCACTGCCCCCCTCCCCTTCCCGTAAATACCTCCTGTCCAATCCATATCCTTCTCTCCTGAAGGCCCGGAACCTCACCCTGCTCCTCCACCAACGCTTCCCAGGAGCCCCTGTCTCTTCTCACCACCCCAGATGTTAAGTCCCATAGTGGTCAGAGCCATTTGAACTATTCGAAACTTGGTCTATCAGCTAAGAACGGTCAGCATAATATCACTATCGTAAACTTTAGAAATTAAAGCAAGTAGGCGCTAACACCGCTCAGAGGCATTTGAACCATTTGAAACCTGGTCTACCAGCTTAGAACGGTCAACATAATATCATTATCGTAAACTTGAGAAATTGAAGCAAGTATGCACTAACACTGGTCAAGAACGTGCAGGAAATCATCTAACTTCTTAACAGTATAAGGATGCCACTCGCCAAATGTATATAAGCGCATTATGAAGCCAAGTAGATGTTAAAACACTCGTATTCATATGTGGTCTTCCAGGTCATGTTTGTCACCGCATTTTTTTTTTTTTTTTTTTTTTTTTTTTTTGACTGTATCGTGAGCATGGTATTGGACTGAAGCCGGTTGGCGAATAAAATACAAGTCAGAATTTTCTTAAAATATCGGTACTGCCTTCAGCTGCAAAAGCCTACCAACATACACCATTTTCGTCCTTACCCGTTCCACTCGCTCATGGTACGTGGGAGGAACGATAAACATCCGTATGACGTAGGGTTTCTTGAGGTGGTCATTTCGCGAGTTATGTGCGGGAGGTAGTAGTATGTTGCCCGACTCTTCTTCGAATGTATGCTCTCGGAACTTCAATAGTAAATCTCTCCAAGATACACAACGCCTCTTTTATAATAACCGCCACTGGAGTTTGCCGAATATCTCCGTTACGTTCACGCGCCTGTTAAAGGATCCCGTGACTCTCTTCATTGGAACATCTCAGTTTCTCTGTTAATTCCGCTTGGTAAAGTCCCCACATTGACAAACAATGCTCTAGACTCGCTCTAACAAGTATTTTGTAAGCCTCTCCTTTCGTGGGGTTGAACCGTACAATAACCCTGGGTTCGGTGTGGGGTGGCGATGTGATGGGTGGACTGCTGTGGCCTGTTGTATGATCGCGAACAACTTAGGGCTACGGCAGGACGTTGTTTATACGTCCCTGGTTTAAATACACAATACACAAGGTTCACAGTTCCTTGACGGCAGAAAAACTTTAAGCTTCTAGTCCATGCAGTCAAAGGAAACGGCTATTATTGTCACAGATTTTGATACTAGCAAACTCCCTCATCAAAACCTATAGATGAACTGTCTGTATATGTGACTCACTTCGTACAAAACCTTCAGAACATGAGTCTTCCTCGTACTTCTCTGGTTTCTTTCTCAATACAGTAATCGAATAGTTATGGATTTCTCTCCTCTTTACGCCCAATACGTTACATTCACAAACGTTCAGGGTTAATTGTCAGTCCCTGCACCAGTCTCCAGGTCTTCCAGCATTTTACTATCTTCTTACGTTGCCATCTGTGTGTGAACGGCTTCATAGACCTTCTGATCTTATTCATTAGATCATTGTGTTGCGACGCGTGTTTTCAAAGTAAGTACCGTTTTGAAATTCCGCCGCTGAATCGTTGCTGTTGGCATTTGGCGCATGCGCGCTGTGTACCACACACTGTTGGCAAGCCGCAGACACCATTACTGAGTCATTCTGCGTATTTACGTTTGTTTGTATTTGAAATGCCTCCTCCGACAGAGAATCTCGTCGACTGTGAAATACGTGATGTGCTTCGTTTTCTTCGTCCTAAAGGCGTCAAAGCGGCTGAAATTCCTCGTCATACCAGTAAAGTTTTTAAACGTTATGAGACATGAGTAGGTACGGGAATTGGTGAGACCTTTTAAAGATGGTCGTACGAGAGGGCATGATGAGGAACGAAACGAGCAATCTTCAGTCATCATTGACGATTTGGTGTAAAAGTTCATGAAAAGTGAAAGAGAACAGACGCTTTACGATTTCGGCGATATGTGACGAATTTCCTCAGGTGTCAAGAAGTGTGCTTTATGTAATTGTTACAGAACACTTAAGTAATCGAAAGTTATGCTCACGGTGTGTACCGAAAATGCTAACTTTGGTGCACAAAAGCAAACGTTTAGCCAGTTCTTTGATTCTACCACAGCGGTAAAGTGAGGAAGGTGATGAGTTTTTAAACCAATCTGTCACAGGCGAGCCGGCCATTGTGGACGAGCGGTTCTAGGCGCTTCAGTCTGGAACCGCGCGACCGCTACGGTCGCAGGTTCGAATCCTGCCTCGGGCATGGATGTGTGTGATATCCTTAGGTTAGTTAGGTTTAAGTAGTTCTAAGTTCTAGGGGACTGATGACCTCAGATGTTAAGTCCCATAGTGCTCAGAGCCATTTATTTTTTTTCACAGGTGACGAAATATGGGTGGCTTACTTTACACCAGAATCGAAGAAGCAATCCATGGAATGGCAGCATTCAACATCACCCAAGAAAGTCAAGTTTAAGCAGACAATTTCATCCTGGAAAATCATGTGCACTGCTTTGGGACAGGAAAGGGGTGTTCCTCATAGATCTTTTGCCTCGTGGGGACACCATAACTTCTACGGTGTATTGTGCGACCTTAAAAAATTGCACCTTGGAGACAAAAACAAAAGGCGTGGCATGCTGGATAAGAGGACGGTTTGCTCCATGACAATGCCCGTCCACACACAGCAAATCGAACTCAAGAACTGATCGGATCATTTGGGTAAGAATGACTTAGTTACCCTCCACACAGCTTCGATCTAACGCTCAGTGATTAACACATGTTACTACATTTGGAGAATTATCTGGGTGGTCAGCATTGCGATGAAAATGGAGATGTCAAAATGACTTTGTTCCAATGGGTGTCCAATCAGGTGGAAGATTTCTGCATGGATGGCATTCAAAAGCTGGTTGTACAACACGATTAATGCCTTAACGTCAGTGAGAATTAGGTAGAAAAGCTGATTAAAGCACAGGCTTGCATATAAAAATATAAAAGTAAAACTGATAACAAAAGTCTACTTGTTTTATTTTTATCTCAAAATGGTACTTACTTAAAAAAAAAAAAAAAAACATGCCGTGTATATCTCAGACTGATTCGATGTTTCTAGATTTCCAAAAGGCTTGTGACAACGTTCCTCAGAAGTAACTTCTAGTCAGTTTGTGTGCCGGGGGAGTATTGTCTTAGTTGCGCGTCTGAATGAGTGTTATAGTCCATCTCCTCTTCATATAAAAACGATTTAGGAGACAATATGAGCAGCCCTCTCAGACTGTTTACAGATGGTGCTCATTTACGCTCTAGTAAAGCCACCACAAGATGAAAACTAATTGCAAAACGATTTAGACAAGACATCTGTATGGTGCGAAAAGTAGCAATTGACGCTAAATTGTAAGCTCATCCACAGGAGTTATGAAAGGAATCTGGTAAATTTTGGTTGAATGATAAAATACATAAATCTAAAATGGCTCTGAGCACTATGGGACTTAACATCTGAGGTCATCAGTCCCCTAGAACTTAGAACTACTTAAACCTGACTAACCTAAGGACATCACACACATCCATGCCCGAGGCAGGATTCGAACCTGCGACCGTAGCGGTCGCGCGTTTCTAGACTGAAGCGCCTTGAACCGTTCGGCCACACCGGCCGACAAATCTAAAAGTTGTCAATTCAACTTATCACTTTGAGATTACAATTACGACTATCTTAAATTGGAACGATCGCATGTATAATGATTTAGGGAAAGATAACCAAAGACTGTGTTTTATTGGTGGGACGCTTAGAAGATGCAACTTATCTACTAAAGACACTGCCTACACTACACTTGTCCGCCTCCTTCTGGTGTACTGTTGTGCGGAACGGAATCCATATCAGATAGGACAGACGAGCGACATCAAAAAGTTGAAAGAAGAGCAACTCGTTTTGTATTATGGCCGATTTGGGAAGAGAGTGTCACGAAAATGATACGTGAGTTGGGGTGGCAGTCATTAAAACAAAGCTGTTTTTCGTTATGACGAGATATTTTGATGAAATTTCAATTACCAGCGTTCTCTTCCGAATGTGAAAATACGATTATAATCATAATAAAATAAGGGAAGGCAGAGCTCGCACGAAAAGACTTACGTGTTCGTATTTCTCCCACGTCGTTCGAGAGTGGAACGATATAGACATACGTTTAATGTGTTCGCAATTGCGAATATAAACAACCATAATCTGTAGAATGGAATGACAACAATAGAAATTTGTCCCGGGCTGGGTCTCGAACCCGGATTTCTCGCTTATCACGAATGGCCGTCGCCTTACCATATTTTTCACTTTTTGTTACACAGGGGAACCATCTCTCTCTCTCTCCTTTTTTTTTTTTTTTTTTTTTTGTAAGAGTAAGAGATATGGTCTCGTGGGCAAAGTGGGCAGCGGTCATTTTACGAGACCTGACTACGATGTCTCCGTCACCAAACAGGAACATATGGAAGGAGTAAATGGCCACAGGAGAATTAGGTCAATATTCATTTATGTACTGACAAAAAATAATTCCGTCTTTTCCATGACTTTTCTGTGAAAAAAGGAACGCGCACATGCGGCATCGAAACTCCACGGACGTTGTCGCCCCATCCTCATGGCGTGTCTTTTCGTAATTTCGTGTAGGTACCGTTATCTGTTCATCTCCTACTTGTGAATGTATCAAATTTTTCTTCTACCATGAATATTCCAGCTAAGGGGCGGATCGTGGAAGATGCTCTGCAAGAAATTCGAAAAGTATTGTCTGTACTTAGGGTTCTTCACAACAGCACAATGACTTTCATTTAAATAGTCCCAGAGTCCTATGACACTACCTCAGAATAAATAATGAATCGAGTGTCCTCTGATCCACGTGACAGAATTGTATTTCGTGCTGGGGTAATAAACAGCGTCCGTGTAGAAAAGAGTGCGCGAATTGACATAAGCGGGCGACATCCGTAAAAAGAGAGCCAAAACTGACGCAAAAAATACTAGATCTCTTCCGCCGTTCCACAATGTAGCAGTTGTTCGTCTGTATCCTGAACGTTGCAGTTCGCGTATAAAGGCTAATCTGCAAAATGGATCCAATGGAGCCTCTCTCGCGTAATCTGTTTTCTGTTCACTGTCAAGTACCAGGTCTAATTCACGGCTGAATCCAGCCTTCCGCGTTGACAGTGCGCCGTATTACGTTCCAATGCACGGTAGGACATGTCAGTTCAACGACATTAGGCGACCGGGGGCGAAGTGAAGTGCGGTAGATATCGCTGGCCATTGGTAAACGAGAGACAGGTAAAACGTCCCGAAGTAGGAAAATGGCACTAGTATCTCAGTAAGCGCCACCGGAGGGTGAAGGGATGATGGTGCCAGAGTACGTGAGGCTGGTCGGACATCTCGCGTCGAAGCTTGATGTGCGTACCAACGTGTAGAGACACTACTCAATCATCTACACTGACAAGGCCAAGTCCGCCCCGTTCTTTAGGAAGAGTGAGGGACTTGAATCTTAAACATCTTTCCATCGCTGACAACTGAACTGAATGCCGCCATGAGTCTCCGAGCACCAGTAGCGTTTGCGCTACATGCGGCATTCGTGATGCCTAATAGATATTAATAAATTCGGTCCATTGATGAAGGTCCAAAGCACGGAGACGATGATCCTTAAGTCCAGCACTGATGTCGCAAGAGACATCGATAGATTAGGGTTGTCGTGCGTGAGATGGCGTCCTTGATGTTGATACCAAGACAGTGGATTCTATTGCACAGTCCTAGTGGAGCGACGCTTGCAGTTATCATTCCAGTGGTTTCAAGGCCATTGTTTTATGTACGTTTGTACGGCTCCCCAAAGCTGCACCATAAGTGGCTAACCACTTCAAGACTCTGCGAACGTCACGCTATTCACGAAGAGTTAACATCAGATCATGTGCATACTCAGTGCACACAAAAACGATGCCGCCAAGAGACAAACCCGGGAGCCGGTGTTGCAGATAGCGCAAGAAAGGTTCTAAAACTAAAGCGTATAGTATTGTCGACTAGGGGGTCCCTGTCTAACAGAGCGGCGAATCTGCAAGATGTTCAGTAGTCCACCGTTGGGCGTTGCGCCACATGGGAGACAGAACACCACCTCGAGGAAAGGCGCCCGGGTAATATATATTCTGAAGAACAACAGTTAAGCAAATATGATTGATGCGATCAAATGCTTGACTGAAGTGTATCGCAGCCAGCGTTCCCGGTACACGACGCACCCGAGCGAGGGCAACCAGGCCCCTGTAGCGGCACAGGGCGGCACGGATATTATGCGTCCCACCCAACGATTCCTGATCTGTTGACGATAAGCTGTAAGCCGAATCCGAGCTTCCAGTAGACGTATGAGGGTTTTCATATCACAGTTCAACAAATTTAATCGTCGGTAGTCCGTAACACGCTATCCTCCGCGAGGTTTACAGATTGGGATGATGCACCTTCCACAAAGGCAGCCGAAGTTGCACCTCTGGCTTCATGAGCACTTGACATAAAATGGTTCAATAGGGCAACAGCTTATGGAACGTCCTATAAAACTCCAGGGGTAATCCATACGGTCCTGGTGTCTTACTAGATGCCTCTTTTCCTATGACCCAAGTGGCGTCAGACACTTCTTCTTCTGTCACCAGTTCTGGCAGTTCCTGTTGATGTACCGGAGTAACCATGGCGTTCGTCAAACCAAAGACAGCAGCAATCATCTCTGGATCAAATCTCACCTCCACGAATAGGAGAGAATAATGGATAAAGTAAGCATTGCTTATGCCTCTTTGCGTGACGTGACGGGCGATATCTTCTGTCGTCATATCATGGATCAAAGTCCTCTGTCCGCTCTTTCTCTCCATGGCTATATGGTACATGGAGGGCCGTCCGTTGGCGATTCCGACAGCTTGACATGTATGGATGATATTCCCATCGAAGTGTTGACGCACCAACTTCACAGTCTTCGCTTTTGCTTGGGTGACAGTCATCTAGCGGTCAGGTGATGCAGTCATAACGGAACACTCGCTGAGGACAGCGTAGTAGAACTCTATAGTGCTGCACCTGCACTCCAGCCGGAGCTTCCATACTAAACGCCTTCAATGTGTGTCGAAAGCTCGGCTTGGCACAGTCCAGCCACCACTGTAAAGCACATGTACGCCTTCCTCAGCGTCCTAGGCACAGCCGCCGCGTGTCTCCCACCGCCGCTTGACATTCCGATGAGGTGATGTGAGCGGTGTCAAATTTCCACAGTCTGCGGCTGCACCACACCTGTTGGCGTCGAAGCATGATGGTACAGGGGTAAGGAGTGTGGTAAGCAAATGCCGCTGGGTAAAACTCGGCTGCTGTGACGGCATCTCGCAGAGAGTTGGTGTGTATATGCTTTCAATTCTGAAAGACGAATGTTCCATGTAGTGCGAGAAACCCGATCTATCAGGACAGATGATGTCCCAGATGTCTACCAAACCGAGCTCATGAATGATAGGCCTGAGTGCTGGGTTTAGTCCTTGGGAGATAGTGTACAATTAAAATCGTCCCCGATCATCCTATCATCTATCCTGCCTTGGCATAATAGCGTTAATACCTCAGTAAAGAATAGGGAACGTTCACGCCTCTTACTGGCACCAGACGGCGCGTAAACATAGACGACGTGTGTCCCTTGGACAGTGAGCGCCATGGCCCTGACATTCGGTAGGTAATGTATACCGGTGGCAATTTAACTGTTAAACCTTCTTTGAGAAGTATTCGACGCCAGTGCCCGTATACAACACATGAGATATGCACGTCGTGTATCGAGAGATGTCCAGGAAGCCAGGAACGTAAACCTCTTGCAGTAAGGCCACGTCACTTTCGGCTGCATAAGGTGCGTCGCGCAACAATGACAGATACGTGCGCAACCGGACGGTAATGATGTTGATAGTCGCGAATCGATACGACTGTCGTTCGCTATCGAAGACAGCGGCGGTCATCCGTCTAGGCAGTGGCGTCGGGTTTGGTCACCCCAGCCTCATTCTATCGTCTCTATTATCAAGCTTTCCGCAGAAGAGCGGGGAGGGGGGGGGCGGAGGGACTCTGTAACTCCCCCTCTTCTGGCTTCTGGGGATATGATGTGTCCTCCAAAAAGTTTTCTTCCACGTCGTCCGCCAACGAGCTGTCTTGTGTTACATCCGCTGCCTCGTCGTGCTTCCTCGCTGCTGCGATGATGTCCCGTCGCCCCCTCCATCTCCGAAGGGGTATGCAGGAGAAGAATAATCCATCGTCTCAGATACCAAAGAATGATCAGTGTCGGTCGACGCCTCCGTAACAGGAGCGTCCACGACACTGCCGAAATCAGTACTATCGTGTGTGTCTGTCCGCAGGAAACAGTCGTCAGACGGCGTTCGTCGGCGTTTCTTGTCATTGCGAGGCGAACGCTGCTCCCGGACGTGTGTCTCCATGTCAGAACGTGAGTGTAGATCTGACTCCTCTGCACCTTCCGTGACAAAAGTTTGGGTTGGCACGACTCGCGGCGTCCGCAGCTCGTGGTCGTGCGGTAGCGCTCTCGCTTCCACCGCTCGGGTTCCCGGGTTCAATTCCCGGCGAGGTCAGGGATTTTCTCTGCCTCCTGATGACTGGGTGTGGTGTGATGGTCTTAGGTTAGTTAGGTTTAAATAGTTCGAAGTTCTAGGGGACTGATGACCGTAGATCTTAAGTCCCATAGTGCTCAGAGCCATTTGAACCATTTTGAACGACTCGCGGATCAACATCCATCTGTTCGTTGTGCGGTGGCAGTTGCTGTTAGAGTTTTGC
This sequence comes from Schistocerca americana, assembly GCF_021461395.2. Taxonomy (NCBI): domain Eukaryota; kingdom Metazoa; phylum Arthropoda; class Insecta; order Orthoptera; family Acrididae; genus Schistocerca; species Schistocerca americana. The sequence continues at coordinate 603,061,886 of NC_060120.1, forward strand.
TGGCGACTCCCTCTGCAGCGAGCGGGGGCAGTATGTCCCTTATCAGTAATATGTCCGTCTGTCTGCAGGGCTGTCGTATCCTGACCCCCACTGCCAGACGTCGTAGGTACCGTCACTTGTGCGTAAGTAATTGGTAGAATTGAAAGAGCATCATGTTGTACCACTTCTCACGATGGATTCTGGGCGATCAGCAGCTGGAAATGGAAATGCCATGTGGCTAGGGCCGCCCGTCGGGTAGACCGTTCGTCGGGTGCAAGGCTTTCGATTTGACGCCACTTCGGCGACTTGGGCGTCGTTGGGGATGAAATGATTATGATTAGGACAACACAACACCCAGTCCCTGAGCGGAGAAAATCTCCGACCCAGCCGGGAATCGAACCCGAGCCCTTAGGATTGACATTCTGTCGCGCTGACCACTCAGCTACCGGGGATCCGTCGCTGGAAACAATTAGAAAGAACATGACTCTCCCGTCCACATACTGAGCAGGTGCGCGGTTGTCCATCGTACATGATAATTACTTGACAACTGGCAATGTTTAAGTATGAAGGAGCACGCTTCGTGAGATCGATTTCGAACTATCTTACTCCGTTTAGTACGGGATATGCTGCAAAGTCTGCCACGTGGCTAATGACACTTCCATACGGCTTAAGAGCGGAGATAGCGGAATTCGCGGGCATCCCAAAAGGCAGTCCCAATACCCGGCGGGTCCTCGTGCACATTCAACGGTAACAGCACCGATATGGCCATCTGAGGGCCTAAACTGGAGTCTGCCTGCAGCACCTGTAACCACCTTCGTGCACGCTTCCTCGTTAATCATCTTAACATTGACTACGCTGGCTGTGATCGAAAAGTTGATCCCAATGATGTCCTGTAGATCTAGACGTAGCCCATCACTCAAGGAGTTTTCTACTTCACATGCTCGCGGCCGTGGATGTTCGGCTTGGAATGTAATCTTGATAGTGTTCTTCCCACAGGAGTCCGCCAAGTTACTTCAGTGAACTTACAGTAAGCGATTCGTATTCGTGGAAATAAACAAACTCGCGTGCGCCACTAGACCGGCGGGAGGCTAAGCACGCGTCCCCGCCTTCCGTGGCTGACGGCCAACTCTGTCCATTTGGCTAACCGTGCTCTACTCACGGCCAGACCCAAAGTTCCATACGTCGTCAACCATGCGCCTACAACGTGTATTCGTAAACGCACGCATGTCCAAAGGAGCTTCGCATCGTAATTCAGAATAATATAGGCACTGCAATATCGTATCGACGTAGATATAGTCTGACGATGGTTCGATGAACCGTCCGCCAGACACTAAATTGTCGGTCGCACGGTAGTCGTGTAGATGTAGATTGTAAACAGGAATACCCTGTAACATTCCCTTCGGGTACTCCAGAAATTACATTACGTCGGTCGGTTTCGTCCCGTCACTAGTAACGTATAGAGTCCTGTCTCCCGGAAGTATGTACCCAGTGAAAACAGTGGTCTGTTACTCTGTAATGTAGTTTGTACTTTAAACGGCAGAGTGGAACTATTTATAACTGATATTATGACGTCTTAGGGAAACCGTGACGACAGTTTGTATAGTGAAAAAACCGATCCTTCAACTGCACCACACATGCAGCTGCTGCAGCCAAAACAATATCAGTCGCATAAGGAGCTGGAGATGTCTCAACCTCACCAAGCACATACTTAGTTACATCTGCCTCAGCCACATACGCAGGTGTAGTATACCTAACAGCACAAAAGCCAAACGCACAAGAATGTTTTTTCTCGCTTGTACTTTTGTTTTATGATTTGCCTTACTGATTTTCTACAGAATTCATCTTCTATCATACAAAAGCAGTATAGGACACTTGTGGGGGGATGTATAGCAACATGTTTCGAGTCGTTGCCTTTATAGTGCATAAATCTAATTACCACTGTCAAGTTTCACATTTTGTTCCAGCTTCTCATTCCATGTTCTGAGTTAGGTTCACTGGTCAATTTTTTCCTTGATTAAAATTAATTATTCATACATTTTGCAGACATGGGTCAAAGGACAACCATCTTTCATTGTCTCTTGGAAATTTATCATCTACACAGATGAAAAGAAGTTTTGCATCACCTCGTTTCTGAGAGTTCCGGAACCTGTACAGAAAATCTGAATAGAGATCAAAATAAACATCATTTCCGCCCATTTACTGCTCATGAAAACGACACATTGCATGTTGTACCACCACAAAGCCATACATTCAGAGGTGGTGGTACAGATTGCTGTACACACTGGTACATCTAATAACCAGTAGCACGTCCTCTTGTATTGATGGATGTCTGTATTCGTCGTGGCAAGCTATCCACAAGTTCATCAAGGCACTGTTGGTCCATATGGTCCCACTCCTCAACGGCGATTCGGCGTAGATCCCTCAGAGTGGTTGGTGGATCACGTCGTCCATAAACAGCTCTTTTCAATCTATCCCAGGTATGATCGATAGTATTAATGTCTGGAGAACATGTTGGCCATTCTAGTCGAGCGATGTCGTTATCCTGAAGGAAGTTATTCACAAGAAGTGCACAATGGGAGCGCGAATTGTCGCCCATGAAGACAAATGCCTAGCCAATATGCTGCCGACATGGTTTCACTATCGGTCGGAGGATGGCATTCACGTATCGTACAGCCGTTACGGCGCCTTCCATGACCACCAGCGGCTTACGTCGGCCCCACATAGTGCCACCCCAAAACAGCAGGGAACCTCCACCTTGCTGCTCTCACTGTACAGCGTGTCTAAGGCGTTCAACCTGACCGGTTTGCCTCGAAACACGTCTCCGACGATTGTCCGGTTGAAGGCATATGCCAATCCTGAGCGGTCCGTTCGGCATGATGTTGGGCCCATCTGTACCGCACCGCATGGTGTTGTGGTTGCAAAGATAGACCTCGCCATGGACGTCGGGAGTGAAGTTGCGCATCATGTAGCCTATTGCGCACAGTTTGAATCGTAACACGACGTCCTGTGGCTGCACAAAACCCATTATTCAACATGTTGGCGTCGCTGCCAGGGTTCCTCCGAGACATAATTTATAGGTAGCGGTCATCCGCTGCAGTAGTAGCACTTGAGCGACCTGAGCGAGGCATATCATCGACAGTTCCTGTCTCTCTTTCTGTATCTCCTCCATGTCGGAACAACATCGTTTTGGTTCACTCCAAGCCGCCTGGACACTTCCCTTGTTGAGTGCCCTTCCTGGCACAAAGTGACAATGCCGACGCGATCGAACCGCGGTATTGACCGTCCAGGCATGACTGAACTACAGACAACACGACCCGTGTACCTCCTTCCTGATGGAATGACTAGAATCTACCACCTGTCGGACCCCCTCCGTCTAATAGGCGCTGCTCATGCATGTTTACATTTTTGAGCGGGTTTAGTGACATCTATGAACAGTCAAGTAGACTGTGTCTGTGATACAATATCCACAGTCAACGTCTATCTTCAGGAGTTCTGAGAACAGGGGTGATGCAAAACGTTTTATGATGTGTGTATTTACTATAACATTTTCCGTCGATGCCTGACAGAACAGGACAACAGTATTATATACTAAACATTTTTCTGTTTTGCAGAACACCAGTGAAGTGTTTCCTATTGAACACTTAGTTATTATGTTACTTACTGATAAAAGCAAGTTCTCAATCTGAAGAACATGAGGATATAAGAAACAGCTGGTAGATTTGACTATATTGTTGCATTTGTTACTTTTTTAAACAAAATACTCGATTGAGAGACAGCCGTTATTGAATGTTCTGGAAGAGTTTGGGACGGATGATACGACCAGTATCTTGAGTAAGCAGGCTCTCCCAAACACAATGTAGATAAAATTTAAGAACGAGATTTCAGAGCCCTTCGAGATCAGTACTAGCGTCAGACAGGGTATGGAACTTCTCAGCTTAAAAAGCGCTGAAGATAAAGGAAAGAAATGAATACCGGCGTCAGTTAGGCCACAAACTCAAAATGATGTGTTTTGATTGTTTGGATTTCACGGACGACTTGGCCATTTTTGTCAGTAATATCAGTTCAGCAATTAGAAATACACCCAATCTTAAAGAAACAACTATAGATTAGGACTAAAAATATCCTTTGAGAAGATAAAATATATGGCAAACATCAGCATGAGTGATAATGGGTGATAAATAATCTCTTGAAGATTGAAAAAGAAGTTTAAATATCTTCGTGGAAGCTAGAACAGGAAGCGGTTGTTATACGGATCTGAAAACTAAAGCGGAATTACCAATTGACTAAAAGCATTTATAATGAGAAGAAGCTAAACATAGGAGCCAAAATAAGACGTTACAGCACTGTTGTAAGACAATTAGGTTTGTATGCTTCGACATCCCGTACATGAGTCAAAAAGACAACTTGCACAGTTGCTTGAGCAAGGACGCAGGATACTACGAATTACGTTACGCTCTAGATGATATCCAAAAAGGTTCGATTTGGATCTAATAAACAAGTATACAGCAAGGTGTAAACAACAAAAACGATAATTAAAAATACGAGATAGCTGATCTACTGGAAATCTTCCGCTTGAATACCATCTTGGGAAGAAAATCCGGAATTTCTTAAAACCGATCTCATCTAGGTTAATATGATTCTAAGAATTTGAGAGAGATCTACGAGAGATGGACTTTTCTGAAGACACAGTAAATGATAGGGTTGATTTAAGAAGGATGGCTAATCCATCATCATTGTATAGGGGAATCAGAACCAAGGAGACAGAGAGGGCCTTTACAAGACGACAGAAAGAAATCAATGACTTGTGGTCCCAATAAACAATGCCAACATGTCAAAGCCGATCAAAAACAACATATAGACGTTGCAAATAATATTGGGTCTTAACAGGCTGTCCTTTGAGGCTTAGTCGAAAAAAAGATCTATGTCAGCATTTTCATCGTATTTATGGAATTTTTTTCCACACGACAGTCACTTTCCTACGTCATGTATATATACACTGATCAGACAGAACATTACGACCACCGACCTACGATCGGTATAAATCCATCCAGACGATATCACCATCATTTGGTGAGGAATGACTGCTAGTCAGATGCAAGCACAGTGCATATGGTACCAAAGAGCGTGCTGTCCGTGTGTAGAATAGGGAAGGTGAAAAATCTGCCTGAAACTGACCGAGGGCAGATTGTGATGGCTCGGAATATCGGCACGAGCAATTCGGAAACTGTACGACTTGTCAGGTGTTCGAGGAGTACTGTGGGGAGTGTCTTCAACAAGTGGTGAAACCAAAGTGAAACCATGTCCAGACGTCATGGTGTTGGGCGGCCGTCGTCTTTACAGTGTCGGACATCGTAGGGTAGGCAGACTCCTGAACACACAGTGTATGGAACACTACTAACGATTGGTCTCCGCAGCCGACGACTCATGCAAGTGCCAATTTTAACACCACGACATCGGCAACTACGACTGCAATGGACACGTGACCATCGGCACTTTACAATGGCGTAGCGGCAGAGCGATGCATGGTCTGGGAAATCCAGCTACGTTCTTCATCATGCTGATGGGAGCGCTCGAATCCGTCCTCTTCGAGGGGAACAGCAACTTAACACCAGTATTGCGGGGCAGAGACAAGCTGGTGGCGGCTCCATTAAGCTCTGGGGAATATTCACGTCGGCATCCGTGGGTCCAGTGGAGCTCGTGCAAAGCACCATGACGATCAAGGAGTATCGTACACTGGATTCAGACCATGTATACCCCTTCATGACGATCATGTTTCGTAGTGACATATTTTAGCAATATGCACCGAGTCACAAGGCCAGGAGTGTGATGGAGTGGTTTGCAGCACATAGTGGAGAGTTCCAATTGATGTGCTGACTTCCCCAATTCGCCAGATCTGAACACGATCGAACACACTTGGGAAGCGATTGAACGTTGAGTCAGAGCTCATAACCCCCCCTCCCCGGAATTTTCGGGAATTAGCTGGTGCTACTCCCTCCAGAGACGTACTAATGCCTTATTGCTTCCATTCCAAGACGCGCCGCCGCTGTTATCCGTGGCGAAGGTGGACATACCAGCTATTGGGTTAGTCCTCTGATCCGCCCCCCCCCCCCCCCCTCCTATCCTAAAATTTCCTGACTCAAATTAATTATTAAATTCTGTCTCCACTGATTTTTAGGACACATATTTCGTCCTTCGTAACGGCACACTGAACAAACAGGGAGTTCATAAACTTTAATTGATCAGTATAATTGGTACTTAGCTGATAAAGTTCTTCTTCGTCGTTTCTCGTTATTCAGGTCTAGGGTTCTTCTTTCTCTCTTTCCTGTAGAATATTGACGAAATATTTGGATTCGCAGGTGTTCACGGGTTTCATGTTGTTGTATCAATTCTAATCAGAACAATGAACACATTTCAGTCGTCACTTTTTAAATATATTCTCGAAATCATTTCACAAATTTTAAGTAACACTTTTCCTTTGTAGTTACAGTCAGAAAAAGTCATCACTTGTCCAACTTTGACCACATGCGGCCATACAAAACTTCTCTCGGCAACTACTCCACAGCAAATAACTTACTTTACCCACTGACATCCACAGATTGTTAAGTACAAAGATAACAACAATCTGATCAAAGAAAATTGAAATTATTGATGCTTAATCACCTCTCTGACATTTACATTCATCAAAATAATCAAGACAATTTTTATAAGAAATATTTTCAAAACTGATGACAATAAAAGAATGGTATCTCAAAATGGGTAATAAAGCATCTTGTGTCGGACATTACACTTGGTATATAGAACATGATGAAATCAGATAAGTTTCATTACAGTGGTCATAATATTCTGACTGATCAGTGTATGTGCAATGATTCAAATTTTTTTTTTTAACTATACCTAGACAGGAGTCGAGGAACGTAAAGGGGAAGCCATTGTTTAGAATGGAGTGAAACAAGATTGTAACTTATCCCCAATGCTGTTCAATCTTTACATTGAGTAAGCTGTAATGGAAACCAAGCAGAAACTTGGAAAGGGAATTAAAGTACCAGGTGAAGAAATAAAATCTTCAAGGTTTGCTGATTACATTGTAATTTTTTCAGAGGCACTGAGGACTTAAAAGAGCAGATTGGGTACTGCCTTGAAAAGAAGTTGTAACATGAATATCAACAAAAGGAAATCATTGGCAAAGAAATGCAGTCGAATTAAATCAGGTAATGCTGAGGCAATTAGATGTGTTTGGAAGTTTGGGCAGCAAGATAACTGATGATGACAAAAGTAGAAAGCACAAAAAATGCAGACTGAGAGTAGGAGGAAAAGCACTTATGGGTAAGAGGAATCTGTTAACATCGAAAATAAATTCTGAAGTGTGGTCTCATATCCAATTGAAATATAGACTATAAATAGTCAAGAGAAGAAGAAAATAGAAGTTTTTGAAATTTTTTGCTGCGAAAAAATAATGATCATCGGCAAATCGAGTTACTAATGAAGAGGTATTGAATGGAACAGGATAGGAAACAAGTTGATGGCACAACTTGGAAAAAAAGCGGTGACCAGTTAACGAGACCCACCGTGAAGCATCAAGGAAATAATTAGTTTGGTAATGGAAGGACGTAGCAGATGTAAAGGAAGATCAAGACTCGAATACAGCAAATAGATTCAAATGGATTTCGGTTGCCGTAGTTACCTAGACACGAAGAGACAATAGAGACTAACACGAGACTGATTAGAACGAAGAGCTGGATCGGACTATTCTTCGGATTGCAGACCACAACAACAACTAAAACAGCATAGGATTGTTTTTTTATGCCGCTCCATCGACCTCTCTCTCTGCGCAACATGTTCTAAATTTATTCAATAATTTTTCAATCATCCGTATTGTAACCGCCTGGTGGTCGAGTCCTCTACACACGAGACAGACCGTGCGGGCAGCCGCGCCACAAGGAGGGCGTGCGTTAACGTGTGTCAGAAATATCAAGATATTTTCCTTGTATGGCCAGAGTTTACCACGGAGGTACACGCCGCCTCTACAGCGTCTGGGGATGTGCATGTCGCAGGAGAGAGGGCTGTCGGCAGGGCACTATTTTTACTTGCCAGGTCACGTACCATCTTAGCACCACGCGGATATCCATCCGCACCTAGAAGAAGAAACGGCAGACCGTATGTGTCAAGGAGCTATAAAGTGCATACATAAACTAGCATTTGACGCAATGGGGCCGCAAAAAAGAGGGCGATCCCAGTATTGGTGGACTCAAAGCACTAGGATAGAATCTTGTATGTTAGAATCAATCGAGAAGTAGAAAAGGACATCAATGGAAGAAAATGAAATCTGGGAGGAAAAATGTGAGGAAGTCGATCGGGTCACGGAGGGCAAAAAAGTGGCGCCTGCATGGAAAATAGTAAAGAGGTAAAATAAAGAGCAAACCTGCCGATCATCGTCCAGATTCAGTGCGAGAAATATTTTAAAGGCGTGCCAACGGAAGAAATGATAGAATACAACGAAATAAAGTGGGAGACTAGAGAGGACCAGGACGGTGGAGAGGTAGAGAAAATAAGCATGAAAGAGGTACAGAAGTGGAGAAATCACCTCGGCCTGGAAATATAGCAATGGAGTTAGTACGGTATGGCCCAAGAATGTGTATGAATATTTAATAAATGTGTGTGGTACGGAGAGGGGTGGGGAATAACAGTAGAGTGGACTCAGTGTATCTAAGCCCCACACGTTAAAAACGAAGCAAGAAAATATGTAGCAATTATTATGGTATAAATGTCATATGTTGAATTAATAGACTGTACGGGAGAATTTTGAAATCAAGACTGGAGGAGATTTTAATTGAAGTAGAAGAACAAACCGGCTTTCGACGATTCAAAATTTTACAGGGGCAGGAAATTTAGGTTGAACTTCAATGCGACTTGCTTTTACAGTTTTCAAAACGAAATTATATCTAGAAGGCCCGAACAGATTCTGGTCGTATTAAAGTACACCGGCAGTAAGACGCACACAGTACCTTCACTGCTTGGTTAAAATTATGATGCTACTAATGACAGTGCAATTAGAGCAGCTCTCCTAACCACCTTTCCTGAAGTTCCTTTACAGAAGAAGACGAAGTAGCTATTCCAGACTTCGAATAAGGGACAACTGCCAATAAATGTAACTCAGAAGCAGATATCCTGGATGTAGCGAAGCGACTTAAATCATTGAATAAAGGCAAGGCCTTCGATCCAGACAGTGTACTAGCCAAATTCCTTTCAGAGTATGTTGATAAAATAGCTCCATACTTAGGAAACATATACAACCGCTCGCTCTTAGAAAGATCAGGACTCAAAGTATGACCGCTACGGTTGCAGGTTCGAATCCTGCCTCGGGCATGGCTGTGTGTGATGTCCTTAGGTTAGTTAGGTTTAAGCAGTTCTAAGTTCTAGGGGACTGATGACTTCCGCTGTTAAGTCCCATCGTGCTCAGAGCCATTTGAACCAGCCAAAAGTATGGAAAGGTACATAAGTCACGCCAATACCCAAGAAAGAAATCCACCCATACCACTAACGTCGATTTGTAGTAGGTCTTTGGAACGTGTACTGCGTTCGAACATCATGAATTATCTTGAAAAAACGATTTATTGAGAAATAGCCAACACGAATTCAGAAAATATCGTTCTTGTGAACACGAATAGCTCTTTATTATCACAGAGTAATGAGTGCTATCGAGAGGGGACGTCAAATTGAATCCATGGTTTAAGACTTCAAGATTTCCACGGAGCTTTTGACACCGTTCCTCACAAGCGACTGCTAATCAAATTGTATGCCTAGGGAGTGTCGCGTCAGTTTTGCGAGTGGCCTCATGATTTCTTATCAGAAAGTTTACAATTCGTAATACTTGATGGAAAGTCATCTAACGAAAAAAGCAGCATCTGCCGTTCCCTGAGAAAGTGTTATAGGCCGTTTGCTGTTCTGCATAAACGATTTAGGAGACAATCTGGGCATCCCTCTTGGGTTGTTTGCAGATGATGCTATCATTTGTCTTGTCATCAGACGATTAAAGCAAACTGCAAAATGATTTAGAGAAAATATCTGTATCGTGTGAAAAGTGATAATTAACTCTAAATAATGAGAAATGTGAAGCCATCAACATAAGTGCTACACGGAATGCGCTAAATTTGAGTTATCCGATAAATCATACAAATCTAAAGGCTGTAAATCAGTGGCCGTCAAACCGAGGCCGGCGGTCCGCATGCGGTCCTATTCAATTATTTGTGATACCCAAGGTTCTCAAACGTATTTCATAATAATATGCATCTATCAACTAACAGCAGAAATAAAAAGCGTTAAATAACGTCATAAATCTTCTTAAGAGTGTAGTTTCCCTGCTCAGTAACAAACAATAATACTCATAGAGACAGCAATGTTTGAAGACCTGCTTAATTTTAATTTACCTTGGTCGTGAGCTAAGTAAAGTTGGCCGCTTATTTCAGGGGATGAGCGTGGTCACTGCTAGGTTAGAAGATGCGGGAGGGAGAAATTTTTCTTGTTTGTCTTCCATTACTGACAACTCATGGGCGTGTGCGACTCGTACTGATCAGCTACTATGGTGTAAATTTTGACTCAGAAGTAGCACGGATTACAGAGACAGTCATCTTCAAATGCGGTGCTTATTTGCAGCAAGAAATATTAAGTTAAATTAAGGCTTTGCTAATATAACGCAAAGAGTAGAAGAAAAATGATACTCAAAACACGTAGTAAACGTTGGTGATCGTGTCTCATACTACACAGTGCATTTAAAGATAAGTACAATTACTGTTATTAATCAGTTAATCATCCGCTCACACGGACAACACGCCATTACTGTGTCACAGCTTTGGTTGACTGAGGGTGGCATCAAACTTAAACAGAGAACAGTCGACACGAAGTGTTCCGAAAGATGCTAAATTTTAAGGATCAGTACCTGGGGAGGGGGGACCGTAGCCAACTAATCGTCTCCTCACTATTGTTAGTCTATTGCGGATTCATAGCGTACTGATTTATGTATGTTACCAATCAATGATAAGATCTGTACGTGTGCTGTCCGAGGGGCCACCCCACTGTGCAATTATTGGCTCTTGAGCGAAAACTTTTGATGACCACTGCTATAAATTCAACTGAATACTTAGGTGTTACAGTTACGAATAACTTAAATTGGAAGGACCACGCAGATAACGTAGCGGGGAAAGCAAACCAAAAACTGCAATTTATTGGCGGAACACTTAGAAAATGCTACAGGTCTACTACTCCTCTTGAGTTTTGCTGTGCGGTGTGGGATCTACACCAGACAGGATTGACGGAGGACATCGAAACAGTTCAAAGCAGTGCAGCTCGTTTTATATTAACGCGAAATAGGGCAGAGAGTGTCACGGATATGATACGAGTACGTGAACTGGTGTGACAATCCTTAAAAGAACGGCGTTATTCGTTACGGTAAGTTTGGAAAGGCATCTAAGCAGTCATTTGGTTTTCATAGATCTTGAGGAAGCATATGACAAAGAGGCACTCAAGACATTGTTCATATACAAGAGCTAAAATTGCAATCACACTGCAATCCAAGGGAGTCAGATCACTGTGAATGGGACTGCACCCCCACCATGTCCTTCATGTCCTTAGAGGAAAGTTGAATCGTCTGGGGGTGTCAGCAGCGTCGAACATTCTCAAGATCGTCGTAAATTTTCTCATAGCATTGCTAACTGTTTTCGACCGTGAATCGTGAAGTGTGTGGGAATCAGCGCTCCAAAGAAAGGGATGGTTCTATTGATTCCTTTTATGACAATGCCTGAAGCCTTTCGTGTCAATTCTGAGCGGCGGGGCGATTGAAATGTTTTCCTCGGCCACCCGTAAGAAAAACACGTGATTTCAACGTTGGGCGTCGCGGTTCTCTCCTCCATCGCAGAGACGTCAAAAGGAGGGGTGAAACGTGGGTTAGAGAGGGTGTGACGACCATCCCATCGAGTGACATGTCCAAGGTGGCACAGTTGTGGCGAAATTCGGAATCCAATGTGACATAATTAACCCACCATAAACCTCGCATGAAATTCTCAGCTCTCGATTTTTTCTTTTTTTTTTCGCATGTGTCGACGCCTTGTTGTCTGAAGCATCGCCCTGCCCGCGGGTGACTTTACAGGACACCAAGCATTTACGCCATTACAGAGGAAGGTCGTAGGCACGTTTGGTCCAGATTTCAAACCTTTTCGTCACGAAGGATGACAATTACGGATTTCCAAAACAGGGATCCATTAATTGTAATCCTCAGTGTAGTTCTAACCTGGGATACTCAACTCATCCAAATAAGGCAGCACTGAAGGTCACAGGTTTGTCTGGCTCGTGAGAGAGCGTTACGGAAATGCTGAAAAGCTTGAATTGGCAGACATTTTAAGGGAGACCCGGTTGTCTATCGGTAGCTTACTTACAAAATTTCCAAGAAACAGTATTAAACGAAGAATCTAGGAAAATATTTCGGCCTTCTACGTAACGTCCCGGTTGACTAATTAAAGAGTTCACATAGGCATTTAAACAATCACGCTTCTCGCGCTCCGTACATGAACGGAACGGCTTAAGTCCTAGTAACTGCTACAATGATAAGTTTTCTCTGCGTTGTTCTTCGCAGTGGTTTGCAGATCGCGTAATTCGCAAAGGCGTGACGCGAGTGCTCGACGTGACCTACTCTAGCGATTCCGCGCTGTTAAGAAGAATTGAAGCGTTTCTTTACAGATTTTACTGAACTTCCTGGGTGTATTAATTAAGTTGTTCAGCTACATTTTTCTGTCGTTTTTAAGCGTAAATTATTTCGCTCTAGAAAGCCTTCATTGAATGTACTCTTCAGGGATTCATTAAAAAGCAATTTTTTCTATAAGCGTCAGGAGGTCGTTTCTGAAAGTATTTTTATGGAGTGTAGCCATGTCTGGAAGTGAAATGTGGACGATAAATAGTTTGGACAAGAAGAGAATAGAAGCTTTCGAAATGTGGTGGTACAGAAGAATGATGAAGATTAGATGGGTAGATCACATAACTAATGAGGAGGTGTTGAATAGAATTGGGGAGAAGAGAAATTTGTGGCACAGCTTGAATCGAAGAAGCGATCGCTTGGTAGAACATATTCTGGGGCATCAAGGGATCACCAATTTAGTATTGGAGGGCAGCGTGGAGAGTAAAAATCGTAGATGGAGACCAAGAGATGAATACACGAAATAGATTCAGAATGATGTAGGTTGCAGTAGGTAGTGGGAGATGAAGAAATTTGCACAGGATAGAGTAGCATGGAGAGCTGCATCAAACCAGTCTCTGGACTGAAGACCACAACAACAACAAAAGCGAATGGATCGAGAAGAAACCATATACTGTGATTGCTATAGATGTATTGTATACATTGCTAGACAAAGCGACGTGTTGTAGTTATCGAAAAATGTGGTTAACGATAAGATCTCGATTCTAGCATCGTTGTGCTGTAGCTTTTAGAGATATCTCTTAAAGAGATCTATTTCCAAGCGAAAAATTTTTCGTAATGTGGAACTTCCGGGTTTTGTACTTATTACTCAGTTCTTCAGGGATCTGCCTGTAATTTCTGACGCACATAACTTCTTACGGATGAACATTACATTCATTTCAAAGTGGGAAGTTATAGAATGTGGAGAAAAGTTTACATTCAAACCATCACGCAGTGCTTGAACTGACAAATTCCTGTCCTAATGGTTTTGATAATCTATTGTTATAAATATTCTGAAACATCATGATCGTGATAAATCAGTTAGGTATTGCGTAAGATTGATAAAAAACTGTGGCACAGTCAAAGCGAGTGTCAGTTTTTGCAATCGGCCACGGACGACGCTCTCAACAATAAAATAGCAGGCGATACATCACGGGCGGTTGCCTGGTGCCATTGCGATATTAATTCGCGACGAGTGAATTCGTTCTAAGTGGATGGTTGTGCTGTATTAAGTGTTGCGTGCTATTGAAACTAACATCTTACAGAGATACTTGCTTTCGAAGAGTTTTTGAACCTTCTCGAGTTCTAAAAAGAAGACAGAAGGCCAGTATCAGACGGGATTCTGTTGAGAAAGAAGTAAATGAGCAGTCACCATCTTCTCCGGGACTTCCCAGATCCACACTATGATGTTTTTATGTCAGCGGGTACTATACACCACTGCTGAGTTTTATACACTACTGGCCATTAAAATTGCAACACCAAGAAGAAATGCAGATAAGAAACGGGTATTCACTGGACAAATATATTATACTAGAACTGACGTATGATTTTATTTTCTCGCATTTTCGGTGCATGAATCCTGAGAAATCAGTACCCAGAACAACCACCTCTGGTCTTAACAACGGCCTTGATACGCCTGGGCACTGAGTCAAACAGAGCTTGGATGGCGTGTACAATTACAGCTGCCCATGCAGCTTCAACACGATACCATAGTTCGTCAAGAGTAGTGATTGGTGTATTGTGACGAGCCAGTTGCTCGGCCACCACTAACCAGACGATTTCAGTTGGTGAGAGATCTGGAGAATGTGCTGGCCAGGGCAGCAGTCGAACATTTACTGTATCCGGAATGGCGCGTACAGGACCTGCAACATGCGGTCGTGCATTATCCTGCTGAAATGTAGGGTTTCGCAGGGATCGAATGAAGGGTAGAGCCACGGGTCGTAACACATATGAAATGTAACGTCCACTGTTCAAAGTGCCTTCAATGCGAACAAGAGGTGGCCGAGACGTGTAACTATTGGCACCCCATACCATCACGTCGGGTGATAACGCCAGTATGGCGATGACGAATACACGCTTCCAATGTGCGTTCACCGCGGATGCGACCATCATGATGCTGTAAACTGACCCTTGATCTCATCCGAAAAAATGACGTTTTGCCATTCGTGCACCCAGGTTCGTCGTTGAGTACACCATCGCAGGAGCTCCTGTCTGTGATGCAGCGTCAAGGGTAACCGCAGCCATGATCTCCGAGCTGATAGTCCATGCTGCTGCAAAAGTCGTCGAACTGTTCGTGCAGATGGTTGTTGGCTTGCAAACGTCCCCATCTGTTGACTGAGGGATCGAGACGTGGCTCCACGATCCGTTACAGCCATGCGGATAAGATGCCTGTCATCTCGACTGCTAGTGATACGAGGCCGTAGGGATCCAGCACGGCGTTCCGTATTATCCTCCTGACCCTGCAGATTCCATATTCCGCTAACAGTCATTGGATCTCGACCAACGCAAGTAGCAATGTCGCGATACGATAAACCGCAATCGCGATAGGCTACAATGCGACCTTTATCAAAGTCGGAAACGTGATGGTACGCATTTCTCCCCCTTACACGAGGCATCACAACATTTCACCAGGCAACGCCGGTCAACTGCTGTTTGTGTATGAGAAATCGGTTGGAAACTTTCCTCATGTCAGCACGTTGCAGGTGTCGCTACCGGAGCCAAACTTGTGTGAATGCTCTGAAAAGCTAATCATTTGCATATCACAGCATCTTCTTCCTGTCAGTTAAATTTCGCGTCTGTAGCACATCATCTTCGTGGTGTAGCAAATTTAATGGCCATTAGCGTATAATCAAAAATATAAAACTTTTGTTTTTTAGAGGTTTAGTCGTTTCAGCTCTATTTTACCGATTTAACCGATTCCTTCTAGCGATAGAAGGTAAACTAAAGGTAAGAGAGTGGTTTTTGGAAAACTTCTGATTTCGTCTTTCATTGACGATTACGGTATGTATGTGTAACCATTTTAACATTAGCAGTGCCTCGTCGTTAAGCGTCCTGACCATTCAGGGGGTTTCTATTTAACTGCCAAGTAAATTTGCCGATTGTCAATCATTTTATAGAAATGTGAGTATATTAATTTGTGCTGTGTGTTTTATCAGATGTAGTGATACGTTATAACTGCTAACTGACTCTCTATCTATGATTTGACACATCACTGAATGTCCTCTACGATTAAAAGAAGCAGTAAGCAGTGTGTGGACCTCTGATTCTCTTTCAAGAATGAATCTGTCACTCCGCAACAATGTGTTTGCTGTAATAGAACTCCCACTCAAGCTGAAACCGTGTGCAGAGCATTGACTCGAAACCAGAGCTGTTGTCTTCTGCAGGCGCCGCTGTTTAAAGGTGAGCAGTCCGAGTACGCCCCTTGAATAAGCTTCATGCTTCAGCTTCTCCCTTCCTTGCTTCAACATTTGGTCTCGCAAAAATATTTCTGTTTTCGCCTCTGTACTTTTCCTCAAGAAGATATTAACTCTCGTATGTCGTCAAAAGATGCAGATATGGGTTAGAATATGTCCTGCAGAGTTTATCACTGATGCTCTCGGCGTTGGGCGCCCGTAACGGTATCTCTTGCTCACATTTGGAGACCTGCGCCGCTGACTGAATTCATGAGTGTTTACTTGTCCTCAGTTCAATGGTATGAAGTCACGTCATCGAACATACTACGATCCTTTTGTCTACTTGCGACTGTCTCGCGACAGAGTCTGCCACCAAAGGGGTTTCCTCTACGTGTGCAGTGGAAGTTATCATCTGTGGTCCTGGTGAGTAGTGCCGTATGAAACAGCAGGCAGTAAATGTCTAGTGCAACGGTTTCTCATTCCTTAATTAGACTGGAGGTGCTTTTTTTCAGTAAGGACACTTATGTTTATTTCTGTGGGAAATGAAGGATAATCATTTACTGTGCTGCTTGACTTTCCCTCTTCCTGTTCTCATTTTCTCTCGATTGTAATTGTCGTGTAGACATTAGTGGATATAAGGTGCTCGGTTATTCAATAGGAGTTGCGACAAACAGATTCATTTATTAATTGTGTACTTCTGGTTATTCATCCAGAAAGCCACCACGAATCAATCATGCCGAGAAACAACAATAGTATGTTGCATTCCACCTGGCTACCGATATGAGGTAAGTTGCGAGAAATTGATTTTCCCAGCACTCAGTGTAGACAAAGTTATCAAATCAGAACCGTTGATAATTATTAATTCTTCATATTCCGTACTAGGTGGGTGATAGGTTACCCTACCACCATTAATTTCAAACGAAGGAAAAATTTATTTCTTTACTTGTTCATCCGAAATTCTCCAGCCCATCACCAATACAGACGTGTAGTTATCCATATATGCTACACTGATCGATGACCTTTTACTCAGTTTTAGCAATACTAACATTCCCAAAAAAATGTTTCAGATGGGTTTATAACCAAAACTTTCTCGATGCAGGTCTAATGTAATGGTAGAACCACGTCAGTGAAAGTAGCTTCCTAAATGAGTAATGAGATTTCACTGGACGTATAGACGAATTTCTCTGTTTGCCATAAGTCATTCGTATGTGACACATCATGGAGTGTAACTATATGGACCGGTGTTTTCAAATGCATGTTACTAAAGCACTAGGAAATTTGGAAATTTGTGGTAAAGGTCTGATGGGACCAAACTGCTGAGGTCATCGGCCTCTAAGCTTACCCACTAGTTAATCTAACTTAAACTAACTTACACTAAGGACAACACACACACACACACACACACACACACACACACACACCCATGTCCGAGGGAGGAATCGAACCTCCGAGCCCCTGGGCTTGGCGACCCCGCAGTTCCTGAGCTAGGGACTGGTAAGCGCCGCCAGTCCCCCGTCGCTGTGAGCTCTGGGCATGCTTCAGCTACCACCATACGGCCCGCGGTGGAACGTTGTGTGTCTCAGCGAATGGGGATCTTGGCTTGACCGCCCGGATCGCGAGAACGGAATAAACCTCTATAAAAAAAAACTCAATCCCAAGGTGTGCTGCGCGCTGATGAGATGCATGGCTGTCGAGGTGGAACAGTCGTTAGCGGGCAACCTCTGGGGAACCTGCCGCACCTCAGTTGTATAAGGCTTAACAGGCACGCGGGACTGAGTGGACAGTTATTTCCCTAGCTACTCGTGAGACTGAGATGGAACCCTCAAAATATTCTTCTTCTCCTACCAGCGGGAAGGGTTTACCGCCTGGGAGTTCTCACACCCATTCATAAAAAAGAATGAGGCAGGCTAGTCCTCCTGATAATCAACTTGTTATCAGTAATGGGGCTCAAGGAGTCATGAATCACAACGTCTTTGTAGTGATCAGGAGGAAGGAGGGTATTGTCGGGACTAACCGGGCAAAGCAGATAGAACTTCTTATGAAGTCACAGAAACTGGTTGAATACGACGTCATTGTCGAGTTCCCCTAACTCCAGCAAGGGTGTGGTAACCTGCTGTGATATTATGGACTTACTCGTAGACGTTGCTCAACTGAAACAAGAATGGGCACCACAGGGGATAATAGATGTGGAACAAAGGATGCTCAAGACCAATGTGGAAACTGAGAAGACTGCCACTTTTATTGTGACCTTCAATTCTCCAAAGCAACCTGAACACGTCATGGCAGATTTCCTCCGACTTAGGGTTCGGCCCTACGTACCTAATCCTATGCGGTGTTTCAGATGCCAGCGTTTTGGCCATACAACGCTAAGTTTCAGAGGCGAAGCGACTTGTGAGAAGCGTGGAAAGGTAGCCCATGAAGCTAGGACTGACTGTCTGTCTCCAGCAGTCTGCATTAACTGCTTTGGGAGCCACTCAGTCTAGAGCCGAGCCTGCCCTGTTTTATGCAGAGGAACACAATTCAGGAAATCAAAGTGACCAAGCGGATCCCCTACGCAAAAGCCAAAAAGGACTATCAGGCAACGAAAAAGCCCTTTCTTTGCCACTTCTTATGCTTCCTTGGTGGAGAAACCTGCCATTATGGTCGATGCTTCGACTCAGACGACGTCCAGTGTACCATTATCTACCACTAGCACCTGGACGTGCACCTGAATGTGCCAAAGCCGAGTGAAATATATAGCACAGGATTGACTCGAAACCAGAGCTGTTGTCTTCTGCAGGCGCCGCTGTTTAAAGGTGAGCAGTCCGAGTACGCCCCTTGGATAAGCTTCATGCTTCAGCTTCTCCCTTCCTCGCTTCAACATTTGGTCGCGCAAAAATATTTCTGTTTTCGCCTCTGTACTTTTCCTCAAGAAGATATTAACTCTCGTATGTCGTCAAAAGATGCAGATATAGGTTAGAATATAGCGATCCAGGCAGCTACTACGGAAGAAACCAGTAATGCTTTCGCAGCACCCAGCCCAAAGCCAAACCAAAAGCAGAGGCCTCTCAACGCCAATTTCTTCAAAGAAAGATGGCTCTCACCGACCTACTTCCCCCTCATCCTTGCTGGTAAAGGTAGTGGGGAAAGGAACTTCACATTCAGGTCGAAAGCTGACCTGGGAACCATCAAACGTCATCCTGGCATGTCTGATTGATGGTGAGGACATCATGGATTTTGATGCCTCATCACTAGAAACAGTCAGCCCATCACTCCGCCTCGCTCTATAAGCGTCTCATCACCTCAGTGCAAAGACAGAGGTAAATAAAGATCACATTGATGAAATGGCTCCCATACTCCAATGGAATATCAGTGGATACAACACTCATCTGGAGGAATTGAGACTCCTTTTACAGGAGAGACCCTTTTGCCTTTGCCTTCAAGAGACTTATTGCAAAGAGACTGACACACTTGTACTTGGAGGCTATCACCTTTACAGAAAAGACGACCTTACTGTTGATAGGGCAAAATGTGGGGTTACAGTGTTTGTAAAGGGCATTTTTCACTCCTCACCTGTTCCCTTAACAATAACACTACAAGCTGTTGCTGTTTGGATAGTGGCCCATGTTGACTTCATTGTGTGCTCTTTGTACCTACCACCTCACGAGCCTTTTTAGAGTGGGGTCCTCACTCACCTTCTTGATGAACTTCTCCGCCGCTTCCTCCTTTTTGGGGACTTCAATGCACACAGTGCACTATGGGATTCTCACACCACTTGCCCAAAGGGTCGGCCACTTGACGATCTACTGCACGCAACAATCTCATACTTTTGAACATGGGTCAAGCTACACATTTTAGCGCCGCTACAGGTTCGTCTACCGCCATAGACCTCTCCTTCTGCTCACCTGCTCTCGGGGACACTGCTCAGTGAGCAGTGGACAATGACCTTCATGGAAGTGACAATTTCCCTATCTGGATCCGTCTGCCTGATGGAGCAGATCTTGAAAGAACTCCACCGAGATGGTTGTTCAAAATGGCTAACTCGATGCTTTACAGGCAGTCAGCTGCTTTCGAGCAATGTGACGGCATCCAGGACGGTGGATCACATTACAGCTGCGATTCACCATGCCACTGATGCATCCATCCCAAAATCTTTGGAAACGCCTAGGAAGCGATCTGTCCCTTGGTGGAACGGTGAGTGTCGTTTTGCAATCAGACACAGGAGGGCAGCAATGCGCAGATTCAATCGATGCCCCACAAGTGAGAATCTTGCAAACTTTCGAATGGCACGTGCAAAGGCGAGGCATATAATTAGGGAGAGTAAGCAGAGGTCTTGGCAAGAGTTCCTGAACTCCATTAATAGGTCCACACCCACATGTGAAGTATGGGAAGCCATTAGGAGGATATAAAGGCACAACTCTCGACCGACAATAGCAGCTGTACGAATACAGGGGTCTCTTGTAACATCGACAAGGGATATAGCGCAGGCAATGGCTGAATGATATAAATCCGTTACAGCCGATTCCAGCCAGGATCCCACCTTCCGTCATTATCGGGAGACACAGGAGAAGGCTGATCTTGATTTCCGTACAACCAGCCTTTCTATCTGCGGGAGCTGGATTCTGCATTGCCAGTTGCTTGTGATACGACCCCTGTAAACGACCTGATAACCTACAGCAAGTTGCAACAGTTTGACCGACAGTCGAAGGAAGTACGTTTGAGAACGTTGGGTATCACAAATAATTGAATAGGGCCGCATGCGGCCCGCAGGCCTCGGTTTGACGACCACTGATTTACAGCCTTTAGAGTTGCGTGATTTATCGGATAACTGAAATTTAGCGCATTCCGTTTAGCACTTATGTGGATGGCTTCACATTACTCATTATTTAGAGTTAATTATCACTTTTCACACGATACAGGTATTTTCTCTAAATCATTTTGCAATTTGTTTTAATCGTCTGATGACAAGACAAATGATAGCATCATCTGCAAACAACCCAAGAGGGATGCCCAGATTGTCTCCTAAATCGTTTATGCAGAACAGCAAACGGCCTATAACACTTTCTCAGGGAACGGCAGATGCTGCTTTTTTCGTTAGATGACTTTCCATCAAGTATTACGAATTGTAAACTTTCTGATAAGAAATCATGAGGCCACTCGCAAAACTGACGCGACACTCCCTAGGCACACAATTCGATTAGCAGTCGCTTGTGAGGAACGGTGTCAAAAGCTCCGTGGAAATCTTGAAGTCTTAAACCATGGATTCAATTTGACGTCCCCTCTCGATAGCACTCATTACTCTGTGATAATAAAGAGCTAGTCGTTTTCACAAGAACGATATTTTCTGAATTCGTGTTGGCTATTTCTCAATAAATCGTTTTTTCGAGATAATTCATGATGTTCGACCGCAGTACACGTTCCAAAGACCTACTACAAATCGACGTCAGTGGTATGGGTGGATTTCTTTCTTGGGTATTGGCATGACTTATGTACCTTTCCATACTTTGGGTTGGTTCAAATTGCTCTGAGCACGAAGGGACTTAACAGCGGAGGTCGTCAGTCCTCTGGAACTTTTCTTTTTTTTTTTTTTTTGGTCATCAGTCTACTGACTGGTTTGATGCGGCCCGCCACGAATTCCTTTCCTGTGCTAACCTCTTCATCTGAGAGTAGCACTTGCAACCTACGTCCTCAATTATTTGCTTGACGTATTCCAATCTCTGTCTTCCTCTACAGTTTTTGCCCTCTACAGCTCCCTCTAGTACCATGGAAGTCATTCCCTCATGTCTTAGCAGATGTCCTATCATCCTGTACCTTCTGCTTATCAGTGTTTTCCACATATTTCTTTCCTCTCCGATTCAGTGTAGAACCTCCTCATTCCTTACCTTATCAGTCCACCTAATTTTCAACATTCGTCTATAGCACCACATCTCAAACGCTTCGATGCTCTTCTGTTCCGGTTTTCCCACAGTCCATGTTACACTACCATACAATGCTGCACTCCAGACGTACATCCTCAGAAATTTCTTCCTCAAATTAAGGCCGGTATTTGATATTAGTGGACTTCTCTTGGCCAGAAATGCCTTTTTTTCCATAGCGAGTCTGCTTTTGATGTCCTCCTTGCTCCGTCCGTCACTGGTTATTTTACTGCCTAGGTAGCAGAATTCCTTAACTTCATTGACTTCGTGACCATCAATCCTGATGTTAAGTTTCTCGCTGTTCTCATTTCTACTACTTATCATTACCTTCATGTTTCTCCGATTTACTCTCAAACCATACTGTGTACTCATTAGACTGTTCATTCCGTTCAGCAGATCATTTAATTCTTCTTCACTTTCACTCAGGATAGCAATGTCATCAGCGAATCGTATCATTGATATCCTTTCACCTTGTATTTTAATTCCACTCCTGAACCTTTCTTTTATTTCCATCATTGCTTCCTCGATGTACAGATTTAAGAGTAGGAGTGAAAGGCTACAGCCTTGTCATACACCCTTCTTAATACGAGCACTTCGCTCCTGATCGTCCACTCTTATTATTCCCTCTTGGTTGTTGTACATATTGTATATGACCCGTCTCTCCCTATAGCTTACCCCTACTTTTTTCAGAATCTCGAACAGCTTGCACCATTTTATATTGTCGAACGCTTTTTCCAGGTCGACAAACCCTATGAAAGTGTCTTGATTTTTCTTTTGCCTTGCTTCCATTATTAGCCGTAACGTCAGAATTGCCTCTCTCGTCCCTTTACTTTTCCTAAAGCCAAACTGATCGTCACCTAGCGCATTCTCAATTTTCTTTTCCATTCTTCTGTATATTATTCTTGTAAGCAGCTTCGATGCATGAGCTGTTAAGCTAATTGTGCGATAATTCTCGCACTTGTCAGCTCTTGCCGTCTTCGGAATTGTGTGGATGATGCTTTTCCGAAAGTCAGATGGTATATCGCCAGACTCATATATTCTACACACCAACGTGAATAGTCGTTTTGTTGCCACTTCCCCCAATGATTTTAGAAATTCTGATGGAATGTTATCTATCCCTTCTGCCTTATTTGACCGTAAGTCCTCCAAAGCTCTTTTAAATTCCGATTCTAATACTGGATCCCCTATCTCTTCTAAATCGACTCCTGTTTCTTCTTCTATCACATCAGACAAATCTTCCCCCTCATAGAGGCTTTCAATGTATTCTTTCCACCTATCTGCTCTCTCCTCTGCATCTAACAGTGGAATTCCCGTTGCACTCTTAATGTTACCACCGTTGCTTTTAATGTCACCAAAGGTTGTTTTGACCTTCCTGTATGCTGAGTCTGTCCTTCCGACAATCGTATCTTTTTCGATGTCTTCACATTTTTCCTGCAGCCATTTCGTCTTAGCTTCCCTGCACTTCCTGTTTATTTCATTCCTCAGTGACTTGTATTTCTGTATTCCTGATTTTCCCGGAACATGTTTGTACTTCCTCCTTTCATCAATCAACTGAAGTATTTCTTCTGTTACCCATGGTTTCTTCGCAGCTACCTTCTTTGTACCAATGTTTTCCTTCCTAACTTCTGTGATGGCCCTTTTTAGAGATGTCCATTCCTCTTCAACTGTACTGCCTACTGCGCTATTTCTTATAGCTGTATCTATAGCGTTAGAGAACTACGAATGTATCTCGTCATTCCTTAGTACTTCCGTATCCCACTTCTTTGCGTATTGATTCTTCCTGACTAATGTCTTGAACTTCAGCCTACTCTTCATCACTACTATATTGTGATCTGCGTCCATATCTGCTCCTGGGTACGCCTTACAATCCAGTATCTGATTTTGGAATCTCTGTCTGACCATAATGTAATCTAATTGAAATCTTCCCACATCTCCCGGCCTTTTCCAAGTATACCTCCTCCTCTTGTGATTCTTGAACAGGGTATTCGCTATTACTAGCTGAAACGTGTTACAGAACTCAGTCTTTCTCCTCTTTCATTCCTCGTCCCAAGCCCATATTCTCCTGTAACCTTTTCTTCTACTCCTTCCTCTGCAACTGCATTCCAGTCGCCCATGACTATTAGATTTTCGTCCCCCTTTACATACTGCATTACCCTTTCAATATCCTCATACACTTTCTCTATCTGTTCATCTTCAGCTTGCGACGTCGGCATGTATACCTGAACTATCGTTGTCGGTGTTGGTCTGCTGTCGATTCTGATTAGAACAACTCGGTCTCTTAACTGTTCATAGTAACACACCCTCTGCCCTACCTTCCTATTCATAACGAATCCTACACCTGTTATACCATTTTCTGCTGCTGTTGATATTACCCGATACTCATTTGACCAGAAATCCTTGTCTTCCTTCCACTTCACTTCACTGACCCCTACTATATCTAGATTGAGCCTTTGCATTTCCCTTTTTAGATATTCTAGTTTCCCTACCACGTTCCTGCTTCTGACATTCCACGCCCCGACTCGTAGAACGTTATCCTTTCGTTGATTATTCAATCTTTTTCTCATGGTAACCTCCCCCTTGGCAGTCGCCTCCCGGAGATCCGAATGGGGGACTATTCCGGAATCTTTTGCCAATGGAGAGATCATCATGACACTTCTTCAAATACAGGCCACATGTCCTGTGGATGCATGTTACGTGTCTTTAATGCAGTGGTTTCCATTGCCTTCTGCATCCTCATGTCGTTGATCATTGCTGATTCTTCCGCCTTTAGGGACAATTTCCCACCCCTAGGACAAGAGAGTGCCCTGAACCTCTATCCGCTCCTCCGCGCTCTTTGACAAGGTCGTTGGCAGAATGAGGCTGACTTCTTATGCCGGAAGTCTTCGGCAGCCAATGCTGATTATTTATCAAAATTTAGGCAGTGGCGGGGATCGAACCAGGGACCGAAGACGTTTTGATTATGAATCAAAGACGCTACCCCTAGACCAGGGGTAACAAAAATCATGGGATACCACCTAATATCGTGTCTGACCTCATTTTGCCCGGCGTAGTCCAGCAGCTCGACGTGGCATGGACTCCACAAGTCGTTGGAAGCCCCTGCCTTTAAAGCAGCCCTTAAATGCGAAAGTGTTGCTGGTGAAGATTTTGTGGACGACTGACCTGTCGATTATGTCCCATAAATGTTCGATGGGCTTCACGTATGGCGATCTGGGTGGCCAAATCATTCGCTCGAAATGTCCAGAATGTTCATGAAACCAATCTCAAACTATTGGAGTCCGGTCATATCATTCATAATCGAAGTCCATGAATGGCTACAAATGACCTCCAAGTAGCCGATCATAATCATTTCCAGTCAGTGATCGATTAGTTGAGCCAGAGGATCCAAACCATTCCATGTAAACACAGTCAACTCTATTATGGAAACACTGCCAGCTTGCACAGCGCCTTGTTGATAAATCGGGTCCGTGGATTTATGCGATCTGAACCACACTCGAATCCTACTATCAGCTCTTCCCAACTGAAATGGGACTCAACTGACCAGGTCGTGGTGTTCCAGTAGTCTAGGGTCCAATCAATATGATCAGGAGGCCAGGGGAGGCGCAGCAGGTGACGTCGTTCTGTTAGCAACGGCACTCGGTTTGTCGTCTGCTGCGGTAGCCCATTAACACCAAATTTCGTCGCACTGTGCTAACGGATACATTTCTCGTGCGTCCCACACTGATTTCGTCCGTTATTTCATGCGGTGATGCTGGTTGTTGGGACTGAAAGCTCTTCTCGCAAACACCGCTGCACATTGTCGTTAAGTGAAGGCCTTCGGCCACTGCGTTGTCAGTGGTGAGAGGTTATGCCTGAAATTTGGTATTCTGGGCTTACTTTTGACTGTGGGTGTGTGGGTCTGTGGATCTAATTACCAAATGAATTACACAAAGGAGTATTTTACTTTAGTTTTAATGTTTTCACGTATGTGGTGCTTTATATAATGTGTTTGACAATAACGCCTGTGCTCCTGAATTAACAGTGTAGCAGTTACGCAAATTCATGTACTGTAACAGCAGTGTCGGGTATCGTGCAGCTCGTTCTGATGAACACCCCAGAAAAAGTGAAAGCAGAGGTCAAAAAATCAATACATCTAGTAAAACATGCGAAGAACAAATCCACGCAATAAGTTAAAAATTATCTTCCGCTTCTCTCATCTTTGGGTGTAAATGTAATTAATGTCCCATAAATATAGTAGTT
Source organism: Schistocerca americana (assembly GCF_021461395.2). NCBI lineage: Eukaryota > Metazoa > Arthropoda > Insecta > Orthoptera > Acrididae > Schistocerca > Schistocerca americana. The sequence goes on from NC_060120.1 coordinate 603,088,105, forward strand.
AATGGTAATGTTCAGATATTGCAATTCCTGGGCTACGTGAAACATATTTGTTGTTACTGTAGTACTGAAGTGTTTCGTGCTGGCGTGGGCTGCGTGGTGGTTTGTTATGCTTCTCCTCATGCACCAAACACTTAATCGAGTTGCCACCTGAACATTCCTTTTATATACAATGAATACTGTTTACTGAATTTCGGTCGCCATTAAGTATTACTAATCAGCTAGTCTGTATCCTGAGTACGTGCCTTTTTCCTCCAACATGGCTCAGACTTCGCATCCTTGCAGGCTGCAGATAAAGTTGCTAAAAATTAACTTCTCGTTCTCATTCACTCCATCACACAAATAAGAAGTGAGATTCAATTCACATTCTTATGTTATCTTCAAAATTGCAATTCAATACATGATAGATGAGGTCAGCTACCATCTCGAATACTGCCTCTCTGTACTACGTACATAACAGATCTGATATGTAACTTGATAATTAGCAATAATATGATATTCACGTCGAGTCTCCAGCCGGAGCATAATGTCATCTTAACACCTGACATGAATACCGTCAATCACTGCGCCGGGAAAGTTTGCGGAGCCACAATTACAATACATTTATTATCTTTGACATTTCGCGTTCTTACATTTCATGGAGCTCTTTCTTCCGCACAACCCGCTCCATAGAATTTCTATCTCGACCTCAGCAGGTAGGGTCGTCTGACTGATACCCGCTTCCGTACAGTCCCTATCTCTGGAATCAGTACCTACGATATAAAACACCTCCAAATAGTGAGGTGCTCATCACTTAACGATTACTCTCAGTTACGAATATCTTTTCTCTGACATAAATATTTAAGGACGTGATACCTCTCATTCAAAGAATGGGATGCATCACTACAGAACTACAACTTAAACACAACACATAGAGAATGGTAATCCTTGGTAAATGTAGTTTCTGGTTTTAAAGTGTTGGACAAAATAGCAAAAGTTACTTCAGGTTAGTCATACTCACACTCTTAACAGTGTAACTGTTGGCTTACACAGATGTGGTCCACCAGGCAAGACGAAGGCGTTACACATGAGCAACACAGTTGGAAGTGGTGAAATTGACTTAGTGACCTTACTGAATTACTAAATACACAAAAAGTGTAAGCATAGTGCATTCACAAAGAATTATTTACACCATATGGCAAAAGTTTTAAGTAATACGTAACAATCAAGTATGGGTGTATTAGTTTGTTCATTGAGTGACCCAACCTTTAGCAATAAAGTGAGTACCTAAGATTATTTTAGAATATTTGAGAAATAAGGGTAAATAACGGTTTACAATATTTAGGGTATGGTGCCTTAGGGGCGGGTATGGTGCCTTTTCATTTCTGGTCTGGCTATGTTCTGGCATTTGCCCAAGTTTCACAGAAAACCATCAGGACACAATGTTCAAATAGTCACTGTGGCCCGGAGACATACCAGCTTATTTTGTAGTAATGAATGGCAGTCTGTTAGGTGAAGTCAGGAAATGGCTTTGAGCACTATTGGACTTAACATCTGAGGTCATCAGTCCCCTAGACAGAACTACTTAAACCCAACTAACCTAAGGACAGCATACACATCCATGCCCGAGGTAGGATTCGAACCTGATACCATAGCTTCAGCGTGGTTCCGGACTGAAGCGCCTAGAAGCGCTCTGCCACAACCGCCAGCGTGAAGTCAGAGAGTTACTCCACTTACGGGCAGTAGGTGTGAGAGGTGAAGAAGATGAAACACAAAAACTAACCGTTCAACATGAACTAGAGGGATAAATACAGTGTTTTTCTGAAAGGAGAACTAATCGGTTAGGACACAGCCATAGACATTCAGGACTGATTAAATAAACATAGAAAAATGCTATTAATATATACCAATTCATCTGTTCTAAGTGGCGTTACATCAGCTACATGATATTCAATGAAAACTAATGTTTCGCGTTGTTAACGTTCGCGTTAAATTTAGTTAGTAAGTCACCGACAATCAAGCAGTAGCTCTTCATGAAGAGAATTGCAGTTAATACTTTGTGTGGGTGGCTGAACTCGCACTGTTTGTGTCGATGGCATAGGAATGCAGCCACGGGCGTCAGCAGAAATATTTCCAGTACGGACAAAATTCAGAAATTGAATTTTTTTATACGTTTGATTCGGTGACTTAGAAGGCGTTACGCATCCCAGGAACTAAATTTGACAAGAAGCACACAAAACGTATTGTAGCCCAAACAACTGAAATCCAATTAAAATCTCTAAGACAGATTACTTTGATATCCAGACGATAAATGCATTCAAATTTACACTGTGGTGACAAAAGTCGTGGGGTATCTCCTAATATCGTGTCGAAGCTGCTGCTGCCCGAAGTAGTGCAGCAACTCGACGTGACGTGTATTCTAAAGTCGCTGGAAGTCCCCCGCAGAAATATTGAGCCATGCTGCCTCTATAGCCTCCCATAATTTGTAAAAGTGAGGCCGGTGCAGGATTTTGCGGACGATCTGACCTCTTGGTTATGTGTCATAAATGTTCGATGGGATAAATGTTCTTGTCGGGCGATCTGGGTGGCCAAATCATTCGCTCGAATTGTCCAGAACGTTCTTTAAACCAGTTGCGAACAATTGTGGCCCGGTAACATGGCGCAATGTCATCCATAAAAATCTCATCGTTGTTTAGGAACATGAAGTCCATGAATAACTGTATATGGTCTGCTAGTAGCCGAACATAAGAATGTCCAGTCAATGATCAGTTCAGGTGGAATAGAGGATCCAGTCCATTCCGTGCAAGCTCAGCCCACACCATTGTGGAGCCACCGTCATGTTGCACACTGCCTTGTTGACAACTTGAATCCATGGTTTCCATGCAGTCTGCAGCACAAGCGAACCCTACCATCAGCTCTTACCAACCAAAATCAGGAATCATCTGGCAAGGCTACGGTTTCCCAGTCGTGTATGGTCCAACCGATATGGTCACGAAGCGAGGAGAATCGCACCAGGCCATGTCGTGCTGTTTGTAAAGGAACTCGCGTCAACCGCCTGCTGCGATAGCCCATTAACGCCAAATTTTTCCGTACTGTCCTAACGGATACGTTAGTCGGACGTCCCACACTGATTTCTGCGATTATTTCACGCAGTGTTGTTTGTCTGTTAGCACTGAGAATTCTGCGCTGTCGCTGATGCTCTCGGTCGTTAAGTCAAGGCCGTTGCCTGAAATCTAGTATTTTCGGCATACTCTCGACACTGTGGATCTCGGGATATTGAATGGCCTAACGATTTCCAAAATGAAATGTCCCATGCGTCTAGCTCCAACTACCATACCGAGTTCAAAGTCTATTAATTCCCGTCGCGTGGCAATAATCACGTCGGAAACCTTTTCACGTGTATCACCCGAGTACAAATGACAGCTCCGCCAATGCACTGCCGTTTGCGAGGGCAGGCGTCGTTGGCGGTTGCGTTTTCTTTATTGCAAGTCCTTCTGAGGAAATTAAGACTTAGACTCAACAATTAACTACTGTTGTTTTGATATTTACGTATGTTGCCTAGGTAGCTTAATTGTATTTAAATTTCATACGTTATCATTTTTAGATGCATTATATTTTATTCTATTTACTTAGCAGTCCCCCGAAGCGACGACGTTTGAATCGAAACATTACTACTTACATAAAACTCAAAGGGCAAAAACATATTACTATTTTGTACTTTTTAGAGATTTGTGTGTTTTTTTAATTTTTAATTTTACTTGCATTTCGTTCTTTTTGAACTTTATATATATATATAGTCTGTACCGTACTATGACATCCATGTCAAATTGGACTTATCATTTAAAATATTTTTACATTTAGAATACTTTGCAATTCTCACGTGTAGCTACTATTAGCAATTAAAATGCCTTAAACACTATCATCGTATATTACCGTTGTCACTTACACGATATGCGTCTTTCTTTTTTTAATTCACACGTATCTTAACTATGTTTTGGTATACATTTAGCTAATTTAAGTAACATAAACAATAAGCAGTGGCGAGAATTGGAAATCCAATCGGATGAAAGTGGGCTGCCATTGCTTTCTCTTGCAATAAGCAGCCTAAACTATTAGGAAAAAATCATTTGATTTAATACCGAATTGTAGACTTAAAAATGAACTACAAAGAAGTCTGCGAAATTTTGTGTTTGTCTTTTACAGCCGAATCACAGTCACCTCTTTTCTGTTTTGTAGATGCTGAAACAGGTGACTTCAAAAGACAAAAATCTTCATTTTTTGCCGCTTGTAAGATATAAATAAATGTTCTCGCGGACTTTTATCTGGCTCTTTTTCATCTCTACAATTTGGTTCTACGTAACTTCATCTTGCAAAGACACACACGCTCTCTGTTTGCGTCGGGATGTAATGAGATACATGACGTCTCTTTATGCCTAGTCAGTAACGAAAATCAGTCCTGTGTTCCAGTATCCGACAGGTACGAAAGTTTGTTCAGTTAGCATTGCTTTGCGTGCTAGATTTCAATCCAGATTCAGAGCAAAACGGTTCTTCATCTTCAAGTTCAAACACAGGCGTTCCAGGGTCGAGGCCTACCCTTGCTGATGCTTGGAATGTCTGCATAACGAGGGATGTGAAGAATTTTCTGTAGTTTTCTGTATTCCAGAACAAGTACAGTTTCCGCCGCAGAGACGAAGGTGTTATGTGGCTAATTAAGGGTAGCCAGGAAGTAGGCGAGGGTCTGATGCTACCGGTTATGAGACGCATGGTATGTCTGAGCTGTGTATCACAAGTATTGTGTGAGCACTATTCATCCAGGCTGGTGAGCAATATTCTGCAACTGGGTAATCCAATCCCAGAGCTGAAGTATGGAGCTGATGCAGCTGATCTCCATGATACTCCACAGACCTTCTGGAGGATGTTCTATTGAGTTCCGATTTTGGCAGCTGTTCTTAACAGATTCTGTAAGTGAGTATTCCATCAAGCGTGACCCCTAGATGTTTTGGGTTTCTATTACGTCTGAGTAATCTTCCTTCAAGGTGAACTGTGAGCTTTCTGTTGACCATATTGTTGTTTACGTGAAATGAAAAAGGTTCCAATGGCTCTGAACACTATGGGACTTAACGTCTGAGGTCATCAGTCCCTTAGAACTTTTTAGAACTACTCAAACCTAACTAAGGACATCACACACATCCATGCCCGAGGCAGGATTCGAACCTGCGGCCGCAGCGGTCGCGCGGTTCCAGACTGTAGCGCCTAGAACCGCACGGCCACTCTGGCCGGCGTTTACGTGAAATGTTGAGATTTCTGACTTGGTGGCAGTTTGGCTGGAAACTCTATTCGAGGAAGTATTCACCAACAGTTGGCAGATCATTGATCAATGTGGACTCGGTAACTTTAAGATCTCTATGCCTTGTAGCGAGTGCCCAGTTGTCAGCATACCAAAACGTTTTTGATGTGGTTCCAAACATATGTGATATGTACAAATTGAACGGGAGAGGGGCCAGGACAGATCCTTGCTGTTTGTTTAGCTTCATCTGTGAACTTATCTTGTTGACCAACGAAAGCCTCATAAATTAATAAGGTAAAGGGAGGGAGGATTTTGAGGAAAACCAGAACGAAGCCAAGGGCGGTGGAGTGTTTCTCTTGTGTATATGCGATCTCCGGCCTTGGGAGCAAATGGTGGAAAGAATGAGAGTGTAGAACTGTTGTTGATCAAACAGTACAAGCGGAAGTATTTGCACAGATGATGCGCCTGTGCTCTTTTGTAATGAACGGAAATTGCCTGTTACTTGTTTGCACGTATTCCTTAACAGATGAACGGATTGCGACAGAGAACGATAAATAGCACGAGCGGGTTCATATATCACCAACTCTGCGGCACTATTCAGTAAAATTCTTCAGCTAAAATTCAGAAAATTCGCTCCAGTTTGCAAACACCGAATGAAAGTAATTACAGTCAAAAACAAATGGAAAAAGCAGAAAACTCTGCGATGGAGTTTTGTAGTGTCATTGTAAACGTTACACCTCACGGTGGAAGCAGATTTATTCAAAATGGTTTGAACAGTTATGTATTACGAATATTAATATTTTCTAATGAGCTTTGCTGGAAACGTGGGAACTCGAATCGCTTTCTTGTTAAATCTTGGTCCAGATGGCTAACCAATAATATCCACTGAGACAGCGCGAGAACAAATCATTGCTTTTCCTCTTTTCTGACTTAGCGTCGGTGTTGAATTAAGAATTGTAATGTAACAATATTGTGAATTCTTTCTGACTGAGTATTAGTACGTGGTGTTACTTGAGTCACCAATCCTAAAAGCACTCCGTCGACAGGTGACAAGTGGCCCATCGGGACCATCCGACCGCCGTATCATCCTCAGCTGAGAATGCGGATAGGAGGGGCGTGTGGTCAGCATACCGCTCTCCCGGTCGTTATGATGGTTTTCTTTAATCGGAGCCGTTACTATTCGGTCGAGTAGCTCCTCAATTGACATCACGAGCCTGAGTGCACCCCGAAAAATGGCAACAGTGCATGGCGGTTGGATGGTCACCCATCCAAGTGCCGGCCACGCCCGACAGCGCTTAACTTCGCTGATCTCACGGGAACACGTGTATCCACTGTGGCATCACCAGTCCTAAGGTCACTTTAAAATAAATCTCCACTCCTGCTGGTTGCCAGGTGTCATCTTCATTTCGGTACGTCTTCTGTATCCCCTATCATCAACTACCTGCCTTTTATACTCATATATTTTCGTTCATTCCTCCAGTCTTTTGTCTGCAGTTTTCAAAAGATTTATGTCGTAATATGCACTCAACCATTCTGTTTCTTTAATTCATTGCCTTTGTTAATAGGTATCCTTATCGTTGACTAGGTGCAGGACATCATTTCTTGGTTGATCAATCCAATGATCTTCAACAGTCTGTCGCAACCTAACGTTTCAATGCCTTCTATTGATTTAATTTCCGTTTTCCTAGTCGCACACTTTTCGCACCCATACACAGCTGCAACATTAACGTGGTTTTTCCAGAATCTTTCTCTGCACTCAAGTTATACATTTTTTGGCTGTCATTTCCTGTTATCTTATAGAGAGCCCTAGTGTCTAGTACAGTCGTTTGGTACTATGTCTTTCTTTTTTTATCACATCTGCTTCCGGCACAGCAACGTTAACTCCCTCATCCTGAGTGGTTCGTCGACCAAGGGCTTTTGCGAACTATTTTGCCCTCTTCGATTTTCTGCATGCTTACAGGCCTTGAAGCTCAGTGGCCAGACATCTATTCTCTAAAGCAGTAAGACGCAGTTGTCAAACAAACTCAAAACAATCCTCTTTGAAAATTAGATATCCAAGAGATATTAAGTATATAAAAAATGTAATCTAGTTAGTTAACATTTCTGTTCGTTTATAAATATAGAACTCAAATATAAGTGAGGATATACTGTTACTAACGAGATTCGAATCAGCAGCGTTACGAATACCGAACGTTTTACGCCATGCTTTCGGCTTCCACAGTCTGTGATACTGAACTACAAACGTTTTATGCCTAACAGCACTCGGAAATCTAAGTTTCAAAGGCAATTTTCTTCGAGTTTGAAAACTACGTCATACTACTTTCCAGACATCAAATCCAATGCTTATGAACGTAGAGGGCCAATCCAAGGTCATCTTGTAAGTTAAACTTTTATCTATACAGTTGGACCATTTAATCTTTCTGTTGTTTACGTAGGTATAATAGCCAGAAGCTGTCACACATTCTGTGTCATTAAATATCTGACTCAGTTCCTCATCCATTGACCGGTGTCGTTAGCGAAACATTTTATTGCATCCTGCATTATCAAAAGCTTGCAACAAACGAATGCGGCGTATGTTTCATTGCGTTTCCTAAACATGCTCTCTCTCGTTAGCGGCAGTCCTAAAAATGTTTCTCCATGCTACTATCTCTCCTAATACCAACGTGTGTGTCACCGAGCGAGGTGGCGCAGTGGTTAGCACAATGGACTCGCATTCGGGAGGACGACGGTTCAATCCCGTCTCCGGCCATCCTGATTTAGGTTTTCCGTGATTTCCCTAAAATCGCTACAGGCAAATGCCGGGATGGTTCCTTTAAAAAAAGGGCACGGCCGATTTCCTTCCCCATCCTTTCCTCACCCGAGCTTGCGCTCCGTCTCTAATGACCTCGTTGTCGACGGGACGTTAAACACTAATCTCCTCCTCCTCCACCAACGTGTTTCTCTCGTAGTCTACTTCCCATTTATTCTTCTGTTCATGGGTAGCCTTGTTAAATGTGCATGTATGTTCTATCTCACTTTTTTCGAAACTGCAATAATTACATTATTTATAAGATCCGAAAACGTATCCACAGTTTAATACCTGAACATAATACCTTTCAGAGTTCATGAAAAGTGTTTCAATAGGCAGAAATAACAACTGAATCTTCCCTATCAACAATCCATTGTGTCGTCGTTTTCACTGGCCTGATTTTTTCTGCGCAACTGTAAAGCTTCTTGAGTATTATTTTCAGTTTCTCATCTTATTCTCTGTCTCCATTGGTCAGTTACCTTTTTTTTTTTTCAAGTCACTGTTCTCTCTTTTGTGTCTCCCTTATAGCTACATCTCCTTAAATTTATATCTGGTCAATTTCATTTGTGAGTGATACGTACAATTTGATTTCACCATTTTTACATTTTCGTCGTTTCTTAACTGATTCAAGTAAATAAGCTGATATAGATGGTTATCACTTCACTCCCACTTTCAATTCTAGTACGTCTTCTGCAGTTTTTAGTGCGCCTTTAAAAGGTATTCCATCGGTTTTTCACATGAATAGCACCTTGAACCATCAGTATTTTTTTGTCACGTGTTCTGCCAAAGCTGTTTCAGCTATTAATTCTTTCGTCTAATTGTCAAAGTTTGAGCTATTTCATCTTCAACTTCTGGATTTGCAAAGCCTTTTTTTCTAATGATTATTCCCGTATTACTTAGCTATTATCACCATCAATGTTAGCATCTAAATAACCCTAACACTCTTTAACTTGATTCCTGAGTATTTGTTTTTACGAAATATAAACCTAATACTTTCTTTGATCCCCGGGCACCTTGAACGAGTACTCCCATTTAAAAAATTTCTCTTAAAGTGTATTCGCAACGAGTGCCTTTTGCGCAGAACACGTTTCTATTAATTTTTATCCACTTTCATTTCGTTTACCATGGACGAACTTTCTGTTATTCTCTGTTCTTTCTGTTAACAGTTACTATTTAACTCACAGCAACTTTAGCATATTTTCGCTTTAATAAATGTTACTGTACTTATATTCAATTTCACTATCATCGGCATCTTTGTAACTACAATACAATACATCATTGTGTGATTATACTTTTTATTTGATGTACACGAAATTTCGCTATCAACGTTCCATCTGTCTGCAGCACATAGCCCTTACTTTACAGAATATATTTCACTCTGCAGCGGAATGTGTGCTGATTTAAAACTTCATGGCAGATTAAGGCTCTATGCCGGACTGCGATTCAAACGTGGAACGTTTGCGTCTCGCAGGAAATACTCTACTGGCAGAGCTAGTCAGGCACAGCTTACAACCCACACTCACAGCTTCACTTCCGCTGCTAACTACCCGCCAAAGGAAAAATTTCCGGCTTCAAGTCTCCGTCCGTCACACACTTTGAACCTGGCAGGAAATTTCAAATGAGCACACACTCTACACGCTGTTGGTAGAGTGGAAGTTCATTTTGGAAACCTGTAGGCAACGTTTCTCCACCATATTCTTTCTTCCAGGCGTGGTAATCCCGCAAGATATGCAGGGTAACTAACATTTGGAAAGTAGGACAGAGGTACTGACGGAAGTAAAGATGTGTGGACGGATCGTGAATCGTTTCTCGGTTTCTCAGCTTGTAAAGCAGTGGTCAGTGGTTCCCAACCTTTCTGAGAGCGTTACCCTTGAATGCAATCACATGTTGTCTAGCACCGCCCCCTCCCCCCCCCCCCACCCCTCCCCAATCCGCGGCCCGCTCCTGCCCCCATTATCAACCATGAAACCTAAGTAAACTTTAGAATGGAAAAGAATTTTCTTTGCACATTTTAATTTTAAGAATGACAAAAAATATGTTTAGTATTTCTAGGCGTTTTGTTAAACAACGAACAAATGAGTCACTGAGACAATTGGTACTTTTTTTGAGTCATTAGTCTTCTGACTGGTTCGATGCAGGCCGACACGAATTCCTCCCCTGTGTCAATTTTCGTCTCAGAGTAGCACTTGCAACCTACGTCCACAATTATTTGCTGGATGTTTTCCAATCTCTGTATTCCTCTACAGTTTTTCCGCTCTAGAGCTCCAATTAATACCACAAAAATTATTCTCTGATGTCTTTACAGATGTCCTATCATCCTGATGCTTCTCCTTGTCAGCGTTTTCCATGTATTCCTTTGATTGGCGATTCTACTGGGAGAGCCACCTCATCAGTTCCCCTAATGTTCAACATTCGTCTTTAGCATGACATCTCGAATTCTTAGATTCTCATTTCCTCCGGTTTTCCCACAGTCCGTATTTCACTACCACAAAATGCTGTGCTCCTACCGTACGTTCTCAGAAATTTCTTCCTCAAATCAAGGCCGATGTTTGATGCCAACCGATTGCTCTTGGACAGTTTAACAATCTTTGTTTACAGAATGATGAAGCGATTCTCAGTACATCACGACTGTTACCTACAATTCCTTCTCAGAAAAGAAAGCTAAGTATCCACACTGAAGAAAGATGCTTGTCAACAAATAATGCCTCATAGTATGAAGGCTTTCACGACCGGATGACATATCTTCTGGTAAACCTTCCGGGATGTAAGGTCGTGGTCCATGAAACTCTTCAGCTCCTAACGTTTCGTCCAGAGCTGCGCTGGACATCTTCAGAGGGGTGTTTCTCCTCCGGTGAGTCGGCAAGACTTAGGAGCTGAAGAGTTTCATGGACCACGACCTTACATCCCGGAAGGTTTACCAGAAGAAATAATGCCTCCTCTGTAGAAATCCTCTCCCTAGCAACACTTGTTCCACCCATATCCTGCACCCACATTGAAAATCAACTAAATTAATGTGTGTACACTGTACTCCTGACTGTTGTTTGTTATCACTTATTTACTAGACTGTTCACTTCCGAGCTGGTACAAACTGTAAGACTTGAAGCAGCCAATCCCCGGTAGCTGAGTCGTCACTGCCACGGAATGTGAATCCTAAGGGCCCGGGTTCGATTCCCGGCTGGGTCGGAGGTTTTCTCTGCCCATGGACTGGGTGTTGTGTTGCCATAATCATCATCGTTTCATCCCCATCGACGCGCAGGTCGCCGAAGTGACGTCAAATCGAAAGACTTGCACCTGGCGAACGGTCTACCCGACGGGAGGCCCTAGTCACACGACATTTTATTTAGCTGCCAATGGTTTGACCGCTCCCATTAATAATAGTGATAATATTAATAATACTAATAATTCAATGTAGGCACTAGATACGTGTAGTAGCCATTACATAGTTACTGTTGTATTGTCAATTAGTGCATTTATTGTTGTGAAGTGAATAATGAAGCTATTTCTGGTCTATTTCAGGAACTACCCACAATTCAGAGAAAGCATTTTCAAGACATATTGAAACATATATGATTATATATGATGATAAATGTAAGAAAACTACCGTCTTTTTGCAGCTGTGATGTATGTGCCTCAATTTTACTGCCATAAATTCGTGGTAGAAAGTATAGAATATGTGCCTGGATTAAGTGAGGGTCGATGTTCATACATTAATTTCACAACCTGTAACCTTCACCAACGTAATGTCTGGTGTTATTGCTAATATTTGAAAAAAAAATTTTTGATAACTTATTTAATATGCGTCACAGACTTAGGAAATAATGAAAATAAAAATGATTTTTTAAAAGTAATTTAGTTTCCTCAGCGAAACACCATTGAGCTCTTACTCCACTGAGAATTATATTTTATCGCAGTGGAGCGATTGCAAGAGTACTGCATTCGAATTCTCTTCTGTCACACAGTTTTAAAGATTTACCACTTCACTATAATATCTACCTACCTCAGCTCTATTGTGAATTGACGGGGAATGTCTAATCCTATCATCTCGATTCCAAAAATCTGCGTTTTCCCATCGCATTCATAAAATATCTTTTTGTGTCAATTATTTCTCCACCTTTATTCTTCAAAACATTTTTCTCAGAAGGCAGCCATCGCGACAATTTTAACAGAGAAGTACAACTACTTGGAGAAGCTAATGCGATGGTTTCCCGTTGCCTTCAATATCGCATTACTGTAGCTTTCCCTGTTCTTCTCACGATGATATAGTACTTTTAAAGATGCCGCATCATATCCTTAATTTCTGCCAACTGTGATTACATAGGGAGCATATGAATTTCTCTAGGAAGAAGCTTATTTGTATGTGAGTCGTACTGGTTCTTTACTGGTTCCATTCGTCTCGCAGACTGTAACAGTCTTCACAGAAATTCTGGTAAGATGCCCTTACAAGGTAGTGCCAACTGAGCTATTGGACCAGGATTACCTATGGTTGTGTTATTGGGCCTAAATCTGTAAAGCCAGCTGTCTCTCTGTTTGTATTTGAACACGATAATATCCAAAATCAGCTTAGTTAGGGGCAGCATACAGGCTAGCGGTGCCCACTTGCTGCGGCGGCCCTATACTAGTATTTTTTTAATGTTGAAAATTTACCAATACCTTTTGCCACAATTTGACTGGCACTGTACCATCCTACAGACTGCGCTGCAGGGCTAGCGAACAGCCTCGGATGTCTGCTCTCGGCGTAAAAACACAACACGCCATAGTCTGATCGTAATTTGTCAAGTTGGTAGTTTCTTGGACACAGCTGTTCACAAGAACGACTGTTTGAATTTGCTCATTCAGTATCCAGGTACAACAATGGAAAGAAGAAGATTGGTGTTTTACGTCCTGTCCACAGCTAAGACTATTAAATACGGATCTCTGTTCGGATTTCTTACTGCTGGATGGGAAGGAAGCGACCATGCTCCTACTAAGAAACCATCGCTGCATATGCTCGATGCTTGGAGTGATTTGGGTGACTGCAGAGAACTGGTACCTTCATAACTTAGCTCTGCTACGGAAGGGCGTCCATAAGCTTTTTGTTCATGAGAAAGGTAAAGTAATGATGAAACTTTAACGATGGGCTCGAAAGTGGAACAAGATTCCTTCCACATATTTCCAGTCTTACGTGATATTTTAAAAACCATCGAAGTTGAAATTGATGTAACAACAGCTACAGCAAAAAAGATCACTTCAAATCGTTAGTCTCCAGCCTCAGGTAATATAAAACCATAACTTTCCTAAATTTTATCCAAATTTTTCAATGGGTCTGATTCTAAACACTAACGTTTTTTTAAAGTAATAAATTAATACAAAACAATTAATTTTTCAAAAAATAGGGTTTTTGAAACTAATAATAATTTATTTTAGTTACTTTTCTTTGTGATTATAGATTTGATTCTCCTTCAAATGAATGAGGAGTGCAATAACTAGATTTACATTAGTAATATCGATGCCTTTTTACGTTAATTTTACGGAAGTAAATCCTAAACAAAGGGCTAAATCCAATGGATCAGAAATCCCTTCGAAGAAAATTACTTAAAAATTGAAAATGTTATCAAGTGAAGATGACTTGTTAAATAGACTGTGACCAGACTCTAAAATCGTTTTTTAAAAACAACAGCGTTGTGGTACAGGCAACAAGTACTTGTACCAGTACGTCCTAGAGGAAGGGCTTGGAAAAAGTATTAAACATCATTTGCTACCAAGTACTCTTAGTACTCTTTAAAACAATGTATTAACTAACAATAATTTCATTTCTTCAACAACAACAAGGTACAAGCCTCAACTTAAAAAGAACACATTAAAGGAAATACCAGAAGTGAAACCGTTTAGACATTCCTTAAAGCTTTTTTTTTTAAATTACAGTTCATCAAAACATTAAATGTTAATTAATTGAAAGTCAGTCTGAAGCACACTGTAATCTGAAAATTACGATAGAGTAATAGAACCTTTCCACATCGGGTCAGGGCACAGATCTGTAGACGGCACAACTGACCTCACATGTAGACCTCGGGACCCAGACTTCCAGTGAAAATACGTCGAGAGGATAGGTAGAGCACTACAATATACCCAGCAAAGCTTTCTTAAGCAGTAAACAGTTTAAATAAAACCAAGGAATTTTACATAGCTCTAAAATAAATCCAATAACTAATATTCAGATAGGATTAAAGCGCCATTGAATACTAACTTTCCTCGAAATGCTAGCTAATGTTAACAGGATCGAGCGAGGTACACACTGAAAGCCGGAATTGCTACCGGCCAAGGATAAAAAACTATTAGTCTCTTAAGTGTAGAACAAAAATCACCAAATATTAATAAATGCAAAAGGAGTCTTGAAATTAGTATCCACATCCGAAGGTATACAAATGGCCTTTTATTAACTTAATGATCAAATCAGAGGCTCTCAAGAACTTCAGTTGTCCTCTTGGAATTGTTTTAGCATTGTTTGTTTTACATATAATTTAACAGAGGCAAGCATCATTTAAGCAACATATACAATATTCCACTTATTAATCCTAAAGGTTTTTGTCGTATCTAAGGGGATAAAAATTTCCCTGGCTGCAAGAAACAAGTCAGTGCTACTAAATAAAGCGGATCTCTTTTCTTAAGACCAGATTGAAAAACCAAGAGGATGGCAGCAACAAACCGCATCAAACACAACCAACAGTAGGCGATGGAGACAAGTGTCTGCAGAAAATACAAATGAAACCCTTCATAAGCGTAAAGAAGCGGAACCGGGCTCTTTTCTCGACGAAGAAACCGAAGAAGGCGTTGATTTGGTGCCCGGCAAAATCCCGTTGTGAAGACGTTCCGGTGATCTAGTGCAGAATGGGACACGACTGGTGGGCTTAACTGAATCGCGACTGCTCCAGAAGGAAGGAAAGAAGGAAGGAAGGTTGGGTTTAACGTCCCGTCGACATCGAAGTCACTGGAGACGGATCACAAGCTCGGGTTGTGTCAACTACGAGGAAGGAAATCGGCCGTGCCATATCAAAGGAATCATCCCGGCATTTGCCTGGAGCGGTTTAGGGAAGTCACGGAAAACCTAAATCTGAATGGCCGGACGCAGGTTTGAACCGTCATCCTCCCGAATGCCAGCATGCTAACCACTGCGCCACATCGCTCGGTACGAATTTTTCGGGATGAACCCGAGTAGCACACGAACAAGTACAACCAGGGTGAGGCTAGCCTGACCCAGCACGGCAGGTCAACAGCCACACCGCCTTGCACGTAGGACGCCGACAGCCGCCGCTTACTACAGAGAAACGGTGCCGGCAATGCTGATCAATTGCTCTCCATGAAGCGCCTGCGTTCTAACGGACACATCAGCCCCCATAACCGCATAATCCTGACCGCCAGCTTACCTTTCCGCACAATCCACTTCCTCTCTTCCATCAGAGGGAAAACCAAGGGTCTCTAACCTGCAATGAACGTGCTCAACTCGCCGGGCGAGAGCTCTCGAGCTCGGCGCACGACTCACATTGCTCCCTTTCTGGATGAGTATTCAGTAATCGCACTGAGGCACTTGATAGATTTTTCGACAACCTGTGTCAATACACAGTGTCAGAAGAAGTCTACGCCATGACGCACAAATACCCAGATTCTGTTCATCCAGCATATGAGAACAAGAGCAACGAACTTTACAAGTAATTCCAAACCTTTACGAAACTTATCGCTCACTAAATTTTGGCTGTAGATTTCCGCGTCAGGCATGATGTTTTAATTTATTACTTCATTATAACTAGTTGTATTCACGACACATTTAGCAGACAGTGTTCTCATATACCACTGCATGTACCTGCAAAATTCTATATGTGTGCGACCCGTAGTTCAGGATGTATGACGTCTTAAACACTAGGATGTGTGAAAAACGGCTGCATCTTGCATGCCGTTTCAATTTATTATTATTAACCCGCTGAAACGATTTACATGAAATTTGGTAAGGATAACCTTGAACGCTGGGGAAGTCTACTGTAGGACATGTACAGTGTTACGAGAATTAGGGAAGAGTACTTACTCTTTCAAATGGTTCAAATGGCTCTGAGCACTATGGGACTTAACATCTGAGGTCATCAGTCCCCTAAAACTTAGAACTACTTAACTAACCTAAGGACATCACACACATCCATGCCCGAGGCAGGATTCGAATATGCGATCGTAGCGGTCGCGTGGTTCCAGACTGAAGCGCCTAGAACCGCTCGGCCACAGCGGCCAGCACTTACTCTTTGAAATGGATATTCAGTCTTTGACTTTCGAGCTTTATCATATTTGTGAAAATGATTTTCTTGGATGATAGGTGCTACGTAGTACGATGCAGTGTGTTCATTCCATACTATGAAACGTCCCCTTAGAAAAATTATACGTGACTATGCTTAAACTGACACACAATATTTTTAGCGCAACGCAATCTGACTTTCAAAAATCCCTACAAAAGAATGGCCCTGACTAACATTAACCTATACCTTTCACAAATGACTTACCTCGCAAAAATATTGGTCACTCGAACTACAGCAATACAGCGAGCGCCACTACTGCCAGCTAAATAAAAGATTCAAACTACGGAAGGCACTAACTACTGATAGGCATAGTTAGCAAATGACAGATTTTAATAGAGAACAAACAATGTATTTATCTTAATAGTCATCAAAAGTCATAATATATATAGCAGTTCATGACAACCAGTCTTACAAATTTCAAAACTCCGCCATTTCTCTCCCCACATCCACCACTGCTGGCGGCTCACCTCCAACTACGCAACGCTACGCGCTGTTCACATCCAGCTGCCCAACACTACAATGGCAGACAACAATGCAAACTAGCCACAGACTGCACACAGCACAGCCAGTGATTTTCATACAGAGCGCTACGTAACGTTGCCAATATAAAAACCTAGACGGCCTACTTACAACTACTAGACAATTTGTTGCATAATGTACACTTTGCATACTGTATAGCTACTATGCGCACTATCCAGTATTTGAGAATGACGTAACTTAATGAGTTGCAAAAAACTTTGTACATAATTCGAAACCTTAACTAAACATTTGCTCGCTAACAACCACCACAAAATGGTGAAAAGAGAAAAGTTTATCGCTTACTTCATCTTTCCTGTTCATGCAGAAAAAATGTCGCAACAGGCATGACGTCATGACTTTTACATTTATTGCTTCTTTGTTACTAACTCTGATTGCAACATATTTAACAGACAGTATCCGCATACTACCTACAAAATTACATCACTGTACGACAGACAGTTCAGCACATATGAGGGAAGGAGTTGGACAGAGAAAGGGGGGGAGGGGATGGACAGAGAGAGGGGGTGGAAGAGATGGATTGAGAAAGGAGAGGAGGGTGACAGGAAGAGTGGAGAAGAGGAGATTGACATTGAAAGCAAATAGGAGGAAATGAACAGGGAGAAGGGGAGGAGGAGATGAACAGAGAGAGGGAGGAGTAGCAGAGCGACAGAGAAAGGGGCAAGAGGACATGGGCAGACAGTGGGGGTGGAGGTAGTGGACCGAGAGAAGGTTGAGAAGGACATGGGCAGAGAGGGGGGCAGAGGAGATGGACAGAGAGAGGGGAAAGGAGGAGACAGACTACTAGAATTGAAACAAATACATACCAGGGCAACGCCGAATACTTAGCTAGAATACAGTGTGATACAGATGCCCCTTCCGATGTCGTTTTAGGCAACCCGTAATCCTATATCTTTCTTTCAAAACTCATGCGCGAGATTTTAATATTCTTTCGCTCACTACGCGTGAACTATCAGCCCTACAGAAAAAAATAAACAATCTTTTTGTAGGAAATTTAATGTAATTAAATATTGGCCTGTGAAACGTTTTCCCTACTAACCCTACAGAAAAAATAAAGAGGATCTTTTAATAGGAAATTTAATGTAACTGAATATTGAACTGGGATACGTTTTTCTTGGATGCCATGGTTTTCGAGTAATTCAAGAAAAACGTGCAAAAAAGACCTTTAGACGCACCTCCACTCCCCCTTCCCTCCCACACATACACACATCCATCACCAGCCAGTATTCCTAGTATGTTGTTCGTGGCACTCCCTCCCACCACTGTAGAAAAAGTTCCGACTACTCTTTTCCGATATTCAACCTTTTTTGGTCTCTATTGATTATGCCATTACGCAGCCAGCATAGTCGGCTATTTCGTTAACATTATTGAGTTAAAATGCCCCTGAGGATAATGAAAGGAAAACGACTTTTGTAAACGTTATGCCAAACCAAATTAAGTTGAAAATTCGATCTAAATTTAATCCGGATAGGCAAAGTAATTACGTGGTCAGAAAGCCTCACGAATGCAACTATGTAATTGATTATTTAACACACTTAAAAATCACAAATTGGTAGGTAAAATTCACACAAACGTCGCTTTTACAATTTTTAAGTGCTTAACTAAGCCAGTGGTGTAATCAGGTCAAAAAAAAATGGCTCTGAGCACTATGGGACTCAACTGCTGTGGTCATAAGTCCCCTAGAACTTAGAACTACTTAAACCTAACTAACCTAAGGACATCACACACATCCATGCCCGAGGCAGGATTCGAACCTGCGACCGTAGCGGTCGTGCGGTCCCAGACTGTAGCGCCTTTAACCGCTCGGCCACTCCGGCCGGCTAATCAGGTCAGTCAATGGAAACCACAAAAGGTCGAATATGCGAAATCATTCGTGTAGTCGCAAATTTTTTAAAGAGACAGGATGGAATGTCATGAACGACATATTAGAAATTCTGACCGGTGGGGACTGAATGAGGGAGTGCGCCTCGAATGACTCGAAAATCAAGGCCTCCAGCGAAAACGTATCTCAGTACAAAATTTAACTACATTAAATTTCCTACAAAAAGGTCTTATAGGACTAATAGTCTGCGCGAAGCGAACGAAAAATATGAAAATCTCGCTGGTGGCTTTAAAACGCCAGATGTAAAATTGCGAGATGCATAGAACGACATGATTAGGGACAGTTGAACCACCGTGTATAATATGTACAATAACGAATAGGTAACAATAAAACTGGGAGAGAAGAACGATGTGTAAGACAACTATGCAGTGTTCCCCCTCCCCCCTGCTGTACAATCAATACAGCGAAGAAACAACGGCAGAGATAAAAGAAAGGTTCAACACGGCTTTAAAATTCAGGGTGAAAGTATATCAATTATAAGATTCACGGATGACTTTGCTGTTCTTAGGGTAAGCGAAGAAGAATTACGGTATCTGTTAGATTTGGAAATTAGTGTTAAGGTATTATGGGACCAAACTGTAGAGGTCATCGGTCCCTAAGCCTACACAGTACTTAATCTAAGTGTAACTTACACTACGGACAACACACACATCCATGCCCGAGGGAGGACTCGAGCCTCCGACGGGGGGAACCGCACTGACCGCGACAAGGCGCCCTAGACTGCGCGGCTAGCCCGCGCGGCTATCTGTTTAGTGTAATGATGTCTAATGAATATAGGAGATGGGTTGAGAATAAAAGGAAGAAAAAGTAATGAGAAGTAGCAGACAGGGAAATAGCGAGTGAAAAATTGGTGATCACAAAGTTGACGAAGTTAGGGAATTCTACAAAATTGAAAAAAAGGCCAACTAAGCAAGGAGGACATAGAAAGCATACTAGCCCAGGCAAAGAGGGTATTCCCGAACAAAGGAAGGCTACTAGCATTAAATAAAGGCCTTAATATGAGGCAGACGTTTCTGTGGGGCATGTTATTGAACGGTAATGAGAAATGGACAATGATAAAACCGGAACAAAAGAGAATCGAAGCATTTGAGATGGGGTGCTACAGAAGAATTTTTAAAATTATATGCAACAAATGAGGAAGCTCTCCTCAAAATCGACGAAGAAAGGAACATTTGGAAAACAATGACAAGAAGAAGGGGCAGAAGATAGGACATGTGTTACGACGACAGAAAGTAACTTCCATGGTTCTAGACGGAGCTGTGGAGGTCAAAAACTGAAGGAAGACCGTTGGGGATATACCCAACAAATAATTGAGAATGTAGGTGCAAGTGCTACTCTGAGACGAAAAGCTGACACAGGAGATGAATTCGAGGGGGGTAGTCGCATCAAACCTAGGCTGCGGGCTCCCAGACGAGAGACCAAATTACTGTGAAAGTAGATAATTTTTAAGTCGATGTTCTAAAATAATTACATGTAGCTAATGTTGGAGGTATTACAAACTAAGAATCACCAGTTCAAAAGCATACCAGTACTGTTTCTTTCTTCCTGAAGGCTAAGTCTGGTAATTGTTGATCAACGATGGTGAAACCTAGTGACGCACTATATATTCTAATTTACAGAATGAGATATATTTTGTAGACCGATATGTTTCTTCGTTTTCAAGTTAGAGTTATCAGTGATACCATCACTTTATCACAGCCACTGAAAATATGGTTTAAGATGCGCAGTTTATCATGTTTTTTTTTCTGAGTGCAACAAGCGTATGCTACATTTTAACAGTATTAGATCAAATATTCTGGATGACATCTGTTTGCTGATTATTCCTATAGCTTGGGTTAATCGCAGTTGTTAAATTCCAATCATACTTTTTTTCACAGCCACTTAATCTATACAGTGCCATTACAAGGTAATATCTCTGGGGTGCGAAGGGATTTATCAGAAAGTTATCTGGCTTAAATATCTGGAGTATTTGTAATGAGCTGAGACGATTATGGAGTAAAAGTGTAACCACTAATAACTGTAACGTGCAAGTGGGTGCTTGACATCCGGAAACAGTAGCTGCACAAAATAAATCTTACTGCGCTGTTTAGACTATACTGCATTAGTTGTGACTATGGGGCGTATTTTCGTTGTCTCAAAAAGATTCATGTGAATGTTGATTGCAGTTGCTTTTCTTCGACAAGTTTGATAGTTAACGCTGCGAAGTGCATGTCTACATTGTGAGCTTGAAGAGTGTAGGTGGATCACGGTAAGAAAAGTGAAAATTTAAAAATACACCTGTTACGTCCGCAGTTCTCCGCTCTGTTATAATAAACTACTGTCTGAGAAAACTGCAACAGCTTAGAGAATATATGCTGACGATTACTGAACAATTAGAGCATAATGCGACATGTAAATGATTAGAACTGCCGGCCGGAGTGGCCGTGCGGTTCAAGGCGCTACAGTCTAGAGCCGAGCGACCGCTACGTTCGCAGGTTCGAGTCCTGCCTCGATCATGGATGTGTGTGATGTCCTTAGGTTAGTTAGGTTTAATTAGTTCTAAGTTCTAGGCTACTGATGACCTCAGAAGTTAAGTCGCATAGTGCTCAGAGCCATTTGAACCATTTTTTGATTAGACTTAGAAGGCACCAGTTGCACGTGAGCTGCATCATTGTGACTTACGGGTTGGTTATAGTTAAACTTCTGCTCATTCAGCCAGTGTAGAAGGAAAGCTATTTACCTAGGATGACTTTATAGGAATGATAGTCAGACCTTGCGGCGGATTTCTCGTTGTTAGAAGCGTTAGCCCATTATAATTATCCGGGCTGTTATGCCGTGGTGAATTCTTTGTCAAATCCCAACGTTTCGTCCCCGTCTGCGGGAGACATCTTCAAAGAGGTCTGTAGCTCGATGGAAGGTCCAACTCACCCACTGGTTCGCTACTGACTGCCGCTAAATTCCGTGTCCAGGTAATCACCATATTCGTTTCGAGGAGACGCAAGTACTAGCTGCCACAAGCGGATATTACGAAAGGCTCTACAGGGAGGCAATCGAAATCGCTAAACACCCTAATAATTTCAACCGTAAGGAGGATGGCGTGAAATTAAACGGTGTATGGATGCCGTGAAATAAATAGGAAATGCAGGGAAGCTAAGACGAAATGGCTGCAGGAAAAATGTGAAGACATCGAAAAAGATATGATGGTCGGAACGACAGACTCAGCATACAGGAAAGTCAAATCAACCTTAGGTGACATTAAAAGCAACGGTGGTAACATTAAGAGTGCAACGGGAATTCCTCTGTTAAATGCAGAGGAGAACAGATAGGAGGAAAGAATACATTGAAAGCCTCTATGAGGGGGAAGATTTGTCTGATGTGATAGAAGAAGAAACAGGAGTCGATTTAGAAGAGATAGGGGATCCAGTATTAGAATCGGAATTTAAAAGAGCTTTGGAGGACTTACGGTCAAATAAGGCAGAAGGGATAGATAACATTCCATCAGAATTTCTAAAATCATTGGGGGAAGTGGCAACAAAACGACTATTCACGTTGGTGTGTAGAATATATGAGTCTGGCGATATACCATCTGACTTTCGGAAAAGCATCATCCACACAATTCCGAAGACGGCAAGAGCTGACAAGTGTGAGAATTATCGCACAATCAGCTTAACAGGCCATGCATCGAAGCTGCTTACAAGTATAATATACAGAAGAATGGAAAAGATAATTGAGAATGCGCTAGGTGACGATCAGTTTGGCTTTAGGAAAAGTAAAGGGACGAGAGAGGCAATTCTAACGTTACGGCTAACAATGGAAGCAAGGCTAAAGAAAAATCAAGACACTTTCATAGGATTTGTCGATCTGGAAAAAGCGTTCGACAATATAAAATGGTGCAAGCTGTTCGAGATTCTGAAAAAAGTAGGGGTAAGCTATAGGGAGAGACGGGTCATATACAATATGTACAACAACCAAGAGGAAATAATAACAGCGGTCGATCAAGAACGAAGTACTCGTATTAAGAAGGGTGTAAGACAAGGCTGTAGCCTTTCGCCCCTACTCTTCAATCTGTACATCGAGGAAGCAATGATGGAAATAAAAGAAAGGTTCAGGAGTGGAATTAAAATACAAGGTGAAAGGATATCAATGATACGATTCGCTGATGACATTGCTATCCTGAGTGAAAGTGAAGAAGAATTAAATGATCTGCTGAACGGAATGAACAGTCCAATGAGTACACAGTATGGTTTGAGAGTAAATCGGAGAAAGGCGAAGGTAAAGAGAAGTAGTAGAAATGAGAACAGCGAGAAACTTAACATCAGGATTGATGGTCACGAAGTCAATGAAGTTAAGGAATTCTGCTACCTAGGCAGTAAAATAACCAATGACGGACGGAGCAAGGAGGAAATCAAAAGCAGACTCACTATGGCAAGAAAGGCATTTCTGGCCAAGAGAAGTCTACTAATATCAAATACCGGCCTTAATTTGAGGAAGAAATTACTGAGGATGTACGTCTGGAGTACAGCATTGTATGGTAGTGAAACATGGACTGTGGGAAAACCGGAACAGAAGAGAATCGCAGCATTTGAGATGTGGTGCTATAGACGAATGTTGAAAATTAGGTGGACTGATAAGGTAAGGAATGAGGAGGTTCTACGCAGAATCGGAGAGGAAAGGAATATGTGGAAAACACTGATAAGGAGAAGGGACAGGATGATAGGACATCGGCTAAGACATGAGGGAATGACTTCCATGGTGCTAGAGGGAGCTGTAGAGGGCAAAAACTGTAGAGGAAGACAGAGATTGGAATACGTCAAGCAAATAATTGAGGACGTAGGTTGCAAGTGCTACTCTGAGATGAAGAGGTTAGCACAGGAAAGGAATTCGTGGCGGGCCGCATCAAACCAGTCAGTAGGCTGATGATAAAAAAAAAAATGGATGCCGGTGTTAAAGAAGATGTGTACCACCCGTCCACTACTGGGTGATGGCAACGGCAATCGACGGCAACGGACAGTGGCCAATTGCGCTGACGTTTTCAAAACACGTGACGTCACGCCCCGGCGCGGGAGAGCGCGGACACGGAATTTAGCGGCAGTCAGCAGCGAGCCAGAGGGTGTGTTGGACCTTCCATCGAGCTACAGACCCTCTTGAAGATGACTCCCGCAGACGGGGACGAAACGTTGGGATTTGACAAAGAATTCACCAATCGACCACGGCATAACAGCCCGTATAATTATAATGAAAGTCTACATTTTAATATCAGAAGCGTTAGTGTCATGATTTGCTGTTACACACCGGTAATGGTACGGCTACATAGGGTTGAAACAGTGTGTATTACAGTTGCAGACAGTCGACATAGTGTTGGACTAGGTGAGCGGGGCTTTACACGTCCAGCTGGTTTATCAAAACAACAGCAATAGAGATGCTGCTCTTGGCGAGTGTCGACGCATTCAAGGAATAGGGACAGTTTCTGTTTCCACACCGGGGCTGAGTAATACGATTCGAAGTTCGAATTAACTAGCCGTTTAGGAATTACCCCTGGGTGAGACTGACGGCCAGTTACGCCACAAATTATTAAAGAAATTACTGTTGCCATGGCTGAAAATGCTGGATGCAAAGTGCATAAAATTCAAGCAGTGCACGAGCTGTGTCACAGCAGTTGACCATCCATGGTCCACCGTTCTTTCGGGCAATAGTAGAACAGTGTTTGGTGCGATTCCCAGCTGTCTTGGATGTAGTGGATCGTCACACTGAGCAATGTTTGTAAACTGGAACGTAAACGTGGAAGGCAATTAACTAACGTTACCCTCCCATGCGGAAATTAAAATGTGTTTCTTTCCATGGGTTGTTCGGTATTTCTCTTCCGCGTGTCCTTACAAATGTTTCCCAGAAATTTAATTGTTCTTATTTTTCATGGAAGCCCTCTCATGAAACGAAAGTTGTATTACAACCATCCTGTATATATAATGTAGTTCTAAATTCTCGTTGCACAGTTTGAAAGCCTGTGGTGGCGACTGAACGTCGTAATTGGATAATTACCTGCTGTCAGTGAAAGCAATACCTTAGCTAAGACGTTATTCATTCAATTAAAAGACATCAGTCTGATCATGCCTATTCTTTCTACTGGGCGCTTCTATCTACACGTGGCTTTGTACCCTGGTTGGCTCACAGCAGTTCGTCATTTTTTTGCATTGTAACAGACTGCATTATACATCCCAACAAGCTTGCAGCAGCAAATACATTTCATTTGATGTAAGAGTACGGAGCTCGTTGAAAAATTTTACGCTGTCTTAATAACTCACTGAAGTTTCAGTGTCGAAGTCCTAGTGTCTCTGTTAAGTGTCTGCTCCATACACACGTCTTGTGAAAAGATAGTTTATATCTTACTGCCTTAGACTTTTCGTATTGTCTTCAGTTCAGTGTGCCTGTGTGTGGTTTCAGAGACGCCGTTGCTTGTTTGAAGTTTCGCAGCGACTACGAAACATAATAGAAACCACTGAAACATACCTTTGTACTTTAGTATGTGAGAATCAGAATTCTCCTCCTTAAAGCTCAATTTATATCTACGTAACAGATTCGTATAGTTTTTCCAACTTTTGTTTCCATTTTTTAAATTTGAAATACGCGCAGCGGGCTTCTTTGCCTTTCTTTCTGGAGGCATTGCACTAGGAGCTCACGGAATGTGCACACTTTTAATAATATTTTGCAATAATAAGTAATTGTAGCTTGATTATGTTTCATTTGGAAGTACTCCTCTTAACGATGATATCTTTTACGTATCTTTCACCCTTATAAATTGGTTGGAAGTTGTTGCTTTGGTGACACAATGAATGTTGGAAGTGGTCGCTTTGTTGACGCAACGATTGCGTGCCAGAAGCATGCAATCGTTTTCACGCTTCTAGATTTGTATGTCGAGCCAGCAATCAATCCTTTCAACGAAGTCTAATCATTATTACTATTACCATGCAGATAATTTCTTTACATTAAAAACTAACACTACACCAAGCTCCCCACTTTCAATCGATTTCTGGGTCTAATGTTTTAGTTTCACAAAGAGAACAGTTATTTAATTAACTAAATGTGATACATGCAGCAGGAGAATTTTCTATTGTTTCAACCATTAACTATGCTAAAGCCTATATTTTTGTGTGTGTTCGTTGATGCTTGTTGTTAATGCGATGCGACCTACCTTCGTGAAGATTTTATTTTCTTATTTTAAAACATTTAGAAAGAGCCAAACCACTACTAAGGGAGGTGGCGTAAGATCACTTTAGTCCTTCCCCAGTATTATCCCCTTAATGCGATAAATTTTTCCCAACGATAGGTGACTTGATAGAGACGGTCTGCGTTTTGGCCGTTCAGGAATCATCGTCAATGTGGGAGTGCCACACAATGATCTTTTCAAACGAGGAAAGAGGAAGAAGTCACTGGGTGCCGTATCAAGAGAATAGTGGGGTTGAAGAAAAATTCGATCACAGAAAGAAACAGCATCTGAGATTGTTCAGTGCAACATGAGGTGGGGCACTATTGTGGAGCAATTCGTGGAGTCAATTTGTACTGGAGTTGGCAGGTCTAAACACAGAAAAGCCAGACTCGGCGTTATTAAATAGCCAGAGATTTTGCAAGATGAACAGTAAAAGAGCTCAACGTGAAAAAAAATCAGTAAACACTCCTGTAATTTTGCTAGTACACTGTCCAGTCACATTAACGAGACCACCTGGCGAAAGTCTGAATAACACGGACCACTGCGAGACGTGCAGGCAGAATGTTGGAGAGATTCTGGATGATACCGGCAGGGATGAGCAGGCACGCCGACTCCAGTGCCGTGGCCAGTAGCTGGTTTCCCTGTAGAGGATCCATGGAGCGCGAAACCCGATCGAGGTGGTCCTAAAGATTGTCGATTAGGTTTAAATCCAGGGAGTTTAGTGGCGGGAGGAGTACGGTAAACTCACCCTGCTGCTCTTCGAACCACGCACGATACCAAGAGCTGTGCGATGTGTTGCATCATCCTGTTGGTAGATGCCATAGAAAAATAAATATGCAGGTTGGACTGGACGCGAATAAATGCGTATATGTGTTGATCTATTGTGTCTTGCGTACTGACGAGATCACACAGGGAACGTCGCGGAAACGTTCCCCAGACCGTAACGCTCCCCCTCTGGCCTTGACGCTTCCACGATTGTTGCAGGGCTTTTGCTTCCAGACGTATCACTCCGTAAACACCAAAGGTCATTTGTTCAATGGAGTATAAAACGAGATACATCTGCAAAGGCCGCACGTCGCCATCCAGCGGATGCCCAGTTGCGGCTTTTGCGTGCAAATTCCAGCCTACGAACAGCAGTCAGCATGGGTGCATTTACCAGGCACCTGCTGCGGAGGCCCTTAAGCAGCAGCGTTCGCCGAGTGGTTGTTGGGGAGACACTGTTGGTAGCCTCTTAGTTCATCTGGCCGGTCAATTGCTCAACAGTTGCACGTCTATTCGCCCGTAAGCACTCAGATGTCGTCGTTCGCACCTGTCATCCACGGTCCGTGGTGCACTACAGTTTTCTCAGTGCGAGCTTTGGATAGCTCCATTATGCCGTGCACGGTATACCATAAGCACGGCGGCATGCGAACATTTTACAAACTTAACCGTTTCGGAAATGTTTCCAGCTTTGTTCTGAAGGACAATGACGATGCCCTTTTATAAGTCAGATAAATCGCTGTTTCCGCACTACGACAACGACTGCACTGTTTTCGCGCCCCCCGCCCCCGACACGCTTAGTATGGGCTCCATGTTAAGTCCCCTAGTGCTCAGAGCCATTTGAGCCAGTATGCCCTCCACTGCTAGTGGTGCCACCTACTGTCTGTGAACCATTATTGCCCGTTGACATCGAACATAGGCGGTCGTCACATGAACGTGACTAGACCGTGTATGACAGCAACTCAGTCTTCTTAATTTCTCTCTTCTTCCTAAGATAATGTTATGTCAAAATACACTAGAGTTCTTCGTTAAGGAAAATAAAGAATTACCTGCTCTTCTCGGACGGAGAACGAAAAGATATTCAATAGCTCTGGTCATTTCGGTTAGACATAAAGAAATAACAATATTTTGTAGTTGAGAAATAATATTTCTCATTTGAACCCACTTTATAAAGAACATTATTTCTTCTTGGAATCATTTCATGGCACTGTTGACTGCGTAATTTTAAATTACACAAGGAGAGTACCACATATCTAATTGTGTCGGTTTGCTATTTATTGCGTTCCTTTGTACAATGGGCGTTTTTGAAAGAGAACACGTTTTCAATAATTCCTAATAACTTTCTTCATTATGCACTTGCACCTGTCAACACAGTTAGGAGCGATCCGCGAGCACAATGGGGTGGTTTGGCATCGACTGGGCGGCACGTTTAATACCACATTACCTAACTGGCTTTTCGCGCAGCATGATTGATATATTATGTTGTAAGTAGGCTGTTTATGTTTTCTTATTGGCAACGTTACATAGCGCTCTGTATGAAAATCACTGGCTGTGCTGTGTGCAGTCTGTGGCTAGTTTGCGTTGTTGTCTGCCATTGTAGTGTTGGGCAGCGGCAGCTGGATGTGAACAGCGCGTAGCGTTGGGCAGTTGGAGGTGAGCCGCCAGCAGTGGTGGATGTGGGGAGAGAAATGGCGGAGTTTTGAAATTTGTAAGACTAGATGTCATGAACTGCTATATATATTATGACTATTAAGGTAAATACATTGTTTGTTCTCTATTAAAATCTTTCATTTGCTAACTATGCCTATCAGTAGTTAGTGCCTTCAGCAGTTTGAATCTTTTATTTAGCTGGCAGTAGTGGCGCTCGCTGTATTGCAGTAGCTTGAGTAACGAAGATTTTTGTGAGGTAAGTGATTTGTGAAAGGTATA
Organism: Schistocerca americana; assembly: GCF_021461395.2. Classification (NCBI taxonomy): domain Eukaryota; kingdom Metazoa; phylum Arthropoda; class Insecta; order Orthoptera; family Acrididae; genus Schistocerca; species Schistocerca americana. The sequence goes on from NC_060120.1 coordinate 603,116,755, forward strand.
GTTTAATGTTAGTCAGGGCCATTCTTTTGTAGGGGTTATTAAAATTCAGATTGCGTTGCGCTAAAAATATTGTGTGTCAGTATAAGCGCAGTCTTGTATAATTTTTCTAAGGGGACGTTTCAATGTATTAGGCTCCTTCGTCTTGCGACGAAAAGCGTAGGACACTGGCGTGAGAACAGCACTGGCTGGTATATAACTGCACAGGATGTTCAAGAAATATTGCGACAAACTTCTAGCGACAACTGAATAGCAACCCACGACCGCAAAAGTCAATGTAAGCCGCTAAGTCGTGCTATAGACGAGCGTACTGGAACAGGTTGTTCCCGGCTTGCTTGAAGATGTTCCAGCACGAGGGAGGCGCTGTATGTGGTTCCAACACGATGGGCCACCGTCTTGGCTTGCGCCGCCCGTGCGTAAGCATTTGAACAGCTCATACCCGTATCGGCGGATTGGGCGAGTAATATCGCTCCCGCCGGCCCGATGTGGCCGAGCGGTTCAACGCGCTTCAGTCCGGAATCGCGCTGCTGCTACGGTCGCAGATTCGAATCCTGCCTCGGGCATGGATGTGTGTGATGTCCTTAGGTTAGTTAGGTTTAAGTAGTTCTAAGTTCTAGGGGACTGATGACCTCAGATGTTAAGTCCCATAGTGCTCAGAGCCATTTGAACCATTTGAAGATCGCCTCCCTAACTCCCAAGCTCATCGAATTTATTGAACCTTGATTTCTTTCTGTGGGGTGCCATAAAATCTCTCATACATTGCGATCCTGTGGAGTCTGAAATGGATCTCGTCGCAAGAATCGTCTGTGCATATGCTACAATCAAATAAATTCCCGATCCGTTCGATTGTGTCCGACAGTCAATGCTCCGTCGGTGGCCGGGATGCATGGTGTCTGAAGGTGCATACTTCGGCCATCTGTTGTAACATTAGAGCTGTATCCGTATCATGCATCATATGCACTCTTATGTCCAATATATCTTTCAAAAGAATCACTCTCATGTTTCCTTTCCTATCTTCGACCTCCGCTACCACTTACACCTAACATTTGCATCCAGGGGTTGCTACGCATTTCTCTATACTGGTGTGCCCGACCTCCGCTAAAAGTTTGTCGCAACTTTTCTAGGACACTCTGTATATACAATGTGTTCGGGTGTTCGGCAATTCCCGTCACAAACTTCTAGGACTCGTAGAGTCTGTTTTTAATGATTGTGATGTTGTTACTTACCGTAACTCTCGGGTTGGTGAGGTAACAAACGAACACTTTGGTAATGCTTATTTTGCTGTAATAGGCCAATGACTGTATTTGCTCGTAGTCGTCGCAAGGTTGGTGAAGATATCTAGTGTAAGGTTGGTTGGTTGTTTTGGGGAAGGAGACCAGACAGTGAGGTCATCGGTCTCATTGGATTAGGGAAGGACGGGGAAGGAAGTCGGCCGTGCCCTTTGAAAGGAACCATCCCGGCATTTGCCTGGAGCGATTTAGGGAAATCACGGAAAACCTAAATCAGGATGGCCGGACGCGGGATTGAACAGTCGTCCTCCCGAATGCGAGTCCAGTGTCTAACCACTGCGCTCTAGTGTAAGGGTCGTGGTGTCATTGAACAGATGACACTCACTGTTGATTGTACTTTTCACTATCAGTAATAAAGTATGTCATGATTTCACTTTGCTGTGCTCTGTGAGATGCAGCTTTGTGTCTCTGTGAGGTACAGATAGGCACCTCTGTGAGTCACAGCTCGATTACAACTGCGCAACACTGAGCTGTATATCGCAACTGGACGTGGTCCCGCAGTTTCTCTACTTTTGCTAGACGATGAGTGCGCTAAAAAAGCTGGAGCCAAAACTGATAAGGCTGGCGCCGGAAGTTGATAAGGCGCGTTCGCACGTACGCGCTGCCAGTCTGTGTTAAACTGCAGCACAGGCGACAGCATTACACGGCGTACAGAGGTGGCTCGTTATTTTCGTCGCCTGAGTCGTCGTCAACATTCTGTGGCGTGCAAATCAGTCATAAGTTCGGAGCTTAAGACTGGAAGTGGAGCATCTATAAGCGAGAATAACGCAGCGTCTTTAATAGGAGCACCAAGAATATATAAGGGCGTGCTGAAAAGTAGTGCCTCAGAATTTGCTGTGTGAAACTCTTAAAGCTTTTAAAATAAAGCAAATGCTATTAACAGTCTGCATCTTTATTCTTCATATCTGCAGTCCTCTGCTGCTAGAGGGCTTCGAATTGTAGAGTGTAACATGGCGGTGTGTAACGTAACTATGTCGGTGCGTGAGGAACAGTGGACTGTAATAGAGTTTCGAATTTGAAGAGTTCGTCCACACATGGAGCACCGTCTCCTTCAGCATGACAATGCCAGACCATACACAAGCGCTGTGACATGTGCATCAATCCGATGGGTTCATAGTCATCCATCAGTATCCGTATAGCCCCGAGTTGGCCCCATCCTATTTTCCTCTGTCTCAGAATCTAAAGAACAACTTCGAGGACATCATTTAGAGACGAAGCGGTCAAACATTATACAGTGATGAAATCAACAAAGTGATCTATTGTTGTGTGATATGTGTTCGTCACGAGGATGACTACGTTGAGAAATAAGTGTGTAGATATGTAAAATAAAGGTGTAGAACGTTAATAACGCTTCTTTTATTTTAAAAGATTTGAGAGTTTTCACATAAAAAATTTAGCGGCATTACTATTCAGCGCGCACCCGTACATGCAGTGTGCTCAGAAACAACCTGAAAAACTTGTAAGAGTATTGCAGGGTAGGTTGTGCTGAGAAATAAGAATTAAGAAAAAATTCGCTACGTTGCACCGTTATCGAGTTAATTAGCCTTGAATTTAGTCAGTCAGGCCTTTGCGCGCGCAAATTCAAGCGGGCCGCCGGATACAATTAGTGTTAGTTGTTGTCTTGGCGTAGACGATAGCGCACGAGTCTTTTCTGCCTTTGGCTGAGTTTCGATCCTTACAACCTTCCAATGTCCAATGTTTGTATCGCTCTCTTATTCGGTTTTCTATGTTACGTTCCGTACGACCAAATTGAGGAGCAAGTCTCCACGGCCATGGAACGTGTCACTACATAAAATTATAACAGAAGAGTAATAGTACATAAAATGAAACGTATACGAATTCTGTGCAGACGACCAGCCATAAGTTTAAATAAACGTAACCAAACAACGGAACACGGGAAATATGTTAAGGGCAGTAAGACGTCAAACAGTCCGACTTGGAGCAAGAGAGGCACCACAGGACATTTTAATTTCTGCTGTCTATGCTTTTACAAATAAATTCATAAAACTTTGTTAGCATGACCAGGAAGGATTCAGAATTCACACTAATAGCAGTCGAAGTTCAAAAACGTAACAAAATAATTTTTTTTTCATGTGAAAATTCATCATTTTTTCACTTACTATTGGCTACATTTGTTGCTATAGGTACACTTTTCTTCATAAGTAAGAGAGATTGCCGGGCGTTGTAGCCGAGCGGTTCTAGGTGCTTCAGTCTGCTGCTACGGTCGCAGGTTCGAATCCTGCCTCGGACATGGATGTGTAGTTAGGTTTAAGTAGTTCTAAGTCTAGGGGACTGATGATCTCAGATGTTAAATCCCATAGTGCTCAGAGCCATTTGAACCATTTTTTTTAAAGAAAGATTCTTCGACAAATTTTGCATAGCATACAGACCATACTTACAGGTCTATGAAACTCTATTTTCCAAATCTATTGAAACCTTTGGTAAAAATTGAGATAATTAACTATAAAATTTGAGTTTTTTCTGAACATTAAGTTTGAAATGTAACCGCTCATTCATGTAACAGCAGATTGATGTTGGTCCCAGCTAGGCACACGTGGCAAAGGATGGAACGTTTTATTTTATTTTTGACTTGAGTATAACTGCTCTAAAATCGGACCATTTGCTTTTTCGCAACCTAATTCTACAGTTTATCAAAATTTCATTCTGATGAAGACACTTTTAATAGGTGTCGAAACCTAGGTCAAGACACCACACACTAATTTGCAACCGGCTGGCTGTGTAATTCCTATGTTGAAATAAAACAGCATTTAGTTTTCGAACAAGATCCTGAGCATGGGATTTCCACGACAGCTTATAATCTATCGGAGCCCCTAGGAATCAGTTTTCGTTGAATCATGTGTTAGAAATTATAAAAACTGAGACTTACTGTGATTTAACATCAGTTTATTTCCTACAAGTCATGAACTTATGTTCTGATGTGCATCATTTGATACTGTGCCAGTACTGTACACAACATCCTCCATTACCAAGCTGGTGTCGTCATCAAACAGAAATATTTTAGAATCACCTGTAATACTAGAAGGCATATCATTTATATAAATAAGAAACAGTAGCGGCCCCAGCACCGATCCCTCGGACACCCTCAATTAAATGTGTCCCACTGGCACTGCACGTCATGGCCATGCTCAGTACCGTGGAGAACGACCTGCCGTCTGTTTAAAAAGTAAGAGGTGAACCAATTGTGAGCTACTCCTCTTATTCCATACTGGTCCAACTTCTGCAGTAATATTTTGTGATCTACACAATCAAACACCTTAGTTTGTCTGACTGTGGCGGGCCATTTGAATCGGCACGTGTTTCGGCCTGATTGGCCAACTTCAATTCCAACTAATTAGGAACCTGCGCAACGTATGGAATTTTTTTCTTAGCAATTATTCCTCCGCGTAACCTGCTCTGCAACACCCTCACAAGCTCTTCAGACTATTTCCGACCATCCTGTATATATAGCTTCTGCACGTTTCCGTGTACAAAGTGACGGAATATGAAACGCTTATAGGTAATCTGAAGTTCGCAGTGAGCCCGAGGGTCTTGCTAAAGGTTAAAGCTCTCTTTTTGGTTTGTAAGGTGTACAAGCAGTTTTGATGTCTCCCGGAGATACGTATAATTTGAGACTAAACTTATATTGTTAGATAGCCATGCTTAATGAATACTGAAATGGCACTTGTGCCATGATTTACTGTCACTCTCTTCTTTTATTCTTCAATCGTCACTGCAAGATTAACGACTCCCCTTGACTTTACCTTGAATTACGGCCTTCACCTATGTGCACCCACATGACTCCAGGAAGTTTTCGATTCTATATATTCATCTTACAGTAAGCCATCGTTTATGGATCTTTCTATCTCCAGATAACGTAAAAGTACTTCGTTGGTACATCCACAATCCAGTGACTAGATTTTCCGCCCAGCTACATTTTATTTTTATTACAGTTTTAATTATGTCTTCCACGTTAGCCTGTTTCTTGTAGCATTAGTTTTTAAACCTACAATATGGAGAAAGCAATGTGAGGCGAAAAGTTAGGTCCCATGCACCATCATGTGTCATTTCCTTTTACTACCTTGTTGACATAAACACTACTGAAACAGGTAGGCCTTTGGCAATCGCAGTTTCAGTTAATTGCAACACAGACTGAGTAAGATGTCAGATCTCAATAGCAGGACAATAAGAACAGGTAGGCCTAAATTATGAAACAGCTCTTAATTTATTTAAAAGGGAACAGGCGGGCCTTCAATAATTACAGCTTCGGTTAAGTAAAATTACAAATAGAAAACAGAAAGGCCTTGAGTAATAGCAGCTTCAGATAATATCAAATAGAAAACAGGCGGCCCTTCTTTCCAAAGGGGGCCCAGCATTCAGCATAGCAAAACTGGCTTCAACTCTCTCATCGGTGTGTCGCATCCCAGAGCTGGCTGGCCTGGCTACGCACGAAAATGGCACTCGAAGTCAGCCGCGGATTCAAATCGGCCAAGTGTGCCCAGCAACCACTCGTCTCGCCCTACTCGCCAGGTAGACCTCTCACACCGTCCTCCTGGCTCAGTTACCACTCACCAACTCGCCGCGCCACAACACAACCCGTCCCCATCAACAACCTCGAGCAAAAATCTTAGTGACCTCAAACCAGAGGGATATCACACGACAGATCGAGCTAGTGGCGCCAGGAATTCGAAAGGCGACGCCAGCAACCCCGCCACAGCTCCAGTTTGTTTTGCTGTCTCTTCTGGTAATTTCTAATTTACATTTCTCCACTGGTGGCTGAATATCGTTCTGTTTTTGAATAGTTTTCACATTTAAATTCCTTATCCCATTTCTGTTACTTAAAATTAGGAATCCACAACGATTGTTAACCGTGTGTAGCAGACAAAGTGGAAAACTAATTATGAGGACTTCATTTACTTCATAGAAAGCACATCAGAATATCTTTATTCGTTTTTAAATTGTCTTGCTGACCATCCAGTCATTGTTTTCAACTGCACTAAAAACGAAAACTCACCAGCTGGTTCTAAGAGTTCATTATTGGCGCATGCGGTTTTGTATGTATTAAATGTTATTTTAGTCTTACTAAACTTGATTTAAACAGTTCTTTCAAACTTACTCTATTAAGTTCTTACATTTCTTGCTGAAGTCTAGGTGCACTGGAGGCGAGCCGCACAATCTCATCATCAAACCGAAGGTGATTTAGGTATGTTCGATCCTCACGCATCGCTTGTTCTTTTTCCCAATCTGCGGATTTGAAAACTTCGTCTAGTGCTGCTGGCAGTAATTTTACAAAATCTCCATTCATGACTCTACTTTCAATCCTGGCTTTCCGCTATCGTCATAAAGTTCAATGGAAGTTATTAGTGCGCATCAATTTTTGTTGAATTACTAACGTAGGATAAGTCAGTGCATTGTTCCTCAAAGATTGTTAATACATATTTAGTACAAACTACGTTAATAGTTTTCTCAGAATCATGAATCCCAGGCGAAGTGCTACATCATAGTTGTAGCTCAGTTCTATGATTTCGTTCGCTATTTGTAAACAATCCATTGTGCTACATTTATTTCCAAATGCAATTAGTTCATTTGCTCGTTTAAATCGCAGTGTATTTTTATGTCGTTAGTGATAATTATATTTATCATAATGTTCATCAAGGAGGTGAGGCTAATTTCTGTGTGTTTTATGTCTCGCTTCTCTTCTTTTATAAGATGAAGAACAACTTCAGCATAGTTCCCGTTCTTTAGAATTAACATACTCCGCGCACAATGTGGCAAAAAAATTTTGCAAGTTCATCTTGTGTTTCCTTTGTTTTAGATATGTACAATCCAGGATTTGCTTTCTTTTTAATATGCCATTAAGATGATGTTCATATAAAAATTAACAGACTTTGTAGCTTTTTATTGTTATCGAATTACGATGCAATCAAAGTTGAATTTCTGCACGTTATTACCCTCCGTTTGCGCGAGAGAAGTTGATGCAATTTCTCTGCCAATGACGTTGTCTGTAAGTGAAGCTGCGTAACTCCGAACCTTGGATCGCAATAGTTAGTTGGCACTTTACATCAACACGCCTATACTCCACCTGCGCAAACACGTTCACAGCCATGTGAGCGTATGGCTGCCGTGTTTATCATTCGGCACTAGCCTTGGAGGAGCACCCTATAAATATCGAGGGCTTCTTCAGGCAGTCAGATTGCCTCCTCGCAGAGAAATCGACAGAAATGGCTTCTAAGCTGCTCATTTTCTTGGCTTTCGGCTTGGCAGTACAGGTAAGAGAGTCTGAACTTGTTTGTGCGCCTTTAGAATCACTAAATGTTCCATTATATTTGGAAGTAGGTAAAATAAATATCGTGTGACTAAGGCCTCCCGTCTGATAGACCGTTCGCCGGGTGCAAGTCTTTCGTTTTGACGCCACTTGCGCGTCGGTGGGGATGAAATGATGATGATTAGGACAACACAACACCCAATCCCTGAGTCGAGAAAATCTCCGACCCAGCCGGTAATCGAACTTGGGCTCTTATAATTGACATTCTGTCACGCTGACAACTCAGCTACCGGGGGCGGACTGGAAGCAGGTAATTTACTAGAAAAAGGAAATTGGATTCCGTTACGGTACACATTTTAGCCACATACACTTCAATCGATTTCTTTTTGTGTGATCTTGACGATTGCGTATTTTATGTGCCCTGCCTGTTTCTACATCTACATTTATACTGTACAAACCATCTTACGGTGTGAGGCGGAGGTACCTCTGGTACCGCAACATTTTCCCAGTTTTCTCTTCTATTTGTAAATTGCACGTGGGAAGAAAGACTTCTCAAAATCTCCGTATCAGCTCTAATTTCTCCAATTTTCTCATTGTGGTTATGTCGCGAGACTTACGTGGGAAGAAGTAATTTGTTGCCCGACTCTTCCGGCTCAGACAGTCTCGGAAATTCGGTAGTAAACCTCTCCGTAACGCAACACACCTCTCTTTTAGAGTGTTCTGGGCATCTCTGTGACCCTCCCGCACCGACTAAACGATCCTGCGACGAAACGTGCAGCTCTTCGTTGCATCTTCTGTCGAGTTAAGAAGAAGATAAAGTCAATCTTTTTACAGTTTTCACGTGTATCTGACAGCTATGCCTGTACAATGTAAACACTTCTACAAGCATTACTTTTGTAGCTGACATTCGCATCACAAAATGTTTATGAGCACAACAACATCGCCTTTTTGTGTCTAGAGAGGCAATGCGTTCCTCATTGACCTCTGCTTTACAGACAACATGGGGAGTTTGCAAATAGTTTTTTCTAAAAAAAAAAAAAAAAAAAAAAAAAAAAAAAAAAAAAAAAACTGTCAACCACTACGTGAAACTCGAAACTCACCTGTCGTTCTTTGCTAGGATTCACTGAAGTTAAGGGTTGTGTCCACTCCAGACGCGCAGCATACACTAATATTACTGGAAAGTCACCTTCAACTTTTCCTGCTTAGAATGACCAATATATTATATTTCCTGACAGAAATGGGTTTTCCATTAATTTATTCGTGTTAGACTCCCACTCTCTGAAGACAACATTCACCTCTATTGTTTCGATCAAGTTACTAAAAGTTGCACTTTGCATTTTAAAGCTATACACTGTCCAGTCACATTAATGTGCCCATCTGTCAGGGCCTGAAAAAAACCCCTTTGCAGTGCGTACCGTTGCGAGAAGTTGAGGGAGAGAGTCAGCGAGTTTCTGTTAAGTAACAAAAGGCATGTTGAGCCTCGTCGACTCCACTACCTTGGCCATCTGCGCTAGATTTCTCGGTCGAGAATTCATGACGCCAACAGTCCGACAGGAGAGGCGGCACAGACTGTCGATTGGCAAGTGGCAAGCGGAATGTGTTGGCCAGGGGCATACGATAAACTCATCCTGGTGCTCAGTGAACGCTCGTGTACATTACGAGCTGTGTGACGCGCTGCATTGTCCTGGTAGTAGATATCATCATGACGAGGAAAAAAAAATCCTTTTTAAGGGTGGACGTGGTCCTCGAGGATAGATATATACTTCTCTTGATCCATTGAGCCTTCCAGATTGGCGAGATCACCCGGGGAACGCCACTAAAATATTCCGCAGGCCATAACTCTCTCTTTATATCCCGTGATATCACCGAAGCGCTGTCGGGCGGGGTCGGCACTTGGATGGGTGACCATCCAGGCCACCATGCGCTGTTGCCATTTTTCGGGGTGCGCTCAGCCTCGTGATGCCAATTGAGGAGCTACTCGACCGAATAGTAGCGGCTTCGGTCAAGAATGCCATCTTACAACCGGGAGAGCGGTGTGCTGACGCCATACCCCTCCTATCTGCATCCTCCACCGAGGATGACACGGCGGTCGGATTGTCCCGCTAGGCCATTCGTGGCCTGAAGACGGAGTGCTCCTCATGCTTTATATATCCTCCACTGCTCTTGCTGCCAGCTACCGTCTGTAAGTGGTTGATGTCGAACATTGACGGTGGTCACATATTTGTGACTGGACCTTCTATGTCTTTGCTCGCAGGTGAAATAGCTTTGAATGTTTACTCTTACTGATTTTTTTGTATATTGCTAACGGTTCTCCGTGTTTATAATTGTAGTGAAAAGAAAATATTCTCAACACACCTGAACTAGTGCTACTTTGTGTAGTTTCACAGTGATTACGTGGATTCTTCTACATTCAACTCCCACAAGGTGGCGCGTTTGTTAAGACAGCGCTTTCTCTTTCAGGACGTGTTGTTTCTACACTTCTCTCCACAGACTCTGATCCAGCTTTTCCATGATCTCCTTCAGTGGTTTCGTACGAATGCCGGCCGAAGTGGCCGTGCGGTTAAAGGCGCTGCAGTCTGGAACCGCAAGACCGCTACGGTCGAAGGTTCGAATCCTGCCTCGGGCATGGATGTTTGTGATGTCCTTAGGTTAGTTAGGTTTAACTAGTTCTAAGTTCAAGGGGACTAATGACCTCAGCAGTTGAGCCCCATAGTACTCAGAGCCATTTGAACCATTTTTCGTACGAATGCTTAAATGGTTTCATCCACCACCCTATTCCAACAAAGCTACCCCCCTGTTGATTTCAAAACTCCATTCCTTCTTTTCTTGCATCGTTACTGTATGCACGTAATTTTTAGATTTGAGTGGAGCTGGCTCATCTAAAACTGGAAGGAAATCCTAGGAGCCGGCCGGAGTGGCCGAGCGGTTCTAGGCGCTACAGTTTGGAACCGCGCGACCGCTACGGTCGCAGGTTCGAATCCTGCCTCGGGCATGGATGTGTGTGATGTCCTTAGGTTAGTTAGGTTTAATTAGTTCTAAGTTAAGTCGCATAGTGCTCAGACCCATTTGAACCAAATCCTAGGAAGTGCTTATGTCTAAATACTTAGACTTCCTGCATCTAAAACTGAGTACAACTTTAAAGAGACGTAAGCTGTGACTAATATGTCATTAAGTTCTGGAAGTAAGATAATGCATGTCTAAACCGAAAGAAGGATGTTTGAGAATAAAATAATCGGCGATCTGGAACCTGATATCAACATTTGTATATGGCTACTCCGCTTCGAAACAGGTGCTTGTATTAAACCAAGTGATGGTTGCCGTTTACCAAACTGGATTTTTTTGCAACCATGTATTAGTTTTATTTTTTCGGAGATCCAACAACGAATATTTAATATTTGAGTGTTTTATGTGGCATTACTAGATAGGTAAAAGCATGTAGGCGTCGAATGGCGTTCGATGATGCTGTTACACAGTTCTCGATGATGTGTTGTTTTCGTATTTTTGCAAAATACTACATAGTCTAGTAACGACAATGGATATCATAAATCATTTCAGACTGCCTTAAAACAAGATAGCCAACGAAAGAATAGAGCTTAGTTTTCTTGAGTAGCAAACGGTAAATGTAAAAAGACGCATGTAGGTTGCTCGCAATCACGTTATCATACTTCATCCAGAATACTCGATTGCTTTAGGGACACAGAAACAGTGAGTGTTCCATGCAGGACCTTGCAGCTGTCCCGGTCGTAAATGTTCCTTTCTCTTGTGTTGTGCAGAGCACTGCGGCTGCACCAGCGCCTGGCATCAGTGACTGGTTTACTGAAGTGGGCAACTTCTTCGAGAACATCTTCAACGTCCAGAAGAACTTAACCCAGCATGCCGCGGAGAACGCCGAGAAGATCTGGCAGGACATAGTGGAAAGTGCTGAGGAAGACGCGAAGGAAGTCGGTTCTTGGATACAGAACGCCTACAACGAAACCACTGCCGCCTGGAACAGCATTCAGGTGAGTTTGGCTTCTAGAGTTATTGATTTCAGCCGCTACTAGAGTCTCCACATGCTATTTTGTAAATTTTTCCTTCTCTGTTTGCAGGAGAAACTTCAGGCATCCGCACAGAAGGCCATAGTTTCCGCACAGGTGAGGACTCGTTACTTTTTTTTTAAGGGGAAAAGGTCAACATATTTAACTTTGCATTTCAACTGAAAGAACATGGGTTTGCACATTAAATTTTTTATAAAATGTGCATCTGTAAAAACAATCCAGGATCGCATGTAGCTTATTAAAATTAGAATTTACTGACCAGGTGAACGGTTTCAGTTGTGGTACGATCACATCAGACCATTAAAACTGCATAACAATGGCTGGAGAGATTGGCTCCATCAGTGTTTATCGTCGCTACTTAGTATGCTGCTTCTCCCTGTTCTCTCCAGCGGTCATCATAAAGATTTAATTGTCTGATGATGACCGTACCACGATCTAAACGGATCACCTGATTAATAAGTTTTAAATTTTAACAACTTTCATACGATCCTACATTGTTTTTCTTAACTTTAATCCTAATTTTTGAATCGCTGTTCCCCAGGAACAATTTTCTAAAGGATGCGCAAATCTTTTGTTTGTTTGTGGCTGTTTGACGAGTTTCGGAGCATTATGGAGTGCAGGTTTTGTTCATGTTCTGCTGTCGCTCCATCACTCTAACGACCGGGCTGTCGATGCACAAGAAACGAAGTTTGGTGAAGGAGAGGGGGCGCTCGCTTACCATACGAAAAGCTCACAAATGTGCAAATATTCAAAAACAGTTTGAAACTGTAATATGAACTCCTTATTAACAGATATTTCCTTAGGGACAGTCCGTAACTGTAACTTGCATGTTAAGAATAATTTTCTTAGTAATACACAGCCTTGTACTTTTGAAGTGGCATTGCAGATGTCGGAGTTTTTCACGGATACAGAAGATGAAATGAAGTGACAGTGACTTGTGAAACTCATGCACTTTTGAGAGAAAGTGACAAAAAGTCTACGATTAAGAAGAGTGTCAAAATTGGAAGACTCAATGGTTCCTTTCAAATGTGGATGTCGAAGCTACATTCATCCATAAGAACTTTGAATATGAGTTTCAAGTGAGCTGTAGGGCATGAAGCAGATTTCAAAATTAACTTGAATGTTAGCAACAAATCATGTAATTCAAAATAAAGAATAATATTGCAGTTAGTGACATTTATAACATTAATGTCTTAATTTCGCCTAGTAGAGGTTATAGAAATGAAGTGTATATACAGCAAACGTGCAAAATATTTGGAATTTTACAGATGGAGTTACATTATAAGCAATTCAGAGCTTAATTCGATTTTAATGGTATCGGCACTAGGTGTTTTTTCTTCTTCTCAGTTTTAATATACTCTTTCCACACGGTTGACAATGATATCAACTTTCTTGGCCCTGTAATTTTCATCGTATTTATCTTCTTTAGTACTCTTCGCATTAACTGACTTAAGCTATATACTTTTGAATAGTATAACACCAAATGACAATGTTTATGGTATTCATTTACTGCGGGCATCATTAAAAACTAATTACTCGAACTAGCGTCAGTTTATAAGCAAACATATCGCCTTTTCTGGTGTTCAGGGATAACGTCATTTCACAAAAAGTAATGCGAATGCATGTAGGTAAAACCTAAATGATATAAAAACATTTCATAGATCTTTTGTACTCAGTGAGAAATTACAGGAGATGGACAAAGTAATCTTGGTAAAGTAATTTTTCGCAAAAAATTGTTATGAACTGGTTTGTATGGAATTTTAAGATTATAAGGAGGAGGTGCTAGTACATTTGCTTAAAATCTATTGCGATCTCATTGGGACACAAACACAAAGGAGGGGGGGGGGGGGGGGGGAGCTGTATCCTAAATGCACAGTGACTCGTTAATATTATATTGTGCTTTACAGCAAGCGATTGTCTCAGCCGGACAGCAAATCTCGCAAGAGGCGGCCGAGTGGGTGCAGGAAGCCTCCACTAATCTGCAGAATGCAGTGAACGCAATCTCGACCAAGACCCACGAGAACTTTGAGGAGGCTATGGAGTTTGTGCAGCGTGGAGAGGCGGCGCTGGAACAACTTCAGAAGGCACAGACCGACGCCACCAGCCAAGTCATCCAGGGCATCACGAGTTCCATCCAGCAGGTGAGTACTCTATATCGAACGACACTGTTAAAACTTTTCGAATTATGTATGTGTGGTGTCTGTCCTTTCGAACAAGTCCGAAAGAACAGATACCGTTTTGATCCTACAGTCGCTACGAATCAACACACAAAGGAATTAAAGATATTAGCTGCCAGTGAGAATTGATTTACATCAACTGTGAAATTTCGGACATGTCCGAAAGAGCAGGTGCCACATATATAGAATTAAGGTGAGGACGGCCAGTGATCACTTCAGTGCAGACACACACCATGCTCGAACTCTTCGGGCATCGGCGAAATGCCACGAGTAATGAGGATAATGGGCATGGGGCACTACATCAGCAGCGTATGGAGAAGCTGAGAACTTGGATCTGACGAGAGGCATGCCAGCGTGTTCTGTGTAGGAGCTAGTGTGTCCGGATGACGTTGTGATCAGCGCATCTGCCAAATAAACAGGAGATCCGGTCTCTAATCCCAGCCCGATTTTCAACATTCCCAGTTGATATAAACAGAAGCGCCAAAGAAGCTGGTATAGGCATGTGTATTCAAATACACAGATATTTAAACAGGCACAATTCGGCGCCGCGCTCGGCAGCGCCTATCTGGCACAGTTTTTATATCGGTTACTGCTGCTGCAATGGCAGGTTATCAAGATTTGAGTTTGAACGTGGTGTTATAGTCGGCGCAAGAGCAATGGGACACAGCATCTCCGAGGTAGCGATGATGTGGGGATTTTCTCGGTCGACCATTTCACGAGTATATCGTGAATATCAGGAATCCCGTAAAATATCAGATCTCCGACATAGCTGCGGCCGGGAAAAGATCCTGTAAGAACGTGACGAAAGACGACTGAAGAGAATCGTTCAACGTGATGGAAGTTCAACCCTTCCGCAAATTGCTGCACATTTCAGTGCTGGGCCACCATCAAGTGGCAGTGTGCGAACCATTCAACGAAACATCATCCAAATGGGGTTTAGGAGCTGAAGGCCTATCTCGTGTACCCGACCCGTCAACACCGACATTGGACTGTTGAAGTGTGGAAACATGTTTCCTCGTCGGACGGTCTCGTTTCGAATTGTATCTAGCGGATGGATGTGTAGGGGTATAAAGACATTCTCATGAATTCATGGACCCTGTATGTCCATGCAGCTGCTCCAGCTGTTGGAGGCTCTGTAATGGTGTGGGGCGTGTGCAGGTGGATTGATATGGTCCCCTGATACGTCTAGATACGACTCTGACAGGTGACACGTACGTAAGAATCCTGTCCGATCATCTGCATCCATTCATGTCCACTGTGCATTCCGACGGACTTCGGCAATTCCAGCAGCAAAATGCGACTTCCCACACGCCCAGAATTGCTACAGAGTGGCTCCAGGAACACTCTCGTCAGTTTAAACACTTCCGCTGGGCATCAAACTCCCCAGACATGAACATTATTGAGCATATCTGGTATCCCTTTTAACGTACTATTGAGAAGAGATCTTGTACGCCGACGGATTTATAGACAGCCTTGCAGGATTCATGGTATCAATTCGCTCCAGCACTACTACAGACAGTAGTCGAGTCCATGCCACGTCGTTGTGCGTGCTCGCGAGGGCCCTTCACGATATCAGGCAGTTGTACCAGTTTCTTTAGCTCTTCAATGTAAATTAGTGGCCGGCCGCGGTGGTCTCGCGGTTCTAGGCGCGCAGTCAGGAACCGTGCGACTGCTACGGTCGCAGGTTCGAATCCTGCCTCGGGCATGGATGTGTGTGATGTCCTTAGGTTAGTTAGGTTTAAGTAGTTCTAAGTTCTAGGGGACTGATGACCACAGCAGTTGAGTCCCATAGTGCTCAGAGCCATTTGAACCAACCATTTTTCTAAATTAGTGCCCACTGGCAGCTAATGTCTTTAATTACCTTCTGTCTTGACTTTTCAAAAGTGTTGAAGTCTGCCTAGTTGTAAAGAAAATACATTGTATCATAAGGTGATTGTAAAAGAGTTGACGGAGAACAGCGCGCATGCTATCGCGTTCTTTGCACATCAGTCTACGTGTCTGATATATGCACATGGCTTGCTGAGTGATGAGGTATCAAAACTATTCCTTTTCAAACAGGGTTCCAAAGTTATAACCTCCAAATGACACATATCTGTAATTATTGTAAAGTACTGCAAAATCATCGGTTGGCGTTTCAGAGGCCATTTCGTGCGTGATTTCGAAATAGCAGCAGTGTATTTTCGGAGATCTACAAGAGAAAAATAAAGCACCAAAACTTTCGGCTCTATTAATGTATACTGACCCAGTCTATGTCTTCAAGTAACATTTTTCAGCGTAAAAGACGATACAGTCACATGAAATACAGCATTACCATTTCCTATCTGGTTTCTAAGGCGTCATTGCTTTGCTCGAAAGAAGGGCCGATATGGAAAAAATATTGTTGTAAAAATTTAATGAAACAGTGACGAGAAGTTAAAATTTAAATAGAATACAATATGCTTTCAACTCCATTCAAAGGAATTAATATTCTTTTGGACACATTCTTTAATTTTTACTATCAAAATGTATATAAGATTTAATAAAGATGCTACCAAATCCCAACCTAAGTAGATGTAATTGTTCATAGAAAATGTAGAAGAAAGCAACATTATCTCAACTCTAGCGAATACATTCCTCTACATAGGTCAGTTGTTAATTCCATGAATAAACACGTTAGTTAGCTGAAAAATGCATGTGGAGATTCTGTTTAAAAGACGTCGTATTAACGAACTTTTGCATGCTTCTTGATAGATTAGTACGCCATATAGCTTGTCCCTATCAAGATTCAGCAATATATTCAGAGATGTGCAGATTATGTTCTGGATTGTGGGCAGGGATCGAAATACAACTTGCGTAATAAATGTAATTAGGAATCGTGATGTATTCAAATTATGACTCCCCTACTTTTAAATTCACGAACTGATATAGTGACTGAAGAGAAATTACACATTCGCAAAACTAGAAACCCCAGCATTAATTTATTGAACAATGAAAGGAACATAACTGCTTTATTTTTTCGATTTAAGTGTATGTATAGTTTAATACAGAATATCAGACAGGTGTGTATCTTTTACATGTAGCGACACTGATAGCTTACGGAAGTGAAGAGTAAATAATTCTTCTAAAATCCTACGTTCTGTAAGGAGCGAAAGATCAGATACGGTAAACGTGTCCAGAAAGCAAGTGACTAAAAAGTACTCGTCAATGTGCCACTTAGGTAAACACGCCAGTAACATGCTGAACGACTTACGGACCAGTCACAATACATTCACCCCGAACACTCATATGGACGTAAATTTTCTTCCTATTATTGTGCTTAATCGGACGGTCGAACGATTGTTACCTGCAGCAATGGTTGCAAGCACTCTTGAGTCCACTGCAGTTCGACAGTGCAAATGTGTCCTGTAACTCTGCTCTAGAATGCTTTCCCACAGTTCATTTCCTCTTATCAAATATTCCTTTGAAGTGATATCCACAAGATTTCACTTCAGCTTTCACTTTTGAACACCTTACTGATTACCCGTTTTACTGTGTTACAGAGTCTGCAAAACGTCCAGTCTCTGCTCGACAAGGCTTCAGCGGAGGTCAACAAGAACAGCAACTAGGCCAGCATCCAGTCGATGACTGATAAGCTAAAGCTCCCAACAATAACATTGGAGTTTCTATTAAGAATGCTATAAATTTTCTTATCTTGGCGGTAGAATAAAAGTTGAGTTCAAATAGTATACAGAGATTCTTTCATTTACAAGTGTGATTATTATCTCCCTTCTTAACTAATATTTTGGTGTCTATGTTAGATGATGAATTAACAGAAATGTTGAGTATAAGATATGAAGATGAATTGTAAGTAGTATATCAAGATACTTAGCTAGCCAAATAAGGTTCAAAAAATGAACCGCTGCAATTTTAAGCGCCATGTCTCAAGTTTTAATATTATTATTTTTACGATTTGATGCAACAAAGTTGTTGTTTCTCGCATCCTGACTTCCAAAGTCTCTTATATTTATAATCTCCGGACTGGAAATTCTTCTCTGACAATAGCACTTCTGACTCTATCTCCCAATGAAGTTTTCATGCATTCCATTGTCTTCTTAGACCATCTATCCTTACCAAACAGCTGATTTGCCCATACCATATCAACTGTTTTGCTTAGATTATATTCATTATTGTGATGTGCAGGTTTATTCTCTTACGTATGTATTCGTTTTTAATGTCGTTCCTAGTGTGAGAACCTACAGCAACATCTCCAAAGTCCTATCTCCATTGACAATAAGTTCCTCTTAATTCTTTGTTATTTCCATATTTATGCTCCAGACGTTGCTATACTTTCTACAATTGTTTTAAATTATCTAATCTTAGTTTCTGAACTAATCTGCATTCTCAGTAAAGCTTCGTTTAATTGCCTGGTTGCTTATTTACCTTGGACAGTACGGTTCTTAATTTCACTTTTATTGGATCCATCTTTTTTAATAATGACCCGCCCCCCCCCCCCCCAAGTATTTATAAGAGTCCAGATACCTTAATATCCCAAAATCTATTGTTAGCTCTTTACCCACTCCACCACTATCCAAATACTCTGTATTCTCAATATTAGTGGTTAAACCCCATTTCTGATATTCTCTGTGTGACTTTCTAACCATTTTGTTCATGCCATCCTCATCCTATGTAAAAATGACTTGGTTTTCAGCAAAATGAAAACTGAATAGCTGTTCATTTATAGAAATACCCGGTTTACAACAGAAACATTTCCATAAACTTAAGGTGAACTCTAGTATATTTTAAAAAAATAGGTGCAAAAGCAAGGGAATTCCTCCAGGTATTTTTGCACTGACTTAAATTCTACAAGTTGTTCCACTATATAACGCTCTAACGGCTTCAAAATATAAAAAATATAAACGATAAACTCCATTTTCTAACTTTGTAGTCAACAATGTACACCAGGGAAATGCTATCGTAGGCTTTCCTAAGAAGAATGAAATCTATTTGTGTCTCTAAATTCGTGTCCTGTTTTTCTCCACGGATTAGTTTATGCTAAAAATATTGTCTGTGCGGGATCTTCTGGCACGGAACCCATTCTGTTCTAGGTACACAATCTATGATTAGTTTCTCGTCTTTATCATTTTTCCATATAATTCATAATTTCCATATAATATAGGCTGTATTTGTTTCACTCAGTCCTCTATAGTTTGAGCATTTTTCTCTGTCACCGCTTTTATTTATGTTGGATATCTATGATATTTTTCTTTCATCTAGTAATTGTTCCCCCTTTATGACCAGAAGTTTATCTGGTCCAGTTTTGAACAGTTCAATGGGCGTTTATTTGGACTTGAAGCTCGTCTATTTTTCGTAGACATGAGCCCTTTTTTGATTTCTACAGAGATAATTATTTCGGGTTCTTCACTAAATGCATCCCAGATATATAACTCACCATAATTTTTTAAAAAGAATCCGAGATGTTTTTCAGTAAATTGATTCCCATAATGCTCTCTCGATTTTTCTGAAGTTAAGGTAATTGACATCCTTGCTGTTTAGCTATATCACAGAGCTTTCAAAGTTCTCCATGCTTTATTGCTTGGTGTACGTGTCTGCATTTATTATCCCACAATTCATTCTTTCATTTCCGACTGCTTTCTTCACCTATATTTTACATGTTCATCCACATTTTCTTTGTTCTTTCAGATAAACCGTGATTGTACCAATAAACAATTCTTTTAAAATTCGATGAATGCTCCATTTTTCAAAATCCAAATTTTTATAGTTTTAAATCAAGCTTGTTGCCACGCATGAACTATTGAAACTAGTTGTTGTTATAGGATGTTGAACGCTACGAGTTTTTCAAAACTGGATATTTGCTCTCACTCATTTAAAGAAAAGCCGATAAACGCAAACTGTGCTTTGCTTCTGAGAGGCTTGAAGGGAGAGTAACAATTTAGGATGTAAATAACAATATAGGAAGTGACTGTCGATAATATGAGAAAGTTGTTTGGAAAAAAGGATGATCATTAACTGTAGGAAAGCACTTGCCACTAGAAGCTACAGTAGAAATAAATTAGTAGTTCACACAACGACATTAAGTTCGAGCTAGCTTTGTCAGATATAAGTTTTCCGTAAAAGAGTAGACTGTTAAACTACAAAACTGGGGTAATGCAAGCGACTCAGAAAAGGGGATACATGGAACTGAGTGATCTGGTTGTGGAAAGTTAGAGGGCGATATCATGCACGAAGTCCATCAAGAGTAAGAAAATGCCAGCTATTGCCTGCTCGCAGGGGCTATCACTGAAACCAGAAGCATTAGTAAGAAAAGAATGCAGAGCAGGTGATCTCACTTATGATGATATTACAACTATTCATCGTCATGTGAATAGTTTAAAGAAAACGAACCAGGATAAAACGTTACTAAATACATGCTAATCACGTCACCAAAATGCAGGATCATTAAGAAAAGAGGAAAAAGGAAGAATACGGTTTCATTAAAGTTCCGCAGAAGGAAGAAAGATGACTAGACAGTACCTGTATGTGCCGCGACATCAGGAATGTCCACAGAGAGACTCTGAAATTTGGCCAATAAATTTCATGTAACAGGGAAGTTACGGACTGAAAACCAAGGGCGAGACCGCAGCACTACCGAGAGTAAGAAAGTTTCACAAGCTATAACGAATCATACCAAAACATGTACATGTATAGAAAGCCGCTATTCCCTGAAAAAGTCCAAAAGAGGATATTCACCATCCTAGCTGAATACAGTCAAAGTGTGGAAACATTTCGGTAAACAAAGGGAATTGTCAGGCCTTTCTACCTGTTCTTTATCGTAGTACAAACATATTTTCTATCACTGCTTTAATTAGTCATTTAAAATACCCCATACAGATACATGCACCACATGCAAAATTGGTCTTCTGAAAATAAAAAAGGAACAAAACCTGGAGGGACAGAATCAATTAACAAACCACATGAAACTCATTCTGGAAACAAACCACATGTTATACAAACTTCGACCAAAAAAGTTTTATGCAAAAATGAAGGATAAAAATCCAAATGTTGTTAAAGTATATTTCGATGTACAACAGAATTAGCCAATACGTAAGCTCGTCATAGGTGACGACAGGTTTGGCTATGCAATTTGTGCATTATGATTAATTCCCAAGCACAGAAAAGGAAAAGGACTGCTTTTTGTACTTTGGTTGAAATACAAGGACGGAAAGAGTGCAACCACGTAGCCTTTACTCTGTTGGGTTCTCTCATAAACTATGAGGTGTCCCAGGCAGAGAATGGGCCAAATGAAATTCATTTATTTTCTGACTTATGTACCAGTCAAAATAAAAATACAGCAGTGACGTTTACAATAAAGGCCTTTATGGAAGAGAGCAGAAAATTTAAAAACTGGTACATTATTCCCCTATTCGCGGTCGCAGCTATATATCTCTTGACAGAGTGCTTAGTAGGGTGGAAAAGTCTACCGAAAAAAGGAAGATATTCGTGCACAGACCTAATATTATAAAATGCTGGAACAACATGGCATACTCAAGATATCAAATAAAGTTTGGGAAGCAAAAGATCTGAAGTCTAGTGCACTAAAAGCCCTACGACACCTTTCAAAGTAACTTATAAAGAAAGCATCATAGAGGTTGAAACTGCAGCCAGGAAGTGAGGAAAGCAACTACCTTGGGAAAAAAGAACATAGTCACCAACAAAAGAAGAAGGATGTCTTGAAACTTATGCCAGTATTTTGTATCGTATTTCAGTAGCGTTTGTTGCTGTTTTGCACTTCTGCGCATTAAACACTTACGGAAAGGTATCATACTAATGTGTTACGTTGTAGTACATTGGTGTAGATCTATGCAAAATGAAGAATTAAGTAGCTTTCTTTGTAATAAAAGATAAAAACGAATCAGAAGAAAATCGCTTTGAATGCGTGTATTTAGAACAATTTTAACTTCTACCTTTGCATTTATCAGCTTTGGAAAAAAAACCTGTAAACTTTGTCCATCTTCTCTGATGTAAAAGGTGAGCATTTTAGAAAAGTCAAACACATTATAGGAATAGTGCCTAGAAAACAGTGAAAATGTTAAATTAACTCTTTTACATTATTAGTATTTCGGTATGATACTTAAAAACTGAATTTCCAAAATTTATTTTTTTGAGTTTATCGACTTCTGAAAAAAAGCTCTTCTAATTGTCAATGTTCTCATTCCACCATACATTTCTCTTTTCAAATTCTGAGTTGATTTGTAACACTCATAAATCTTCCTTGGCTCCTTTGCTTAGACACCCAACAATATCATAATACTTATTATTTCCAGAGGAGTATATTACCAATACTCAATTCCAAATTCAGTCTCATTTTGTACAGAAGTACTGTTGATTTTAAGGTTGTACTTCATTTCACAGTCCTCATGTAGGTCGCCTGTACTCACAGTATCTTCAAATGTAAACATCAGACACAAAAATGTTTCACCAAAACTTATAATACTCATCCCATGTCGAACTAGCATATTTTAGAAAGGTCCTCATAACTTTTCTTACATTATTTTGTTTGGCTCTTGGAAATGGAACTGGTTAGCAAAGATATGGGCAGGGAAGCACCAAGTGGTAATATCCAGAAAAGAAATATTTTTATTAAACTATAACACTGTAAAACTTTTTATTTTCCAGAGTCGTTTTGCTTCTTCTCTCCTATTTTTAAAGAAATATGGTACGATGGTAACCCTTATATGAAATCAACTATTCATTAACAATAATTAAATCACGAGAGTGCAGTGAGCTCAGTTATTATTGTCTTTATCTTAGTTTGAAATGAGAGGTTTCAGCTAAAATAAAAGAAAGAATTAAGAAAATCTAACTTGTTATAATGCAAAAGATCTTTAATGAATCTAACAATAATCGGTAAGAATTTACCTAAAACCTAATTAAGTGGATAAAATTTGAGGCTATGAAAGTATTAGTTCCAACTGATTAAAAAAAACACACACACACACACACAAGTTTAATAATAACAGACACATGAGCCAAACTCGTGACCGAACTGTCTTCCGTACGAAGGAGTGAATTGCCACCATAATGCCTGCACCTTACACGCCTGTTCAATTTTTAATAGGAGCCACATTAATACAGACAAGGAATCAAGCAACAATCGGCTTGGCATTAAAAAAAAATTAAAAAATACAAGGACGGCAACCACAGCACACGATAGACACTACGGAACTGAGGAAGAAAAACGGACAACCAAAATTTTAGTGGTGTTCTGTACAACGGACAGTAAAAGATAGCTGAAGCAGGAACCGAATTCAGAAACGGACTGCCTGCTGGAGGTAGTGCCGTAAAACAATCAAATAAAAGTAACGCCTAATTACTTGCCAGCCATCAAATGTATACAGTATTTCATTGCGGAAGCAGACTAGCATGGAGGATATAAATATTAAAGCACGGTCAGGGAAATTACAAGAACACGCGGGTCTCAACACAGTCAAAAAATTGTCCCATATAAAGGTGTCCACCAGTTTCAATTACTGTGGCACAAATCCAACTAGTCCAAAGCACTCTCTCGGCAGCGACCATGGATGGGCAGTCACAAAACGTACAGTGCACTCTGGAGTAACTTGGGAAGGAAACTTCCATTATATCGTCAAGCAACAACTCGTCCCACACAAGGAGGTGGCGCTGCTAGCAGCGCGTTGTTGTCCTGTATTAAACGAGAAGCGGTCGACACTCCCTGGCGTGCCCGGCGTGCCCGGCGTTAAGTACACACTGTCATGCCCGCGGTGCCCATAAGGCGACCGGGGAAAACATATGTGCAGCAATGATATTAAGTATCGTTGATTCGCACCAGAATCCAATCGAGTCACAAAGCGACTTAACTTTAGACACAGCTAACAGTGTATGGTGAAAGAACCGCTCAAAAAGAGGTCTTTACCACTTTAGACACTTACACGGCTTGTGCAGGGTCCAAAAAATGTGCAACACTCACCCATGGCTGAGGGAGGAATCGAATCTCTGCCGGGACCAGCCGCACAGCCCATGACTGCGCAACGTGCAACAGCCACTCACAGATGGCAGGTGGCATTACTAGCAATGGAGGGTTGTAAAGCATGTTTTGGGCGGGGGCAGGGAGGGGGCGGGACGCGGGAAGGAGTGCAGTCGTTCTCGAAATGCGGAAACTGAGCAATGTATTTGCCGTTCATAAGAGCATGCTCATTGGTTTTCGGGCCAGGGGTGGAAGCATTTTCGAAACAGGTAAGTCTGTAAACTGTTTGCATGCGACCTTGGTTAAAGTACTTCGTGCCTGGCAAAACGGCGCTATTCAAAACTGGCGCCGAGGCAACTATGATGCATATGAACCCAGGGGCTACCAACAGTGTCTGTTCAATGACGTTTCACCGAACGTTACTGCGTATGGCATCCACACTAGGCGCCTGGTTCATGTACCCATGATGACTGATGTTTATCGGGAACGAAGGCTGGAACTGTCACGCCAGTAACGCAACTGGACGTCCATGCTCCACGGAAGAGACGGCCTTTGGCGTGTATGGCCCTGTGACAATTTATGGAGGGGTCCGGGTCGGACGAGAGAGTGTTTTGGCCGGGGAACTGTTTTCGTGACATTTCCTGGATGACCTCGATATACTCTAAAGCACAGTGGATCAACACAAGTATGCTTCTATCCTTGTCGACCATGTGCACCCCTACAAACAGTCTTTTTTCCTTGGGTCTTTCCAGATCTCCATTGACTCTCTTCCTGCATGTCTCGCACGGTTCAGGCTGCAAAGCTACTTATTCAAACTTTCGACAGGTGGTCACATTAATGTGACTGGACAGTGGATCATCCTGTTCATCTTTTCGAAACCCTTGCAACGCAACTGCAGTAGTGTACCGTTTCAATTACATATATACTAGCTAGAGTACCAGGCTTCGCTCAGGGAGTTGATATAAGACTGTGTGATGGTTGGAATAAAAGGATAAACGTTAAAGAGGTATTTTTTTTATAGAAAACATATTGCCGGCCGGAGTAGCCATGCGGTTCTAGGCGCTACAGTCTGGAAACGAGCGACCGCTACGGCTCAGGTTCGAATCCTGCCTCGGGCATGGATGTGTGTGATGTCCTTAGGTTAGTTAGGTTTAATTAGTTCTAAGTTCTAGGCGACTGATGACCTCAGAAATTCAGTCGCATAGTGCTCAGAGCCATTTTTTGAAAACATATTCTAAGTACTTATAATACTTGTTAAATCATGAGAGGTAAAATTTTTTTATTGAAAACATATAATATCTGCAGTACTTGTTTATAAACAACATTTATCATTTTGTTATCCGGGTTACATAAGCATAACTTTTTCGAACGTCCTTCTCGAGAGCACGCTACATGTAGCTGACAGTGAGAGAAGCACGAGTCATTGAGACTGATGCTGCAGTGTTTTAAAGTTTATCCTTGCGCTTTGCTAATTGTAAAACTGTAGGCTAATTCCATTGGAAATTACAGTCTCTTAAATTGGAATGGCAGTTCAGTAGAGATCAGTGATAGTCTGGGGATAAATAGCGTGTGTCCTTTGTAATTTACAGTCATAAGTCCAGCCTCAATACTTTTATTTTATAGCTTTTTGACGATCATCCTTATTCTGTTACACAGTTTTGGTGAGCAGTACTGCAGTTCCAGTACAGAACTCGTAGCTGCCGCATCGCTGTCGCGAAGTAGGGCCGAGGCAGTTTAGATAAGTTTTTACAGTCTGACGATAATTTATGGATTTGTATTTTTAGCTTGACGATGTCCACTATGGACTAACGGTAGTTACTTTTATTCTGAAGAAGGTTGAGTTATCCCGACTGAAACATAAGTAAATTCTAGGTAAACGGTGCAACAGAGGCTGTTGGTTATTAAAATTAAAAATAATATTTATACAGCTGTTGACAGGGCCGCGAAATGTTGAAAATACTTAAGTTTTCTGGAATGTTCTAGAAATTTCTATAGGGCGAAACGTCCCACTTCTTACACTACTGGTCATTACAGTTGCTACACCGAGAAGAAATGCAGATGATAAACGGGTAATCATTGGACAAATATATTATACTAGACCTGACATGTGATTACATTTTCACGCAACTTTGGTGCATAGATCCTGAGAAATCAGAACCCAGAACAACCACCTCTGGCGGTAATAACGGCCTTGATACACCTGGGAATTGAGTCAAACAGAGCTTGGTCGGCGTGTACAGCTTCAACACGATACCACCGTTCATCAAGAGTAGTGACTGGCGTATTGTGACGAGCCAGTTGCTTGGCAATCATTGACCAGACGTTTTCAATTGGTGAGAGATCTGGAGAATGGGCTGGCCAGGGCAGCAGTCGAACCTTTTTTGTATCCAGAAAGGCCCGTACAGGACGTGCAACATGCGGTCGTGCATTATCCAACTGAAATGTAGGGTTTCGCAGGGATCGAATGAAGGGTAGAGCTACGGGTCGTAACACATCTGAAATGTAACGTCCACTGTTCAAAGTGCCGTCAATGCGAACAAGAGGTGACCGAGACGTGTAACCAATGGCACCTCATACCATCACGCCGAGTGATACGCCAGTATGGCGATGACGAATACACGCTTCCAATGTGCGTTCACCGCGATGGCGCCAAACACGTACGCGACCATCATGATGCTGTAAACAGAACCCAGATTCATCCGAAAAAATGACGTTTTGCCATTCGTGCACCCAGGTTCGTCGTTGAGTACACCATCGCACGTACTCCTGTCTGTGATGCAGCGTCAAGGGTAACCGCAGCCATGGTCTCCCAGCTGATAGTCCATGCTGCTCCAAATGCCGGCGCATTGTTGCAAATTTGCAAAGGCAACGGGCACTATATACATGTAGATACAACAGTTACGATAATGGAATATAGTATGAAGACCACCCTACTAACATGAAAGATGCCTGGGAATCAGTGCCTTGAAGCGCATATCGAGGTATTCACCCTTAGACATCTAGGTGACGGGACTAACATCCCTAACCCTTTCCTATCTTCTTTTTGGTTCTTCTTAATTTCAACTACTGTAAATATTTAAATTTCTATTTCCAATTCGTGTACTACATTTTGATAAAGTATAACGCTGCAAGAAAAAAAGACGGAAATGAATATAAAGCTGTCCTCCACGTGCAGGGACACGGGCAACGGTATGTTCGGATGTGGGCGCGGATGGAACTGCTACCCAGAGCCACTCGAGTCCCGTACACCGATCATAGCGGCCAAGAGCTATAAACGGCTCACCGTAAGCAGTCAAGTGGTGGGTCGGTAAACATAAGCAGCAAGGGGGAAAAAAAAAGAAGTGTTCATCTCCTCTCCCAGTCCATCTGCTCGTCCCCTTTTATCTCCGTCCTGCCTCTAAGTTCGTCTCCTCTTCCTCACTAAGTTCATCTCCTCACTCCTCTCTACGTCAGTCTCCTCCTCCCGGCCTCTCTCTGTCAGTCTCTTCACCCCTCTTCCCCCCTCCCCTCGCCGTCCATTCGTCCTTTTTTCTTACTTCCCCTCGCTATATTCTCATCCTCCTCCTACCCCTGTCTATTTCCATCTCCTCCTTCCCTCTCTGTGTTCATATCCTCCTCCCCACTTTCTCTCGCCAGCACCGAGCTATCACCCTAATCCAGTAACAGCCTGGTGGTTCTTAACCCCACAGTATTTTTTTCCATATATGTGTACCAATTTTGACTGAAATCTAGACATGTTTAGAAGAAGCTCTTTATCTGCTGCTTTGACACAGTACGCACATTGACGCATATTTCACATTTATTTAGCGTATTTCACACACGTTTTCGCATGTATATCACCTTTTTCTGTAGAGAATTTCGCCGGCCGGAGTAGCCATGCGGTTCTAGGCGCTACAGTCTGGAACTGAGCGACCGCTACGGTCTCAGGTTCGAATCCTGCCTCTGGCATGGATGTGTGTGATGTCCTTAGGTTATTTAGGTTTAAGTAGTTCTAAGTTCTAGGGGACTAATGACCTCAGAAGTTAAGTCCCATAGTGCTCAGAGCCATTTGAACCATTTTTGTAGTTTGTTTTCACGCAGCTAGGTTTTTATGACGTCACGTCTCCTGAACAATTTGTCGTACAACGATATGGTTTAGTAGACACAGTCAGCGGTGTATGGATACTGACTGCGAAATGTGTTACGAATAGAGTTAATAGCAGTAAAGTAATAAATTTAAACGTCATGCGTGATGCTGGAGTGTTTCACACAAAATGGTTCAAATGGCTCTAAGCACTATGGGACATAATATCTGAGGTCATCACTCCCCTAGACTTAGAACTATGTAAACCTAACTAACCTAAGGACATCACACACATCCATGCCCGAGGTAGGATTCGAACCTGCGACCGTAGCAGCAGCGCGGTTCCGGCCTCAAGCGCCTAGAACCACTCGGCCACAACGGCCGGCGAGAGTTTCACACATTTCGGTGCTTTGACACTATATCTCCTGAACTATATGTGATAAAAGACATAATTCTGTAGGTACACTCAGTGGCGTTTGTGGTTACTGTACCCGTAATGTGTTGTGAATAGAGTTGGTAGCAAAGAAGAAATAAAATTAAATATTATTCAGGGTGTGGCATTTTTCACGCATCTCAGTATTTATGACGTCATTTCTCTTGAACTATGAGTCGTAGAATGATGATTTGGCAGGCATATTCACTATTATACATGAATGTTGTCTGCAAAATATGTCGTAAGTACAATTAGTAGCAGAGAAGTAATAAATTAAAACGTCATTCCTGATGCTTCATAAACAGTGAAAATATAGTACGCGATAAACGTTTCTCCTTTCATCATTTCATGTGGGTTGTCAGCGAGAAAAATTTTTGTAACAATTTGAAACTACGTGTTAAGTTTGTTGCAAGTCATTAAGTGGTCCCATTCTCAGATACTGGATGAATAAAGCCTGGGAAAACGCGCGTCATGAGCTACACTTATTTTCCACCCACACTCACATCCCATTGATATGTATGTGCCAGTTACCCTACAGGTAATTAATTTCGTTTTAAATTATGGTATTGTAAAACGAGCTAATTCGCTTCCATGTTTGCAGCATAAGATCAAAATGTGGCCTACCTACCAAACATGCGCACTTCCTCGTACTTGAGTTGTATATTTGCCAGTTCCTCGTTGCTCCACGAAAAGATGCATCTAATGAAGTATCTTTTGTTGTAAACTACACCAAAAGCGCTGACAAACAGACATTTGATGCCATAACAAGAACTAGCAAAATGAGACACTTATCCACTGTAACCACCCAGGCTTCGTTACTGGAATTACTGGCTGAGAAATTAACTCACATGAAATGCATGAGTGTAGTACGGACTACCTTTCTGCCTTCTACCCGAATCAAAACGCAAATTCGTGTGCCGAGAGGGGAGAGAGAGAGAGAGAGAGAGAGAGAGAGAAGAGAGAGAGAGAGAGAGAGATAATACTAAAGAGATTTTGAAAATATGATCTTGACCGGTATTGCCAATTTGTATATAAGATTAGACAGAAAATCACTTCATTATGAGGTAAGAATTTTTGCAGAATGTGAACACTTGTTCTATCCAACCGCATCTCAACAAATTCCCTGAAAAGGAAGGAAGATTAAGTCGTGACCTTTTCAAAAGAGCCTTGCCTTTAGCGTATTAGAGACGCCACGGAATACCTGTACTGGTTAGCCGTACAGGGGTCTGACCTCCATCCGAACAGTCTGGAAAGCTTTGCATCTACAAGAGAGACGCGTGCGAGACACCTTTGTTCACTCGCGTCCCAAATGTTGCCTACCAACAGTGAGCGAAATGACACCGGCAGTTGACTTTGGGCAACTGATAACCAGTTCTCACGTGATTTTTCATCTTTGACAATGGCACTTGCGTCAGATTAGTGTAATATCGCTTCTGAGACAACTGCGAGTAAGATAATAATATCGTTCTGCAGAGTTTACAAAGAATTTCAGTAATGTGGAAGTGGGTTCTTTGGCTGAAGTAAGAAGCGACCTACACCAGATTTTAGTTTGTGCGACAGCTTAACGCGGAAAACAACTTAACTGGTTTTGTTTCCGAAAATGAAAATTCTTGTGTATGCTAGGCTAAACCTGTTACTACTTTATACGACCATCATACGTCGGGAGTGACCCTGATTGGAAGACCATCGAAAGTTTTTGTATGTGACTGAAACAAAGCGACAACCATAAACCACAGAATTAACTGTTACGGCCTACTTTTGGATGTTTTGAGTCTGGAGCGATCTGACTGATATCTTCAATATGATAAATGATGTCCAGTTCATACAACAGTTAACTCCAACTCATGAAGAATCATGGCGCTGATAACTGCAATAGAGAAGAAAGAGACTAATTTTAATGACCTTAAATTCAATGGTACAGAATCGGACGTCGTCTCCGAAGATGGCAAGCCTACAGTTAATATTACTTCGTAACTGCATGTTTGGTTTAGACATCCATGAATTAACTTCAACACATCACCAGTGTCGCTTAGTATCCATTTCTGTCCGTTGTCGAGCATCTACTTATTTTGAAAATTATACCTGCTGTAATGGCACAGGGTCACGGACCTGGCTTCAGAATACAGAGAGGAGAAACCAACCGTTAAAAATCAAAGACAATGAAGAGTAAGCACTATGATACACAGTCGTCTCATGCTGCACGTGCGCCTGGTGGATTGATTGCCTAATGCCATCCTCTGCTCATGGCTTATGTATTAAGGCCTTGCCGTATGATCCTACCTCGACCCATCTGTGATAATAATGCGTTCAAAACGTTGTGTCTGACATTATCTACGTATCGAAAGGTTCAGTTTTTTATCCAGTTTCCCAAAAGTTTCCTGTCACTTTTTGCTTCATTCACCTCTGGCAACGATTTGTTGGTGTGAAAAAATTTCAGAATGTATCGTATTTCTGTTTCCACGTTAAACTATTCTATCCCCTATTCCTTACGTGATTGGGACCTTTTTAAAGGCCGGCAGGAAGGAAGCAAACCACCTCCATTACAACCACACCTGGTAACGCGGTGTGCTGCTCAAATCAGCCTTTGGGCTGAGGTGAACCTAAACAAATCTCTACACGCTTGGGCTTCAGGGCGCTTGTAAGTTCGTGTCGATGGAACCCAGAACATCGCGCCACACTGCATTGTGTACCGTGGCGGCCTACCTACCGTCAAACGGGTCCATTGCCTTAAGCATGGTTTATATATCCAAACAATGTGACGTAACTGGACTCAATAATGTATCTGTAATTTGTATTTCTCTTACTTCGTCTACATTCATGTAATCCCCACGATGACATTTAGCACCTATGATTTTGGCTGCTGCCACAGTCTGTGATGCACTGAAGCGTTGCATTAGTCTGTGAAATTCAAATTTTTACCATCTAAGACTAATGAGGAAGTCGATCACTGCCACTTGTTGCAATACGTAAGGTTCATGCAAGCTACATAGTCATTTATCTCCGTCGTTGAGCATAAGTTCCACCCCAATCTCCCTTTTATTCATTTTGCATAGGTTTAGAAACACACAGCGTCGTTATAGAGAATGTACATTTTCAGATTGAACAAAGATTAGGAAGCAAAATAGCCATGACAAAGGAACTACCCTGGATTTTTACTTGCATGTCTCAATGAAAAGACACCGTTGACAATAGACAGCCGGCTGAAATTACTTCGAAATAAATTCGCGGAATGCGAACATCATGGCTTCAGCTGTGTTAGGTGTAAATGTAATACCTATTGGTGACACACGAAAATTTGTGTCGGACCAGGATTCAAACCACGATTTTTGGTCGGTTCGGAAGGCGCGCACGGATAGCCTCACGATCAAGGCGACCGCTCACGATGAGCGAGAAATCCGGGTTCAAGTCCCGGTTCATGTCACCATTAGATAGTACATCTATACCTCAAACAGTCGAAGACAAGTTATTCGCCAGCCGCTGTGGCCGAGCGGTTCTAGGGGCTTCAGTCTGGAACCGCGCAACCGCTACGGCCACAGGTTCGAATTCTGCCTCGGGTATGGATGTGTGTGATGTCCTTAGGTTAGTTACGTTTAAGTAGTTCTAAGTTCTAGGGGACAGATGACCTCAGATGTTGAGTCCCATAGTGCTCAGAGGATTTGAACCATTTGAACCATGTTATTCGCATTCAGTGAAATGATTTCGAAGTGTCCTGGAATTGGCCTTAATAGGTTTAGGGGAACTATGGAAGTACTATATCCAGGTGACCGTATTCCAATTTGTGTAGTGATCATCCCGAATGGGCCCTCAGTTTCTCACACAATGCGCCATTTCTCTCAGTTCATTGTATGTGATTATTTTCTATTGGGCAAACGTCATTTGGTTTGTAATATGAGAGTTACGACTGCCTCCAACACCCTCTATACCCACATACACACAAACACGCACTGTGTTTGGGCATTCAAGGAGGAATCATCATCATCATCATCATCATCATCATCATTTACTGCATTAACGGGCCTTTGAGGCCTACAGCAGAAGAACAATGGAAAAACGCATTACAAACACAAAAGCACCAATAAAGGGAATGTCTGTCAATCACAAGAGCGGAGGAATTTGCTGCAAATGGCACTCCACCTTTTACGGTCTCTACATCATTCTCCACGGGCGCCGGTTCCACTTCTTGAAGGATCGTCGTCACTCGATCCTTCCATCGCGTTCTTTGGCGTCCTCTCGGGCGTTTTCCCATGGGTTGAGAATGGAGGACTCTCTCAGAAAGGGATCTGTGCGCTCTTAAGATGTGGCCAAAATCTTGTAGTCGCCTCTGCCCCAATATTCGTCCAATGTGTGACTTTCCAAACCTCTGTTAAGGTCTTCTTTCTTTCTTCTTTCCCATTTATCTTCCATGTTATTGTAGACGGGTCCACAGATCTTTCGAAGTACCTTTCTTTCAAATGCATATATTGAAACTTCTGCCGTTGCTGATATCTCCCAAGTTTCACCGTATAAAAGTACTGGCCTCACCAGTGCCGTGTACAGATAGACTTTGTTCTTCTGAGATATCAGACGAGATTTAAAAGGATTGCTCAGACTAAATAACACGCGATTAGCACTTGCTATGTGTTGATGTACTTCTTTCGCCAGTTCAATATTGTTGGTTAATATTGAGCCCAGGTACTTGAACTCTTCAACTCGTTCGAAAGTATGCCCATCTACAACAATAGAAGGAGGGAGAACTCGACGATGTGATACTCCTAAATATTTAGTTTTGTCTTCGTTCACCTCCAGCCCAATTTCCGTTGCATTTTGGAGGAATCGGGAAGTATCAGCACAACATTTGCTCTAGAGTGTCGCCAAGGATCACAACATCGTTAGCAAATTCCAGAACTGTGTCTGCTCCCACCATATACATTTCTTTGGTTCGGCAAGTGTCACGTCTCACTTTTTCCAAGGTCAAGTTGAATAATATTGGCGAGAATGGATCTCCTTGTCTCAGTCCACTTTGGATAGTGAAAGGTGGTGGTAGTTGGTTGCTCTGCCGTGCTTTAGAAGATGACTGGGAGTAGCAAGCTGCAATTAGACTGATGTATTTCGATGGGATGCCAAGTTCCTCTAACGTTTCCCATAATATGCTGTCATAAACTTGCCGAAAATTTATGAAGATGAGGAGAAGTTCCCGACTGAACTCACAGAATTTTTTTTATCAGCAGCCTCAAAGTAAATATGTGGTCAATGGTAGACCGTCCGGGGACCAACCAACATTGATATGTGCCTACAATTCCTTCAGCCAGTGGTTCCATTCTGCTTAGCAGCAGAGTTGTAAAGACTTTGTATCCAATTTCAAGAAGTGAAATTCCTCGGTAGTTGGATTCTTGGGTAGCATCACCCTTCTTGAAGATGGGACACATAATTGCTCCCTTCCACTCTTCAGGAATTATTTCTGCTGCCCAAATGGCTGATATTAATCGTTTCAATGTGTCCATCAATGTTTGTCCTCCCAAGCGAAGCATCTCAGCTGTGATACTTCTACATCCTGGGGCCTTGTTGTTCTTGAGTAGTTTTAGAGCATCACTGATTCTTTCCTCTGAGGGTTCAGGAAGTTCTACTCTATCAAAATGGGCTCCTGTCTGAATTGTCACCGTCAGTGGGACGTCCCGATTCAATAGGTTCTGAAAATATTTTTTTGAATAGGTTTGCCTGCTCTTCTGGCTGTACCATTTCACCCGTCTCATTCGTTAGAACCAATGTACCTTGCCGTAAGCCACCTCTGGCAAATCTTGAGGCCTGGAAAAACGAGCGTGATGACTTTGCTTCTTCTACTGCTTTCAACAGTCTGTTTTGGTGTTCTCTTTTCTTCTTTCTCATGAGTTTGTCCGTGTTACGCCTCGCTTTACAGTAGGCTTCCCTTGCTTCTTCTGTGAGTTTTTCTAACCATTGTATCCTTTTCGCTGATCTCATCCCAATAGATTCTCGAGTTTTCTCCATCGAAGCTAGATTTACTGCTGCGTTTTGGATAGCAAGCAAGTTCTCTTGAACTCTGTAACACTGCATTCCTTAACATCAACCATGTGTGTTCCACGTTGGTAGGGTTCTCCAATATTTTGAGGTTTTCTGCAATTTTATCTCGATAGCGTCGTCTAACTTCTACATCTTCGAACTTATCCTTGTCAAAGCGGGCCAACTTTTCAGGATTTCTTCGCCACTTGGTAGAAAGTTTCAGACTTAGTTTGACTACCACCAAGAAATGATCGGAATTCATATCTGCCCTGCGGAAGAATCGCACATGTACGACACTAGAATGGTGTCCTCGGTCAACAAGAACATGGTCGATCTCATTCATCGCACTTCCATCTGCGGGTATCCAGGTAACTTTATGTACTACTTTACGGGGAAAGTATGTGCTTCTAATGGCCATTCTCCTTGTCTCGGCGAGGTTTATTAGTTTGATACCGTTCTCGTTGCTTGTTTCGTGGATACTGTCAGCACCAATCGTTGGACGATACTGTACTTCTCTTCTTACTTGGGCGTTGAAGTCTCCCATTATCAAGTGAATTGAATGTCTTGGTAGTCTATCTGCTACATTGTTTAGTTCAAGGTATGAATCATTCTTTGTTTCCTCATCAGGATCTTCTGATGGAACATGACAGTTCACTAGGCAATGGTATTTTTATTATTTTTATTAGGAGGTCATAATATAGAGCAACTGGAATAAAGCATTCCATATCACAGTTTTTGGTTACAGGTATACACCGATTAGAATGTAGGCTGCTCACATAAGATATTAAGCGAAGGCAAATGATTAACGTCGTAAATTCCATCTCTGTCGTCAATGCACTTTCGAATTTTCTCGGCAGCGACAAGTTCGGCTTCTTAGAGGTCGTCTTTGCGTCTTTGGCATTCTTTACGAAAGTAGCCCCCCCCCCCTCCCGCCCCCACGAACCATGGACCTTGCCGTTGGTGGGGAGGCTTGCGTGCCTCAGCGATACAGATGCCCGTACCATAGGCGCAACCACAACAGAGGGGTATCTGTTGAGAGGCCAGACAAACGTGTGGTTCCTGAAGAGGGGCAGCAGCCTTTTCAGTAGTTGCAGGGGCAACAGTCTGGATGATTGACTGATCTGGCCTTGTAACACTAACCAAAATGGCCTTGCTGTTCTGGTACTGCGAATGGCTGAAAGCAAGGGGAAACTACAGCCGTAATTTTTCTCGAGGGCATGCAGCTTTACTGTATGGTTAAATGATGTTGGCGTCCTCTTGGGTAAACTATTCCGGAGGTAAAATAGTCCCCCATTCGGATCTCCGGGCGGGGACTACTCAAGAGGACCTCGTTATCAGGAGACAGAAAACTGGCGTTCTGCGGATCGGAGCGTGGAATGGCAGGTCCCTTAATCGGGCAGGTAGGTTAGAAAACTTAAAAATGGAAATGGATAGGTTAAAGTTAGATATAGTGGGAATTAGTGAAGTTCGGTGGCAGGAGGAACAAGACTTTTGGTCAGGTGAATACAGGGTTATAAATACAAAATCAAATAGGGGTAATGAAGGAGTAGGTTTAATAATGAATAAAAAATAGGAGTGCGGGTAAGCTACTATAAACAGCATAGTGAACGCATTATTGTGGCCAAGATAGACACGAAACCCACACCTACCACAATAGTACAAGTTTATATGCCAATTATCTCTGCAGATGATGAAGAAATTGATGAAATGTATGATGAGATAAAAGAAATTATTCAGGTAGTGAAGGGAGACGACAATTTAATAGTAATGGGTGACTGGAATTCGAGAGTAGGAAAAGGGAGAGAAGGAAACATAGTAGGTGAATATGGATTGGGGGAAAGAAATGAAAGAGGAAGCCGTCTGGTATAATTTTGCACAGAGCATAACTTAATCATAGTTAACACTTGGTTCAAGAATCATAAAAGAAGGTTGTACACATGGAAGAATCCTGGAAATACTAGAAGGTATCAGATTATATAATGGTAAGACAGAGATTTAGGAACCAGGTATTAAATTGTATGACATTTCCAGGGGCAGATGTGATCTCCGACCACAATCTATTGGTTATGAGCTGTAGATTAAAACTGAACAAACTGCAAAAAGGTGGGAATTTGAGTATATGGGATCTGGACAAACTGATTAAACCAGGGTTTGTACAGAGTTCCAGCGAAAGCATAAGGGAACAATTGTCACAAATGGGGGAAAGAAATACAGTAGAAGAAGAATGGGTAGCTCTGAGGGATGAAGTAGTGAGGGCAGCAGAGGATTAAGTAGGTAAAAAGACGAGGGCTAGTAGAAATCCTTGGGTAACAGAAGAAATATTGAATTTAATTGATGAAAGGAGAAAATATAAAAATGCAGTAAATGAAGCAGGCAAAAAGGAATACAAACGTCTCAAAAATGAGATCGACAGGAAGTGCAAAATGGCTAAGCAGGGATGGCTAGAGGACAAATGTAAGGATGTAGAGGCTTATCTCACTAGGGGTAAGATAGATACTGCCTACAGGAAAATTAAAGAGACCTTTGGAGAAACGAGAACCACTTGTATGAATATCAAGAGCTCAGATGGAAACCCAGTTCTAAGCAAAGAAGGGAAAGCAGAAGGGTGGAAGGAGTATATAGAGAGTCTATACAAGGACGTCGTACTTGAGGACAATATTCTGGAAATGGAAGAGAATGTAGATGAAGACGAAATGGGAGATACAATACTTCGTGAAGAGTTTGACAGAGCACTGAAAGACCTGAGTCGAAACAAGGCCCCGGGAGTAGATAACATTCCATTAGAACTACTGACGACCTCGGGAGAGCCAGTCCTGACAAAACTCTACCATCTGGTGAGCAAGATGTATGAGACAGGCGAAATACCCTCAGACTTTAAGAAGAATATAATAATTCTAATCCCAAAGAAAGCAGGTGTTGACATATGTGAAGATTACCGAACAGTCAGTTTAATTAGCCACAGCTGCAAAAACTAACGCGAATTCTTTACAGACCAATGGAAAAACTAGTAGAAGCCAACCTTGGGGAAGATCAGTTTGGATTCCGTAGAAATATTGGAACACGTGAGGCAATACTGAGCTTACGACGTATCTTAGAAGAAAGATTAAGGAAAGGCAAACCTACGTTTCTAGCGTTTGTAGACTTAGGGAAAGCTTTTGACAATGTTGACTGGAATACTCTCTTTCAAATTCTCAAGGTGGCAGGGGTAAAATACAGGGAGCGCAAGGCAATTTACAATTTGTACAGAAACCAGATGGCAGTTATTAGAGTGGAGGGACATGAAAGGGAAGAAGTGGTTGGGAAGGGAGTGAGACAGGGTTGTAGCCTCTCCCCGATGTTATTCAATCTGTATATTGAGCAAGCAGTAAAGGAAACAAAAGAAATATTCGGAGTAGGTATTAAAGTCCATGGAGAAGAAATTAAAAACTTTGAGGTTCGCCGATGACATTGTAATTCTGTCAGAGGCAGCTAAGGACTTGGAAGAGCAGTTGAATGGAATGGACAGTGTCTTGAAAGGAGGATATAAGATGAACATCAACAAAAGCAAAACGAGGATAATGGAATGTAGTCAAATTAATTCGGGTGATGCTGAGGGAATTAGATTAGGAAATGAGACACTTAAACTAGTAAAGGAGTTTCGCTATTTGGGGAGCAAAATAACTGATGATGGTCGAAGCAGAGAGGATATAAAATGTAGACTGGCAATGGCAAGGAAAGCGTTTCTGAAGAAGAGAAATTTGTTAACATCGAGTATAGATTTAGGTGTCAGGAAGTCGTTTCTGGAAGTATTTGTATGGAGTGTAGCCATGTATGGAAGTGAAACATGGACGATAAATAGTTTAGACAAGAAGAGAATAGAAGCTCTCGAAATGTGGTGCTACAGAAGAATGCTGAAGATTAGATGGGTAGATCACCTAACTAATGAGGAGGTATTGAACAGAATTGCGGAGAAGAGGAGTTTGTGTCACAACTTGACTAGAAGAAGGGACCGGTTGGTAGGACATGTTCTGAGGCATCAAGGGGTCACAAATTTAGCATTAGAGGGCGGTGTGGAGGGTAAAAATCATAGAGGGAGACCAAGAGATGAGTACACTAAGCAGATTCAGAAGGACGTAGGTTGCAGTAAGTACTGGGAGATGAAGAAGCTTGCACAGGATAGAGTAGCATGGATAGCTGCATCAAACCAGTCTCATTTCTGAAGACCACAACAACAACAACGAAGGTAGCACTGTTCACAATGCGGTCGTGTCGTCTCTTGTGTTTAGTTTTTCTTTGTAGATTTTGTTTTCAACCATTACCACAGGGAATGATCTAAAGGGGTAATATCTGGGGATCTTGTTGGCCAATAAAAGTAACATTTTCTGTGTCACCTGACGAGTAGAACGTGCAGGGGCCTAGCCATGTCAGAACAATATAGACATCCTTGTTGCCAGTGTTACCATTTCTATCAATTCTATAAGATCATTTTCAAGATAATGAAGACCTGTAAGATGAGGCATTAACGCACTACGTCCAATCAACAGATTTCCTATTAGACCACCCCACATTTACAGAGCCCCAGTCTTAAAAATATGTCTCCACAAATATATGTAGGTATTCGTCGGACCACCAATGAGAGTTGAGAGTGTTCTTGATAGCGTTATGAGTGAAAGTGATTTCAGCATTAGTGGGATTACTCGGCGATTTGCAATCAGACAACGACAGTATCATATCGTCTACCCGCATCAGCTTGTCGAAGTGTTGAAATCGCAGTAAATAATCAGGGAAGAGGCCTAACATCGTAATATCTTTCCTATTCCTGAATGTGATACACCAATACCTGTAGAAATGCTGTGTACGCTTGTTGAAGGACCATATTGAACTAACTGAATAATTATGACCACTGCTCACCCCGACGATCGATGACGCCTGGTGTCGCTGCGGGCACGAGACGCGGTAAGGAAAGCATGTGAGCGAAGCAGAGACGGATGGGGGATCACCGTAGCTATGGGCTACTAACGGGAAAATCCATTGAGGCAAGTGACTTTGACTCAAGGCAGATTATTATTACCCAGATCCTGTGAACGAGTATTTCGAAAAGAGCGAAGCTGCTCGACTGTTGTGCTACTGTCTTGAGCATCTACGGAAAGTGGTAGGACAGTGAAACTACGACGTGCAGAACTCATTACAGAACGTGGGTTTCGGAAGCTTGCCCGTTCTGTAAAGTAGGATGGATGGTGATTTGCGGTATCTCTGCCGAAAGAGCACAATACTTGGGCATGCACAAGTGTTTCGGAGCTCACTGTTCATGGTATATTGTTGAACATGGAACTCCGAAGCAGAAGACCCCTTTGTGTTCCCATGTTGACCCAACGACGTAGACAATTACGACTGTTGTGGGCACGGGACCAGCAGAATTCGACCGTGAATTATTGGAAACGCGTCGACTCTTCGGATGAATCATGATTCTTGGTTTACCAGGTCGATGGTCGTCTCCACAAATGCAGTCATCGAGCCAAACGGCGGCTCCAAACATGACCCGCTCCATGGTCACAGGCTGATTGGAGCAATATTATGCTACGGGAGATATTGTCCAGTGCTTGCATGGGACCTGTGATAGTAATCAAAGACACGCTGACAGCTGCAGACCACCTGCATCCCTTCAAGCTTGCTGTCATCCCAGACGGAGATGTCATCTTTCAGAAGGATAATTGTTCGTGTGTCAAAGCCACAACCGCGCTACAGCGTTTGAGGTACGTGGTAGTGAACTCACGCTGATGAGTTGGCCACCAAATGAGCCACATGCGAATTCTATAGAACCCAACTGAGTCGCTGTCAGGCGTCACTACCGCATACACAAATCAGTGGCTCGTTATTTACGGAAATTACAAAGTTTACGAGAAGATATCTGATGCCACATACCTCCACAACTTACCAACGAACTGTCGGATCCATGATATGCAGTATCAGTGATATGTTGCCATCCAAAGATGGACCAACAAGTTTGTTGAGCAGTTGATGATAATGTTTTGGCTCTTCAATGTGTATGACTACAGAGCAGTATAGTAGTTCTCTATAAGCAACAACAGCGTTTCAATTTCAAAACCGTTTCCATTTCAAAATCCGAATGCAAATACCATATCAATATACTCAGCATTTGTAAATACATGTGGCATGATTAACGGCAAAACGGCAAAACCAACCAACAACAACTTCACAAATTGAACTTCAAAACGAAAATGACAATCGATAAAGAAGTTCATAGCAAATTGAGTACCAACACGCAAAATGAAAACTTAATCTCTGAACCAGTTATATGCCTGTCACCAATAAAAATTGTAGAAATGTGATATGTAACGCATTATTCGAATTACTCTATACTGCGACCTCCAAAAATATTTACTGCTTGAAATACCATGTATATCACTGATGAAATCATTATGTAATTGAGGTGAAGTGATATTTAATCATATCACTTTATGAGATTTTGACACTCAGACGTTGCAGAAGCAATAAAAGGAAAACAAACACCATATAAAAAATACTGTTGTGCCCCAGAATGAGTTTGGTATGAAAGCTCAAAATTTTGAAAGTTTTACCCTGTGAGCTTAGAGCCGAGGAGGCCAGATCAGGACCCGTGTGCTAATCAGAATGTAAACACGGCATATCGTTGATGTAGCAGAAAGCGAAGCACAACACGAGTATTGCCACATAACCGTGGAATGAGAGAAGCAAAAGAGCAAAGAATGTAATATATCATCACAGGTTGACATGCAGTAACAGTAACTTCAAGCACCAGAGCACCACTGCAACAGTGAAACACTGCGAAAAGGACCCAGGACCATTATGTCCTAGGCGCAGGCTCGGCTCTTTAAATAACGGAACTTTCGGAGTCCATGTACACGTTCAGTCACGCTGCCATTCTGTCTGTGTCTCCAGGACAAGAGACAATGATGGTCTACTGAGTTTCAGTTAAACTATGGGAAACTTATAGATGACAGTCTGACTGTTACTCGCTTGCTAACTACAGCGGTGGATCAGAGCCAACGTGATTTAAACCACAGATATGGTCTGCCGTTGGGACGTCGCTGGTGAGGAGTAGACCAGTGTACTGCCAGCGATCCACCATTATTATTCATGGATGATCTGCTAGCTGTCATCTCTATCTAAGCGCGGTGCATTCGCGCAGCACCTTGTGTACTCGTGAACGTCAGCTGCAGTCTTGATTGATCCACTGTGGGTGATCAAGGCCTAACCTTCACGTTAACCGACATATTGGACCATATAGTCGACTATCCTCACGTAAGCGCGCAACAGGCTTTCTATGAGAGCGCTGAGGTGTAGGGCCGCACTATACCGTAGAACAACTGGAGCGGGAAACGCTGCCGCCTGCA
The DNA here is from genome assembly GCF_021461395.2 of Schistocerca americana. Lineage (NCBI taxonomy): Eukaryota > Metazoa > Arthropoda > Insecta > Orthoptera > Acrididae > Schistocerca > Schistocerca americana. The sequence goes on from NC_060120.1 coordinate 603,158,320, forward strand.
TAACAACACACCGGGACCCCGACCTGCGGCACTGACGTCATGACTCACTGACTAGGTGCGTCAGTACTTCTTCACAACATGTGCTGTGGCCCAGCCGCTGTACTGGGGCAGCTTTATTTGAGTGTATACTCATTCTAGTAAATAAATGTCGTTACAGATACGGTTGTGTTTCTAATCCCTCCAGGCGCTTCTCCGGACGAGTCTCCCACACTCCATACTCGGCCCACTGCACACAAAGCGACCACAGTTCTCTGGGATGCAACAATATCTTTCAAAGCCTAACCTGGAAAATAAAATAGTCTATAAAAGGAAAAAGAATCACACAAAACGACCCCACCATAGAACCTGGGACAGATACACTAGTAATACAGAACATGGTGCTCATAGCCATTAGCAGATAGCCTACAAGGCTTTGAAAATATGAAACAAAACAAAATAATCTACAATTCCTTTGAATAATGTTACGAGAGAATAGTGGATTAAACAATATAAATTTTACGATAACTTACTGAAAAGCAGTGAGAGTTTAGCAAACTGGAACATACTGCTTTTTATAGATTTTAAGAAGGCTTTCGACAACGTGGTTCGAGAAAAATTATAGAGGAAAATAGAACAGGCTGTATCAGCAGCTGTGAAAAGTCTGCATGAAGAAACAACGGTAATCTTAGATATAGAAGGCATACACACAGAGCCGGTACTGAGCCGTGTATCGACTCGTGCTACACCTTGCGTTTGGATTGCATTGGTTTTCCTTTTCTTCCCCTGACATGTTTGTTTGATATGTTGTCTGTCATTAAGTGGCTGCTTGGTTGTCTTTTCCCTCTGCTATCGATATCTGCGTTTTTGCTTCCGGAAAACAGCTATGGAGGAAGTGAGATCTTTGACCGGTTGTAAACTCGTGTGGTGGCGCGGAAGTAGGGGCGTGGCGCGCAGAGAGAGTGTGGTGGACACGGGAGGGCAGTGTGACTCTCCAGCGCGAAGCAGACGTGGTCGGTTGTACGCAGTCGCCACGTGACGTACGTCGGTTGTGTGTAACGAGCGGGTCGAGTTGGCAGAAGAGCTCCCCACGTGTTGGTTGTATACAGAATCGCCCCACGAGTAGTTGCCGTTCATTTCGCCTTGGTGGGACGTTAACAAGCTTCTTCAAATCATCCGTTTCAACACTAGAGTTTAAAAGGAGACACCTAACATGAAGGAGCGATCATTACCCGTCAACGTTGCAGAGAAGACGTGAACTCCGCTGTCAGAGCGTGTTGTCGCGCGACCGTGGCGTGTTGGGTACGCTGGCGACGCGTGCGCGGTCGGATGTGTGGATCCTTGCCATCGGAGGTCGTGGGAAGGTTTAATCATTAAGTAATAATTTTGTGTAACCAGCGTCTCTTCTGCCTTGTGGCCTCCGGCGACCGGGTTCCCTGTCCCTGGTACCGGTGTAATTCAAGACAGTGATCTTTCCTCCTCCTCTCGTTACTGTCCGATGGGAGGTGTAGTTTTGGCAGTTTCATTGTTTCGCTATTTTGTCGTGTGTTATGAGTAAATTCATGCTTCTTGTTGGTTGATCATGTGGTCGCTCATTCAGGACTGTGTGGTGTAATGTTTCCTTGCACGAGGTTAGCTCTAATTCTGTCAGCAAGTTAAGCCATCTTATAACAAGTTTTCGCTGGCTAAAAGTCGGTGCATTGACCAGCCTGAGAGTGGCAATTGTGTTTACGGGCGTATTTAAATTTGTCAGTATTTTGTCTAGCCTGAGCATCCCTGAGTGGGTGATTTGTGGCGACCTTACACGGGTCCGTCATATCTGGTATGGCAAATGGCTCTGAGCACTATGGGACTTAACATCTATGGTCATCAGTCCCCTAGAACTTAGAACTACTTAAACCTAGCTAACCTAAGGACAGCACACAACACCCAGCCATCACGAGGCAGAGAAAATCCCTGACCCCGCCGGGAATCGAACCCGGGAACCCGGGCGTGGGAAGCGAGAACGCTACCACACGACCACGAGATGCGGGCATATCTGTTATGTTCTAATGATATTCCAGGACACTTTTGTTAAAATTTTTTTAAAATTCCTCCAAGTTTGTAAATTCCTAAAATTGTCATTAATCGTGTGTTTGCTGCGACCTGTTTAATTTTCTTTTTTAATGGCAGTGTTAATAGCTTCACTACCTCACCGTACCTTATTAACAAAGTTCTGTATTTACTTTAGTAACCTGTTTACTAATGTTCTTAAATGTTTTTAAATTGTTGTATTGCTATAAATTACTTTGATTGGCGTTAGCGGCGTGTTTAAAAGGTTGTCTATTGCCGTGCTGCTAGTTTCTGTAAGATACATATAAAACATTTGTGAAAATCTCAACTCGACAGTAAACTACTAGAAATTGGGCCCTATTTCCCAACTTGTGGTGTGGCTTGTAGTAACCGTAACCGCTGTGTGTGTCAGGTACAAATAATGGTGGTGGACAAGACTGTAGTTTATCCACTACACTGTTCAATATTGACATTGACAATGAAGTTTACAGACGGAATTCCAGGATAAACACTGTGGAACAACTAAACAATTAGGTAAAGCTAAAATCACTCCTATATGTTGACGATCTTACATTAATTTTTTGAAGATAATTTACAAAAAAGGAATTTTGAACTAAATAAAATATGTACGGAGTATAATATAAAAATACCTGTTAGTAAATCTAAGTCAATGAAATTCAGTAAGAACTAAGACACCAGTTGATGAAAACCCAATTTCACATGTCGAATATTTTAACTATCTTAGATGTCGCCTGAATGGGGAGAAGGTATGCAGATTAAACTGAATAAATTTTCAATTTCTGGCAAAATCAACAGAACTTCAAAGCATAAAAAGTTGAATGAAAGACGACTGAAATGTTGTAAGAAAATCACTTTTCCAACCATGTTGTATGGAAGTGAATCGCGAGTATTGAATAAAAGATAATATAAACAAATAAAATTTCAATTTGTGGCACGATTAACAGAACTTCAAAGCAAAAAAGTTGAAAGAAACACGACTGAAATTTTATAAGAAAATCACTTTTCCAACCATATTATATGGAAGTGAATCGCGAGTGTCGAGTAAAAGATAGTAAAAACAAATAAAATTAATGGAAATAAAATTTTTAAGAGTGGCGAGCGGATGTGAAGGAATGAATAGATTACGAAATGAAGTAATTCGACAAGAGATAAGAAATTTGGAATGTGGATCAAAAGCTGGATGAAAACAAAAAAGAATGGAATGAATATGTAGAATGAATGGCCCCAGAGACACTACCACGTCAGATAAAGAACTTTAAACTAAATGGGAAAAGAGATAGTGGCAGACCGAGAAAAAGATGGGAACGGTAAGAAGCCACATTGACTAATACGGAATGTGTACAAGAAGAAGAGAAAGTGGCTTTTACAATTCCAGTTCTTATTCATTTAATACTGTTTCCACATTCAGACAGTACTCCTGTAAGTTCTTAATATCTATAGGTAGTCGACAAAAATATAATAACCCCAAAAACACAACACATTTGACAAAGCAGTATTTCGGAACTTGGATCTGTGGGTTAGTCATAACCAAAGATAATGTTATTAGACAGTGAACTTAAAACCCGAGGAATGCACTGGGTTGGTTATGTTTACAGACTTTTAGATTTAATAAGTTAATATTTGTACACTGCTAAATAATGATTCTTTTTTCGCACTCTAACCTCTTTGCTTTTCGAGAAATTAATTTCAGGAGGGCTGTTGAGTCTCGTCAACGTGATCAAAGAAGCAGCACAAGTTCTGACTAAACAAGGATGGGGGAGGAACAACGGTGTCAGAGGAACCATCATGAATTTCGCCATTCTCGATTTAGGGAAGCAATAGAAAATATAAATATGAATGCCCACTCGTGAATGTGAACTCCACTGACCCTGAAGCAAGTTCACTATGGTAAACATTGTGTCTTCTCGCTCAGTGTTTCATCATAGCTGACATCTGCATCAACATGGTGACTCTGGAATTCACACTTAAGTACTTGACATTTGGTGCAGATCATTTTTCTACCATTCCAGGCTTGATTAACACGAGGGAAAATTGAAGACATAAATATTTCCATGCGATATATTCCTGAAATTATACCAGCGTGGGGGGCGATCTGCAATAGTGTGGACTCCCAGGTGGATAACAATACTAAATCTCGAATAATACACTGTGTACTGGGCCATACGGAGGCTATGTTGTTCATGAAACGGAGGTCCTCAAGGAAAAAAATCTAAGTTCCAAAGACGATAATACTGCTGTACTAACGAACTGGAGGTTGGATACTTTTGGGAGAGTGAAAATCGTGTAACAAGATCTTTCGAAGGACAACGTAGCAGCAGATGACAAAGTTCTGAAACCTTGGTTGACCATCTTCAAACTCTAGATGGCTGAATAGAACGGTAGTGAACAATGAGAAAGGAATTGTGAAGTCTGTTTACAATCTAAAACTATTCACTAAATACATAGTGGTTAGCACAAAATCAATAGAAAACAAACCCGAAGAGTCGAGAATGTATAATGGAGTTCTAGTAACTCAGCTACTACTAAATTTAATCTAATGTTCAGTGACTGAGCTAAAGTAAATGAGGCATCATTTACTTGCACCGTTACGCCCACTGTCAAAACGATGAGCAGTTAGAAGCCATTCCGGGCGAATTCTCTGCGAGCCGACATTTACATGTTGTCCTTCCAAGGTTAGTACCAACTGGTGCACACGGCTGCTATACGTTCAAACGAGTGTGGGTGTGTTTATACAGGTGGATTGTACGCAAGTTGACGCAAAGGACCAAATAGCTGTTGTGGTCTCAAGGTCTCAGTGACGCAACTGTAGGTATTGGTGTCACAGTCTACGTCATTAGTTGGGAAATATGATCTTCTTCCCTGACGGAGTTGCTGTATAGTGATCTACGGAAGTTCGTTTACATTGCATAAAAGCATATGTGGATACAGATGAGAACCAGCAACTCTGTTTTCTTTGATGGAATTACTACACAAATTAAATTATAATTGTAACTAAAAGTTGTATGCAGTAAAAGAGAGAACGGGGAGAAAATGTCACTAAACTACAAGTTCTGAACTCCTTAATTGATATTCATGAATTGTTGTTTATTTATGTTTAATTAGCCTGTAATGTTCTTTTTTGTAATATTTGAAAACAGAATGCAATCTCTCTGCAGAATGCAAGCGAAAAACTGTTTAGCGACCGCGCTAGACCCCAGTGATAATATTTTGTTGAATACACGCATTTTGAGTTCCTTTCGAGAGCTTAGGAGTACAGTCGAGTGCTTCAGTCACCAATGATCCAATATTTGTAGCGGGATATTTGTATTCGACTGTTTTCCTACCTCGGAGTCTGTCCTTTCCCTGTGACAAGTTCCATCGAGAACCACCGACTCAGTTGTAGTGGACGAGCAGATACTGCAGGTGTGGTGTTGCGTTCGACTGGGAAGCAGACATAACGGAGCACCAAAGCAACCTCACGGAAAACGACATGCAGAACTGTTTAGAACAGAGGAAGAAGCGAAGACGTGAATGGACAGAAAGTTCTTCTGAAGCTTAGCGCCGTTAATTAAGCGCATTTCCTAAGTACCCCAATTTGCAACATATCTGTTGTTCTTTTCATGTCGGATCCCGTAGACGACGTTTTTTCTACAGTAAACTGTTTGTTCACTGATGCGTTAGACTCTTAATTCCATTACAAAATACTAACACAGGAATCACTTTTAAGACTCATGGGTAAAGAAGACTCAGCCAACGTAGAAAATTCCACTAAATCTCGATTATACGATAAATTATATAAACTTCGGGGGTTGTCTGTTCAAATAAAAATCTAAGGACAATTACCAGCTTCTTAAACTGGAACCGTAGCGCAGAAAATGTTGTGGAAAAGGCGAAACAAAGGCTGCGTTGCAGTGTCAGAACACACAGAAGACGCAACAAATCTACTAAAGAGACTGCCCACACTAGCCTTGTTCGTCCTCTGCTGCTCGGTATGGGATCATTCCTAGACAGGGTTGTCAGAGGACATCGGAAAAATTCAAAGAAAGGCACACAACTTTTTACAATCACGAAGGATGGGAGAGAGTGTCACTGAAATAACAAGCGAGGGAGGATGGCAGTCATTAAAGCGTATTTTTTATTGCCGCTAGATGTTTCCTTGAGATTTTAATCAGTAGCTTCCTCCTCCCGAAGTCGCAACATTTTGTTGGCGCTGGTTGGTGTCCTACAAAGGGAAACATGACCATCGTGATAAAATAGGAGAAATCAGAAGACTAATAGCAAGAACTCTAAAGAAACTTCCAAGAGCAAAGATCGGTAGTGAACCCCTTATTACATTTAGATAAATGGTTTCGGCAAGACTATGTTGCCATCTTCGGATCTTGTGCTTTACGATATTACACTATATTTGTTATGTCCATTATAATTATCCGGGCTGTTATGCCGTGGTCGGTTGATGAATTCTGTGGTGATTCCCAACGTTTCGTCTCCGACTGCGGGAGACATCTTCAAGGGGGTCCGTAGCTTGATGGAAGGTCCAACACACACACGGGCTCGCTACTGACTGCCGCTAAATTCCGTGTCCGCGCGCCCCCGCGCCGCGGCGTGACGTCACGTGTTTTGAAAACGTCAGTGCAATTGGCAGCTGTCCGTCGCCGTCGATCGCCGTTGCCATCACCCAGTAGTGGACGAGTGGTACACACCTTCTTTAACACCGGCATCCATATACCGTTTAATTTGACGCCCTCCTCCTTTCGGTTGAAATTATTTGGGTGTTTAGCGATTTCGATTGCCTCCCTGTAGAGCCTTTCGTAGTATCCGCTCTTGGCCGCTAGTACTTGCGTCTCCTCGAAACGAATATTGTGGTTCCCTGGCTGGAAAGCATGCTCCGCAACAGCTGATCGTTCCGTTTCTCCTCTTCTACAGTTTCCCTTGTGCTCTTCCAAACGTCTAGAAACAGTTCTTTTGGTGGTACCTACATAAACATCACCACAGCTGCATGGGATCCTATACACTCCAGATTTTTCCAATGGTTTGCGAGCGTCCTTGGCAGGCCTAAGGTATTCCTGTATCTTCCTGGTGGGCTTGTAAATTACGGTAATATTCCGCTTCGTCAAGATCCTCCCTATTCTTTCCGTTACATTTTTAACAAACGGCAGGAAAACCTTAGATTTTGCAGTAGCCTGTACGTCAGTATGATTTCTGCGTGGCTGCCTCAACGCACGTTTTATTTCGGCGGACGAATATCCGTTCTTCGTTAGTGCATTGTGGAGATGCTCCATCTCAGCGTCGAGCAACTCAGGTTCACAAATTTTTCTAGCTCTGTCCGCTAGCGTCTTGATAACACCCCGCTTCTGTTGTGGGTGGTGGTTCGAATCCCGGTGCAAATAACGGTCCGTGTGCGTGGGTTTGCGGTACACTGAGTGGCCCAAACTACCATTTTCGTTTCTAAACACAAGCACATCGAGGAAATGTAGTTTGCCGTCTACCTCCTCCTCCATTGTAAACTGAATTCTTGAGTTTATACTGTTCAGATGTTCGTGGAACCGGCTTAGTTCCTCCCTACCATGTCTCCACAACACAAACGTGTCATCCACGTATCGGAACCATACATTTGGTTTCTTGCTGGCAGTACCTAAGGCCTGTTCTTCGAATTTCTCCATAAAGAAGTTTGCAATCACGGGACTTAGGGGGCTTCCCATAGCCACGCCATCCGTTTGCTCATAAAACTGTTCATTCCACTTGAAGTATGTGGTCGTCAAACAACACTTAAACAGCTCTAAAATATCGGCAGGAAAAATTCGATCCAGCTGTTCCAATGCATCATTAAGTGGAACCATGGTAAACAGCGATACCACATCGAAGCTGACCAATACGTCCTCCGGCTGGACCACTATGCCATTCAATCTGCTGATGAAATGTGTCGAATTCTTTATATAAGAGTCCGAACGGCCCACATGTGGTTTTAACAGCGTAGTTAAAAACTTGGCTAATGAGTAGGTGGGCGAACCAATGGCACTTAGTATCGGTCTTAACGGAACATTTTCTTTATGAATTTTGGGCAATCCATAAAGCATCGGTGGTAGCGCAACCGAACTGCAGAGACCTTTCTGTACACTCTCTTCAATGGAGAACTTCTTTATTAACCGCGACACAGTTCTGAGAACGTTGTTAGTGGGGTTCTTATTCAGCCTCCTATATGCTTGCGGATCCAGTAGATCCGTAATTTTTCTCTGATAGTCGACCACATCCATAACCACCGTTGCGCTTCCTTTGTCAGCTGGGAGAACCAAAATACTATCGTCGTCATTCAGGAGTTTTAAAGCTCTTCTCTCACCCACAGTTATATTACTTTTCGGCGCTTTTGCATTGGCTAATATTCTCACTGTTGCTATACGGATTTCTTCAGCGGTTACAGAATCTACACTGCGAATTCCTGCTTCCGGGAAACGTCTAAATGCCGAACAGTCTTATTAGGTAGCAAATTATCAAACTTCTTCTTCTGTCTACTAGACGTCGTCAACATACGCTTCCCCATGGTATCATGCAGTAGTCTATCAATTTTATCCCAGTCACCCCTGCACAGTTTACTACTGATCGTAATATGGAGAGACATTAACTTACAGTTTGTGCTTGCCAAGTCCCGTCGGGTCTGCTGAATGCGCTCTCGTAGTAAGGCCTCCTCAGTCCGTTTGAAAATGCGCTGTGCCTTTCACGACCATTAAATTTTAGTATCAGACGCCTCTACGGGGAGGAGATGTCAATAGAAATGCGACGCCTGGAAGGACTCCAGAAGAAGAGAGTGCAGCTTTTGTGTTCCTTCACATTCCTGTCTCGTTGCAGTGCTGTCGGCGTTATACCGAAGTTTCTGAAGATAAAGCGACTGTTCTATTCGGGAAAGGCACAGCGCATTTTCAAACGGACTGAGGAGGCCTTACTACGAGAGCGCATTCAGCAGACCCAACGGGACTTGGCAAGCACAAACTGTAAGTTAATGTCTCTCCATATTACGATCAGTAATAAACTGTGCAGCGGTGACTGGGATAAAATTGATAGACTACTGCATGATACCATGGGGAAGCGTATGTTGACGACGTCTAGTAGACAGAAGAAGAAGTTTGATAATGGATGTGGCCGACTATCAGAGAAAAATTACGGATCTACTGGATCCGCAAGCATATAGGAGGCTGAATAAGAACCCCACTAACAACGTTCTCAGAACTGTGTCGCGGTTAATAAAGAAGTTCTCCATTGAAGAGAGTGTACAGAAAGGTCTCTGCAGTTCGGTTGCGCTACCACCGATGCTTTATGGATTGCCCAAAATTCATAAAGAAAATGTTCCGTTAAGACCGATACTAAGTGCCATTGGTTCGCCCACCTACTCGTTAGCCAAGTTTTTAACTACGCTGTTAAAACCACATGTGGGCCGTTCGGACTCTTATATAAAGAATTCGACATATTTCATCAGCAGATTGAATGGCATAGTGGTCCAGCCGGAGGACATATTGGTCAGCTTCGATGTGGTATCGCTGTTTACCATGGTTCCACTTCATGATGTATTGGAACAGCTGGATCGAATTTTTCCTGCCGATATTTTAGAGCTGTTTAAGTGTTGTTTGACGACCACATACTTCAAGTGGAATGAACAGTTTTATGAGCAAACGGATGGCGTGGCTATGGGAAGCCCCCTAAGTCCCGTGATTGCAAACTTCTTTATGGAGAAATTCGAAGAACAGGCCTTAGGTACTGCCAGCAAGAAACCAAATGTATGGTTCCGATACGTGGACGACACGTTTATGTTGTGGAGACATGGTAGGGAGGAACTAAGCCGGTTCCACGAACATCTGAACAGTATAAACTCAAGAATTCAGTTTACAATGGAGGAGGAGGTAGACGGCAAACTACATTTCCTCGATGTGCTTGTGTTTAGAAACGAAAATGGTAGTTTGGGCCACTCAGTGTACCGCAAACCCACGCACACGGACCGTTATTTGCACCGGGATTCGAACCACCACCCACAACAGAAGCGGGGTGTTATCAAGACGTTAGCGGACAGAGCTAGAAAAATTTGTGAACCTGAGTTGCTCGACGCTGAGATGGAGCATCTCCACAATGCACTAACGAAGAACGGATATTCGTCCGCCGAAATAAAACGTGCGTTGAGGCAGCCACGCAGAAATCATACTGACGTACAGGCTACTGCAAAATCTAAGGTTTTCCTGCCGTTTGTTAAAAATGTAACGGAAAGAACAGGGAGGATCTTGACGAAGCGGAATATTACCGTAATTTACAAGCCCACCAGGAAGATACAGGAATACCTTAGGCCTGCCAAGGACGCTCGCAAACCATTGGAAAAATCTGGAGTGTATAGGATCCCATGCAGCTGTGGTGATGTTTATGTGGGTACCACCAAAAGAACTGTTTCTAGACGTTTGGAAGAGCACAAGGGAAACTGTAGAAGAGGAGAAACGGAACGATCAGCTGTTGCGGAGCATGCTTTCCAGCCAGGGAACCACAATATTCGTTTCGAGGAGACGCAAGTACTAGCGGCCACGAGCGGATACTACGGAAGGCTCTACAGGGAGGCAATCGAAATCGCTAAACACCCAAATAATTTCAACCGAAAGGAGGAGGGCGTCAAATTAAACGGTATATGGATGCCGGTGTTAAAGAAGATGTGTACCACTCGTCCACTACTGGGTGATGGCAACGGCGATCGACGGCGACGGACAGCTGCCAATTGCACTGACGTTTTCAAAACACGTGACGTCACGCCGCGGCGCGGGGGCGCGCGGACACGGAATTTAGCGGCAGTCAGTAGCGAGCCCGTGTGTGTGTTGGACCTTCCATCAAGCTACGGACCCCCTTGAAGATGTCTCCCGCAGTCGGAGACGAAACGTTGGGAATCACCACAGAATTCATCAACCGACCACGGCATAACAGCCCGGATAATTATAATGGACATGATATTTTCGGCCGTGAAAGTTTACATTTTAGTACTATATTTGTTGTAATGTTATAAATCTAATAAATGCTTTACTGTCGTAATGTGCAGCTATATGACATTGACTATTAATTATTAAGATGTGCCTGATCACACTCCTAGCTTATCCAATAAGATTTACTGAAATAAAACATCAGGGCGCACTGGAAACCCAAAGTCTATTTGCGTACAACTACTATAATTCCTGGAACCTTTGTTTAATTTCTTCTTCATCAGAGCACAGCTTAACGAAGATGAAATTAATTTTTCTCCTTTAGAACAGGAAGAACTTCCTACTTCTCACTGCGTCAACGTGTCGTTTACACACTCATTGTCTGCCTGTATGCTGCGCAGTTGTAATCAGTGATGTAGTGTATTCAGTGATATAATGTATAATTTGGTGACACGGATTATTATTAGGGTCTTCAGCGCCATCTAAAAGACATCAGACCTAGTTTTACTTTTCTCGTTTACGTTTTTGTGTGCATTGTGATTTTACTACTGTAGATTTACCCCGCCTGCAGCGCTACAGTGCATTGATAATGGCTAGGCACTAGCCGTAATATAGATTTTTCCAAATAAAACCTGCCTTAAAGGACGACCGATTGCTGTGCTCTATCATTTGTACACTACTGGCCATGAAAATTGCTACACCACGAAGATGACGTGCTACAGACGCGAAAATTAACCAACAAGAAAAAGATGCTGTGATATGCAAATGATTAGCTTTTCAGAGCATTCACACAAGGCTGGCGCCGGTGGCGACACATACAACGTGCTGACGTGATGAAAGTTTCCAACCGATTTCTCACACACAAACAGCAGTTGACCAACGTTGCCTGGTGAAACGTTGTTGTGATGTCTCGTGTAAGGAGGAGAAAAGCATACCATCACGTTTCCGACTTTGGCAAAGGTCGGATTGTAGCCTATCGCGATTGCGGTTTATCGTATCGCGACATTTCTACTCGCGTTGGTCGAGATCCAATGACTGTTATCAGAATATGGAATCGGTGGGTTCAGGAAGGTAATACGGAACGCCGTGCTGGATCCCAACGGCCTCGTGTCACTAGCAATCGAGAAGACAGGCATCTTATCCGCATGGCTGTAAAGAATCGTGCAGTCACGTCTCGACCTCTGAGTCCACAGATGGGGACGTTTGCAAGACAAAAACCATCTGCACGAACAGTTCGACAACGTTTTCAGCAGCATGGAGTAACAGCTCGGAGACCATGGCTGCGGTTACCCTTGACGCTGCATCACAGACAGGAGTGCCTGCGATGGTGTACTCAACGACGAACCTGGGTGCACGAATAGCAACACGTCATTTTTTCGGATGAATACAGGTTCTGTTTACAGCATCATTATGGTCGCATCCGTGTTTGGCGACATCGTGGTGAACGCACATTGGAAGCGTGTATTCGTCATCGCCATACTGGCGTATCACCCGGCGTGATGGTATGGAGTGCCAATAGTTACAAGTCTCGGCCACCTCTTGTTCACATTGACGTCACTTTGAACAGTGGACGTTACATTTCATATGTGTTACGACCCGTGGGTCTACCCTTCATTCGATCCCTGCGAAACCCTACATTTCAGCAGGATAACGCACGACCGCATGTTGCAGGGCCTTTCTGGATACAGAAAACGTTCGACTGCTACCCTGGCCAGCACATTCTCCAGATCTCTCACCAACTGAAAACGTCTGGTCAATGGTGGCCGAGCACATGGCTCGTCACAATACGCCTGTCACAACTCTTGATGAACTGTGGTATCGTGTTGAAGCTGCATGGGCAGTTGTACCTGTACACGCAATCCAAGCTGTGTTTGCCTCAATGCCCAGGCGTATCAAGCCGTTATTACGGCCAGAGGTGGTTGTTCTGGGTACTGATTTCTCAGGATCTATGCACCCAAATTGCGCGAAAATGTAATCATATGTCAGCTCTAGTATAATATATTTGTCCAATGAATGAACGGGTGTTTATCATCTGCATTTCTTCTTGGTGTAGTAATTTTAATGGCCAGTAGTGTAAATCATATCACAGTCGCTGAGTGCACCCACGTTCCTAAGGGAAGGTAACCTGGTGAAGGGAATGTGCCTGTTGTGTACCGATACAGGAGGAATTGGCCAGTAACCGTAAACGGCTGGAAGCTGTATTGGCCGCGGTCGACAGGCTTAAAGTTGCTGCCGTGGGCTGCGGTAGCGTTGGGGCACTTCACCTCTGGTGCCTGTAAGTGTCACGTCGTCCAGGATTTCTGGTGCCGCTGCGCCTCCCCATCCGCATGTTTAGACCAGTCGACAGTAACCTGACAGTGATTGGCGAACAGTAGGAGGACCGCCAGTCTCTGGGCGGAAGGAGAAAGTGGGTACCGGTCACAATATTGCCCCTTAGGCATCAAAAACAGGATTGAGACATTTCCCGCTACTGAAAGTATATCAAGGCTAGCGTGGATTGCCTTACCTGTTGGGACTTTGGCCGACCTACCCGTAAGATCCGCACGAGCACAGGGGGTGGGCTCGCTTGTAGTTGGGAGCTCCAGTGTTAGGTGGGTGGTGGAGCCCGTCAGGGAAATAGCGGGCTGATCGGGAAGGCCAGTCAGTGTCCACACAGGTTGCCTGCTTGGGGTTTCGTCCGAGATGTGGTGGTGGTCTTGCTCACTGTGACTGGGCGTAGTGGTAACAACAGGCTGCAAATTAAAGCCTGTGGGAACCAACGATGCCTGCTGCGTGGGCTCAGAGGTCATTCTCGGTTCATGCAAAGGGAGTACCCGTGGTCTAGGGGTAGCGTCTTTGATTCATAATCAAAACGTCTTCGGTCCCGGGTTCGATCCCCGCCACTGCCCAAATTTTGATAAATAATCAGCATTGGCGGCCGAAGACTTCCGGCATAAGGAGTCAGCCTCATTCTGCCAACGGCCTTGTCAAAGAGGGCGGAGGAGCGGATAGAGGTTCAGGGCACTCTCTTGTCCTAGGGGTGGGAAATTGCCCCTAAAGGCGGAAGAATCAGCAATGATCAACGACATGAGAATGCAGAAGGCAATGGAAACCACTGCATTAAAGACACGTAACGTGTATCCACAGGACATGTGGCCTGTAATTGAAGAAGTGTCATGATGATCTCTCCATTGGCAAAAGATTCCGGAATAGTCCCCCATTCGGATCTCCGGGAGGCGACTGCCAAGGGGGAGGTTACCATGAGAAAAAGATTGAATAATCAACGAAAGGATAACGTTCTACGAGTCGGGGCGTGGAATGTCAGAAGCTTGAACGTGATAGGGAAACTAGAAAATCTGAAAAGGGAAATGCAAAGGCTCAATCTAGATATAGTAGGGGTCAATGAATTGAAGTTGAAGGAAGACAAGGAATTCTGGTCAGATGAGTATCGGGTAATATCAACAGCAGCAGAAAATGGTATAATAGGTGTAGGATTCGTTATGAATAGGAAGGTAGGGCAGAGGGTGTGTTACTGTGAACAGTTCAGTGATCGGGTTGTTCTAATCAGAATCGACAGCAGACCAACACCGACAACGATAGTTCAGGTATACATGCCGACGTCGCAAGCTGAAGATGAACAGATAGAGAAAGTGTATGAGGATATTGAAAGGGTGATGCAGAATGTAAAGGGGGACGAAAATCTGATAGTCATGGGCGACTGGAAAGCAGTTGTAGAGGAAGGTGTAGAAGAAAAGGTTACAGGAGAATATGGGCTTGGGACAAGGAATGAAAAAGACTAATTGAGTTCTGTAACAAGTTTCAGCTAGTAATAGCGAATACCCTGTTCAAGAATCACAAGAGGAGGAGGTATACTTGGAAAAGGCCGGGAGATACGGGAAGATTTCAATTAGATTACATCATGGTCAGACAGAGATTCCGAAATCAGATAATGGATTGTAAGGCGTACCCAGGAGCAGTATAGTAGTGATGAAGAGTATTAGAAGACATTAGTCAGGAAGAATCAATACGCAAAGAAGTGGGATACGGAAGTACTAAGGAATGACGAGATACGTTTGAAGTTCTCTAACGCTATAGATACAGCAATAAGGAATAGCGCAGTAGGCAGTACAGTTGAAGAGGAATGGACATCTATAAAAAGGGCCATCACAGAAGTTGGGAAGGAAAACATAGGTACAAAGAAGGTAGCTGCGAAGAAACCATGGGTAACAGAAGGAATACTTCAGTTGATTGATGAAAGTAGAAAGTACAAACATGTTCCGGGAAAATCAGGAATACAGAAGTACAAGTCGCTGAGGAATGAAATAAATAGGAAGTGCAGGGAAGCTAAGACGAAATGGCTGCAGGAAAAATGTGAAGACATCGAAAAAGATATGATTGTCGGAAGGACAGACTCAGCATACAGGAAAGTCAAAACAACCTTTGGTGACATTAAAAGCAACGGTGGTAACATTAAGAGTGCAACGGGAATTCCACTGTTAAATGCAGAGGAGAGAGCAGATAGGTGGAAAGAATACATTGAAAGCCTCTATGAGGGTGAAAATTTGTCTGATGTGATAGAAGAAGAAACAGGAGTCGATTTAGAAGAGATAGGGGATCCAGTATTAGAATCGGAATTTAAAAGAGCTTTGCAGGACTTACGGTCAAATAAGGCAGAAGGGATAGATAACATTCCATCAGAATTTCTAAAATCACTGGGGGAAGTGGCAACAAAACGACTATTCACGTTGGTGTGTAGAATATATGAGTCTGGCGATATACCATCTGACTTTCGGAAAAGCATCATCCACACAATTCCGAAGACGGCAAGAGCTGACAAGTGCGAGAATTATCGCACAATCAGCTTAACAGCTCATGCATCGAAGCTGCTTACAAGAATAATATAGAGAAGAATGGAAACGAATATTGAGAATGCGCTAGGTGACGATCAGTTTGGCTTTAGGAAAACTAAAGGGACGAGAGAGGCAATTCTGACGTTACGGCTAATAATGGAAGCAAGGCTAAAGAAAAATCAAGACACTTTCATAGGATTTGTCGACCTGGAAAAAGCGTTCCACAATATAAAATGGTGCAAGCTGTTCGAGATTCTGAAAAAAGTAGGGGTAAGCTATAGGGAGAGACGGGTCATATACAATATGTACAACAACCAAGAGGGAATAATAAGAGTGGACGATCAAGAGCGAAGTACTCGTATTAAGAAGGGTGTAAGACAAGGCTGTAGCCTTTCGCCTCTATTCTTCAATCTGTACATCGAGGAAGCAATGATGGAAATAAAAGAAAGGTTCAGGAGTGGAATTAAAATACAAGGTGAAAGGATATCAGTGATACGATTCGCTGATGACATTGCTATCCTGAGTGAAAGTGAAGAAGAATTAAATGATCTGCTAAACGGAATGAACAGTCTAATGAGTACACAGTATGGTTTGAGAGTAAATTGGAGAAAGACGAAGGTAATGAGAAGTAGTAGAAATGAGAACAGCGAGAAACTTAACATCAGGATTGATGGTCACGAAGTCAATGAAGTTAAGGAATTCTGCTACCTAGGCAGTAAAATTACCAATGACGGACGGAGCAAGGAGGACATCAAAAGCAGACTCGCTATGGCAAAAAAGGCATTTCTGGCCAAGAGAAGTCTACTAATATCAAATACCGGCCTTAATTTGAGGAAGAAATTACTGAGGATGTACGTCTGGAGTACAGCATTGTATGGTAGTGAGACATGGACTGTGGGAAAACCGGAACAGAAGAGAATCGAAGCATTTGAGATGTGGTGCTATAGACGAATGTTGAAAGTTAGGTGGACTGATAAGGTAAGGAATGAGGAGGTTCTACGCAGAATTGGAGAGGAAAGGAATATGTGGAAAACACTGATAAGGAGAAGGGTCAGAATGATAAGACATCTGCTAAGACATGAGGGAATGACTTCCATGGTACTAGAGGCAGCTGTAGAGTGCAAAAACTGTAGAGGAAGACAGAGATTGGAATACGTCAAGCAAATAATTGAGGACGTAGGTTGCAAGTACTACTCTGAGATGAAGAGCTTAGCACAGGGAAGGAATTCGTGGCGGGCCGCATCAAACCAGTCAGTAGACTGATGACAAAAAAAATGACGTGCATATGTGAATCTTCAGGATAGAGAAACCACTTCAAGATCTCAATAAGATGCCCTCTGAGTTCAGACAGAGTAGCATTCATCGTAAGAGATCGGAGAAAGAAAGTGTTAATGCAGTATTAGTTAAATGTAGTTGTATTTATGCTAATGTACCACAACTAATATCACTTATGAACAGTACTAGGGACCGAAAGCTGGCTAAAACAAGAGGTTAATAGCAATGAAATTATAAACTCAGACTGGAAGGTTTATCGCAAAGACAGGTGGATACGTGTTCTAGCAATAAAAAGTACGATAATACCGAGTAAGATTAGTATAGAGTCATAATATGAAATAATTCGAGTGAAGATAAGTGTTGAAAGTAGATCAAACCTGGCCATCAGATATTTTTATACACCCGCTACCTCAGTAGCAGTAGTGATGGAATAGTTGAGAGGAAACTCAGAGTATATTTCACATATATTTCCTGTTCGCGTTATAGTTTTAAGTGATTAGTGTGGGTGAAATTGTTCTAAGTGCCTTACCTGAAAATTGCCTTGATCAGTTAATCGGAGAACCGACTCGTGAAGATAACATCCTAGGCATGCTGGCGACAGACACAAACTTTTCGACTCAGCATAGAATAGGGAACCAGTGATCAGAAGACCGTTGCAGCATCACTGAATACGGCTGTAAACAGGAGCACAAAGAAAGACAGGAATATCTTTCTGTTTAGCAAGAGTGACAAGAGACAGATTTCGGATCACTGACAGGTCATCAAGAAAATTTCACGTCCAGCACTGACAATGTTGTGCACCAATGGACAAAGTTCAAGAGGATCGTACAATACGCTTTTCACAAGTACGTCCCGAGCAAAATTGTTAGGAATAGAAAAGACGCATGGAGTTTCGACAAACGTGTTATGAACCTTCTACGGATTCAAACAGAGCTTCACTGCAAATTTAAACGTAGCCAAAGCCTCACAGACAAACAAAAGCTTAACGAAGCCAAAAGTAGCGTAAGGAGGGCTATAGTGAAGCGTTCAATGAAAAGCGAAAGTAAAATTCGATCTACCAACTTGACAGAAAATCCTAATAAGTTCTGGTCATACGTTAAATCAGTAAGCGGATCGGAGCCATCTGTCCAAACACTCTGTGGCAATAATGGCGTTGAAACAGAGAGTGACACAAAAAGGGCGAAATAATAAACGTCTTTCTCCAAAACTGTGTCACAGCGGAAGATCACAGTGTGGTTAATTCGACTGCATTCCATTACTCTCGTTTTGCTTTTGTTGATGTACGTCTTATATCCTCCTTTCAAGACACTGTCCATTCCGTTCGACTGCTCTTCTAGGTCCTTCTCTGTCTCTGGTGGGTTACAGTGTCATCGGCAAACCTCATAGTATTTATTTCTTCTCCTTGGACTTTAATTCCTATTCTAAATTTTTCTTTTGTTACCTTTATTGCTCGGTCAATGTACAGATTAATAACATCGGGGATAGGCCACAACCCTGTCTCACTCCCTTTCAAACCGCTGCTTGCCTTTCGTGCCCCTCGTCTCTTATAACTGCTATCTGGTTTCTGGACAAATTGTAAATAGCTTTCGCTCCCAGAATTGAAAGAGAGTATTCCAGTCGGCGTTGTCAAATTCTCTAAGACTACAAATGCTGTACACGTAGGTTTGCTTTTCCTTAACCTATCTTCTATGAGAAATAACAGGGTCAGTATTGCCTCGTGTGTCCCTTCATTTCTCTGGAATCCAAACTGATGTTACCCGAGGTCGGCTTCCACCTGTTTTTCCGTGGTTCTATAAAGAATTCGTGTTAGTATTTTTCAAGTGTGACGCAACAAATTGATAATTAGGTAATTTTCACACCTGTCAGCACCTATTTCCTTTGTAATTGGAATTATTATATTCTTCCTGAAGTATGATGGTATTTCGCCTGTCTCATACCTCCCGCTCACCAGTTGGAAGTGTTTTGTCGTGGCTGGTTCTCCCAAGGCTATCAGTAGTTTTAAAGGAAAGTTGTCTACTCCTGGGGCTTTGTTTCGACTTAGGCCTTTAAGTGATTTTTCAAATTCTTCACGCAGTATCATATCTCCCATCTCATCTTCATCTATGTCCTCTTCCATTTCCATAATATTGCTCTCAAGTACATCTCCCTTGTACAGACCCTCTATATACTTCTTCCACCTGCTTTCCTTCCTTTGTATAGCACTGATTTTCCATCTGAGCTCTTGATATTAATACAGGTGTTTCTCTTTTCCCGAATGATCTCTTTAATTTTCCTGTAGGCAGCATCTATTTTTTCCCTAGTGATATATGCTTAGAAGTCCTTACATTTGTCCTCTCACCATTCCTGATTAGCCATTTTGCGTTTCCTGTCAGTCTCATTTTTTAGACGTTTGTATTCCCTTTCGCCTGGTTCATTTAATACATTTTTATATTTTCTCACTTCATCAAATAAATTCAATATCTCTTATGTTACCCAAGGATTTCTACTAGCCCTCGTCTTTTTGCCTACTTGATCCTCTGTTGCCTTCACTGTTTCGTCTCTCAAAGCTACCCATACTTCTTCTACTGTATTTCTTTCCCCTGTTCTAGTCAATCGTTCCCTATCATCCCACTGAAACTCTCTGCAACCTCTGGTTCTTCTCCAGGCCTGATCACCTCGCATTCCCACCTTTTTCGATTTCTACAGTTTTAATCTTCAGTTCATAACCAATAAATTGTGGGCAGAGTCAATATATGCCCCTGAAAATATCTTATAATTTACAATCTGGTTCCGACGTCTCTGTCTTACCATTATATAATAAATCTGAAACCTTCTGGTTTCTCCAGTCTCCTCCACGTATAGGGCCTACAACCTTCTTTCATGACTCTTAAACCAAGAGCTATTAGCTACGATTAATTTATGCACTGTGCAAAATTCTACTAGGCGGCTTCCTGTTTCATTCCTTTCCCCCGATCTATATTCACCTACTATTTTTCCTTCTCTTCCTTTTCCTACTATCGGATTTCAGTCCGTCATGGCTACAAAATTTTCGTCTTCCTTAACTATCTGAAGAATTTCTTTTATCTCTTCATATATTTCTTCAATCCCTTCATCATCTGCGGAGCTAGATGGCATATAAACTTGTACTATTGAGGTGGTTGTGAGCCTCGTCTCTATCTTGGCTATAATAACGCCTTCACTATGCTGTTCATAGTAGATTATCCGCTTTCCCATTTATTTATTTTATTCATTATTAAGTCTGCTCCTGCGTTACTCCGTTTTGATTTTGTATTTATAACTCCGTATTTACCTGACCGGAAGCCTTTATCCTCCTACCGCCGAACTTCACTGATGCCCATTATATCTAACTTTAAACTATGTATTTCCCTTTCAAAATTTACTAGTAGCTGTTCCATCCGACAATATCTCGAGAATATGGAATGGTCTATGTAATCGCAATAAGTACATATTGAAATGTGTTCTGGTGGGCCGGCCTAGGTGGCCGAGCTGTTCTAGGCGCTGCAGTCTGGAACCGCGCGACCGCTACGATCGCAGGTTCGTATCCTGCCTCGGGCATGGATGTGTGTGATGTCCTTAGGTTAGTTAGGTTTAAGTAGTTCTAAGTTATAGGGGACTGATGACCTCAGAAGTTAAGTCTCATAGTGCTCAGAGCCATTTGAAACAAAATTTTTGTGTTCTGGTGAATTGCTATTTCGATTTCTTCAGTAGTATTAAGTTTCATTTCCTTCTCTGTAAGTACAGCATTTCTAAATCAGTTCCTTTTGGGGGTAGTTTGTCTGACATATCTGCTTTACTAATGCTCATTTGACATATCCGCCAAGTCTAAAAACGTATAAGTGTTTCATCTGTCTCGTAGCAATTGATCTCTCTATCTGTCCGACATATTCTGCGCCACATGATTTGCGTTATACGTGTACATTCTAAGACAAATAGAAACGCTGCACCACGAGGGAATTATCCGAACTGTTCGGAAATCGGCACATGTGATGTAAATGTACAAACAAATGATCACAATGTCAGAAAAAAAATTGACGGTTTAATCAAGAGAAAGATCGTCACAAATTGAACAAGTGAATAATGTATGGTCACTTCTGACCCTTACGCAAGCAGTTATTTGACTTGGCATTGACTGATGGAGTATTTGGATGTCCTCCTGAGGGATAAAGTGTCAAATTCTGTCCAATTGGCGCTCCAGATCGTCAAAATCCCGAGCTGGATGGAGGGTCCTGCCCATAATGCTCCAAACATTCTCAATTGGGAAGAGTTCCAGTAACCTCTCTGGTGATGGTAGGGTTTGGAATGCACGAAGACAAGCAGCAAAACTCTCGTCGTGTGCGGAAGAGCGTTATATGATTTAAACGTAGGTCCAGGATGATTTGGCATGAAGGGCAGCAAAACGGGGCGTGAACTAACGTCGACTTGCTGCTGTGCTATGAGGGTGGCTCGGATGACGACCACAGAGGCCCTGCTATGGAATGAAGTTGGACTCCAGACCGTCACTGTTGGCTGTCGGGCTGTATGGCGGGCACAAGTCAGTCTGTCTGGGGTCTTCAGACACGTCTTCGGCCTGGAATCTCATTGACTGCAGTAGAATTATCTTCAGTGATGTGTCCCGCTTCCTACTGAACTCCGATGACCAGCAAAGACGTGTCTGGAGAATCCCCAGATAGTGGTGGGATACCAATCTGACTTTCGCGGACGTCGACGATATTCCACGTCCCGGTTTGTTGCCCTTCATCCTAAGCCATCCTGGACCTACATTTCAGCTAGATAATGCCCGCCCCCACACGACGAGAGTTTCTCCTGCTTTTCTTCGTGTTTGCTAAGCCCTGCCTTCGCCAGCAAGGTCGTCGAATCTCTCCCCAACTGAGAACGTTCGGGGCGTTATGGGTAGGATCCTGCAAGCAGCTCGGGATTTTGGCGATCTAACGCATCAGTTGGATAGAATTTGTCACTTTATTCCTCAGGAGGACACCCAAAAAGTCTACAAACCAATGCCAAGCCAAATAACTGCTTGCATAATTGCCAGAGGTGGACTAAAGAATTATTGACTTGGTCAGTTTTTGAAACTCTTTCTGTGGTATAAGCTATCGAATTTTTCTGAAATTTTAATCATTTGTTTCTTCGTACATGTTCATTACATCCACCGATTTCGGTCCTATTCGGATGATTCTTTCATGGTACGTCGTTTTTTATAGCTAAGAGTATGTTTTTCATATTTCCGCCTAGTCCAGTTACATCTTCCTGCCCAATGCCATGATCCAAGCTAACAATGTGTTAAAACTGCTGTATTGTCTGTTGTATACTGAATAAACACAGTGACTGTCTTAAGAAACATAACCTGGGACACATAATATATTAAATTATATGGACGGTCTACTAAAATCAAATTTTTAATATCATAACAAGTGTTTACTGTGGGAAAGTAATTAGATTAATTAATTTACATAATGAGGTAAACAACATATACTTTAGCAGAACAAGCCATAGGTATCAACATAAATTGTGCACAATGTGCTGAATGACAATTTGAATGAAGATGATTTTTTTTCTGGTAATGTCCTATGGGACCAATCTATTTAGGCCATCGGTCCCTAAGCCTACACACTACTTAATCTAACTTAAACTAACTTACGCTAAGGACAACACACACACACACACACACACACCCATGCCTGAGGAAGGACTCGAACCTCCGACGGGGGAAGCCGCAAGGCGCCTCCGACTGCGCGGCTACCCCGCGCGGCTGAAGATGGAATTGCTAACGCATAATATTGTATCTCATTTTTTATTCCTCACTATGCACAAAACAAAAAACAACGATAGTTTTAATACCCCATTGACGTCGAAGCGACTAGAGATTTATACCAATGCTACAAATGTTGGATACAATACGCCTTGGACATGTTGAAGTATCTCTTTTGGTATTCACCTGAACTGATTGAGGGAATCCAATAAAGCCCAGGGCACGATCGACTGACGAATGTAGAATGCAAGTCCAGTGTCTTAACCGCTACAGCCGATCGTTCATTATCTTTCTGTTCTCGTGAATTCATGAGTAACAACAACTTAATAATTCATCTAAAAATGCTGACGGGATAAAGAATTCATTATGAACAAGACTTTGCATAATTTTTGCATGGTAAACGAAAGAAAAATAGAGAAGGCTGTCTTTTCTCCCGAGCAATAATAGCATCAAAAGAAAAAAAAAAGATTTGATTTGCCTGTAATGTGAAACTGTCTGCCAATTCTAAACATTTTTTTTTATTGTCTACATATCAGTTTCATTTGTATAAGATATGATTCGAATATTGGAAGTTACTTTTTACTTCTGTTACATTTCGAGAAGTAAATTAACTACTTTTTTAAATTTCGTATGAATGGGTGGGCATATTAAAGTTGGTAGCCAAGTCATGGAGACAAGTAATTTGGCGTTCATAATTTTATGTGAGACTATTATTCCAGCAACAAATTGAACTAGTTGAAGTCCTGCTATTTGAAATCAACATTTTCGAAATAAGTCCCACTGCTACGTACCGAAACAGGAAATCCCCTCCTAGTTATATTTCAATGTAGGTAGGTATCTCCCAGCTACACGTACAGATTACTGGTTCTTCATTGGGATTCCGTGCCCGTTAGAATTAAGAATGAAAAATATGAAAGAAACACCTATGGACAGTTTAGTTTAGGCACCTAAGGTAGGTGCCAGGCATTTAGTTGCATCAGAAATGTTCGCTAAGACGGTGAGACGAATTAACACACCGTCACTGCCTGCAGCAACGACTGATCTCTGCAGGTCAGCATATTTAACAGAGGTCGTCCCAGCTATTGCTCGAAGCAGCCACCAAGCTGCAGGACGTGGTGATCCCCATCCCAAGACTTAGGAGGCCTTCGAGGAGCCTGAGTTCACGGAGAGACAGCCCAGAAACAATTTGAGAAAGCAGCCACGTCATCCAGAAAATCATCAAGTCTGTCCTACAAGTGTGTCACACAAACTGACCACTTATTATTAACAAATTTTAAAGTGTAGTCGTAAATGAAAGTCTTCTCATAAGAGGGGCGTTCATTAGCTAATGCAACACTATTTTTTCTCGGCCAGTTTAGGTTGAAAAAAATGTGGAATTTGTTGTGAGATATCGGCAAATAATTCTGTTTCTACCCGTATAGTTTCATGAAGTTCCGATAGGTGGCGGCGCTATGCGTAGCTTTCAAAATGGTGTCTGTAAAGGATGTGCGTTCGAAGGAGAGGGCTGTAATTGATATAATTGGAAGGAGAATCAGCATTGTTCGTATTTTTTTTTTTTGTTTTATTATCCGCAAAATCGATTTTCGGTCACTTAATGGCCATCCTCAGTGCTGTAATATACAATTAAAATTGGTAGGCACTGGTATCAACAATTTTAGAGCGATCACATTAGTTTATGTGATCGCTCTAAGCTTGTTGATACCAGTGCCTACCAATTTCAATTGTATATTGTATATTGTATATTATATTAGGCCGTATGATGAATGCACTTCGCGGAAAGCAGTACGTGTATGATGGGGAGGTTATTGGTGCAGCACGATGTTGGCTCCGACATCGACCAGTAGTTTCGTAACACGAGGTCATAGGTGCCCTCCCAGTAAGGTGCGTAAAGCCGTCGCATTGAACGGAGATTATGTTGAAAAATAGAATTTTGTAGCCAAAAGAGTGGGGGAAGGGGGGGGGGGTGGTAATACGTTGTATTGGAATCCTGAACGAAACCAACTGTTTGCAGAAAAAATGTGTTGCATTACTTACTGAACGCTCCCTCCTCCCCAAAGGGAGAACGAGTAAAGCACTGACCATATGCAGAGTGCTTGTTTGCTCACTGTAGGAGGTTATGAACATTCTTAGAGAATGGTAACATTGCGGTATTTTCGCCTCCCGCCCAATAACATTGATCGCGGAGCATCTCACAGGTCACTGCTGTTTTAAGTACAAAATCGTATATGAAAGTCGTCTTGCGTAGAAAGAAGTCATATGGTTAACTGTAATAAACATTGATCCTGTCATTTTGCCTTCACAGTCGTTTTTGTGTGTTATAGTGCAGTGCTGGGAACAGATATCCCACCTCGTGAATTACACGTGTATCTTGTCATTCGAGTGTTCTTTTCCTTCCGGCCCTGTCTACACCTCTTCCGCGAGTTCTTAGAGCCCTTTTTAGTTTCATTTGTGGCAATTTACCTCCTTTCCTAATCAATTCTCATGAATTCACAAAGTTAGAAAACGGAGATAAGGGCAAGACCTTGAACTAAATTTTTCCTAGACCTCGAGAAATATCAGGACGCTTTATCATATTGTTACCGTTTTCAAGAAATATATGACTTGGCTATTTATTCCTGCGGCATTCACTCTGTCTCACACAGAGGCAATTACGTTCTTCCACACTTGCAGTAACAGACAGTTCACAAGAGAAACGTTACTGAGAAATTTACTCCCTGACACAGGAAGATAGAGTGGAAGGAATTGCGAGAGTCGTGCTCCTCTCTAGTTTTCCGAGAAAATAAACGGTTCTGGATCCGTCAGAACGCCGCGATTAACGAAGTGTTAAAGGAGAAGGCAAGATGTTCTTTTTCAAAACTCTGGCGTGGGTAGAAACAAGTTCTCCGTCTGCAGTTCGGGGAAATAAACAACCCGTACTGAGGAGACGATGTTTCTTTGGCACGTAGGCCACGGTAGGTTGAACAACTTTTAAAGAATATTTCTGAAATTACATTTGGACCAGCTACGCATTCTGTGCAGTACTGAGAGGCACGTGCAATATGAAACATATTAAGGAATCAGTACTTCTTGAGTACTATATAACCGTTGTTTACAGAGGATCACATCCTTTTGTTGGCAAATATACTTCTCCTTTCGCTAGCTATTTCCGAATTTAACGAAGAGTGGGGAACCCCAATATGAATCTTTTCTACATAACAATCAGAGTTGACCTTCGAGGTGCAACATTCAGAACATGGCGTAGTCGGGAAGTCCACACTTATGTACTGCTCTCGTCAAGCAGCTAAAGAAACTTATCACCCAAACGAGGTACGTACATTATTTGGGAGAACAATGTTAGCACTATTATTTAACCATAGAAGATTTAATCAAAGAGTTACTTGTAGATGAAATCTTAAATAAACGTCTATGTTTGTGGTTGAATTAATATCAGTGCATACTTATTTGCAATCATGTCACATCAAAATGCTCAGCTAATTCAGGCTGGATTTGTCCAGTTTGACCATACTGCAACGAGCAGACTTATATAATTCTTTTCAGGTGTGCAATTTGTCTGAGCGACTGAAACGTATAATACTTCTATATAGGAAAGTAAGTTCATCTACAGAATGTCATGTTTAACAACACGAATATATCCTTGAATGAGTTTGAAGCATATTCAGATTAGTTTGTTTACCTCTGCAGTACGGCTCCGGCTCCGTTCTCACTCTTTTTTTATTTTATTATTATTATTATTATTATTATTATTATTATTATTTTCTTTTTGCTAGACTTCGTTTCAATCCAAGGACAGGAACTATGATACATAATATTATTCGTCACAGCACACTGGAATTCCGTTCAGATGACATTTTGTTAATACATCTTTTGTACTCTTGGCCTAGATACCCTGTATGGTAGATTATCTCTCACAAGTTATGGCAACACATGATACTCCATGTCAACACTAGGTATTCACATGATATTTAGAAGCGTGGATATCCTATAGTGAATGGCTGACTTCGCTCGAAACAGAAAACTGAATGACCAATCGGAAATACCTGGATAGTCTACTGAATATAGATTGCGATTAGTTTCTATCGAACAACAGCCATGTTTACATCAATATGATTTACTACAAAATGTACCTTACAGAAAGTCCAATAGGGTCTTCTACAAAAGCAAGCTTTCTCAGGAACGAAAGATGTGACTCCAGAAAATAACTGACTGGTGTTATCACAAAGATGTATTAACAGAAACATTGTAGTGTGCCAGATACTTGGAATTTGTAAGTAGTAGGGTAAGGGAATAATGGGTGCAATTTTGATATCAGATTAATATGCAAATTAAATTAATTGATCAAATAATTACCACACCTCCACTCCCACTCCCACCCCCAGATCACGTCATGTGTCTTACCCTGCCCCCCCCCCTTTCAAACCCTCCCCCTCCCCCACCTACCCTATTTGCTGGAATTTCGAATTTTGGGCTGAATTTTATATATGGTGCGAGTATCTCTGCCACATGGTTGCACTGATGTCCCACCCCATCCCCCACCCCCCACCCAGGGAATTGGCAGGAAATTCAAAATGACAGATGCATTTTATGGGACTCGAATACCGGTCCTTCTCGGCTTAAAGCCCAAGTGCATCCCCCAACACACGGAAGGTTAGGTTAGTGAACTTTATGTATTTTGCTTGGGAAACTGAAGTAAAGATCGGAAGAGCGGCTCTAATTTCCTAATTAATCAGAAAGATTAAGCTTAATTATACAGCTACGAGTATGTGTGTAGCACTAAACAAGGAACTTCTAAAATCGCAATACATCTCAGTAATTGACGGCACCATGCAACTGGTGTTGCCCAGCAGGGAGAAAATTTCACAATACCACTCGAAACTAGAGGCAGGCATATCAAACCCTACCCTTCATCTACAAGCTGGCAAGAAAAAGCTGAAGTGAAAGGTACTATCTTTATTTTTGGTCAGAAATATGTTCAACTGACGAGATTCTGGTGTTGGACAGAGAGGAGTGTCATAAGTGCATTACCTGTAAGCACATAGCTGAGGACTGAGCTATCGCTGTTTGATGTCAGACTTTGCTACAGATGCTTCCTGCTGCATTGCTCGACAATCACCCTACAGCCCAGGTAATTTAAATTCAGGAAAGCCAATACATACTACCACAACTGATGGAAGATGCTTCACTGTTCTCGTTACACACTGCAACACGTATACTGGAGATTGGGGTGGATCATCATCCCAAAACATTGCACCAGCAGAAATGGGCGGCACATGTGTTCCCATGGAAGCGCGGTCATGAACTAATCAGCTTGGAGCCATTTATACCTCCACTGTCCCCCGAAATCCCTCCCTCTCCCCACCATAGGTACGGATACACATCTCTTGTCTTTTGTCGCTGATGATCCACAAAGTGATCCATCTGGTGTCAGTGACATATCGTCTCTTGCCTGTTCAACTCATATCTCCTGCACACGCATTTCTCAAAAAGATTGGAATATTAACGAAATTCTGGAGAACTCTCTAGATCACTTTCTCAAATGGACATCTGCTACTGCTCCTGCACACCGCCTGACTGCAGCCCCCCTCCCATATCTAGGAACAGAGTCTTCACTACAATGCACCCCCAGAATACCACATTGCTGGGGGGGGGGGGCTGTATCAATAACGCTGACATACTCAATAGGGCCAATGCCATAGGCTACAGAAGAAAGCGAGATAAATGACACTGCACTTACCACGACTTGATTGTCCAGAACGCAACTGCGCAGCACGATTCCCCACACCATCCCCACTTCGCTCGAAACAGAAAACTGAATGACCGTCCATCGAAAGTGCATGCCTTTCTGAGTGTAGAAACTCTTCATTGTAATAATTGTATTATATGTCAATCCACCACCTGCAAGCGAGCATCTGTTAAGAAAGGAATACATGGATAGAACAGACCTGTATCCCTACCTAAAGTGGGGAGAAGGAAGGATAGAGAGGTATGAGGGTAGGTATGAGTGGCTCTAAGTTGGTTATTCCATGACCACACAACATTGGAAACACATGTGCAACTTCCGTCCCTCTCTCTTGGTGTAATCTTTTGGGATGACAATTATCCCCAATACAGATGACCCATTGATGGCGAGTGCTGATGTTTTTCACGACAATTTCGATGTGTAATTAAAGCAGAGAGTCATTTTCCATCAGTTGTGGTAGTGTATACTGGCTTTCCTGAATTTCGAATACTTGGTCTGGAGGTGATTGTCAAGAAATGCAGTGGAACTCGTCTGTAACGAGCTCTGACGTCAAAGAGCGACAAACACAGTTCTCAGCTGTACGCTCACTGGTAATACACTTATTAAACTCTTCTCTGTCCAACACCAGAATCTCGTCAGTTGAATATATTTCCTGCCAAAAATAAATACAGTATCTTCCACTCCAACATTTCCTCCCAGCGGCTTGTAGATGAAGAGCAGAGTTTTAGTACATCTGCTCCTAGTTTTCGAATTAGATTGTGAAATTTTTTCCCCGTGGTATAACATCAGTTGTATGGCATCATCAATTTTTGAGCTGTATTGCGATTTTAGGAGTTGCTGTGTAGCGCTATGCACATATTTGTGTAATTAGAACTGATCTTTTGATTAATTATGTTATTTGGACGAATCTTTATTTCAGTTTCCCAAGTAAAATAAATAAAGTACACTAACCTAACTTTCCTCTCCTGCATCTGGACAGTTTCCATGTGTTGGGGGAGGGGGGGGGGAGGTGCACTTGAACTTCCCGTCCAGAAGTGGTCCAACTAAAACATTCATATTTCTTTACGTACTACACGAATATGTAATAAAAATGGGGGTTCCTATTAAAAAAAAAAAAACGGAGTTGATATCCGTTTGACCCATGGCAGTGCCATCTAGCGAGCCAACCATAGCGCCATCTGGTTTCCCCCTTCAAGCTAGACATGTTTCGTTCTTTGTAGTTTTTTCGTTTGATGCTTATTTCGTGAGATATTTAGCCCAGTCACTATCAATGGACCACCCTGTATATTAGCAAAAAATGAAAACCTTAGATTTTCGTTATTAAGGTTTATTTTTTCTCTAAGTATGACTTCCTAAACAGCAATGCTAACAAAATTACGTACATGATGGTAAAATATTGATACTGGGTTTTCAAAACTGTGAAGCGCAATTCCTAACTATTATAAGGCTCTTTAAAGTTAAGAGGGCTGATGACAATGTCTGGGGTTCGAGAAAAAATACAAACAATTTAAACACAATTGGGGCCAGAGATATCAATTACGTTAAAATGCACAATGAAAACACCCAGAATTGAATGGGTGGCAGTAAAGAGCAATCAAAAAGAAGTACACAATTAAAAAAAATTCATAACTCTACAGTGGCTGATCAATCATTTTCATTAGATCTGGCATCTCGTGTTTCTGCTTCAGTTATGTCCAACAATGATGAATACGTTTAATTGGAGGTCATGGTTGAGTGTATAAAAAAATAGGGGAGATGGAGACGAGCGCAGTTCTGAGTGTCAACTGACTATCACTTGCTGGTGTGGCACGAGTGAGCATGAGTTTAACTTGCATTGGCGGCGGTAGTGGCGGCACAAGTTGTGAACCTGAGAATCTATTCTAAATCTCTCTCGACTGTCAAACACCAATCGGATACATTTCCTACGTCTTCAGTGAAGTCGAGACTCCTAGTTATTCCCTAAGTAAATTGGCTTGGTACACACTATTTGGCTGGAATAACACATATGTCATTGCCCTCAAATTGCTTGCAAGTGTTAAGTGTCAGAGCTAGGTGCAATTCTCCATACTAGGAGACTTTGCAGTTTAACTCCTTATGAATTAAGACGAGCCTATGAATAGGTGTTCACAGAATGCCTCTCGCAATTGTCTCAGTGCAGGGCGAATCGCCTTGCTCAAGGTGTGGTGTGCGTACTGTAAGACCTTCGGTACACGCACCATCAGATTATTTGACTTGTCGCTCCAACTAAGTAGGCGAATGTCAGCAATATGTCTCATGGTCTTATAGTGGAGTGTTTATCTTCTGCCGTTAAGTCAGACGATAGAAATGCCACTTGCACGCTTAGAGTAGCAGATTGACGGTGACCAACTTTAAACACAACTTGATTAATTTTCACACACATTTATTAAAATAATAAAAAGCATAGACATTGCGTAACTTGATTCTGGATGCTGTTTACAATTGACAATCTGAAGTTCCTTTGGTCTTGGTACGTTATCTTATTCTCACATATCTCTGATACATGACAAAGTGTCTATACATTTATCTTCATGGCTATGTACAGGAATATGGTAATCTTATTAGGCGCAGATTGAAACTTGACTATAAACTGGTACAAACTAATGCAGACTGGTACATACTGGTGCAGAAAAATGCAGACTAATGCAGACTGATGCAGACAAATGCAGACTGACTAATCAGAGGTCAGTACACTCGTTATAATACCTCGCACGTTCAAGTATCACTGCGCGAGTGTGATCCGCGAGGAGAAAAGGATCTATGTTAGCAGAAATCTCATTGGCTGCGTTACATATTAATATGCAGATCGGCGGAAGCAGAATTTGGTCCGTCTCTAAGGCAGCGCCATCTCGTAGTGCAGAGATGGACGAGCGCTGCGCCTGCGCTGTTGTGCTTAGAGGGGCGCGCTCTAGTGGGAAAGTTGGGTATGCGCTGACTACGAGGAACTATGTACACAATACAAGGATTAGACGATTTTCTGCAAGAGAAGTGCCAATTACATTGTCTACAATTTACATATATCAAAGCTGTTGACCACACGTTTTCTTTTTGGCCAATCAGTTCGTTCATACTTGTTATAAATCCACCCAGTAGAGTTTTTGTAGCCTATCACAGGCGTCGTTTCTTTCGTAGGGCAGAGTTTAACTTCTGCTACGTAATATTGAGATAAACAGCTCTTTCTTTCATGTTAGTTGTAATATGGGTGGCTATAAGGAGTCACCAATGTTTTGAGTTGGGTTTCTTCAGACATTTTTTCTCTGTTTTATCTGGCATCTCCCGCCGTTTTCCTGTAGAAAGGCTTTCTGAATGGTCATGATTAAAAGCACAAGGCGTGGCTTTAGCTGATGGCCTATGCAGTGGCTGGGCGTCTCATTTTGTCCACTGGATGTCCAGCTGTGGGTTTCAGCCTCGCACGGGATGGTGCGGCGTGCTGCCATAAATCCTCTTTTCTCTCAGATCTGTGTTTTGTAGCTCAGGTCGGGGCAATTACTTGTGTGCAATTACTAGTGTGAGTGTTAGTGGTTTATATTCACGAAATGCTGGGTTATTTATTACATCTGTATATTAATAAAATTCGTTAAATTTCACCTAACTATGGAATGTGACATACTGAGTTAGCCGGAATTTCAGGAATTCTATGTAAGGCGAATTATTTGTTTGACACCTCACACTGTGACAAAGAAATTCCCACCATTTTTGAAATTCCTGCCAAGATTCGAATAAATTCCCACCAATTGGATAGGTGGGGGAGGGGGAAGGTTGTAGAGGTATGAGAGGGCGGGTACCCACGTGACAGCTGAGGACAAAACATGACACCATCTGGAGATGGGGGTAATTAATTGGTCAAGTCAATTAAATTGCATATCAAGCTGATATAAAAATTGCAGCTGTGAGACCCTTATGCTACCACTGTCGTACTGAAAAAATATAACATTAGGTGAGGTAAGACTGATTGCTTGGGCTGCGATGCTATGGGGAAATTCATTGATCATGGTGCTTGGAATTTGGGGATTAATCTAATGGAGTGAGCAGGTGATAGACATACAATCAGTCGGGGTATGAGTGACTGCGGTTGAGATTGGGCCATTGTTGTGAACAAGGAAGGGAATGGATGAGTGGGAAGGGAGGACGAGTCCAGGTTTGAGTAGCTGAGATGGTAGGGAGAAGTGGCTAGATTATATAGGAGACATAAATGTACCGATACTTTTAATTATCTGGGAAAGCGTAAAGGTCTTATGTTCTTGATGCAATATGTTGGTAGAGATACAACAGCAAATCAGGATTTGAAATTAGAGGGGGGACTGGGATTTGAAAGAACTTAAGATTGAGTAGGGCAGAAGAGATAGAAAACATTGCATCAGAATTTCTAAAATGATTGGGAGAAATGACAACAAAAATCCTGTTCACAATGATGGGTAGAAAGTATGTCTGGCAGTGTACCACCTGGGTTTCAGAGAAACATCAGCCACACATTTTCGAAGACAGGAAGAGCGGACAAGTGCAACAGTTATCGAACAATCAACTCAACAGCTCATGCATCCAAGTTGCTGACAAGATTGATATATAGAACAACAGAAAAGAAAACTGAGGATGTGTTAGATGACGACCAGTTTGGCTTTAGGAAAGGTAAAGACGCTAGAGTGGCAGTTCTTACGTTGCGGTTAATAAACGTAGCAAGACTAAAGAAATATGTTAATAGGATTTGCGGGCCTGGAAAAAGCGTCTGACAATGTAAAATGGTGCCAGATGTTCGACATTTAGAGAAAAATAGGGTTAAGCTACAGGGAAAGGACGGTACTATATAGTTTGTACAAGAACCAACAGGGAACAATAAGAGCGGAACACCAAGAAGGAAGAGCTCAGATTAAGAAGAGTATAAGTCAGGGACGTAGTCTTTCACCCCTACTATTCAATCTATGCATCGAAGAAGCAATGATGGAAATAAAAGAAAGATTCAAGAATGCAATTAAAATTCAAGATGAAAGGTTGTCAATGATAAGATTCGCTGGTGACATTGCCATCCTCAGTGAAAGTGAGGCAGAATTACAGGACCTGCTGAATGGAACGAGCAGTCTAACGAGTACGTAATATGAATTGAGAGTAAATCGAAGAAAGATGAAAGCAATGAGAAGTAACAGAAACGAGAACAGCGAGAAACTTAACATCAGGATTGGTTATCATGAAGTAGATGAAGTTAAGGAATTCTGCTTCCTAGACAACAAAATAACCCATGACAGCCGGAGCGAGGAGGACATAAAAAGCAGACTAGCACCCGCAAAAAGCGCATTTCTGACCAACAGAAGCTTTCTAGTATCAAACATAGGCCTTAATTTGAGGAAGAAATTTCTGAGATTGTGCGTTTGGAGCACAGCATTGAATGGTAGTGAAACACGGACAGAGGGGATAGCGGAAAAGAAGAGAATGGAAGCACTTGAGATGTGGCGGAAAGAACAATCCTGGTTCTATTTCTGTCCGAAGCCTTCTGACGTGTTTGATGGCCCTGCCTTTGTTTCCACTCCAGTCTCAACTTCATTTCCTTCGCACACTGTCTGCATGCCACTAGCATTCTAACAATAAACCGAAGTCTACAGCCTGCTTTACCCATTGCTGAGCTCTTGTGCCCATTCCATTTCATATCCGTACAAAGCGTAAGTGAATCCAGATATTGGTATGATTTAACATTACAACCGTGACTCATTAATGTTATGTTCATAGGGTGCTTCGCTTTTTCGTTTTGCGAGTGCACAATTTTAAATTTCTGAATATTTAAAGCAAGTTACCAATGTTTGCACTACTCTGAAATCTTATCAAGATATGACTGAATGTTTGTGCATCTTCTTTCAGAAAGTACTTCATTATAGACAGCTGCACCGTGTGCAAAATATCTGAAGTTACTGCAAATATTGCCCGAAGGTACTTAATACGCAACATGAACAACAATGGTCCCAACCTACGTCCCTGGGGCACATACAATTTGTTATATCTACATTGTCGATGACTGTCCAGGATTTGTTGTACATATTCCAATTTATGTCCTCCACTGCAATTTTGCCCTGGATAATTCTCTCTAAAACCAGGGAAGAAAATTTCTGTCTCAACGGACACCTTACCATCGCGTCCCTTCTACTAGGACGTGTTTTATAAATATATCTTTCCTCGCCGATTCTTCAGAGAACTTCCATTTTCTTGATCATTTAATTTTTTGTATCCTTCTGTAAAACCGCATCCCACGATGCAGGATACACTTCGGCTCAATTCTGTGCTCAGAATGTGCATTCTCGTAACTTTCGTTCTCACATTATGGTCTATATTTTGCACTAATAGAATTTTTTGGCCGCGAAAGCCTCTCTATGCTTGTGCTTGTCTGCTTCATATATCCTTATCGTTTCGTCTGTCATGCGTTAGTTTGCTTTTGGCTATCTGTAGTTCATCAATTACTCTACTATGAAGATCCCAGTTATGAGATTAAGTTTGTTCCAATCACATTTCTGCTACTACCCACTCTTTCACCTCTCTTTGGTTCACTCATTTAGTCGCAAATTATATTCTGTGTTCAGTAGCCTGTTCATTGCATTCAAAGGGTCCTTTAGTCCTTCCTCAATTTGACAGAGGATAACAATGCCGTTAGTAAATGTTTTCATTGATAACTTCCACCCTGGATTTTAATTCTGACTCACTCTTTTCTTTCTTCTCATGCTTCTTCGATATGCAGGTTGAACAGTAGAAGAGACGTGCCGAATATCTACCTTGTATCTATTTTTAAAAAAACGAGTACTTTTCTCTTCGTCTTTAATTCTTATTTTTCCCTCTTGTTTCGTATTGTACGTTAGCCGTCTTTTCCTATAGTTCATAGCTATTTTTCTGAGGTTTTGAAGCACAATATAGGTCAAAAACGTTCGCTCTAGTTGGGTTCGGAAGTCATTAAACATGGGATTATGTGGTATGAAAGTACAGTTGCACTCGGTGGGGTGAGTGGTGGTGTTGGTGACAGGGCAGAGCGCCCAGGGGAAACGCTGCTGACGATAAGTAAGTTTTTTATTCCATATTGGTACATGCTTTGTCGCGGGTAGTTGTGGCTTTTTTGACGCTGACCGGCGCTGCACTGGTGACACGACGCTGCATAGGCACCTTGCAATGCTGACGGTGAGCCTGTGGATGGTCCTCGGCCTCTGTAGGCCGCGGTCGTGACATGAGCGGCACACTACCGCTTTTTCGCCAATAGTGCATGGGACTATGCTCTTAGCCACCGCTCCACTGAGTGGAGACCACTGTGCACGAGATGTGATCCGCTGCTTGCTGTCATTAAGTCCTGTGAGTAACTTGGCGCTGGCAGCCACATGTGTAGCTCGGGATCGAATCCATGGCTTTAGCTGGTGATGACCGATTTACTCACTGTCCTGTGTGGCCTTGGTGTCGTGGTGGTGCTGCTGGACTCCGGCGACAAGAATGCTACTGCCTCAAAAGTCAGACATTTGTTTCACTGAAACTTGGCACCTAGTCACATTGCCCATAACAAGAGACATCCTGGTGTGTTGACATCGACCCACTGCTACGGCTATAACCACTGTGCAGTGCAGCTCTGCACTCGGTGCGGCTAGCCTCAGTTTGCATTCCCATTAGGTACACGTTATTCTGACCCACATCTCACCACACTGCATCCACCAGTCCGCAGCTGCTAGCAGTATACTTCATGGCGGCTTTTACGCTACTACTTATTATTTTTGCTAAAAGACCGGGTAGCGACACTACAATGGAATGCACGAAGGATAAAATGACCAAGTTTTAGATAAGAGGCGTAGAAGAAAGAGAATGGTAACTCCATCAAGGATCATGAAACGTAGGTAGTCAGTTTGATGTAAGATTAGGATG
The DNA here is from genome assembly GCF_021461395.2 of Schistocerca americana. Classification (NCBI taxonomy): domain Eukaryota; kingdom Metazoa; phylum Arthropoda; class Insecta; order Orthoptera; family Acrididae; genus Schistocerca; species Schistocerca americana. The sequence continues at coordinate 603,194,755 of NC_060120.1, forward strand.
GTGCAATAGGGTTGTATGTATGTTCCACTGAGGAGTAGGCAATGGTTTGTTTCTTGGGAAGGAACGGATGCTGTGTAAAAGGGTATTGCATGTTTCTTTAAATTTATGATACAAATACTTTATGCATTTTTTCTACTGGTGTCACGGTTCAATCAGCTGTTCATATTTTATTTTGCAAGTGGTAGTTAACTAAATGCTTAATGAAATAGCTATTAATGACAAATGTACTGTTGATGTACCATTCTAAACTTATGTACTTAATGAGTTGTTTTATAATGCGTGAAGACGAATGGATGTAGAATAAGGTGACGAGTCAGTGAAAATTGAAAGATATGTTTTTGTGGAAATAAGTATTTTTCTTTTTGCATGTATTATAGGCCGTGCTGCAAGGGAAATTTATGAAGAGCACATGCTGTTTATAATGGTTGTAGTGCTGAAACAATCTTACTATATTCTCGCCAGTAGTATGTATGCAGGAAGAATTGCTCAACAGTTGCCAGAGTAATTAATAAATAAACGAAATAAATGTGGGCTGAATGGTTAATTTGGTTTAGTTGTTGGGGGTTTATACTTGCAGTTGGAGGGGTAAGGAGGATGAGTGTCAAACATAAATGAGAGCGATGTTAAGACTGAAGAAAAGCTTTGCATTAAGGTCATAAACGTTGGTTTCCTCTCAGGCGGTGAGATGACTGTACACAGGACACGTTACGTATCATTAGGACTGGCATAGGAGTTTTGGGGCTCTACATTGTGGCTACAGTGGTCGATCAAGTTACGACGGTGTCGCCAGGTGGTAAGGCGTTCTTTGTCACCTTTTCTAGCGATGTAGGAATCTATATGCTGGTAATCTTCAACGATGATTTAATTCTGAATAAAGCTCGAACGGGATTTCAGTAGATGTATATAGCATGTATTCGATAAAAACTTGATACAACGAAACCGCTAGCATCTGACTGTCATTCAGTGCCTACAACTAATAGACTGTAGGTCATAGAGACCATGTCACAACATTGCAACTAAGATCTCGATCGTTTAATCGGTGGAATCCGGCGCTAAAGTAATAAACACATTTATTTTCTTTGTTCTAGTCTTTCCAGTAAAGATTTTCTTATCGCTATGGTGAACTAACTGCACCAAAACATATGTAAAAGAAATAGTATTTCTTTACACAGGTACGTTCATTTTTTAAAATAGAAAAGCTTTCTGAGAACATTTTACGAGATCAAGATAGTTATTTATAGAATGAAGTTAAAGAGTGACTTCGTTACCAAACAGATAAAAATGGTCTTACGTTTGAGAGAACTTATTTATGCATAATTAATACAGTAAGATTAAGGGTTGATCTCTATTTTGCTCTATAGTTTCTACTCTCTACAGCTTCCTCTAGTACCATGGAAGTTATTCCGCGTTGTCATAACGGATGTCCCTTTATCCTCTCTCTTCTTCTTGTCAATGTTTTCCATAAACTCCTTTCCTCGTCCATTCTTCGCAGATCCTCCTCATTCCTTAGCTTTCCAGTCCACTTTATTTTCAACATTATTCTGTACCACCACATCTCAGACTCTTCGACTCATTCCTTTTCCGTTTTACCATCACTCCATATTTCACTGCCATACATTTCTGTGCTGAAACGTACATTCTCAGAAATTTCTCCGTCAAATTAAGACCTATGTTAGATACTAGTACATTTCTCTTGGCCAGGAATGACCTTTCTTCCAGTGCTATTCTGCTTTTTATGCACTCCATGCTCCGTTCGTCATGGGATATTTTGCTACCTAGGTAGCAGAATTCCTTAATTTCATCTACTTCATGATTAACAATCTTGAAGTTGAATTGCTTGGTTTTCTCATTTTTGCTACGTCTCATTACCTTCGTCTTTCTTCGATTTACTCGCAGTCAGTATTCTGTACTCACACGACTGTTCCTTCCATACAGTATCCTGCATTTCTTCTTCAGTTTTGATTGAGGATAGCAATGTCATCAGCGAATCTTATCACTGATATCCTTTCACCTTCAATTTTAATCTCGCTCTTGTAACTGTCTTTTAATTCCTTCATTGCTTCTTCGATGTATAGATTGAAGAGGAGGGGCGAAAGACTACATCCCTGTCTTATAACCGTTGTAATCCGAGGGCTTCGCTCTTTGTCTTCCACTCTTGTTGTTCCTTCCTGGCTTTTACACATATTGCATATTACCCGTCTTTCCCTATAGCTTACCTTTTTTCTAAGATTTTAGAACATCTTGCACCATTTTACATCGTTGAATGCTTATTCCAAGTCAACAAAAATTATTAATTTGTCTTGCTTTTTCTTTGGTTTCAACTGCAACCTCAGAATTGCCTTCCTGGTGCATTTACCTTTCCTAAGGCCAAACCGATCGTCATTTAACACAGCCTCAATTCTCTTTTGTATTCGTCTGTATAATATTTTTGTCAGCATCTTAAACGAATAACTTGCTAAGCTAATTCTGCAACAATTCTCGCACTTGTCGCTCTTACAGTATTGTGGATGATGTTTCTACGAAAGTTAGACGGTGTATCGCCAGACTCATATAGTCTACGCGCCAACATGAGTAGCCGTTTTGTTGCCACTTCTCCCAATGATTTTAGAAATTCTCACGGGATGCTATCTATCTCTTCTGCCTTATTCGACCTTAATCCTTCCAAAGCTCTTTTAAATTCTGATTCTTATAATCGGAGCCCCTACCCCTCCCCTATCGACTTCTGTAGAGTATACCCCCCCCCCCCCCCCCCTCTAGGCCTTCAAAGCTGTCTTTCCACCTACCCGCTCTCTCCTCTGTATTCAGCAGTGGAATTCTCGTTGCACTCTTAATGTTACCACAATTGCTTTTAATTTCACAGGAGGCTGTTTTGAATTTTCTATATTCCACGTCAGTCCTTCCGACAATCACTCTTTTTCGATTCCTTCACACTTTTCATGCAGCCATTTCGCCTAAACTTCCCTGAAATTCCTACTGGTTTCGTTCCTCAGCGACTTGTATTTCTGTATTTCTGAATCGCTGTGAGCATTTTCATACATCTTTCTTTCAGCGATTAACTGGAGTACATCAGCTGTTACCGATGGCTTCTTCGCAGTTACCTCCTTGTACCTGTGTTTTTCTTTCAAACTTTTGTGATTGCCCTTTTTAGAGATTTCCATTATTCTTCAGCTGAAATCCCTACTGAGCTGCTCCTTACCGCAATATGTATAGCCTATGAAAACTTCAAGCGTATCTCTTTATTCCTTAGTAATTCCGTATCCCACCTTTAAGTGCACTGATTCTTTTTGAGTAATCTCTTAAATTTCAGCCTACTCTTCATCACTACTAAACTGTGAATTGAGTCTATATCTACTTCTGAGAAGTATCCAGTATGTGATTTCAGAATCTCTGTCTGACTATGGTGTAAGCTAACTGAAATCTTTCTGTATCTCCCGGCCTTTTCCAACTATACATTCTCCTCTTGAGATGCTTGAACAGAGTATTCACTATTACTGGCTGAAATTTATTGTTGAACTCAATTAGTCATTCTCGTCTCTCGTTCCTATTACCAAACTCATATTCCCCCATAACCCTTTCTTCCACTCCTGGCTCTACAACCACACTGCGATGCCCCCAGAATATTAATTTTTCATCTCCCTTTACGTACTGAATTAACCATTCAGAATCTTCATATACTTTCTCTCTCTGTCTCCATCTTCGGCTTGCGACGTTGGCATGTGTACCTTAACTATTGTTGTCGGTTGGTTTGCTGTCAAACCTGATGAGAATAACCCTATCATCCAACTGTTCACAGTAACTCGCTCTCTGCCCTATCTTCCTATTCATAACGAACCCTACTTCCGTTATACCGCTTCCTGCTATCGTTGATATTATCCTTTACTCATCTGACCAGAAATCCTTGTTTTCTTTCCATTTCACTTCACTGACCCGTACTATATCTATATTGAGCCTTAGCATTTCACTCTTCCGATTTTCTAGCTTCCCTACCACGATCAGACTTCTGACATTCCACGCCGCGACTCGTAGAACGTTATCCATTCGTTTTTATTACTTTTCTCATTTCCACCTTGGAAGTCCCATCCTGGAGATCCGAATGGGGAACTAGTCAGTAACCTTTTGTCAATACATGGATCATCTTCACACTTGTTCAGTTACAGCCCGCATGTCCTGTGGATACACATAGCGTCTTTAATGCAGCGGTTTTCATTGCTTCCTGCATCCTCACGGCGTTGATCATAGCAGTGACTTTTGCCTTCAGGGGCACTTTCCCATCCTAAGGGCAAGAGAGTGCACGAAACCTTTGTCGCTCTTCTGCTCTCTTTGACAAGGCCGTTGGCTGAATGAGAGTGACCTCTTTTGCCGGAGGTCTTCGACCACCGTTGCTGATATTTATATTCAGAATTTAAGCGATGACGGAGTTCAAACCCAGGTCCGAGGAGGTTCTGATTACTAATCAAAGACGCTATCCCTAGGGTTTTGTAACACGATGTGGTGTATACCGTTGAACATGTGAGTGGTCAGAACCAGTACAGAAAATTTTATTCACATAAAATAACGGTTATATCCCTGCGCCACAGACACTGAAGTTTCTATATTATTACCACCATGGTTTTTTGTTCATTTTTCGGCTGTGTTTCTTGGTGCTAATTTGAAAAATCTGCTGAACGTTTTGACTACAAGCCAAATTTTTTAGGCATCAGAAATACACTTCTGAGCGATACTTTACCACCCAAGACCAATGTCGTTATTAGTCTAACAGAGATGATATAGAATTTTCGTAACGTTATGTGGCTCACTACGACAGTTTCCCCAACCTCAACGTTTTCGAATCAATTCTGCTTCACATCGTGATATTGTATCACTATCTGGGCTAGATTAATTAAACGTCATATGACTTAAAAGCTGATATTGGGCAGAAACTTGCCGTGATTTATAGAACCAAATGGAATTTCCTATAACAGCACAAAACTTTTACTCATATTTTTTGAGAAATCGTATGACAACTGAATGTTTCTTGCCTAACAAATTTTTCGTCTTCCACTCCTCTAAAAACGTCGAATTAATGACCCAGATTCTGGAGGAGACAGTTCAAATCCCCGTCCGGCCATTCAGGTTTAGGTTTTCCGTGATTTTCCTAACTTGCTCCAGGCAAATGCCGGCATTGCTGCTTTGAAAAGCGCACGGCTCATTTCCTTCCCCATTCTTTCATAAACTGAGCTTGTCCTCCGTCTCTAATGACCGCGCTGTTGACGGGACGGACGAGAAACAATATTGTTGGTGTCACGCTGTTTTAATACATGTGGGTTTGTCATTGCGATAATAAACAGGATTCTGTAAATATCCCCACGTAGGAAATTTACTGGTATTAAATCGGGCAACCATGCGGGCCATTTCTGAGGACCGTAGCGTCCTAACCATCTTCCACGATTTCTGTTATTCAGTTCTTGCACATCATCATGCGGAGAACAAGCTGGGCAGCCGGCCGCAGTGGCCGTGCGGTTAAAGGCGCTGCAGTCTGGAACCGCAAGACCGCTACGGTCGCAGGTTCGAATCCTGCCTCGGGCATGGATGTTTGTGATGTCCTTAGGTTAGTTAGGTTTAACTAGTTCTGAGTTCTAGGGGACTAATGACCTCAGCAGTTGAGTCCCATAGTGCTCAGAGCCATTTGAACCATTTTTTGAACAAGCTGGGCGACCGTCGTAGTGCATCCACATAGGATCTTATGTCTAGACTGACATTTTCAATGAGAAACTAAATTGTCGACGGTAAAAGCACGATGCATCTCACTTTCAGGGTACCTGCGAAGTAGAGTAGACTGATGATTTTATCTCTAAGGATTGCCGACCCAGCTCGCCAGTCTTGTACATGTGTGGTGCTTGGGAGTCTCTCATGGAAGTGCATTCGGCAGCAGGCGGTCAGCAGCCGTGCCACTCCGAGCTCTGCTGTGGTAGCGCGATTCATCGGTGCGCTGCCTGCTGTACAGAGAAACGCCGTCAGCATCATCTGGAGGTCACTACTATGACCACTATGGAAAAGGCTGACACTCCTGTGGTGCCCACTCGGGGCCAGGCATTCGGGTGGCGACCGACGTTGACTCTTGGCGAGATAGCCATGGATGTGCCGGTCTGCGGTACGGAGGGGGCACGGTGGCAACAACGTGAGCCATCGCCGGAGGCCATGTTGTACAGTGGCTGACAAACCGTGGGAGGGCGTCGTCTGTATTCGTGCACCGGTCACTCGTGTTTTGGGTTGGGCTCTGCCGACCCAAGCAGTCGCTGTAGGTCGCAGCTGAAAGAGAGAGTTCGCTGGCAGCTAGCAAGCCTTCAAGTGGGACGGCAACAGGAAGCGTATAGAGCCTGGAATGTCTTGGGACTAGGCAGCGTGTGGAGAGGTCAAACACCTTATTTGAATCATGCCGTCCACAAGTATAATTGTGTGGCTTATTATCGTAATAAGATTTCAGATTTCAATAATTTGACTTATTATGCAAATTGACCCTTTGAATATTTGAATGAGGAAAGTGGGCACAGTGTCATTGTTCATGAGGAGGGCTTATGAATTTCAGTATTGGGATGATACTTTAGTTAGGATTCCATCTTATTTGCTAGGATTGTCTCCACTGATCACAGTAGCTACGGAGGTAGGATGGTATAGGGATAGAATTTCTTTTGCATGGGGTTGGTGGTCACAGGTGATAAGACATTTGAGGATCAAGTATGAGGGGAGAATATGAAACTTCCTGGCAGATTAAAACTGTGTGCCGGACCGAGACTCGAACCCGGGACCTTTGCCTTTCGCGAGCAAGTGCTCTACCAAGTGAGCTACCCAAGCACGACTCACGCCCCGTCCTCACAGATTTACTTCTGCCAGTACCTCGTCTCCTACGTTAAAAACTTTACAGAAGCTCTCCTGCGACGAGGTACTGGCAGAAGTAAATCTGTGAGGACGGAGCGTGAGTCGTGCTTGGGTAGCTCAGTTGGTAGAGCACTTGCCCGCGAAAGGCAAAGGTCCCGAGTTCGAGTCTCGGTCCGGCACACAGTTTTAATCTGCCAAGAAGTTTCATATCAGTGCACACTCCGCTGTAGAGTGAAAATTTCATTCTATGAGGAGAGAACTCATGGTGGAAGTCTGTGTGGAAGTTGTAGTTTTTGGACTTCTCGGACTATTTTGTAAAAGGTTAGATGAAAGGCAAAGATTTATACGTTTTTATTAACTTCAGGTTATTACCACTTGGAGGTTTAAGTATACTGGGTCTTGCCATTTTGGACGAAGGTTTGAATAGCAGTGTACAGTATGGAAAAGAAAAGAGCCTTAATTTCGAGTATTTTGCTGTGGAATAGAGAACGATTTATGCTTTGGTTTTTAGAGGGGGCGTGTCTGGACATTGTGGGGATTACCAGTAAATATTACAATTCTTGCAAAATGCCTTACATTTGTTTTGTTTTGTAACAGCTTGTTGGTGCTATGGCTGTTGATGGAGCTTCATACGCTACTATCGTTGCTCTGTGGGTTGTTATTCGTGCTGTAGTAATTGATGCTTGTAAAAAGAAAGTGGCCTGAGTGCGGAGATCAGGAGATCAGAATATTCAATGGATGTAGCAGAAGCTGCAGAAGAGATTTTGAGTTGGGAAAGATGAACTGTGTATGAGAAAATGTGTACCAACTTGATTCAGTGGGAACAGTAGATGGAGAAATGTAAACGACTGTGGTGCTTGAGTGTCTGATGACGATTACGAAGCAGATAAATGGTACGTTTTAAAGATGATGCATGTTGCGATGAGTTGTTGTGACGATGGCAATATCTGATGCGATGGACAGGTGGCCAATGGCGAATATACTGTGGATTTGGCGGGGATGCTTCTTGAGAGATGGACGGCGAAATCAGCGGTGGAAGACGGTGGCACACGGATGGTGAAATCAAAGGTGAGAGACAGAGAGACAAGGACGGTATGAAGATTAGTATGGTAACCTCCGTATTAGTATACAGTTGTCACAATTTTCGAAACTTGTGGTATTTAGTTATTAATAGAGCTCACATCCGTTGGTCAAATTCGCTTCTGAATATGACGGTGAATCCTAACCAACATGTTCACGATAAGGACATTTTTATGACTATGTTCTGTAACTGATTGGGAAAAGATTATGCCAGGCAATATGATCGACGAAAATTGAATTTTTAAGCTAGTCATTTGCAGCCTTAGCGGTTAGAGATGCCTACAAATAAGAAAAAGAAAACAGTTACTGATGTAAAAAATGGTTCAAATGACTCTGAGCATGGGACTGAACTTCTGAGGTCACCAGTCCCCTAGAACTTAGAACTACTTAAACCTAACTAACCTAAGGACATCACACACATCCATGCCCGAGGCAGGATTCGAACCTGCCACCGTAGCGAGTTACTGATGTAATTGGAATTATTCTAATCAATAGTTATCTGCATAGGCAGTTACTAAAATGGCTGCAGTGCAACACGTTATATATTTCTCGAAGAGCGTTTTTCCGTCTCGTGGTATTTGGCTATATGAATACAGGTACAAGCACATAGACAATTTCCATAGATATAACCTGTTATTTCCGAATATGTACAAACAGAACAGTCCTATACCCTTACCTCAAAGGGAAACACTATTTTTTACGTGTTGGTATCAATAATCACGATTAATTCTAATCCACATGGAGTTATACACTATTGGAGAGACAAGAATAGTGAATAAACTGGTTGACAAATAATTTGTAGTTTCATGGAAATAATCGAAATTTAGAATTTTTGACAGTCTGTTGTCGGTAGCCAGAACCGTTGCTGATAACATAAATAAACTTTTCAGTTATATGTCTTAGATATAGAGATAGTTACCTAGCAAAAATGGCACTTAATAAAGTACTTTCCTTATTACATTGTTTTGTTAAAAATGGTATTAAAAAGCATACACTCTGCGGTGAAACGTATGAGACATTTCTGAAGCTTCTGCATAATGTTAGATCGTCAACAGTGCAAAATAATAGTACTCCCAAACATTTTTACTCCTAGGTTTCATGAGACAAATACTTTGTAGGATTTGGAAACTAGAACGATAATAATACTTCCACTTTTAACATGTAAAGTATGACAACTAATGAATGTTTTTCTACTTTCATTGCGGTGTCTATCTGGAAATGAAATCACAGTATAACATGGTACAGAGTGTGTCTTGTAGTATAAAAAAAGACTTCGATATGGCATAGGTTTGACCGCATGAAATTTGACAAAAGACATTAACTCTTTATTTACTCATTTACAAAATTTTTATTTTTTGTAAGATATTTCGGATGTTTAATCTGGTTAACCGAATTTCTTAACATTTTGAGATGAAATATTCGTTAGCTTGTCCATAGATGAATGGTTACGAAACATTAAGGATCAAAATTGAATTATTCTTCCTTCCAACTGTAATGGTAGAGATGTGGCATCCATATTCTCAATTTATTTTCGTCACGAATGCAGAAACTAACTACAAACCGCTTTAGTCAGTATGTAAACGAATGGATCATTGATGTCGTTGATTAACGGTAGAAGAAAGTAACTTCCCTAATGCCTTTTCAGAGGGTAGTAGAAGAATAGAGTCAAAGGCGGAATTAGGTCTTTCGGGACCCCACATACAGCACAAATCACGCTTCCCTCCAACCATACTCCATCGTCTCCCAGTCCCACACAAAAAATTTTTTTGTGTACATTATAACCATATTTTTAAATGAATAGAAACGCTATGTATTGTTGTTTATCTGCTTTAAACTTTGGTTGTGGTATATGACGTGAACATACAGTTAATGCGCTATAGCATATCATGTAACAAAAGGCTGTTCCTAAATCCATGTTACATCTGTGTAGACATAGAGCAGTATCTAGTGAAGTTTCGGCTGCAATTCTCAGAACGTCAGATCCTAAAGTATTATTTCCAAAATCCTACTCATCCTAGCTTGTGTCATTGCAACTGGGACGTTTGTCAAACATAGCTTTGTGAAGAGACTGTTCATGAAATGTTTATGAAGTTGGGAGGTCTCCGTATATTCTGTGAAAGTGTTTGCAATGTAGCTGCAGTCCGGTACAGACCAACGAACAGGCACCAACAGGCAATACCTGGTCTGTATGCAGGGTTTAGTATTGTCGTTTGCTTGCGTGCTCCTGCAAAGGAGTCAGCACTAACTGTGTATCTGTGTTGTGTTTATCACTTTCTTTGCGTCAGCTCGTTTCGTGAGCGGTAGTGTCGCGTGAGCTGTCAGTCACGGCTGTGATCCGTCAGTAGCCGCAGCGTGGAGCGGTGAAGTCCAACCGCAGTCTCAGGCAAGACCTGAGTCAGATCTAGTTCTTTTAGCGTCTGTGTGGAGCAGTAGCTTCGAAAATTGCTAGTGCACCCACGAGCAGGGTTTATATGTAACAATCCTTTCTTCAGCCGCGTGGTCTTGGGCGTCTTGTCACGGTCCGCGCGGCTCCCCCCGTCGATGGTTTGAGTCCTCCCTCGGGCATGGGTGTGTGTGTCGTCTTTAGCGTAAGTTAGTTTAGCCCTGCAGTAGGCGCGTGCTGTATCGTTACGGAGTTAGGCACGTGGGGGACTTCTGTGCCCCATTTGTGTTTCTTAATTACTCATTGAAATGATTATCAAATGTACTTTAGTTGCTTCGTCTATGTTTGTGTACGTATAGGGATGGAAATAAAACATAGATTTCCAAACAAATATGTCAATAATTTATCTCAGAGACAGTTAACACATACAGTACGCAAATGAGGCAAACACATCCACCTTTTACTTTTATGACACGATTTTCTAGTTGACTTGTCTACTTGTCTTTATGCCTTCCACACTCGTAGCAACGTTCTTTGGAACCTTCTGTGGGATTGTCTTGTGGTGTAAATGTTGAATTTATGCCCAGTATAACACGTGCACGCCGCCGTAATTCAATAGGAATTGGAGGGACAGCAGATCCGTGCTGAATTTGATGTTTCATCATTTTCCAGGCCAACATCTGCTGGAACTCTGTTGTTTTCAATGACTTAGGTGTTCTAGAGTTTTCTCGGTATATACACAGTGCGTTCATAGCAGAAACATTAAGTAAATTATAGAAAACAACCATAGGCCACCTACTATTTTTTTCGACACAGTATTTTTTTGAATTAGTTGATCAAGTATATAAACTCCAATATTTGTCATAATGTAAAAAGTTACAATTTCTGGTTTCAGTTAATCTCTTTTATGTTTATCAATGGTATCATCATGATGTAATGTAGATATCAAGAGAACAAAAAATGGTTCAAATGGCTCTGAGCACTATGGGACTCAACATCTGTGGTCATCAGTCCCCTAGAACTTAGAACTACTTAAACCTAACTAACCTAAGGACATCCCACACATCCATGCCCGAGGCAGGATTCGAACCTACGACCGTAGTGGTCACGCGGTTCCAGACTGAAGCGCCAAGAACCGCTCGGCCACACCGACCGCCTGTCAAGAGAACAGCTTGATTATCTTTAGGGCAGTATGAAGCTAGCGTTCATTTCTCTGGGAAGCCAAACAAAGAAGAATATTGAGGTCTTCGCTTATTAGGTAAAAACTCCTTGGGGATTTCCTTCTTGTTTCCCAGGAGCATGTCAGTCTCTTGTCTTGTAGTAAGTTTTAGCCAGTGGTATACAGCTGAACCAGTTGTCAGCAGTAACGTTATGCTGAGTCCACTAATCTCAGTACTGCATTGTAGCAGATTAGTGTGCTTTGAAGGACCCTCTGGCTGAGTGTCAGCATAAGTTTCTAAGGTGAAAGTATAGGCAATTTTAGCATCAACCAAATCAAATGTCTTAATGCCGTATTTGGCGGGCTTTTTAGGAAGATACTGTCTGAATGGGCATTTTCCTCGAAAAGAAACTAACTGTTCGTCAAAAGTCAAGTACTCACTTGGAACAAAGTGTTTTGAAAAATTATGAGCAACAGTCTCAAAACGTCTCTAATTGGGGCTAATTTATCAATTTCTTTTCGAAGGTTTCTGTCCCTTACGTCATCAAAACGTAACCATCTCAGACGATATTTAAATCTTTTTTCACTCATAATTAGATAAAAGGATTCTAAGTCGTTTCCTCTAGAGTTATCCCAGAGCATGCAAATGTTTTTTATAAAACTTCTTAAGGTTCCTATTACGTAGAGTATGCCGAAAACAGCTCTTATTTCAGTCTCATCAGTGAGTCCTAGCATCTCTTTGTCTCTGAAATTTGCTTATCAAATTTCTTACATCAATATTTGTGCAGTTAACTATAATTTTGTAAATACTGTTGTCCAGTTGCAGTATCATGATCGCTTTCCATTAGTTGATCATCTTCATTTGAATCAGATTCTTCAGAATCAAATACGTCATTTTCATCACTCTCTGCATCTTCTTCGAGCCACCTCATCCACACTTCAGGGCCGGAAGACACGTCAACTCTTCTTTTCTTCGGATCTGACATAACTAAAATAAAAACATGTTTATGAGTATCAGTGTCTGTAAATTGTAGTACATGTTGAAGACATCGTAAGTAATCACTTTAGTTAACGTGGTTATTTTATTCAGATTAATAAAAATTTTAAATATTGTACTTACAATGAATTTAGTATGAAAAATGTTTAAAAAAAGAAAACACCTACCTTAAGAAATTGTTGCGGAGATAGGCGCTTGATGGACAGTTGTACCCCAACCCACTTCTACGTCCTGCTGATCTCTGTTTAGCTGTCCAACTGATGTTGGCTGTAAACGGATCTTCAACAATGTACCCATTTGAAAGGTACTGAGTGCGGAAACGCTGCAACTTTAAATGTAACGGATATAATCATAATGTAAAACCGCTGGGTGACAGGTGTACCCCAGGCGCCCACTCCACGGTTAAGTTAGATTAAATAGTGTGTTAGCTTAAGGACCGATGACCTCAGCAGTTTGGTCCCGTAAGACCTTACCACAAATTTCCACATTTTCCCTTCTTCAGAAAACTCGCATCGTGTATTGGGTTGGTGTTTACACCAGAACTTCATATATATTCATTACGTTTATAAAGGTTTACATGAAGCAGATATTGTTTAACAAATCGCTAGAATGGGTTTTACTGCTCATTACTACTCAATTACCCAATAACCTAGTTTTAATCTTTAATTATTGTTGAGCCGTGGTGGGACTGGCGCCAGTGGTATATCTGACACGAATACGATTGATTTCCTAGTGCAGAGGTTTGTTTTTGGGCTTGGGCCGGCTCGAGATACAACACTTGAGAACGGAACGCGGCGGTGTGCGAGTCGGCGATTGGTTGGCGGACAGAAGCGAAGACGGCGTGCCTGAGGCCGGGCGGCGGTTGTCACGTGGTTGTACTGGAGTCGGCGGGAGTTGGCCGGCGCTGGGCATTCTCCGGCAACTTCGTGAGCTGTGGATGTGCCCGCTTTCTTGGAGGGACACGCTATTATGGTCTTGCGAAGTGGTTGTCTGGCATCTTTGCAACTTCGCCCCAGCGTCTAGACATCCAGTTATGTACGCTAATTACTAAGAGCACTTAGTTAACTGTGATTGTGATCTCTCTTGGTACAGTAATATGTTGCACGACGTGTGATGTGATGCTTGTTCGATTTCATGTGAGGCCTCCTACAAAGCGTGTGCTCTGCTTTCGCATAATATTGATGTTTTTGCAGATGTGTATCATTCTAGTGAGTGCCGGTTCTTGTGAGCCAGATCATTTTCCCACTCTTGGTGTTTGTTTATCAATACTGTTTCACTTAAAGGAAGCACTTCCTAATGAAAGCAGTTGTTGTTTAGCCTTGATTTTATAGAGTTAATTTACTGATCAATCTTCAATGTTAGTATTAAGAAAGGTTTTTCTGCTTTTTTTGGTGGGTGTGGTCTGTGTTTCAGTGAGTTGAGGCAGCAGGCAACCGAAGCGCGGGGGTTCCCTTTACATTACAAGTTTGGCTTACGGGCGGTGGACTTCGCCTGAGCTCGGGTGTTCCTCTTCGGTAGCGTTTGCTTGGTTCACATTTTGGTGGTCAACTCGACGTGGGGTTGCAAACGGAGCCACGTCTTGGTTCGAAGAACTACTTCTGTCAGTCGGTTCCACCGTTCGTGGTTAAACTTCGGCCTTACAAGTTTGGACCTTGCTTCTGTTATTACACATTTATCATTGCACAAGGTTGTAACTTTCTATGCCCTAAAAGTCCATCTCACAAGACAATGGGCGTTTGAATAATTTCGGGGTCGCTCTCTACGATTGACCAAGTTATAAATACACTACTGGCCATTAAAATTCCTACACCAAGAAGAAATGCAGATGATAAACCGGTATTCATTGGACAAATATATTATACTGGAACTGACATGTGATTCCATTTTCACGCAATTTGCTTGCATAGATCCTGAGAAATCAGTACCCAGAACAACCAACTTTGGCCGTAATTAAGGCCTTGATACGCCTGGGCATTGTGTCAAACAGAACTTGGATGACGTGTACAAGTACAGCTGCCCATGCAGCTTCAACACGATACCACAGTTCATCAAGAGTAGTGACTGGCGTATTGTGACGAGCCAGTTGCTCGTTCACCATTGAAGAGACGCTTTCAATTGGTGAGAGGTCTGGAGAATGTGCTGGCCAGGGCAGCAGTCGAACATTTTCTATATCCAGAAAGGCCCGTACAGGACCTGCAACATGCGGTCGTACATTATCCTGCTGAAATGTAGGGTTTTGCAGGGATCGAATGAGGGGTAGACCCACTAGTCGCAACACATCTGAAATGTAACGTCTACTGTTCAAAGTGCCGTCAATGCGAACAAGAGGTGACCGAGACGTGTAACCAATGCCACCCCATACCATCACGCCGGGTAAAACGCCAGTATGGTGATGACGAATACACGCTTTCAATGTGCGTTCACTGCAATGTCGCCAAACACGGATACGACCATCATGATGCTGTAAACAGAACCTGGATACATCCGAAAAAATGACGTTTTGCCATTCGTACACCCAGGTTCGCCGTTGAGTACACCAGCGCAGCCGCTCCAGTCCGGAAGCGTGCTGCTGCTACAGTCACAGGTTCTTATCCTTCCTCGGGCATGGATGTGTTTGATGTCCTTAGCTTAGTTAGGTTTAAGTAGTTCTAAGTCTAGGGGACTGATGACCTCAGATGTTAAGTCCCATAGTGCTTAGAGCCATTTGAACCATTTGATACACTCAAAAACAAGATGGATTGCTGGCTACTGACCTCATTAAAAATTACGAAAGGGTATTGGTTGAATCGTGGACGGATAAGAGAAAAATTAACGCTGTAACCGGCGTGCTATCTTGTCAGTTTGAGCTTTCAAGAATTTAAGAAAGCGTTTTTGAAAGGATTCTGGTCAGAGCAGAAGCAGGGTAATGAGTGGCGCGATTTTGTAGTGTGGAAACCCTACGACGCGAACTCACGCGGCTCAATGAAAGAATATTGCGAAAATTGGTTTGGCAAATTAGATTATTTGCGTGATCGAATGACTGAATTGGAGATTATCTGGAAGTTGTGGAAGAAGCTTCCGGTTGATTCCAAGAGGTACACAGGCAGTGGTTAGAGAACAATTACTGCATTCTTAGAAAAGGTCAAAGATGAAGGTAATTGGCGGAATACCGCGAAGATTTTAAAGGTAGTGGTAATAGTAACAATTACAACAAATGTTGCAATAATGGTAACCACCACCATGGTAATAATAACACACCTCACTATGGGAGTAATATAGTGGGTACACTAGTAGTAGAAATAACAGAGGCCAATGCCAAGTGAATATAGTATGTGAATCTCAGTAGAATGATAGTTGGCGGGAGCAAAATAAGCAACTGCGACAGCCTAACAGAAACGGCCCTGTCACACTCAATCAGGAAAACGATTAGGCACGCCAGTTTGGGACCCACCGGGCGTGGGAAGATCTTGGCGGCCCAGAAGAAATCCTTGGCAACGTCGCTATCACAGATCCGAATGGATAAATCGGTGACGGGAAAATGTGCAAGAAGACAGAGCGAGTAATGCACCTATGGTGACAATAATTGAAGTTGAAACGGCAGTCGACAAAGCGATCACTGTCCGTAATAATGATGAAAATAGGATACCAGTTATTAAGGAAGAGATGGCTACTGTTAAACCAACAACAGTACCACAGGGTCAAATACAGTGTAATTCGCCGGCGGAATTAAAGAAGTCGATATCGGATAAAACTCCCGTTATTCCGCAGTACAACGCGGAACATGAGGAGGCGTAGCTAGGTCAGTTCGGTTGGACATGCAACCAACTGAAGAATTAAAGAGGATTGTATGGAAGGCGCGCTAATGGGCAGAGTGGACAATATTTGACGCTTCTCAACCAGCATGAGCTAGCGGCCTTGCCACAGTGGTAACACCAGTTACCATCTGATCGCAGAAGTTACGCTTTTTTGGGCTGGGCTAGCACTAGGATGGGTGACCATCCAGTCTGTCAAGCGCTGTTGGCAAGCGGGTTACACTCATCCATTGTGAGGCAAACTGAGGAGCTACTTGATTGAGAAGTAGCGGCTGTGGTCTCATAAACTGACATACAGCCGAGAGAGCGGTGTGCTGGATACACACCCCGCCGTATAGGCATCCAGATACGCCTGTGGGCTGTGGATGACACGGCCGCCATTCGGTACCGCTAGGCCTTGCAAGGTTTGTTCAGACAGAGGAGAACCCGCATGATGAAGAAACAGAAAGCTCTGTACCGAAGACGCAGGCTTGTCCAAAGGTAGTAACTGAAGTAGCGAACCCCAATGACGGTGCTCCTAAAGAAGACCGAAGCGAAATGTCTGAAGAGGGGTAAGACAATTTTGCCGATGATGACCGGATATGACTAATTAAAAACCAATTAGATTACAACATCTACGAGATTGAGGCTGTTGTCATGCAGTCAGACGAGAGTGGTGTGGATTGAGCGACCTTGATAGAAGAATTAGAAGCAGAAATAGAGCACATTTCTCCGAAAAATTTGGAAGATGAAAACCATCTTTCTGAAGAAAATTTACCTGGCTTGACAGTTAGCGAATTGTTGGAAACAAAAGGTTCGTTAATCGAAGAAACTGATAAAAAGGCTACAGTGTTGGGTCAAAACGTCTTCAACAACTGCATAACCGGCAGATAGAGATTAAGAACATCCAAGAGCAGAAACCTCTATCGGTATCAGAGCCGGACGGATTTTTCTGGAATGACCTTGACGTGGATGAGGACTTGTTATGGGAAAACCAAGAACTAGACATAGATAAGAGAAGACAAATGCACTGCCTACAAATGCACTTTTTAATAGACACCGGGGCAGAGCTAAAATTTTTGATTTATTAAAAGAAAGACAAAGAGTAATAGTAATGCCCATAACGGGAGTTAAAGTAATCGGTGGTTCCGGAAAGAGTAGCAAACCTGTAGCCCATCAAATATTTGTCTGCTTCAAAATTCAAGGGGAACAATTTGAACATCAATTTATAGTTATGCCAGATTTGAGCACCAAGGTAATTATTGGCATAGATTGGTTACTGAAATAGCATGAAACATTTGACTGCAACCGTAAAACAACAATGTGCGTCAAAAGATAAGACAGAAATTAGAGTGAGTTTTAATGAAACAAATGATGATGTGAGTAGTCAATACCAACCTATTCACATTGTTACTTGGTCTGATGAGATTGATTTAGGCATAAATATGGAATACTTGACAGTATGCGGAATCTAGTTGTTGACAATAGTTTGGAAGATGAGTTAGAGAGTATTGTGGATGGTGTACCAAACACTACGCCTGAACAAGAACGAGACTTGTATAACGTAATTATGAGGAATAAAAACGTGTTTTGGAATAAACCGGAACTTGTTACTGCATATCAGCGCAAATTAAATGTAATGCCCCATGAACCGTTCTTTGTATGACCGTACCTGGTATTGCTGTCCAGAAAGGAACCCATGCAACAAGAAATAGATCGACTACTGGAATGGAATGTTATAGAGTGGAGTACCAGTCCCTGTAACAATCCAATCCCTTAATCATAATAGGAAAAAGAGAAGGTAATGTCAGAATCGTGATAGACGTTCGTACTCTGAGCAAAGTTGTTCAACGTGAAATGGATAGATCAGAAAGTATGGAGAAGTTATTGCAAGGATTTCGTAATGAACTACACTCCTGGAAATTGAAATAAGAACACCGAGAATTCATTGTACCAGGAAGGGGAAACTTTATTGACACATTCCTGGGGTCAGATACATCAAATGATCACACTGACAGAACCACAGGCACATAGACACAGGCAACAGAGCATGCACAATGTCGGCACTAGTACAGTGTATATCCACCTTTCGCAGCAATGCAGGCTGCTATTCTCCCATGGAGACGATCGTAGAGATGCTGGATGTAGTCCTGTGGAACGGCTTGCCATGCCATTTCCACCTGGCGCCTCAGTTGGACCAGCGTTCGTGCTGGACGTGCAGACCGCGTGAGACGACGCTTCATCCAGTCCCAAACATGCTCAATGGGGGACAGATCCGGAGATCTTGCTGGCCAGGGTAGTTGACTTACACCTTCTAGAGCACGTTGGGTGGCACGGGATACATGCGGACGTGCATTGTCCTGTTGGAACACCAAGTTCCCTTGCCGGTCTAGGAATGGTAGAACGATGGGTTCGATGACGGTTTGGATGTACCGTGCACTATTCAGTGTCCTCTCGACGATCACCAGTGGTGTACGGCCAGTGTAGGAGATCGCTCCCCACACCATGATGCCGGGTGTTGGCCCTGTGTGCCTCGGTCGTATGCAGTCCTGATTGTGGCGCTCACCTGCACGGCGCCAAACACGCATACGACCATCATTGGCACCAAGGCAGAAGCGACTCTCATCGCTGAAGACGACACGTCTCCATTCGTCCCTCCATTCACGCCTGTCGCGACACCACTGGAGGCGGGCTGCACGATGTTGGGGCGTGAGCGGAAGACGGCCTAACGGTGTGCGGGACCGTAGCCCAGCTTCATGGAGACGGTTGCGAATGGTCCTCGCCGATACCCCAGGAGCAACAGTGTCCCTAATTTGCTGGGAAGTGGCGGTGCGGTCCCCTACGGCACTGCGTAGGATCCTACGGTCTTGGCGTGCATCCGTGCGTCGCTGCGGTCCGGTCCCAGGTCGACGGGCACGTGCACCTTCCGCCGACCACTGGCGACAACATCGATGTACTGTGGAGACCTCACGCCCCATGTGTTGAGCAATTCGGCGGTACGTCCACCCGGCCTCCCGCATGCCCACTATACGCCCGCGCTCAAAGTCCGTCAACTGCACATACGGTTCACGACCACGCTGTCGCGGCATGCTACCAGTGTTAAAGACTGCGATGGAGCTCCGTATGCCACGGCAAACTGGCTGACACTGACGGCGGCGGTGCACAAATGCTGCGCAGCTAGCGCCATTCGACAGCCAACACCGCGGTTCCTGGTGTGTCCGCTGTGCCGTGCGTGTGATCATTGCTTGTACAGCCCTCTCGCAGTGTCCGGAGCAAGTATGGTGGGTCTGACACACCGGTGTCAATGTGTTCTTTTTTCCATTTCCAGGAGTGTATTTATGACTAGCGGCGACCTCACGGCTGGCTACTGGCAGACCGTTCTTGAGGAAGAATGTAGGAAATGTAATCCTTTTTTTTTGTATTCAGGCAGGTATTACCAGTATAAGGCAGTGCCATTCAGACTGAACAGATCAGTGTGTGTCTTTATTAGGGCGCTCGAGAAAGTGCTAGGGGTGGCCCTAAGTTCATGGCTGACAATGTACGTGCTTTCAAGATGTACAAGGACGAAAGAAGCTCGAGAGTATTTGTAAAAAATACGCGTCGTCATCAAAGCGAGGACGAATGCACGAAAATAGTGAAGATGGAGTATGATGAAAAGATTAAAGACGGAGAAAAGTTGGGGAAGTATTACAGGATGTACAACAATATCCTGTATGATGAAGATAATAACACTTGGCGGGTGTGTTGGACCATCAAGTACACCACCGAAATAGTAGACTATTATCACTTAGCCTATGGTCATTGCGGACCAAAGAAATATACAGAGAAAATGCTGAACTGTGAATTTTAACCAAATGTTAAAGAGTATAACAGATAGGATAAGGACTTGCGACAAGCGTCAGAGGGTGAAAGTGACCAACTGCACAAATCGTTGTCCTATGCACAACATAAAACCTGATGATGTATTAGAGTTAGTGTGCACAGAACTCTATCGCCCCCTGCCAAGGATCTCCGGTAATTCCACCTACATATTAGTAGTGCTGGAAGCCTTTTCGAAGTTCATTAAGTTGTATCAGGTAAGAAAGACAACAGCTAAAGCGGTCTATAGCAAAATTGCAAACAATTACTTTGTGGATATCGGCGAAGCAAAAGCGATTTTGTCCGATAATGGTGCACGGCTTACTTCCAAATTATGGAATGAAGGTGTTGAAGGGATACACATCTCTGCCTATTTCCCGGCCGAAAATCCAGCGGAATGATGCATGCGTGAACTGGGGAAACTTTGGCGAACTTATTGTCACCACAATTACAGGGCGTGGCGAAATATATAAACGATTTTGAAAAGATTATGAATGCTTTGACGCACGAATCCACAGGATTCACTCCAGAGGAAATCCTATTAAACCTCAATTCTAAGAGTTTTGTGGAAGAGGTAACAGATTTGTCTCCGCCAGTTAGTATTGACACTGAAGTGAAGAAAGAACGTTCACGAGAAATAACGAAACAGAAAGCCAAGGCGCGAACGCAAAATTTGCATTTGGTGACCTCGTTCTCTTGAAAGTGAACGAGGAATCGAACAAGATTGATGACAGGATTTAAAAATTTAAATTCATTTATAATGGACCATTTAAGATTGTCAGTATACATCACACTAACGCTTACTGTGTAACTTTTTCTAATTCTGGTGAACTGTTAGGCATACGTAACATTGATGACTTGAAATTGTACCAATCAAGCATCGTTTAATCTGAGAACGAATTTTCAGCAAAAACGTAATTATTACTGTAATTTTCAAAATTTATTGCAGATGTATATCTTGGACCAGACGGTCATCAACGAATTTGCAACAAGAATAAAGAGAAAGGTAGATTACAGAGTAAATGTTCTGAAACCAACTGAAATGAAAGAAACGCACAAGGATACAGTACAAATTGAGAGTGTGCATTTAATTTATTCTGTATTTAACTTAGCGAGCGAAATCTGCTGGCTTGGTATGTATTCCATTGTTCTTATGTTAAAAGCAAATCAGTTGCTCATTTACTTACTAAATTCAGTTCAGTCTTTCGATCATTAAAAGAAGTTGCTTGCATTTTTGCAGAATTTACATTACATTATGCTGAGGTTACTAAAAGTAATTTTTTTTTTTTTTTACGTAACGGAGTTTTAGTTACAGCCAGTAATTTATTTAACCAGTAATTCATTTAACTTTGCTTTCAAGATTTAGTATTTCCCAATAAGTAAATGCAAACTCAGTGCCTTCTGATTCATTTATGCTCTCGTGAACCGTTGTGTTGTGTAAAAGTGTGACAATCTTCTGTTGCCACGCCTGTGATTATTTGCTTAATTTTCTATGCGATTCTGGATATTCATTGCCCTAGTTAGCAGGCGACTGTTTAATTATCCTTTTTCTTCCTGATGAGTATTTTTTGCATTAAACATTACGTGGTAAGCTTTCTCCCTCTCTCCCTGCCCCGTCCTCGGTGTCGTTCGTGAGCGATTGCACTAAATCTCACCCATTTCAAAATTGTTATCAGTATTTAGATTAGGTTTGGAATAGACTTCCTTCAGAATGGTCTGTTGTACACTTTCCTCCTACTAACCGGCTTTATTTTCCTTTGATAACAATCGCCTTCCTCGATGTATAAGATCAGTAGGCATACGGTATCACGGTCAGTTATAACGCAATCCAACAGGCCGATTAGGAAGGGGTAACTTACAAAGTGTCCACTTGAAAGAACGAAAGTGGCCGTTGTAAATTCTACAAATTTGATATGAATGTTACTCAGTATTTCCTGCAAACTTATTGATAGCTGAAATTTACCATCCGAAGGAGCTGATGCAATGTACATGAGACTGGATTCGTTCCTTGTGCAGCTTCTGGAATATGATAGTGCAGGATCTGCAACTGTAGTAGTTACTTGGTTTCATTTTCTGAACTGGATTCAGTTTCTTCTGGTCATCTTCATTTAGCTCGTCCTCAGTTCTCTGTGTCGTTTCGGGAGAATGCTGGGTTGTAGCCTACGGAAGTAATAATTTGATGGCCTTGTCGTTGCGTGGAAAAATAAAATGCTGTGTTTTGTCGCGCGGTTGATACTAACATATGCGTATGTGTTACGTAACCAATTAGCCACTACCACAACGGATTCTAATTTGTCTCATGATGTGGCCACCTGCACAAACAAATTTCATTTATAGGAGCGTATGGCGATGGTACACTTCGACATTACCCTTGGACGCGCGTAGGTATAAATTAACGACAGCGCATATGTGTCGTCACGTTGACTCGACACTGGGGTAAACTTCCACCATGGCTTCTAAGCTGTTTATTTTCTTGGCTGTATGCGTGGCAGTGCAGGTACGTGTATTTGGTACAAGGGCAGTCAAATGAAAACCGAACACTCGCCACAACGGGACCATGGAATGGTCCCATACAAAAGTAATCATCACACACGTTAAGACATTTATCCCACTATAAGACAAGACGATCAATTCCTGATTTGTAGAACGCGGTCGGCTGCTGATGAATGCACAGCCGCACTCATTCTTCCACCTCCTCATCTATAGGTCGCCAGAGATGTGAAAATCACACGGTGAAAGATATGGGATGTGAGTAGGATGTTGCAGTGTTTCCAAAGCAAATCGCTGAAGCACAGCCTTCGTCCGATTGGCAGTGTGGGAGCGGGTTTTATCGTCCAACAGGATGATTCCATCCGACAGCATTCCTGCGTGTTTTTACTTTACAGTGAGTTGCGATTTAGCAAAGTGTCTTCATAGTTCTGCACATAGATTCTGGTTCCAATCCCGAGGAACTCGACGAGCAGGATTGCACCTTAACGCCTGCCCCCACACTGCCAGTCGGACGAAGGTTACCCATCAACAATTTGGTCGGGAAAACTGCAACATCCCCCGTACAGGCCGGATCTTTCACATCTTAGGACACCTGAAAAAAGACATGCGTAGGAGTCGGTTTCAGTCGGACGCGGAGGTGCAAGAGTCGTGACGGTTGTGAATCCGTCAGCGGCCGACAGCGTTCTACGACGCAGAATTGATCGTCTCGCCCACCTATGGGATAATTCTCTTAACGCGTGTGGTGATAACTTTTATATCGAACCATCCCATATTCCCGTTGTGGCGGGTGTTCGAGTTTCATTTGATTGCCCCTCATATCTATGTTTGAAAAACGTTATTTTATACTTAAAGTTGCTTAAGTCGGAACTCACGTTAAGGGTTTATTGTTTAGGAATCTAAGCTGAAGGTGTCTTATTGTTAGCTCTTCTGATCACTGATCTCAACGTATAGTATTGTCCCTCGAAAACGCTGGTACAAGAAGCGAAATATAAAGTATCGTGATCCTTTGATGAACGATCTTGGAGAGACAGATGTAACTAGAGGATACCCTCGTAATTGTGAAGTTGGAAACTACCTGTGAAAGAGGAATAATGAGCGCTGAATAACGTCAGGGAACCAAAAATATCCAACGATAGTCATTCCAATGAGGACACAATAGCCTGCAAGAAATATTAAAAAATTACACGTATTATACTGCAAAAGTTTTCTGAGTGGGTGCATGATTTATTAAAAATTTGAGTACCACAGGAAACAGTAAAAACTGAGAAGAGATGTGGTTGCTCTGAATTAATATTTAGAAGGTATCTGTGAACTGATAAGAGTTCATACTCTTTCAGGAGAGTGAGTGTGTCACAGTATGAGCGAATTTTGTCATAGTTAGCTTAGTTACAATAAGGAAAGGAACCAAATACCAAGTGCAGCGTAGTGAGAGATTCAGTGTTCTTGTAAAGCACGTAATAAGTAACTGATGAAAATCTAGAGAACTGAGAACGGGGTGAGATGGGTGGAGGGAGCGCATAACATGGGCTTCGTAAAAAGGAAACAAGAGGAAGGCTTCTGAAATTTTTTAATACTTTCCCACCACTTTTTCATTCTATCACTTCCACATGAATCATGGACCTTGCCGTTGGTGGAGAGGCTTGCATGCCTCAGCGATACAGATAGCTGTACCATAGGTGCAACCACAACGGAGGGGTATCCATAATGTTACTTATAATCCGTCTTGATTGCAAATTTTTTATTCATATGACCGGTTTCGGTTCATTCAGAACCATCTTCAGATCTGATATTTCAGTTACAGGAGTAGCCCGTCCAAATCCAGCAACTTTTACATGCTGCGTCGTGACG
The DNA here is from genome assembly GCF_021461395.2 of Schistocerca americana. Taxonomy (NCBI): domain Eukaryota; kingdom Metazoa; phylum Arthropoda; class Insecta; order Orthoptera; family Acrididae; genus Schistocerca; species Schistocerca americana. Next base: position 603,219,195 of record NC_060120.1, read on the forward strand.
CAGCATGTGAAAGTTGCTGGATTTGGACGGGTTACTCCTGTAACTCCTGTAACTCTTGAAATATCAGATCTGAAGATGGTTCTGAATTAAACGAAACCGGTCATATGAATAAAAAATTTGCAATCAAGACGGATTACAAGTGACATTATAGAATCACTGATTGCTGTTATCCCATCAGACATTATGTCTGCTTTTGCAAAGGAGGGGTATCTGTTGAGAGGCCAGACAAACGTGTGGTTCGTGGAGAGGGGCAGCAGCCTTTTCAGTAGTTACAGGCGTAACAGTCTGGATGATTGGCTGATCTGGCCTTGTAACACTAACCAAAATGGCCTTGCTCTCCTGGTACTGCGAACGGTTGAAAGCAAGGAGAAACTACCGCCGTAATTTTTCCCGAGGGCATGCAGCTTTACTGTATGCTTAAATGATGATGATCTCCTCTTGGGTAAAATAGGACGTCGTTATCAGGAGAAAAAAAACTGGCGTTCTACGGATCGGAGCGTGGAATGTCAGATCCCGTAATCGGGCAGGTAGATTAGAAAATTTAAAAAGGGAAATGGGTAGGTTAAAGCTAGATATAGTGGTAATTAGTGAAGTTCGGTGGCAGGAGGAACAAGACTTTTGGTCAGGTGAATACAGGGTTATAAATACAAAATCAAATAGGGGTAATGAGGGAGTAAGTTTTATAATGAATAAAAAAATAGGATTGTGGGTAAGCTACTACAAACAGCATAGTGAACGCATTATTGTAGCAAAGATAGACACGAAGCCCACCCCCACCACAGTAGTACAAGTTTATATGCCAACTACCTCTGCAGATGACGAAGAGATTGATGAAATATATGATGAGATAAAGGAATTAATTCAGATAGTGAAGGGAGACGAAAATTTAATAGTCATGGCTGACAGTAGGAAAAGGAAGAGAAGTAGTAGGTGAATATGGAATCGTGGTAAGGAATGAAAGAGGAAGCCGCCTGGTAGAATTTTTTTACGGAGTATAACTTAATCATAGCTAATACTTTGTTCAAGAATCATGAAAGAAGGATGTATCCATGAAAGAGGCCTGGAGACACCGGAAGGTTTCAGATAGATTATATAATGGTAAGACAGAGATTTAGGAACCAGGTTTTAAATTGTAAGACATTTCCAGGGGCAGATGCGGCCTCTGGCCACAAACTTTTGATTATGAACTGTACACTAAAACTGAAGAAACTGCAAAAAGATGGAAATTTAAGGAGAAGGGACCTCGATAAGCTGAAAGAACCGGAGGTTGTAGAGAGTTTCAGAGAGAGCATCAGGAAACGACTGACAAGAACAGGGGAAAGAAATACAGTAGAAGAAGAAAGGGTAGCTTTGCGAGATGAAACAGTGAAGGCAGCAGAGGATCAAGTACGTAAAAAGACGAGGGCTAGTAGAAACCCTTGAGTAACAGAAGAAATGTTAAATTTAATTGATGAAATAAGAAAACATAAAAGTGCAGTAATTGTAGCAGGCAAAAAGGAATACAAACGTCTCAAAAATGAGATGGACAGGAAGAGCAAAATGGCTAAGCAGGGATAGATACTGCCTACAGGAAAATGAAAGAGACCTTAGGTGCAAAAGGAGCATTTGCATGAATATCAAGAGCTCAAATGGAAAACCAGTTTTAAGCAAAGAAGGAAAAGCAGAAAGGTGGAAGGAGTATATAGAGGGTCTACACAAGGGCGATGTACTTGAGGACAATATTATGGAAATGGAAGAGGACGTAGATGAAGATGAAATGGAAGATATGATTCTGTGTGAAGAGATTGACAGAGCACTGAAAGACCTGAGTCGAAACAAGGCCCCGGAAGTAGACAACATTCCATTAGAACTACTGACAGCCTTGGGAGAGCCAGCTCTGACAAGACTCTACCATCTGGTGAGCAAAATGTATGAGACAGGCGAATACCCTCGGACTTCAAGAAGAATATAATAATTCCAATCCCAAAGAAAGCAGGTGTTGACAGATGTGAAAATTACCGAACTATCAGTTTAATAAGTCACAGCTGCAAAATACTAACGCAAATTCTTTACAGACGAATGGAAACACTGGTAGAAGCTGACCTCGGGGAAGATCAGTTTGGATTCTAGCATTTGTATACTTAGAGAAAGCTTTCGATAATGTTGTCTGGAATACTCTCTTTCCAATTCTGTAGGTTGTAGGGGTCAAATTCAGGGAGCGAGAGGCTATTTACAATTTGTACAGAAAGCAGATGGCAGTTGTAAGAGTCGACGGGTATGAAAGGGAAGCAGTGGTTGGGAAGGGAGTGTGACAGGGTTGTAGCCTATCCCAGATATTATTCAATGTGTATACTGAGCAAGCAGTAACGGAAACAAAAGAAAAATTCGGAGTAGGAATTAAAATCCATGGAGCAGAAATAAAAACTTTGAGGTTCGCCGATGACACTGTAATTCTGTCAGAGACAGCAAGAGACCTGGAAGAGCATTTGAACCGAATGGACGGTGTCTTGAAAGGAGGATGTAAGATGAACATCAACAAAAGCAAAACGACGATAATGGAATGTAGTGGAATTAAATCGGGTGATGCTGAGGGAATTAGATTAGGAAATGAGACACTTAAAGTAGCAGATGAGTTTTGCTATTTGGGGAAAGCGTTTCTAAAGAAGAGAAATTTGTTAAAATCGAGTACAGATTTAGGTGTCAGGAAGTCGTTTATGAAAGAATTTGTTTGGAGTGTAGCCATATATGGAAGTGAAGCATAGACTATAAATAGTTTAGACAAGAAGAGAATAGAAGCTTTCGAAATTTGGTGCTACAGAAGAATGCTGAAGAGTAGATGGGTAGATCACATAACTAATGAGGAGGTACTGAACAGAATTTGGGAGAAGAGAAATTTGTGGCACAACCTAACTAGAAGAAGGGATCGGTTGGTAGGACACGTTCTGAGGCATCAAGGGATCACCAATTTAATATTTGAGGGCAGAGTGGAGGAATGAGATTCAGAAGGATGTAGGTTGCAGTAGGTTCTGGGAGATGATGAAGCTTGCACAATATAGAGTAGCATGGAGAGCTGCATCAAACCAGCCTCTGGACTGAAGACCACAACAACAACACTTCCACAACTGCCAGTATCAAAAACATTATGAATTTTTACTGTCACTTTTGAAAACGGGTCAAAAATACACGAAAAATTTCCAGTTAGCTTTAGCAAAGAAGCTGTGTACAAATCACAAGAGACAGACGTACACCTGGAAAGACCTTCAGCTGTTAAGCAGCGATTCAAAACTGAAGTATTGATTTGAAAAACACTCCATGGTGAGCAACTAGATTAAATCATTAGATGGTTGCGGTGAATAATGGGCTAACATTGAAACGATTAATCAATAACTATTAGCATAAAGCGAAACGCGGTACTAAATGCGTCCTCTTGACTTCTCCTTCTGACATACTAACTTCTTTGACATCAGATTTTCATGGCCGAAAGAACAGACACCACATATTCATATATTTATTTTGCTATCGAAATGTTTTCTTAACCTGAAAGTTAGTTTCTTACATCGAAAGGGGCAGTGGTTGAATAATCACCAAGGATTACTCAAGAGCGTGCTGCTCTAAGGCGTGATACCTGATACGAAAATGCAGTATATTCTGACAGATGAAGGGACCTGCCTGTCCGACTATAACGCCATACCTCTCAGACATAGATAGCTGGTTGTTCATTCACTGTTCAGTCACAAAACGATAAGGGACATGCCAATCTGACTGATAAAGGAAACTTAAAAAATTACTGCTTCGTTTTTAAATAATATTGTCACATGTAGGTCTATATCAGCATGTTGGTTTTCAATTTTATGGCGTACAATGTATTTTACACCATTTGTAAACTAAATAGAGTTAATGAGAAAAGTACTGTTACGCTATTCATTTGTATTACGTCACTGGTCAGTGCGCACACTACACACTTCATTAACACACAGACACACACATACACACTCACACACACACACTCACACACACATACATGCGCGCGCAAGCGCGCATACACAATACTCCCTCCCTACCCCCCCCCCCCCTCTCTCTCTCTCTCTCTCTCTCTCTTTCTCTCTTTCACTGCTCCCATCGAGACCTCGACGGTACTTCCGGCATTCTATTTAATTCTTCGTGTTACCCCTTCCCCGTCTGAAAAAATTTTGGGAGGTCTTCAGCAACAAGAAGGAGCTGTTGAGCTCAAGAAAAGGGAAGAGGCTAGAGTTATCCAGCTTCGATCAATGGCATAGGTTTTTACAGTAAAATTCATGAAACTACGACAGCTTACTATAGAATAACAATTGATTATTATTAAATAATGTTAACTTCTTACCATTGCGTACTAAATGATCTTTGACTTTGTGGTAAATTATTTAAGACGTAAGGTTTAACTGACTTTTTAAATATTTAAATTTTAGATACGTCTTTAATCTCCTTGGGTAATATGTTATATAGTTTTCTACTCTTGCAAAAGATTCTGTTTTGTATTTCTCGTTTGTTTGCTCTCGGTAAATGTAAGTTTAGTTTAACTCTTGTTCCATGATCATGGATGCTGCTGTTTGTGAAATAATTTCTCTTGTTCTTTATGATGAGCATAACACACTGGTAGAGGTGCAACAGGATTGGAGGGATCAGGTAGTGGTACCGAAAGTACCCTATGCCACACACCATTAGGTGGCTTGCGGAGTATGATGTAGATATAGATGTACTCACTTGATTTAGCCAGAATACCCATATTTTTAAACAGATCCGAATAAAAACCTCCATTGTGGTTTTTAGTTATGATTCTAAAGTCCACTTCTTTAATTTGAAGGATGTGTCCATGTTTTTAGTATGAGACAATCAAAAATGTTTCGATTGCTAAAAGTGAAGTGTATATACGAATAGTATGTACGAGGGCGTGCGGAACAGTAATTCCTCTGATTTTTTTAAATTCCGTTCTCAATATCCGTCGAGATATTACGTGTCGTGCATATTACTTGGTCGACTTTTCCGCTTCGCTGACGTTAGTTGCAAACCTCTGCCGCTAGACGGCTCCGAATTGCAGCGTGTAACAAGGCGGTGTGCAATGTAACTGCCTCGGAGAGTGAGAAACTACATACTGTATTCTAATTTGTGACCGCAGGAAACGTGCCTTCAACTGAAATCCACAGATGAATGAAAGCTGTGCATTGTGATGGCTGTATCAGCATCAGTATTGTGCGACGTTTGTTTGTTCCTGCTCGTAACGAAGGAAACGGTGGTTGTAACGTGAGTGACAGAGGGCGGAGTGTTTCCAAAACTTAAAGAACACCTCCGAGGGCTTCACTTTGATAGTGATGAAGCGGTGCAAGCAGGGGTGAGGTTTTGTCTCCGTCAAAAATGTCAAACATTCTACAGTGACGCGGTTAACAAACTGGTCTGTCGTCGAGAGAAATGTGTTCGTCGCCAGGGTGACTGTGTTGAGAAATAAATATGTAGATGAGGATGAAGATTTAGAATGTTAACACCGTTAATTTTATTTAAAAAGATTTAAGAATTTTCACAGATGAAAAATTCTGAAGCATTACTTTTCAGCTCGCCCTCGTAACTATAAGACATTGTCTGCTAGACATTGATGACAGGACCGTAAGGGCTGTTTGTTAAAGGGAGGGGAGATAGTGATAGTTTTATCAGGAAACGCTACAGATGCCTCGGTAATAACGTCTTTCTCCTGTGATTCGAAGAGCACCGCTGCAGCTCCCGCCCCTGGCATCAGCGACTGGTTCACCCAGGTGGGAAAAATCTTAGAGGGCTTCTACAATGTCAAGAAGAACATGACGCAGCACGCCATAGAGGGTGCCGAGAAGACGTGGCAGAGCATGGTGGACGTCGCTCAGCAGGAGGCGCAGGAGGTCGCCTCGTGGATACAGAACGCCTACAACGCTTCAACCACTGCCTGGAGCAGCATTCAAGTTAGTCTATAGTTACGCGCCACTTTGTCTTTCGCTTGTGACGCCTCCACAACTTCTTATGCACATCGCTTTCTCTTGTGCCTACAGGGGAAACTTCAGGATGCCACGCAGAAGGCAGTGTCGTCCGCACAGGTGAGTTTCCAGTACTTTTTTCCCCTCTGAACGATGTACTCCAGTAAGATTGCTTGGCTCAGGGGAAAAAAGTAGAGAATGTTTATGTTTCCTACATTACGATATACATTTCTTGTATTCATTTCTGACATTTCCGGCTAATACATTCATGTGACTGTTGAAGAGCTGAAGTCAGAAAGATTCTTTTTTTCCATTGATATATCTACGTATAACTCAAAGCTTCTTGAATTATGCGCTTTATAAACGTACTGAACACATTAGTAAGACGATGGAAAAAATTATTCATAAGTCTGAGACGTTATACAGAGTGGAAGTTGTCGAAGTTTCAGGAAGGGGCATCATGCACCTGATACATAACATATGGTGTATGGTGGAGGTAAAGCAGAGAATAACGAGGCATATATATGTTCGTCATGAACTATAGTACAACGTTTGAATGTAAAACTCTCTAAAAACTGTGACAACTGTTAGGATTCGTGGGGGTAGCAGCTAGCAGATACAGTTAAGCAACAATCTGTAGAATCCAATGGTCTTTCTAAAGAAATAACCTACGAAAAATCAATAAGCTATAGAAATACCGAAACAGGTATACGAAAAGTTGAATTGGAAATCAGATAATCAACTGTTTAAGATATGATGCTCACACAACGCATGTAGACTGAAGATTTCATCAGAAATCTTGAAAAAAATAAGTTTCTTGCATAGGCTTCTTTTCATTTCCAAGTTATTTTTATTTTGTTTACTACGACTTTTCGGCCCTATATCTGGGGCATGTAAAATATTTAACCCATTGACAGCATGTGTTTTGGGTTAAAGTTATAATTTTATGTGCAGCCAGTGGTCGGCCGAAATTCATAGATGTAACCATGATATTCGGTTAGGCACAAACGTAAGTCGTAGTAAACGAAATAAAAATAACATCGAAATGAAAAACATCCTTTGTAGGAACCGTACTTCTTCCAAGAGAGGCAAGAGGTTTATCACGCCCGTGGGCCTTGCTACAAATAAATTTTATTAGTAGTGTTTGGCGAAACATGCGACCGAAGTGAATGATTCATCCTAAAACTTGATTCAGAAAAAAAAAAATTAACAGTGGGGAAAATTAATGTAGATAGAGGTAGCTGTATACAGGTCGATGAAAAGAAGTGAGTGAGAAAAAAGGAAAAATGCTACACCTGTGATAGACTGCTTCAATTAAGTGATAGCAGAAGGGAGACTTTCATTCTAAAGCAAAATTAATGTTGCATCTTTAATTAACTTTCAGTAGTCATACACGAATGATCCATGAACATTGAGAACAGTAATAGGGAAACACTGTTATCCAGAACAAAACCAGAAAAATTTAATAAGCCAATAGAATTAGGATGGCATGAAAATAAATTCTGAACTGAAGATTCACGAGGAAATACAAGAGTCAAACTGGAAAACAAAAACCAATAGTATGTGATTAAACGACGTCGTAGAGTATTGTGTATTAAACCGGGGACCTAGAAACGTCGGAGAAGCTTCGTCCTGCCGTAGCCCACAATGGTTCACAACCCCACAATAGGCCACGCCATTCCACCCACATCGAACCCAGTGTTATTGTGCGGTACGGCCCCCAGGTGATATCCCACTATCCCCCCCCCTCTCTCCGGAAACGTCTCACACCAGACGAGTGTATCCCCAAATGTTTGAGTGGTAGAGTAATTATGGTGTATGGGAACGTGGTACGTGGAGACAGTGTTTGCGCAGCAATCGCCGACATAGTGTAAATGAGGCTGAATAATGGGAACCAGCCCGCATTCGCCGAGACAGATGGAAAACCGCCTAAAAACCATCTACAGGCTGGCCGGCACATCGGACCTCGACACTAATCCACCAGGTGGATTCGTGGCAGGGGCTGGCACGCCTTCCCGGTCGAGAAGCAGCGCGTTAGACCGCACGGCTAGGCGGGCGAGGTCGTAGACCATACACGCATGGCCTTGGAAGAACTGGGAAGCACAACATCATCCACGAAGCTATGAAAGCACGTCGTCTACGGCGTCACTGAGATTCAGGAAGGACTTCCATATACCACAGTAGCACCTAACAAAAACACTTTGCAGATACTGTTTCGGGTTCACATTGATAAAGAAGAGAAATACAATGTCTATTAAAATTTTATAAGAAATCTTACAACTGAACAACCAAGAACGTCCTTTTCAGAGCATTTGGTTTAAAATTTTTCACAACTTTGATATCGTTGTAGATGTTTCTAAAACACTTTAACTTGGCAGTGTTAGTTAAGGGAAGTATGCTTTGAACCGTTGTTGCATAAGATACCACTAGAATTCGGGCCTGACTACATGTTTACAACAGTGGCAATCCAAAAAAGCAACTGCTGGAAAGCCGTTACTAAACGCTTTGTGTACTGGGTGTTGCTTTGGGATGTGCATTGTTTTTGTTTCCTATTTTGAAATTAGTGATGAGTCTGACCAAAGTCCATCAAGTGGTTTGCGTACGACTCCCACGACACCATAAAGGATTGGTGATCCCTATGACAAAGTGTTCTGCCTTCGCAGAAGCACAAACTACGGGTTCAGACACACAGCCCTGGAACAGGAAACCGAAGGTCATTGCCTCCGTCGGCCGTCTCCCACTGGGTCGACTACATCGTTGTGACGCCCGCAATATATTTTGAGGAACAAGTAAAGGGTAGGAAGCTATGACCGGAAATATCATTCAAGGGCGCTAGAGAGTGTTCCTGCACTACACTCCTCTTCTGCAGCAAACGTGGCTTTGTACGCTCTTCAGTGTTACTGAGGCACTAGAGGACGTGTGCGACTCCATGTAATACCCTAAACTCCGACGTTTGTTGCTGAAGGGGACGCCCGACAATAGGCGTTGGCCCCTGTAACTTCGAAGGGCGCTGTGGCGATGAATGAAATTTTCGGACATGCGTTCCCTATCATCAATTCGTTCTTCAAGATGTCCTCTATATCCTCTTCAAGTTTTTTGGTATTGTTTTGTGACAGAAAACAAAAAAAGTGAGAACTAACAGGTAATTATCTCTAGGTAATCATACAATATTACCATAGAAAACAAAATTTTCTAAATTCGTTTAATGTATGGAGAAGAATCTTAGGAGACATTCTGTTTTCAGTGTTACACTGAAGTATTACGGATAGTCAAATGAAGGCGAGACAGATGAAAAAAAGAAAGTAACCTGTTTATTATTTTAAAAGTAGTCGCCATAACCGATAATACATATATTCCACTGTGAGTCTAGACGGTCAATGGCTTCATGGAGAAATGTTTGCGATTGCCTACGGAACTATGATTGTATCCAAGCACACACCTCTTCGTCCGAAGCAAATCGACGGTCACGAATGTCTTCTTTCAGTACTCCAAAACTATGGAAAAAGCATTGAGGAGAGATCGGAAGTTTATAGGGGATGCCTTCTGCGGCGTTCTCGAAACGACCTTGGCCAGATGTGGCCGGAGATTATCCTGCAACAGAGGGATGCCGTCCGTCAACATCCCTGCGAGTTTTCATTTGATGGCGTGCGTAAGTTTTCGCAAAGTGCCCGCATATCACAGTACGTTAATTGTGGTCCCTTCTTCCAGAAAGTCTATCAGCACCGGGCCCTTACAGTCAAAGAAGAAGGTCATCAGGAGTTTCCCGCGGCTGGCGTGGCTGTTGGCTTTAGTACACTGCAGAAAGTTTTCAGGGGAAGCGTTACACATCTTCCATAAAATCCCGATCTCTCCCCAGGCGCTTTCTATATTTTTTTAGGAGCCCTGAAGACAGACATTCTCGGCCGTCGGTTTGTTTCGGGCGAAGAGGTGTACGCCTGGGTACGATCATGGTTCCGCAGGCAACCGCAAAGATTTTTCCATGAAGGTATGGACCGCCTACACTCACAGTGGGCTAAATGTATCAACGATTATAACAATTACTTTTAAATTAATAAATAGTTAACTTACTTTTTTCCATCGGTCTTGGTTTCGTTTTTCTCTGTCCTGATATTGGAATTAATAATATTGGTTCAAATGGCTCTGAGCGCTATGGGACTCAACTTCTGAGGTCATTAGTCCCCTAGAACTTAGAACTAGTTAAACCTAACTAACCTAAGGACATCACAAACATCCATGCCCGAGGCAGGATTCGAACCTGCGATCGTAGCGGTCTTGCGGTTCCAGACTGCAGCGCCTTTAACCGCACGGCCACTTCGGCCGGCAATTAATAATATTGAATGCCTGTCATTCCATTTTGTAACTGCTAAATTGTATGTATTCTACATGATTTGGACACATAATTAAAGAGAAACATTTGTCGAGGGAACCAATGGTTTTTTGCAAATAAGCGTGATCTTTAACTTGTATATGAAGACCTTGGCTGTGATTAGTGGTAAGCGACAGTAGACGAGAAACAGAATTATTGCATGTAAAACGTGATACATGATATTTTTTCTTAATATTACTTGTTAGTTGCACGCTAAACAAAGAAACTGTAGCTCAGTCTATAACTTATGGCTATAACTAGTGGAAAATTTGTCAGGCTGTGTGCATGTCGACTATGTTCAGTGCCAGAACCCGCCCTGCCGGCGGTAATAACGAGTGTGATGTTCGTGCCAGGAAGATGATTTTCGGGCACCAGTTATACAAATCCGAAGGTAACATAGAGAACTACAACTCACGTAAGATTGTGAATATGTTGCTGATCGGAAAAGCGCTTCGAGAGTTATCGGTAATCAGCTGAATGTGAATAGTTACACGAGCAAGTTAAGTAACTAACTTTGCCCCTGAGGAATGCCGATGTAATACGGTGGAAACGTTGGTTTTACAGTTTATTATTAAAGAATTTTATACAATGGCGTGTTACAACACGCAGAATAATTTTAATCGTCGAAACAATATTAAGTTTGGTCCGTTACCATTGTTTAGCCAAATTTACGTGATACGATGAGGGCAGAAATGTCAACGGTCATCGATAACATTATATACTGAGGCGACAGAAGTCTTCGGTTACCTCCTAATATCATGTCGGACCTCGTTTTAGCCGGCGTAGTGCAGGAACTAGACGTGGCATGGACTGAGCAATTTTTATAAATCGGCTGCAGAAATATATTGAACCATGCTGCCTCTATAGCCGATAATAGTTGTGGAAGTGTTGTCGGTGCAGGATTTTGTGCACGACCTCTCGTTTATGTCCGATAAATGTTCGATGAGATTCACTTCGGGCGATTTGGGGGCCAAATCATTCTCTCTAATTGTCGCAAAGCAATCGCGAGCAGTTGTGGCCCGTGACATGGCGCATTGTTATCCATAAAAATTCAACCGTTGTTTGAGAACTTGAAGTCCATGAACGGCTGCAAATGTTGTCCAAGTAGCCGTACGTAGCCATTTCCAGTCAATGTTCCTGTTAACCCCGTCTACACCATTATGGAGCCACACCAGCTTGTACAGTGTCTCGTTGTGAACAGGGGTGCGTGGCTTCGTGGGGTCTACGCTACACTGGAAACCTACCATCAGCTGGAACTGACCATACCAGGCCACGGTTTTCCCGTCGTCTATAGTCCAAGCGATATGGTTACTCTACGCAAACGCTGCTGCTCTCTGTCGTTAAGACCGTCAGCCACTGTGTTATCCGTGGTGATAGATAACGCCCGACATTTGGTTTTCTCGGCAGGTTCTTGACAAAGTACATCTCGGAAAACTGAACTTCACAATAATTTCCGAAATTGAATGTCCCATGCGTCAAGCTCCAACTACCATTCCGCGATCAAAGTCTGCTAATTTCCGTGCTCGTTTGTACCTCGTATACGTCATATGCATAAGTGCATGCCGCTATTCCATGGCTTTTATCGCCTCAGCGTATGCATGCCGTAGCAAGGCGATAGTGAAATTAATTTTATACTTCGCTGAATCATAGATTAATTTTTCGAGTTGTTATATTTTTTATTATTACAAAAACTGATGATGCAAAACTTAGTATCACAAACTGAAGCAATTCAGACCTTTTAAATTCGTATTTTTGAGAAGTTTCACGATGGTGTTTCATCATCGCGCTCGGGAAGGAACAGCATAAGTTAATTATAACTCACGTGAAGAGCACTCAGTTTGCAAGTAAACAAAGTTTTCCGCAGCTCGTGGTCTAGTGGCTGGCGTTGCTACATCTGGATCCCGGGACCGAGCGAGAAGGCGCAGTGGTTAGCACACTGGACTCGAATTCTGGAGGACGAGGGCTCAATCCCGCGACCGGCCATTCTGATTTAGGTTTTCTGTGATTTCTCTAAATCTCTATAGGCCAATTCCGGAATGGTTCCTTTGAAAAGGGCACGGCCGACATTCTTCACCATCCTTTCCTAATCCGATGAGACCGATGACTTCGCTGTTTGGTCTCCTCCCCCAAAACAACCCAACCCAACCTTGGATCACGGGGACCCCGGTTCCATTGCCGGTCGGGTTGGGGGTTTTTTCTACCCAGGGACTGGGTGTTCGTGTTGTCCTCATCACTTCATCATCATCCTCATCATTCATGACTGTGGCTAGAATGGACTGTGAAAAAACTGGGACTTTGTACGGGCGCTGATGACCTCGCAGTTGAGTGCCCCACAAACCAAACATCAATGACGCATTTTAAGGGTAAAATTTTTCATATGATTTAAGATTTTAAAAAATATGTCACTACTCTTGAAATATTTTAATATAGGGCGTGAATCAAGCGGATGTGAAATATCCTGTTATGAGCTTTTATTGAAACTTCACAGAAAAACTTCAGAAAACAACCATCTCGTCACTTACCACTGTTTACAGCCGAGGGCTTCTTGTAAGGTAGCTCCACTTGTGAAAAAACTATACAGTCCTCCCTGATCTGTCGCCGCTGTTGGCTTCCAGCAAGCGCTGATCTCAGCCGGGCAGCAGATCTCGCAAGAGGCGTCCCAGCTGGTGCAGGAAGCGGCCGCCAACCTGCAGAGCGCGGTGAGCTCCATCCCCAGTAAGACCCAGGAGGCCTTCCAGACGGCCATGCAGTTCGTGGAGCGTGGAGAAGCAGCCCTGCAGCAGCTCCAGCAAGCCAAGGCGAACGCCGCCAGCGCCGTCATCCAGAGCATCACAAAGTCGCTCCAGCAGGTGCGTACCACAACGGTGCCCGCGCTAGTGATTTCCTGACAGAAGTCTTCCTCTGGCTGCCTTATATTTCAGTTAACAAAATTGGACTTAGTTAATCACAAAATGGGAGGGGGGCCGGACTATAGCATGATCATCGAAAGGGTTGACTAGGTTTACAAGTAAAAAGGCAGTATTGGATACACCGAAAATTATTATGCGTGACATGCAAATCGCCTACAACGCATGCAGCGTGTGAATTGTATGTATGTTCTCCTACAGCTGTACAATCCGTATATCTTGATAGGTTTCTTGCTGTCAGACCCTTTCACTCTATGTTGGTAGATGCTCAGTCGGCCATGAAAAGCAGCGCTGAAGTAACGCCGACTAAATATGCACAAAGCAAAGGCCGCCTAACTCGAGCTTAGAGGCAGGGTCTGTAAGTTGGTAGAAATTTCGGGCGTTGGATGCTAGATAACTTGCTTGATAATGTTTAAAGTTCAACTAATTAGGATTTACTATCTCCAAAAAAAGTTGTGAGTGGCTATCAAGTCTGTATTTACCGTTAAAGCTATCACTGGTGTAAGTTAGTTACTGCTTTTACTAGAAGGACCCATACTTATCCGCCAGTTACTCGTTCACTAATTGGTAGGGAAGAAGTGCCCGCCCAAATAATCCGAGATGTTCACGAAACAGGCCACTGTGAGCTTTAAGTACGGCAGAAAAGTTCATAAGCAAATGATTTCCAAACTGAGTTACATAAAAACACCAAACTCACATTAAAAGGTTTAGTACTGTAGCCGCTTCATACTTCCGATAACAGAACCGACAGAACGTAAGATTTCCATCTCAACAAAAATTTGTATGGCGCGGTCCCACATTGAACTGAACCGTAAGACGGATCCAGAGTGACACCTTGAGACAAAGAACTGTACCGCAAAGAACTACATAAAGCGCGGGAACTGCTTATTTCCTATTGGTTGAAGGTTTAGGCAGCCAACCAGAAAAGCTCCAGCCCTCAGATACTCTCGGTAGCTAATAAATCATCCAGGAGAACTACAAAAGGCAGCTTGTAAAAGAAATTCTGAATTTACCAAACCCAATTTAGTTTAGATAAACCAAATTCCCTCCCCCCATGAACCACGGACCTTGGCGTTGGTGGGGAGGCTTGCGTACCTCAGCGATACAGATAAAGTTAGATATAGTGGGAATTAGTGAAGTTCGGTGGCAGGAGGAACAAGACTTTTTGTCAGGTGAATACAGGGTTATAAATACAAAATCAAATACGGGTAATGCAGGAGTAGGTTTGATAATGAATAAAAAAATAGGAGTACGGGTAATCTACTACAAACAGCATAGTGAACGCATTATTGTGGCCAAGATAGACACGAAGCCCACGCCTACTACAGGAGTAAAAGTTTATATGCCAACTAGCTCTGCAGATGACGAAGAAATTGATGAAATGTATGATGAGATAAAAGAAATTATTCAGGTAGTGAAGGGAGACGAAAATTCAGTAGTCATGGGTGACAGTAATTCAAGCGTAGGAAAATGGAGAGAAGGAAACGTAGTAGGTTAACATGGATTGGGGGTAAGAAATGAAAGAGGAAGCCGTCTGGTAGAATTTTGCGTAGAGCATAACTTAATCATAGCTAACACTTGATTTAAGAATCATGAAAAAAGGTTGTATACATGGAAGAACCCTGGAGATACTAAAAGGTATCAGATAGATTATATAATGGTAAGACAGAGATTTAAGAACCAGGTTTTAAATTGTAAGACATTTGCAGGGGCAGATGTGGACTCTGACCACAACCTATAGGTTATGAACTGTAGATTAAAACTGAAGAAACTGCAAAAAGGTGGGAATTTAAGGAGATGGGACCTGGATAAACTGAAAGAACCAGAGGTTGTACAGAGTTTCAGGGAGAGCATAAAGGAACAATTGACAGGAACGGGGGAAAGAAATACAGTAGAAGAATAATGGGCAACTTTGAGGGATGAAATAGTGCAGGCAGCAGAGGATCAAATAGGTAAAAAGACGAGGGCTAGTAGAAACCCTTGGGTAACAGATGAAATATTGAATTTAATTGATGAAAGGAGAAAATACAAAAATGCAGTAAATGGATGTAGAGGCTTATCTCACTAGGGGTAAGATAGATACTGCGTACAGGAAATTAAAGAGACCTTTGGAGAAAGGAGAACCACTTGCATGAATATCAAGAGCTTTAATGGAAACCCAGTTCTAAGGAAAGAAGGGAAAGCAGAAAGGTGGAAGGAGTATATAGAGGGTCTATACAAGGGCGATGTACTTGAGGACAGTATTATGGAAATGGAAGAGGATGTAGATGAAGATGATGAAGATGGGAGATATGATACTGCGTGAAGAGTCTGACAGAGCACTGAAAGACCTGAGTCGAAACAAGGCCCCGGGAGTAGACAACATTCCATTAGAACTACTGATGGCCTTGGGAGAGCCAGTCATGACAGAACTCTACCATCTGGTGAGCAAGATGTATGAGACAGGCGAAATACCCTCAGACTTCAAGAAGAATATGATAATTCCAATCCCAAATAAACAGGTGTTGACAGATGTGAAAATTACCAAACTATCAGTTTAATAAATCACAGCTGCAAAATACTAACGTAAATTCTTTGCAGACGAATGGAAAAACTGGTAGAAGCCGACCTCGGGGAAGATCACTTTGGATTCCGTAGAAATGTTGGAACACGTGAGGCAATACTGACCCTACGACTTATCTTAGAAGAAAGATTAAGGAAAGGCAAACCTACGTTTCTAGCACTTGTAGACTTAGAGAAAGCTTTTGACAATGTTGACTGGAATACTCTCTTTCAAATTCTGAAGGTGGCGGGGGTAAAATACAGGGAGCGAAAGGCTATTTACCCGGCCGCGGTGGCCGTGCGGTTCTAGCGCTGCAGTCCGGAACCGCGGGACTGCTACGGTCGCAGGTTCCAATCCTGCCTCGGGCATGGGTGTGTGTGATGTCCTTCGGTCAGTTAGGTTTAAGTAGTTCTAAGTTCTAGGGGACTTATGACCTAAGATGTTGAGTCCCATAGTGCTCAGAGCCATTTGAACCATTTTTTGAAAGGCTATTTACAATTTGCACAGAAACCAGATGGCAGTTATAAGAGTCGACGGGTATGAAAGGGAAGCAGTGGTTGGGATGGGAGTGAGACAGGGTTGTAGCCTATCCCCGATGTTATTCAATCTGTACATTGAGCAAGCAATAAAGGAAACAAAAGAAAAGTTCGGAGTAGGTATTAAAATCCATGGAGAAGAAATAAAAACTTTGAGGTTCGCCGATGACATTGTAATTCTGTCAGAGACAGCAAAGGACTTGGAAGAGCAGTTGAACGGAATGGACAGTGTCTTGCAAGGAGGGCATAAGATGAACATCAACAAAAGCAAAACGAGGATAATGGAATGTAATCGAATTAAGTCGGGTGATGCTGAGGGAATTAGATTAGGAAATGAGACACTTAAAGTAGTAAAGGAGTTTTGCCATTTGGGGAGCAAAATAACTGATGATGGTCGGAGTAGAGAGGAAATATAATGTAGACTGGCAATGGCAAGGAAAGCGTTTCTGAAGAAGAAAAATTTGTTAACATCGAGTGTAGATTTAAGTGTCAGGAAGTCATTTCTGAAAGTATTTGTGTAGAGTGTAGCCATGTATGGAAGTGAAACATGGACGATAAATAGTTTAGACAAGAAGACAATAGAAGCTTTCGAAATGTGGTGCTACAGAAGCATGCTGAAGATTAGATGGGTAGATCACATAACTAATGAGGAGGTATTGAACACAATTGGGGAGAAGAGGGGTTTGTGGCACAATTTGACTAGAAGAAGGGATCGTTTGGTAGGACATGCTCTGAGACATCGAGGGATCACCAATTTAGTATTGGAGGGCAGCGCGGAGGGTAAAAATCGTAGAGGAAGACCAAGGGATGAATACACTAAGCAGAATCAGTAGGATGTAGGATGCAGTAGGTACTGGGAGATGAGGAAGCTTGCACAGGATAGAGTAGCATCGAGAGCTGCATCAAACCAGTCTCAAGACTGAAGACCACAACAACAACAACAAACCAAATTCGAATTATCCCCGGAAACGAACTACTAATTGCTTTCACGCTACCATTTCTTGCGGCTGTTTTTATACAAAAGTGTGTATATTGGACGCACGTTACATACATTACGTGATTTATGATTGCAGAGTTTTCCCACTCGCACATTTTACATAAACTACTGGCCATTAAAATTGCTACACCACGAAGATGACGTGCTACAGACGCGAAACTTAACCAACAGGAAGAAGATGCTGTTATATGCAAATGATTAGCTTTTCAGAGCATTCACACAAGGTTGGCGCCGGTGGCGACACCTACAACGTGCTGACATGAGGAACGTTTCCAACCGATTTCTCATACACAAACAGCAGTTGACCGGCGTTTCCTGGTGAAACGTTGTTGTGATGGCTCGTGTAAGGAGGAGAAATGCGTACCATCACGTTTCCGACTTTGATAAAGGTCAGATTGTAGCCCATCGCGATTGCGGTTTATCGTATCGCGACACTGCTGCTCGCGTTTGTGGAGATCCAATGACTGTTAGCAGAATGTGGAATCGGTGGGTTCAGGAGGGTAATACGGAACGCCGTGCAGGATCCCAACGGCCTCGTATCCCTAGCAGTCGAGATGACAGGCATCTTATCCGCATGGCTGTAACGGATCGTACAGCCACGTCTCGATCCCTGAGTCAGCAGATGGGGACGTTTGCAAGACAACAACCATCTGCACTAACAGTTCGACGATATTTGCAGCAGCATGGACTATCAGCTCGGAGTCCATGGCTGCGGTTACCATTGACGCTGCATCACAGACAGGAGCGACTGCGTTGGTGTACTCAACGACGAATCTGGGTGTACGAATGGCAAAACGTCATTTTTTCGGATGAATCCAGGTTCTGTTTACAGCATCATGATGGTCGCATCCGTGTTTGGCGACATCGCGGTGAACGCACATTGGAAGCGTGTATTCGTCATCGCCACACTGGCGTATCACCCTGCGTGATGGTATGGGGTGCCATTGGTTACACGTCTCTGTCACCTCTTGTTCACATTGACGGCACTTTGAACAGTGGACGTTACATTTCAGATGTGTTACGACTAGTGGCCCTATCCTTCATTCGATCCCTGCGAAGACCCACATTTCAGCAGGATAATGCACGACCGCATGTTGCAGGTCCTGTACGGGCCTTTCTGGATACAGAAAATGTTCGACTGCTGCCCTGGCCAGCACATTCTCCAGATCTTTCACCAACTGAAAAGGTCTGGTCAATGGTGGCCGAACAACAATACGCAGGTCATTACTGTTGATGAACTGTGGTATCGTGTTGAAGCTGCATGGGCAGCTGTACCTGTACACGCCATCCAAGCTCTGTTTGACTCAATGCCCAGGCGTATCAAGGCCGTTATTACGGCCAGAGGTGGTTGTTCTTGGTACTGATTTCGCAGGATCTATGCATTCAAATTGCGTGAAAATGTAATCACATGTCAGTTCTAGTATAATATATTTGTCCAACGAATACCCGTTTATCATCAGCATTTCTTCTTGGTGTAGCAATTTTAATGGCCAATAGTGTATTTTTAATAAAATAAAACATTCACACTTTACTTATATCCTCCACACGCGCTCTCAGTCTCTCCGCAAGTCTCTTAACGAAAAATAGTTAAAAAATAATTTTAAAATGGTTACTATTACGTCAGCAGGCCATCGCAGTGATAGCAAAGAAAATTCAAGGGCAACAATTTATATGAAGCGAATCTTTTTAGTTATAGTTTTAAATGTGACTGGAAATGAAGTCTCGCTTCCCACGCCCGGGTTCCCGGGTTCGATTCCCGGCGGGGTCAGGGATTTTCTCCACCTCGTGATGACTGGGTGTTGTGTGCTGTCCTTAGGTTAGTTAGGTTTAAGTAGTTCTAAGTTCTAGGGGACTGATGACTATAGATATTAAGTCCCATAATGCTCAGAGCCATTTGATCCATTTTTTGGAAATGAAGGCATTAGAAGCTTTAGCTCTCTTTTGCAGTACCGGAAAATGTACGATGGGTTTTAGCTAAAATTTTTTGTCTCCGAAGGTACTAAAGGTAATTGACTGAGATTTTTATAGTGTGCATGCATTATCAATGCAAGTCTGTATATGGCAGCTTCAGCTCTGTTTTGCAGTACCAAAAGAGGTATTATGGTTTATAGGTAAAATTTTATATTTCCGCAAGTACTGAAGATAATGAGCTGAGGTTTTTCACTATTAGTACAAGTCTTCGTATGGATTATGAAAAACATCGAATTAAATTTAATATTATTTCTTTAGATTTAATGTGCATAATGAATCGATCAGACGATTTGCAAGCTAGACACTCCAGCAGCGACAGCCTCAATTGCGCTCATGTGAAAACAAAAAAACTGCTCTCTTCCCTGTTACGCGACAATACACTACCTAAGATATCTTACTTCACTGTAAGATGTTAATTCTCGGTATAATCTGCTACGTTACAAACGGTATTTTCATAAGGCATTGAAACTCTCCATTTTGAGTAGCCTCCATATCTACTCCGAGCCAACATTCCTATCATTGCGAGACATTATCTCAAGAATACGAATACAGATTTTCTTGCGCACATTACTTTAAGTCTGCTTTCTAAGCACATATAGACATTTATTGTATAGCTGTCAGCTCATAGTAATGCTATCTCCCCCAATCGAGAAGCTTGTCTACGATGGGTAGTCGTCCTTCACTTCTCTCAATATCTGTAGTGTTACGTCCATATACGTCCTATGTATGTCATTCTTTTACAATAAATAACATTGAGTAACTTAAAAGATTCTACACATTAGCAAAAATACGTTAGCTTTATCGATCTAAGGAAGTAGTTTCACAGGAATCAAATAATTATCAAATCTGGTTGAACGTCAGTATAGAAACAGTTCACTGGCTCAGAGTTGAACACAGCGTGATTATATTACTATGTTGCTTAACACCTGTTACCTAACCAAACTGAAAGATGTATAGAAACGTCAATAATGGTAATGATGTTCACAGTTTTTAAGAGATTATCAACTGATAAGTTACTGTATGTACATTTACTTTAGTACGAAGACAACATCTCTAAGTGAGACCAAATTTTTCTGAATTTGTTCTAACTTTTTTGTGTTTCTTGACTTTTTTCTACTTTAAATAGTTTTATATATTTTAGAAAGCGTGCTTAAATATGGCTACTACCTGACGTACCATCTAAAGTTCCACAACTGAATATTTTCTAAATGGCTCTATGTATCGAAGAAAAGACTAACGTAATTTCAGTGGAGGTGTATACATTTTAATGACATACAGAACCTTCCGGAACGAGACGTCCAGTACAAGCTTTGATCATATTTGCTGTGAAATTTTTGCGAAAATAGCTAGGATAATTTTAATCATTAATCGTGATACATGTCGTCGATTAATATACCTTCCAGCCTATATTTCGACAACTTGCTTAGCAGTTATATCACACTCACCGTAAATTAAGTAATATCGAGCTTTTCTTCATTGTTGACTGTTATATTACAGGCACAAATGCATAAACACTAGACTCCACATACAACGATACTGATTGGTGCGCACGGTTTTCCGGCATCGGGACAAGTTTGTTGAGCGATGTTTACCCCTTCAGCATCCAGGTAGCTGTCTTCAGCTTTACCTAGCTATGTTTTTGAAACTTTTCACAGCATACCGTATAAAATGTTACATCGATGAAGCCCTCCCTCCAATGGATTTCGAATGTCGTCGAAAATAGCATGTCGTTCCATTGGAAAATAAATTGCTTCTTATATTCGTACATAAGAAAGATTCATGTACTACCAACACAGAACATTCTCTCTCGCTTACCTTGCTGTTATATGCCGGAAACTTTGTTTCGATATCTAGAATCATTTACGGAATAGTCTACTGAGGAATACAAGTTATGTGGTTCAGCACTTAAACACATGCATATAAAACGTTCAATACATCACAAATATCTTTCTAAGGAGCAATGGTGGAATAATAGTTCTTCACGATGTAGAGTATCGCAAAGTTTAGATTTAGAGGCGCAACAGCTGCGCCTTGAGTCTTTATAGAGCGGTGATATCGATTACTCCTTTGTGTTGCAGGGCCTCCAGAACGTCAGGTCTCTGCTCAATAAGGCGTCCGCCGAAGTCAACAAGAGCACCAGCTAAGTCAGCGGCTTGTACAGCAGTAACTCCAGCTCCTGCGTACAAAGAGCTGTACTCATGTAGCCGGTGTCGCTAATATTGTATTCGTGGTGATAAAATAAATCCTATGATCAAACAACTTGAAAAGTGGGAGTGCCTTTGATTGAAGGCATGAAAGGTGAACATATGTTACTTAAACAGTTACTCATTCGAAAAAGAAAATATTGTGAGCAAACTCTGGACACGATTTCCGATGTTACGGTTAGGAATTTGTTAGTAAAACTGTCGGTGATTCGAATAAAAATACTGAAAGCAATATCTGATGATGATTTGAAATGATTTTCGAAAGACACATTACTGACTAACCATTTATAAACAAGAACTACTCATTAACATAATTTTCAGCACTTTCTCAATGCATGGTTCGTACAATATGAATATTATGACACAAGTGCAGCTTTTACGTGTTGGGCTTTGCCGTAATGTACTTGAAGAGGTCAGACACGGCCACACCCAGAAGCACAGTTGTGGATGGATATTTTGTATACATGAAGCATCGACATATGTTTAAAACAATTCTGGAACAAAAATATTCGAAACCAATTTATTTATTTATTTATTTGGTAATGTTTTGACTGGTTTTGATGCTGCCTGGAAGGACATCCTCTCATATGCCAACTTCATTTCAGAGTAGTATTTACATCCAACTTCACCAATTACTAGCTGACAAATCCGGCGTTAGCCAGGTATTCATTTTGCCTATTTTCTATTAGCAGTAGACGCGGTGTGAGATGATCTCTGATTGCTCTGTACGCTGGGCGCAGCTGCTTCTCGTGTCTACAACACAGAGTACCAAAATATCAGAAGAGCAAGGGCCGTGTTGCAGAGGACGAAAGTAGCGTTCCAAGTGGCGTGGCAGTGAACTAGGAACACGTGAAATACGAGTACTAGATGATAATATTCTGGTAGTCTGGAGGTAAAGTGTATTTATTTATAAGACTGAATATTGCAAATACGACTGTGCGGCTGTTATCGAGTGGAAATTACGTTCCTGATTACAACTTTCTTGTGCAGATTGCACGCTTTGTATTGCAACTTAATTATGTGTATCGTATTCTGCTTACTTTTCGTTCTCATTCGTAATATTGGGCGAGGTAAATGATTGCATATTTGTTTTTGCTTTATATGAAACAGAAACCGGTTTCGTCACATCGTATTCTGTGGACTCCTGTCTTTGGTACTGCTTATGAATCCGTGTGTGAACTGCATACCTAGCGGGACTGGCACTCCTGGAAGAAATGATACTGCAGAGAAACGGCTAACTCCTGGAAGAAAGGATACTGCGGATAAATGGCTTAGCCTCAGCCTAGGGGATGTTTACAGAATAAATCCATATTCCTTGCCGCCATTTATTTTTATGTGCCATGTCGGAGGCAGTCGCCAAATAGACGGGCAACCCTTCGGGCAGTGCCATCACGCGGGCAGCTACAGTTGCCCCTGCACGCCTCAACATCCCAAGTGCGACCCACGACAAGAGACCGTCGTGACCGGCCACCACGAGTCGAAACCGACGCCTGCCAATATGGAAGCCACTCGCGTCTGCGCGTCACGTGTCAGGTAAATAGTTCCAACAGTATTCCGCCGCGGGCAGCTACATAAGGCAGCGACAGGACAATACGAGTCAGTCAGGCTTCAAGAGCCTCTCCTGGTTCAGACGACGAGTGCTACTCACCCCATCAAACAGGATTAATCTGGAAGTCCATCGTTAGGGACAAACACCGTTGTCAGAAGTCATCGTCGTTACTTCTTCCGTACTCTCAAGCCACCTGATATGCAGGGACGTTAGCTTCTGCAGTAGGATAGCGTGTTCATCATTATTGACGTTGTTCTGAATTAGACGTTCTGGCTTTCAGACAGAAACTCCAACTGCTACTCCAATGAGTTTAAACAAGAGCAGTCATCAATCTTGGATTCAGCCTTACATGACACGAAGTTAGCATTCAGAGAGTTATCGTTGCCGAACTAAGCATCCAGCAAGTGCTCATTCCCGACTTGGCTCCAGGAAATGCTTCAACCGAAAGTAGCTTTCGGCCATGGTCTCTCACCAGTGCCCTCGGTGTTTGGTGGCAGTCTGACCTTATTGTAATCCAAAGTTATATTGTACCTGTTGTGTTACTATTGTTACTTTATTCTTGGTCTTTATTTCCATACAGGTGAAGCAGATGTTTTTGCTCAATAAACTTGTTAGATACTGGATATTGTCTTTGTCGTGGAACGCTACATTTCTTTATGCGTCCCTTGTTATTACTTTCATTCTGATTTACTTTAAGTTTTCTAACATGACGTTGTGAAAAGGGGTACTATAACACCTAATTGCATGAGAAAAAAATTGAAAATCTGGACTGAGAATGCGTTTTATACTCGTATAAGTAGAACTCAATTCAAATTTGTGCTCTACAATACAGAGGAATATATTGCATATTAGTGCCACGCCTGAATGATTATTACTCCTTTAACAAGAACAGCGGTAACTCCTCGGATTCTATCTGCAAACGACTCAAATAGTCGTCAGGGTCTTCCTTAAAGTAGGTAACAATCCTGGTAACAGCTAACACTTTTTCCACCTGCGGAACGTTCCCTCAACCCGCACATAAACGTTTCAGGAGAGGGTCTATTTCTAAGTGAAATCACTGACAGTTTCAGCAGAGTAACAATCAGTTGAAACTTAATTGATGATGTGCACACCATCGGGAAAAGGCTCCTGTCGGAGCACAAATAAGGCGAATATACTCCTCTTTAAAGCACTAACAGAAAAGTGGGTTATCACGTCTTCATTCCGCCTTCGACACCCAAAATTTTGGGATGCGAACATATTCTCTCTCTTTTATACATAACATTCTAAATCCTTTTACTGCTTTCTCTGCAGTTAAGTCTTCATCCTCAGAAACTCCCTCTCGCTGCCAATATCTACACTCCTGGAAATGGAAAAAAGAACACATTGACACCGGTGTGTCAGACCCACCATACTTGCTCCGGACACTGCGAGAGGGCTGTACAAGCAATGATCACACGCACGGCACAGCGGACACACCAGGAACCGCGGTGTTGGCCGTCGAATGGCGCTAGCTGCGCAGCATTTGTGCACCGCCGCCGTCAGTGTCAGCCAGTTTGCCGTGGCATACGGAGCTCCATCGCAGTCTTTAACACTGGTAGCATGCCGCGACAGCGTGGACGTGAACCGTATGTGCAGCTGACGGACTTTGAGCGAGGGCGTATAGTGGGCATGCGGGAGGCCGGGTGGACGTACCGCCGAATTGCTCAACACGTGGGGCGTGAGGTCTCCACAGTACATCGATGTTGTCGCCAGTGGTCGGCGGAAGGTGCACGTGCCCGTCGACCTGGGACCGGACCGCAGCGACGCACGGATGCACGCCAAGACCGTAGGATCCTACGCAGTGCCGTAGGGGACCGCACCGCCACTTCCCAGCAAATTAGGGACAGTGTTGCTCCTGGGGTATCGGCGAGGACCATTCGCAACCGTCTCCATGAAGCTGGGCTACGGTCCCGCACACCGTTAGGCCGTCTTCCGCTCACGCCCCAACATCGTGCAGCCCGCCTCCAGTGGTGTCGCGACAGGCGTGAATGGAGGGACGAATGGAGACGTGTCGTCTTCAGCGATGAGAGTCGCTTCTGCCTTGGTGCCAATGATGGTCGTATGCGTGTTTGGCGCCGTGCAGGTGAGCGCCACAATCAGGACTGCATACGACCGAGGCACACAGGGCCAACACCCGGCATCATGGTGTGGGGAGCGATCTCCTACACTGGCCGTACACCACTGGTGATCGTCGAGGGGACACTGAATAGTGCACGGTACATCCAAACCGTCATCGAACCCATCGTTCTACCATTCCTAGACCGGCAAGGGAACTTGCTGTTCCAACAGGACAATGCACGTCCGCATGTATCCCGTGCCACCCAACGTGCTCTAGAAGGTGTATGTCAACTACCCTGGCCAGCAAGATCTCCGGATCTGTCCCCCATTGAGCATGTTTGGGACTGGATGAAGCGTCGTCTCACGCGGTCTGCACGTCCAGCACGAACGCTGGTCCAACTGAGGCGCCAGGTGGAAATGGCATGGCAAGCCGTTCCACAGGACTACATCCAGCATCTCTACGATCGTCTCCATGGGAGAATAGCAGCCTGCATTGCTGCGAAAGGCGGATATACACTGTACTAGTGCCGACATTGTGCATGCTCTGTTGCCTGTGTCTATGTGCCTGTGGTTCTGTCAGTGTGATCACGTGATGTATCTGACCCCAGGAATGTGTCAATAAAGTTTCCCCTTCCTGGGACAATGAATTCACGGTGTTCTTATTTCAATTTCCAGGAGTGTATATACTGTATGTCTCTTCGAGTGTCTCCTTTTTCTCACATTGATTTACAGTATTTCTTCTGCTGTCTCCTCTCTCACTTTTATCTTTCTTTCCCACTGCCACTGTCTCCAGGCTCAAAAATTCTGCGGAGTCCAACTTATTTTTTCCTTTGAAAATCTCGATTTAAAACGCGTTCTACCCTATACCTATGTGTTGAAGGTCGCCAGCCTGGAACAGTCCAGATTCCCAAGCCTAGGTATGCTCTCCACTCGTGTGTACTTTTCATTTCACTCGTGCCTCTCTCTCTTTTTGACCCAGTTGCTTCTGCCTACATCCATCTCTCATTCTCTTTTACTGCTCTGTCTTTCATCAACCATCACTATCTCCTCTCCCTTTGACTCCTTCTGTCACTCTCTCCCATCACAACTCCCTCCTCCCCTTTCCACCGTCTCCTGTTATTCTCTTACAGCACGAAAAGCGGATGTATTATGATACCAAAAATTTTGCCGAGGAAGGCGAAATGAGGATTGAGACAGTTGTCTTACCACTTTATTGTCAGTCTTTTAAAGAGGAACATATTAACCTTTTCTGTGCTACGACAGGCGCATTTCTCCATTGCTTCCCTTTTTTTCTCTGCTACTTTTATAAAACTAATTGTATAGGTCAGTTAAGTTCACATTTTTTTGGATATATCGACATGTTCTTGTACTTTCAGATCTGTAAACAACAAATAACTACACATAATCGTTAAGGGACGTGGCAAAAAGAACGACTATCCACGTTGATGTGTAGAATGTACGAAACTGGCGATATAACATCAGAGTTTCGTAAGAACATCAGTCACACAATTCCGAAGATAGAAACAGCCGAGAAGTGCGAAAATTATCGCACAATCTGCTTAAGAAGAATGGAAAAGAAAACTGAGGATTTGTTGGATGACGATCAATTTGGCCTTAGAAAAGGTAAACATAACAAAGAGGCAATTCTGAAGTTGCGGTTAATAATGGAAGCAGGATTGCAGAAAAATCAAGACACGTTCATAGGATTTGTCTACATGGGAAAAGTGTTCGAGAATGTAAAATGGTGCAAGACGTTCGAAAAACTGAGAGAAATAGCGGTAAACAGTAGGTCTAAGAAAGATCAAAGTAATGAAAAGTAGCAGAAATGAGAACAGGCGAGAAACTTTACGTTACAATTGGAGACCCCAAAGGAGACAAAGTTATGGAATTCTGCTATTTCCTGTGTTTTTCTCGGGATATCATGTCATTTGTAACTGCATGAGTGGCTGTTAGTAAACAAATACAAAATCGCGAACGTACGTTAGCGTTATACAATTGTATGTATGCCGAGAAAAAGACAACAGAAAAACAGATAAAATATGCCACAAAGAGTGACAACAATCTTAAAACCATGATGTTACGTGTAATGAATAAGGAAGTGTGAAAATATCCATAGAAAATAATATTTAAAAGAAAGCATACAGTACGAATGTAATAATGTCTTACAGTGTTTTATAACTATGCTACTTTATGCACGTTTTAGATTTAAAGAATCCACTGATGGTGGCGATATTTGTCACTGAAACTAGTTTGGGAATAAATATATAAATAACAAAAAGTGTTTTGCGTTAAGGCAGATTCGCAATTCCCATACGAGAGTTACCATTAGCTGCTGTACCTGTTCCAAGCGTTGCATGTTGACGTCACGCACAACAGAATTACAATGAATACTTCTTTCAAAAGTTGAAGTAATTTCGCTACATTTATCTTTCCGCTGGGCTCTAGTCTTAACCATTCTTTGTCTCGACATACAATTTACAATCTTCCCGACTTTCACACGAAGGGAAAAGCAATAAAATAAATAGCGTAGTGTCACACTTCAATTAAAGAAAGTAGCAACTCTATAATAATAAAAATTGTCAAGCAACTCCTGTTTCAATGTAGGAGGAGATATCCAGGCTTTATCTCGTGCTCCTACACTGAAGAGCCAAAGGAACTGGTACACCTGCCTAATAATGTGTAGGGCTCCCGTAAGCAGATGGTTAATTACAGCAAATGGACTTATATTTGTAACGTCTCCTTAGGAAAATTACGAATGACTGCTGGAAAAACTCTTACGTTATTTGATTTTCAAACAGCTGAGCAAAACTCAACGTATTCAAACATTTTTCTCTTTACTTATTCTGATCATCACTAAACTGACACAGAATATTTTTAGCGCAACGCAATCTGACTTTTAATAAACCCTACAAAAGAATGGCCCTGACTAACAATAACCTATACCTTTCATGAATCACTTTCCTCACAAAAATCTTCGTTACTCGAACTACTGCAATACAGCGCGTGCCAATACCGCCAGCTAAATAAAAGATTCTAACTACTGAAGGCACTAACTACTCACAGGCATAGTTAGCAAATGAAAGATTATGATAGAGAACAAACAATGTATTTACCTTAATAATGTTCAAAAGTCATCATACATATATCCATCAATTCATGACATCCTCCTTTACAAATTTCCATTTTCTGGCGGACACACGTCCTGATCGTCCGCTTATAGCAACCTCTCAAAACTCTGGCATCTCTCTCTCCACATCCACCACTGCTGGCGGCGCACCTCCAACCGCGCAACGCTACGCGCTGTTCACATCCAACTGCCCAACACTACAATAGCGAATAGTCCAACAATACCAGCCAGCTACAGACTGCACACAGCACAGTCAGTGATTTTCACACAGAGCGCTACGTGGCGTTACCAACATAAAAACCTAAACAGCCTATTTACATACTTAAATGTATTATGTAAGATGAGACACGATCACAACTGTTTTCCATGTGTTTTGAAAGTCATTTTTTTTTCAACTCACTTGACTGAACTACAACAGCCTTAATTTTATTTCATACTAGATGATGAACCTGGCATTGGCTAGATATGTATTTATTCCGATCTTATGCTGTCTCTTCCTTCCCTCACTCTCTGTCGTCCATCTCGACTTTCCCCTGACTCACCATCTCTTCACCCCTTTATCTGTCCATTTCGCACTCCCCCTGTATGTGTCTATGTCCTCCTCCCCCTTCTCCCTCAACATTATCATCCCCCTTCCCCATAAGACGTTGCCTTTGTCTACCCTACAATATTTCTTTACCGACTGAAAATAATATGTGTATCAGTGTGGTTGAAATCGATCCGAGGGTTTAGGAGGAGAAGTGAAGGATAAACACACACACACACACACACACACACACACACACACACACACACACACACACATACATTTTAAGATCTAATGACTAATTACTTCTCTTAACAAATATGTACCTCACATGACCGTCTCTATAATGCGTGTTCATGAATCCAACGCACTTTCATTTAAGATTGATACAACTGCAGATAATTGGTACGAGGCTCATGCACCCATTTGTTGTCAGCACTGAGAAACAAACAAGAAAACATTTCCATTATTACGTCCCCTCCCACCGCAATGACAAATCTATCTGCCCCTGTACCAAGTGGCACCTGTAAAGGTGATAGAACAACCTAATGCGCTCCAACCTACAATTCTTCCAGTATATTTTTCATTTGACGAAGGAAACAGGTACAGCCGACAGCTGCAAACCATTTATTCTGTACTGGATTCGGATATATATCATTTATCGTTCTTCAGAAACTGTAAACATTAGCAGCTGTTAAAATGAAATAGTACTTTCGGAAACAAACCACTTGCAACTGTTGGATGTATGTGACTCCTTCGCCAAATAAGATTGCTGTGCAGTTGCTGACAACAATAAGCTATGTTTATGACACAGAAATTCTGCAATACAGGGAAAAAGATTTTTAAGTACCCGTCCGCCGGTTTGACAACTATTAGATTATGAGGGATATATTCGTAGGAGACATACGAGTAGTTGTGTCACGTAGTCAATAATTACATTTTTAGTCAGTCTTCACAGAAGTCGTGTGTTGAGACCGACTGGAATAATCGTTGTGGTAGCATGCGTCAATGATGACATGTGCCATTCACAGACTTTCACAGAATGACTGTCACCATGTTTACGACTGTTGAAAACTGCATGAAATGCTGCTGATCAAATTTCAATAAACTGGAAAAAAGTATACAGTGCATCTGACAAATTCATTCCAGTTTAATTATCTCTGCGAAAATAAAATTCACATAAATAATCTTACAATATTCCTGTAGCTAGGGAGGAAGGGAATCATTAGTAATTTTGAGCGACTACCAAAAACAAACTTGGGATCAATGTATTTTGTTCCTGAAATTTATTTTAAAGTACTTTCATGCAAGATGAGATAGATGTATTATTAAAATATTATATTACATTATTCAAATGGCCACAAAAACTTTATTATAATTGCATTAATCTCAAACTTTCAAAAAATGTAGAAATAAGTAAGAAATTTAAAAAATAAGAACGGAGAGATGCACTGCACATGCAACAGGCTGTATAACAAAGCTACACGTCTCTTATTGAATTGGGTTTTTATTCATTATAATTGCAAAACATGCGTAAATACAAATATATAATTTTTCATTAATGTGACGTGTGATGTTGAACTTTTTTGGCTATGTTGTCTTTATCTGCGTCGTTTGGGCTACATGGAATCCTCATTGCGTCTTCTAAATGATTGGACAACCGATTACGATATTTATTTTTCAGGTACTTCATTTTTGAAAATGAAGCTTCACCAAGGTAAGTTGAAGGAAATAGTGTTAAAATGAACTGTGCACAGTCTCGTACATTTTTATAATTGTTAGTCACACATTTCCAAAATTCAGTGTACTGTTGTGTTTCACGATGTTCTATAAACAGAGCTTTAGGCTGTGTGTCACGCTGGTGTTCAATTATCTCATTTAGCAAATTAGTATTAGGAAATCCAAATTGGCAGAATAATTTGAGATCATCATGTCCAACATGCCAAGGGTTCTCTACGAGAATGAAACAGCTTCGAATATTTCCAACATACGCAGATCTGTTTCTTATTTCTTCCAAATAGGCTTCCAAATGAAACTTCCTGGCAGATTAAAACTGTGTGCCCGACCGAGACTCGAACTCGGGACCTTTGCCTTTCGCGGGCAAGTGCTCTACCAACTGAGCTAACGAAGCACGGCACACGCCCGGTACTCACAGCTTTAGTTCTGCCAGTACCTCGTCTCCTACCTTTCAAACTTTACAGAAGCTCTCCTGCGAACCTTGCAGAACTAGCACTCCTGAAAGAAAGGATATTGCGGAGACATGGCTTAGCCACAGCCTGGGGGATGTTTCCAGAATGAGATTTTCACTCTGCAGCGGAGTGTGCGCTGATATGAAACTTCCTGGCAGAGTGAAAATCTCATTCTGGAAACATCCCCCAGGCTGTGGCTAAGCCATGTCTCCGCAATATCCTTTCTTTCAGGAGTGCTAGTTCTTCAAGGTCCGCAGGAGAGCTTCTGTAAACTTTGGAAGGTAGGAGACGAGGTACTGGCAGAAGTAAAGCTGTGAGTACCGGGCGTGTGTCGTGCTTCGGTAGCTCAGTTGGTAGAGCACTTGCCCGCGAAAGGCAAAGGTCCCGAGCTCGAGTCTCGGTCGGGCATACAGTTTTAATCTGCCAGGAAGTTTAATATTAGCGCACACTCCGCTGCAGAGTGAAAATCTCATTCAGGCTTCCAAATATTCTTTCATGTTTTGGGAAATAGTTTCGGCGATAGTTAAGCCTAAGTGGAGCATAGCTACAATGGGAAAATTAGACAGATCTTTTACTTCGAGTTCATTTATATATAATTGCAGTTTGGCATCAAATGCAAATATTTTGTGTCATTAGCCCAATTATCTTGTTTGGTCCTTGTAATTCCAAGTAAAGTATGTTGAATTTTTGTTTAATATCGATCAAAAAACCTGTAAGTATCCGTCATTCATCAAGTTCAGGATAATTTTTGCCACTTTGTTTTAACAGTAAAATAATTTCACATTTCAAATTGTCAAACCGTTCTAGCACTTTTCCTTTGCTTAGCTATCTGACAGCGGTATGTAGGAGAACATCACTGTAACAAGCTTGCATTTCCTGCAGAAGTTCTTTAAATTTTCGGTGATTAAGTTCACGGACACGAATGAAATTTATAACGCTTATAACCGTTTGCATAACATTCTTCAATTTGGTATTTGAAATTTGACATGCCAAATTTTCTTTATGCAGTAAGCAGTGATCGGAGAGTAAATCTGGCAAATTCCATTCCTTCTTAATAAGTGCTATCAAACCATGGTTGACGCCTGTCATTGACGGACAGCCATATGTACATGCTGATATTAATTTGCTCATAGATAAGTCATTTTTTTACAAATTCTTTAATTGCGTCCACAAAATCACATCCTTTTGTGTGACTTTTCATAGGTATAATTGCTAAAATATCTTCGTCTATTACCCCATCATTTGTGCAGTAACACACAAATAATGAAAACTGAGCCATCGAAGCTAAATCTGCACTGGAATCACATGCAAGACTGAATTATTCGCATAGTTTGACTTTATTAATTACTGCCTAAAATATATATTTTGAAATATCTTCTATACGACGTCGACAGGTAGTTTCTGAAAGTGTGAGCTTATTTATTTCAGCTGATATTTGTTTACTGTTGGAGAAATTTTGAAACAAAGTTCCAGAAACAGTCATCATACAGTGCTTCACTAATTCAGCATCAGTGAAAGCTTTCATATTTTTAGCAAGAATATTACATACTTGGTATGATGCTCTTGTGACAGCCTCACTTTGTGCAACTGCTGCTAACATAATGTATTATTGACAACGAATGGTAGATTTTAGATGAGCAATACTTTCCTTTCTTTCATTTGAATTAAAAGGAGAAGCTACTGCAAATGAATTGTGCTTACTTGTGTAGCGGCGAAATAAATTGTATCTCTTCAGTCCCACAATCGTATCCCGATATATTAAGCAAGCAGCAGTACCTTCTTTGTGTCAACTTATAAAGCAAAACTCTTCTTCCTATATTTCTTGGAAACTTATTTTCTCTTCACATATTTTCCTCTGAGTCACTGTGCTTGAAGGTACATCACATATTATTTATTCCACTAATAATTGTATCACGAAAAATGAGCACAAATACACTCAATACCCGACAAACGCTCAGGGACACCAAAACTTTAGTTCACGACTGACACACTGACAAGACAAAGCTAACAATGAGGCCGCTGCGGGACAAGCCCGCCGCCGACAAAAGAGCGGCCGTGGGCACGCGGCGCGTTTGATGCTATAAGCCTGACCGGGCTGTCTCCAAACACGTCTCCGACGATTGTCTGGTTGAAGGCAATGCGACACTCATCGGTGAAGAGAACGTGATGCCAATCCTGAGCGTTCCATTCGGCACGATGTTGGGTCCAACTGTGCCGTGCTGCATGATGTCGTGGTTGCAAAGGTGGACCTCGCCATGGACATCGGGAGTGATGTTACGCATTATGCAGCCTATTGCGCACAGTTTGAGTCGTAACATGACGTCCTGTGGCTGTACGAAAAGCATTATTCAACATGGAGGCGTTGCTATTAGGGTTCCTCCGAGCCACAAACAGTAGGTAGCGGACATCTACTGCAGTAATAGCCCTTGGGCGGCCTGAGCGAGGCATGTCATCGACAGTTCCTGTCTCTCTGCATATCTTGCATGTCCGAACAACATCGCTTTGTTTACTATTAAAAACCGAGCGAGGTGGCGCAGTGGTTAGACACTGGACTCGCATTCGGAAGGACGACGGTTCACTCCCGCGTCCGGCCATCCTGATTTAGGTTTTCCGTGATTTCCCTAAATCACTCCAGGCAAATGCTGGGATGGTTCCTCTGAAAGGGCACGGCCGACTTCCTTCCCCATCCTTCCCTATTCCGATGAGACCGATGACCACGCTGTCTGGTCTCCTTCCCCAGACCAACCAACCAACCTTTACTATTAAAAACAGTCTTGATCACGATTTATTTATTAAGGTGACCGGTTTCGACCACTACTGTGGTCATCTTCAGACCATTGAGTAGGAACCTCTTTCTGCTGGAGAATCACTTTGGTTCACTGCGAGACGCCTGGACACTTCCTTTGTTGAGAGCCCTTCCTGGCACAAAGTAACAATGCAGACGCGATCAAAGAGCGGTATTGACCGTCTACGCATGGTTGTACTACAGACAACACGAGCCATGTACCTCCTTCCTGGTGGAATGACAGGAATTGATCGGCAGTCCGACCCCTCCGTCTAATAGGCGCTGCTCATGCAGGGTCGTTTACATCTTTGGGCGGGTTTAGAGACTGTGTCTGTGATACAATACCCACAGTCAATGTCTGTTCTGGGAACCGGGCTGATGCAAAACTTTATTTGACGTGTGTATTTTAGAAGTATGAAGACGTCAGTGTCGCACAAATGCCGCCATCCTGGTTATAAAAATTAAAACCGTTTAAACCGAGTGCATGAAAATGGAGGTGGTTAGTGTCACTAGGTAAGGCAATGAAGTAGCCTATGTGAGGAAAGACGCCAACGAATTAAGAAGCAATATGTTGCAAAATACAGAATGCCAATTTTTTCTGTGAGTGCTTTTGCAAAGCCGCATGCTCCTTTGGATTAAATTCTAAAGTGATACTACAAGATTTCAGACATAATACGTATGTTTGTGGTTAAGAACACAAAAATCTCAATACGTTGAGAGGGGAAGATAGTCTTTGATAACGATCTAGACTGCATGTGAAATAACATGAATAGGCCCATATAAGGGAGGAAAACAGACTCAGAGAAAGATAACGAAAATCGAGAAGAAACAGGGTATGTGTTATTGTATGACTGTACATCTAAGCAATAACAGCAGTTAATTTATAATTGACGGCTGCAGGTACAACTAATTAAATTAATACGGGGGTTGGAACTTTAATAGTGGCAACTATTTATTTACAGCTAGTACAAAATGGATACGGGTTTCAAAGTTTTACTAATCTTCAAAATAGTCACCATCATTGTGTATAACTCGTTGCCAGCAATGTGGAAGTCGTAGGATACTCTTAGCAATGCCAGTTACGTTGATAGTTCGAGCGGCGCTGTCTATTGCCCGACGAATTTGCAACAGTTCTGAAGCGAATGCCGTGAAGTGTTCCCTTCAGTTTAGAAATAGAGTTGAACTTACGAGGGCTTAAGTCAGGGGAGCGCAATGAGTGGTGTAGCACTTAGCAGCCCCATCAGTCAAACAAATCAGTAACAGCTTACACTGTACGTGCTTGAGCATTGTCCTGCAAAATGATGGTCAGGTCCTACAGAAAGTGCCATCACTTCTGTCTCTAAATTCTTAGTAGGTTGTGTTCCGAAAATGAGCAGCATAGAGACATAGGCCAACGATTTTTATTTTTAAACGTATTTTACATTGGTAGCTGATCTTTATACACTCCTGGAAATTGAAATATGAACACCGTGAATTCATTGTCCCAGGAAGGGGAAACTTTATTGACACATTCCAGGGGTCAGATACATTACATGATCACACTGACAGAACCACAGGCACATAGACACAGGCAACAGAGCATGCACAATGTCGGCACTAGTACAGTGTATATCCACCTTTCGCAGCAATGCAGGCTGCTATTCTCCCATGGAGACGATCGTAGAGATGCTGGATGTAGTCCTGTGGAACGGCTTGCCATGCCATTTCCACCTGGCGCCTCAGTTGGACCAGCGTTCGTGCTGGACGTGCAGACCGCGTGAGACGACGCTTCATCCAGTCCCAAACATGCTCAATGGGGGACAGATCCGGAGATCTTGCTGGCCAGGGTAGTTGACTTACACCTTCTAGAGCACGTTGGGTGGCACGGGATACATGCGGACGTGCATTGTCCTGTTGGAACAGCAAGTTCCCTTGCCGGTCTAGGAATGGTAGAACGATGGGTTCGATGACGGTTTGGATGTACCGTGCACTATTCAGTGTCCCCTCGACGATCACCAGTGGTGTACGGCCAGTGTAGGAGATCGCTCCCCACACCATGATGCCGGGTGTTGGCCCTGTGTGCCTCGGTCGTATGCAGTCCTGATTGTGGCGCTCACCTGCACGGCGCCAAACACGCATATGACCATCATTGGCACCAAGGCAGAAGCGACTCTCATCGCTGAAGATGACACGTCTCCATTCGTCCCTCCATTCACGCCTGTCGCGACACCACTGGAGGCGGGCTGCACGATGTTGGGGCGTGAGCGGAAGACGGCCTAACGGTGTGCGGGACCGTAGCCCAGCTTCATGGAGACGGTTGCGAATGGTCCTCGCCGATACCCCAGGAGCAACAGTGTCCCTAATTTGCTGGGAAGTGGCGGTGCGGTCCCCTACGGCACTGCGTAGGATCCTACGGTCTTGGCGTGCATCCGTGCGTCGCTGCGGTCCGGTCCCAGGTCGACGGGCACGTGCACCTTCCGCCGACCACTGGCGACAACATCGATGTACTGTGGAGACCTCACGCCCCACGTGTTGAGCAATTCGGCGGTACGTCCACCCGGCCTCCCGCATGCCCACTATACGCCCTCGCTCAAAGTCCGTCAACTGCACATACGGTTCACGTCCACGCTGTCGCGGCATGCTACCAGTGTTAAAGACTGGGATGGAGCTCCGTATGCCACGGCAAACTGGCTGACACTGACGGCGGCGGTGCACGAATGCTGCGCAGCTAGCGCCATTCGACGGCCAACACCGCGGTTCCTGGTGTGTCCGCTGTGCCGTGCGTGTGATCATTGCTTGTACAGCCCTCTCGCAGTGTCCGGAGCAAGTATGGTGGGTCTGACACAACGGTGTCAATGTGTTCTTTTTTCCATTTCCAGGAGTGTAGATTTTTATGAGCTGAATCCAAATCTAGCCTTAGTTTTTTTGGATCACCCATAGTTTTCGAGCAATATGCTTTTAATTGTATAGTAAAAATGTTGTATGCTATACGGTAAATGGTAAAAAAATGAAACGTTTTGTTACAGCATAAGCATGGTTTGTATTTACAGTAAGCTAATAAAACAATGATATGTGTTAATAGAGGTTTCACTTGTCAGCTGGTATTGGTTTGTATTTTCTTTCTCTTTTTTCTTTAAAGCTTCTTGTGTAGCTTTTTCTACGACGAGTCGCTTGCTGAACGTCTCGGTGGAGTGACCAACAGTAGTTCCCCACCATGTTGGTGTTCCAGCGGCCTTGGTAGCGCCTTTCCATCACTTAAACGTTTTGAAAATGCTCTCCTTGTTCCTCACTAACGTCTCTCATATTGTCTGGGAAATAATCTAAGTGACTGTTCAAAAAGTGAACTTTCAGGTTCATGAAACATCCTAAAGTTTCAAACTTCTTTAACATTGTAGCTATAATGGAAACATATTCTGGGTCTTTTTCATGTTTTAAGAACTCTGTAACGACTTGTTTGAATGATACCTATGCCTGCTTCTCACTTAAGGTCAATGTGGATTCAGAGTTAACATCAAACATCAATTTTCTAATGTCAGGCGCGACAAAGACGCCTTCTTTTAGTTCAGCTTCTGAAAGGGTGTGGAAACATTTGACAGAGAGACTTAAAACATGGCCCATCTGTAGGTAAAGCCTTTACAGACTGTTTCATTAGGCCTAACTTTATAAGTAGAGGTGGTAGGAGTACGTTTTTTGGATCTACAAGGTTTTTGCGTAGAATGTTCTTCTCACCAGGTTTTAAAGACTCCCTCACACGCCATTTCCTTCTGCGACAGTGTTGATCCCTAGCCGTACTGTCCCATTCACACAAGAAACATGAAAATTTGGCAAAGCCAACTTCCTGACCAAGGAGCACGCATGTTACTTTTAGATCGCCACACATTATCCAACCATGAGCAGAATAGTCTATTCTAGGTTTTCATAGCTTTATTTCATATGTACAGAATGTCCAACAGGTATAGATGCATACATGTTACAATTGCGTAATAAAACAGCCTATAAACTAGTTTTGATGAATCAATAAACAGCCTCCAGTCTTCTTTTTTGTATTCAATAACATACTCATTCATCAGACCGGGAATGTCTGAGCAGTACACTAAATCACCTTCTTGTTGAAAAAACTTGGAAAATTACTGCTCTCTCCTTCTATACATGTATATGCTGGTTCCAACTGCCAATAAGTTCTTTTCTTTTAATCTAGAGCCAAGAAATTCAGCTTTTTCTTTCGTTAAGCCCAGATCCCTAACCAAATCGTCATGCTCGGTCTGAGTAAACAATTTGGGCTCTAGACTTTCTGTATTACAATGGAATTCATCATCATCTGATTCATCTAAATCACACTGTACATCAGAAAATACTTCTGTTGGAATAGAATTTAAATCATCTGGTGGTTCAGGGACCGGCATATCTACACCATCCCCAACTGGTCAGATGGTGGACGGAAGGTTAGGGTAGCTTATTACCTTCTTGTTTTTAGAATTATGACAAGTAATATCAACACTGCAAAAGTAGCAATCATCGGAATGGTTTCTTGGCTCCCTCCATATAATAGGAACAGCTAATCTAAAGGCTTTTTTCTCCTTTTTGGACCATTTTCCCAGCTCTTCAACACTCGCATAACATACATTCAGCAGCGCCCAAGATTCCTCTTGATCACCAAGTTTAGATCCAAAGTATGATAGATCAACAATTTCACAAAGTTTGTAATGTTTGTTTGGTTTAACCACAAATTCACCACAAATATAACAAAAACTGACAGCAGAGTTTTTACAACCACGACTAGACATTGTACTAAGCACATGTACAGGAAGCGGGAAAGTTAGATTATGTTGACAGTAAACAAAACACCATATGTTAACACAAAAATAGAATCGACCTTTTTTTGCCAGCAAATGTTTTTCAGCAGTGCTACCAACGTCATCTACATTCCTCACACCTCCTTTTTAAATTATTTTAGCTATATAAAAGCTGTTAAATTCTTTTAAAAAATCGCTTAATTTAATAAATTTAACTGTAAAATTTGACGAAATGGGAGCGATACAGTTTTTAAAAAACTATATTTCGATTTCTCACCCTAAAAAACATAAGAATAAGGTATTTTTAGCAAAAAAGTTTTCCCATCGTTGGCCTGTGTAATAGTTCTACACTACAGTAGGAAGATAAGCAAGCACATAACTGGATATGTTTGTCGATGTTTTGACGCAAAATGGTTAATAAAAATAATTTACTTTGATAAATACTGACGTAGATCTCATGCAGTCACCATCAATTCACAAATAAAGCCAAAATAATATTTTTGACTCTTTGTCTCCAGTAGTGAATTCCTCGACGTAGTTTCCTGACTGAATTTCTCGGCGAATATCGATTCGACTTCCTTTAACAATAGCCTTCGGCAACTTCGCTATCGAAATGTGGCCATGCGATATTTCATGTGTTACATATTTGATTACGTATTAACACTATTCATGTACTGAGTTCTACGATTTTGGTAAAACCAAATTTAAAGTCCTGTATACAAATGGGCCCAATCCTACAACTTTCGCCAACACAAGAAAATATTTGCAAGTACATAGCGACAAATACCAACAGTGAGGAAGTAGACAACTGTTTTCTTCTTTTTTATCAGTCCAGTTACAGGTAAGACGACACATTAGGATTTCTTACAATCGACTTCGTTATATTTTAGCTTCAGACACTACGAAAGCCGTTCATAGTTTCAGAAAACGTGGCATTCTAAAATTAATAAAATATCTAGTAGATCACTATAATAAAAACTAAACTGAGCCTTACAACGAGGCAGCGGCGTGTAGATGCTGCAGTTACGACACTGAGTTGCATGTGATGAGTGAAACGTTCTTCCCAACATAGCTCTGATTATACTAGGTGAGGCGAGGAATACGACATGTAATTTTGATTAAATTGTTAGAGTAAAGTTTCCTTTGTGAATTAGAATTACATAAATCAACGATAAAATAAAGTAGGTGTTTCCAATGGTGGGAATAAAATGTAAAATACCGTGCGGAGCAGCCTGGCCAGCGCAGTGACGTCATGGTTTCGCTTCGTCCGACAGTCTATTGCCCAGTGCGGAGCAGTGCGATGTCAGCCCATGGGCCGGGGTGATTTGAAGGGCTGAGAGGGCAACGCCGGCCTGGCGCACTCCGATCACAGACTGGAGGCCCAACCTGGCCCCTGTGGTGACGTCACGGGCACGTTCCGCCCGAAACTGCTGAAGCCCAGTGTGGAGCAGTGCGGCGCCCGCCCGGGAGACGGGCCGCTTTGCAGGACTCTGGCACAAATGTCTAAGCTGTGATGGATGACAGGGTAGGTTGTGTACTTAGGAGTAATAAGGTGAAGGCATAATTGACAGCAAAGTGATTCATTGGGAAAAAGGATGCTGCGGCAGAGAACTTCAGTCTTTCCAAGATGGGTCCTTCACATGTCGAGGCTAGGAACAGAGAGAACGACCAGTCTCCCAAGCCCGTTATGATTTGTGTGTGTGTGTGGAGGAGGCGGGGGGGGGGGGGGGGGGGCGGCAAGCTCGTTACTTGTCTGGGAAGCGCCGCACCTTCAGTAGGGATGGCAGTTATCGCTGAAACAACGGGTTTTTGGCTATTTTGTTTTCTGCAGCAGTTTAACCAGACTGTTAAACTGCTCATAAAACCGCTTTCTGAAATAACTGATTTGCAGATTTTTATTCATATTATTTCGTGTAATAAATCGAAAAAATATTGAAAAACTTTGACTATGTCAGTTTCAAGATATACAGAATTAAAATATCGAATGAGATAGGCAAATAAAAGAAACCTTAGTCCGTTCGCCATTCACTGTCTTTCTAAAAAGTGGTAAGCGCTTGAATAGCACAAAAAACCACCTGTATTCTCTTACTAATTCTCATTTTTTTAACTGTGAACAAAAATCGTACCACCATTCGGGCATTACAAATAGTCGGTGCTGGAGGTTGAAGAACACTGTTTTTCGTGTTAATTTGTCCATTTTCAGGGGCTACAAGCAGATAAAAGCACTTTATGTAGACACAGGGGGAAAATCAGCTAGCTTCTGTTTTTATTGTACACTACGAACGATTTGTTGTTAAGTTTTTAATTTATTAATGTTGCCACAATTCCCTTCCTCTTATTATTTCATAGAAATGGCATATAAATCTTTAATATTTCAAAGCAAATGAAGCATTGTACTTCATTGCTACGTCACTTCCTAAAAAAAATATTTCCACACTAGGGTGTGTGCCACTTTGACTGCAACTGATGTCCAGCGACGACGGCGAGAAACTACCGATAGGCCAGACTGGGGCAAGTCTTGCACACCGCACGCACACGTGTGCCGTAGAAGCCACGACACACGGCAGCAGGAACACTGTCTCAGCAAAGCTGCACCAGTTCTTACGCCGTGTGTTTGTTGCTCATTTCTGTCGGCATTCTTATGAAAACAACACTGATTGGTTTTCCCATTTTCTAAAATAACGCAATATTTTAAACCAATGTAAATATTACGAATAAAAATTACTCGGTTTGTTGAAATGGTTTATTTAAAAACGAAAAATTTAGCACTGCTGCATTGGGTAATCGATGTTTCGGCTCTTTATTCGTTTCTTAATAAAAAAATAAGGAACATGTTATAACCGAGAGCAAACAAACACCGAAAAACACTGGCTATTGAGAACTTTATATCGGTATGGCTTGTAACCGGCCGGTTTTTCCTGTCCCTAATCCTCGGTGCTCACACCACAGTGTCAGAATTGGCGTTACGGCACGTGCAGCCCCGCTTCCCTGTTTCAGCCTCGGTGGAAGCATCGAAAATGTTGAGGCTGTTGCACCACTTAATAAGAATTATATTTTGGACAGTCTTAAGGGACGAACGAAATTAATTGAAGTCACTTTCAAAGTCTTGCGTGTTTATCTTGGACGTGACAGGTCGATGAGGAACATCTATGGTGTCAGCACAGTGTGCTGCACTTGTCGCCAATATGAACTGGCAAATGTCAGATGACAGGTATAATGTACATGTCTGCGGAATTTGGTGGTCAGCGGAAATGTTTAAACTCTGAAGTGTGTTCCTGGAGCCACTCTGTAGCAATTCTGGACGTGAGGAGTGCTGCATTGTCCTGCTGTAATTGCCCAAGTCCGTCGGAATGCTCAAAGCACATGAATGGATTCAGGTGAGCACATAGGACGCTTACGTACGTGTCATCTGCCAGAGCCGTATCTAGACGTATCAGGGGTTCCATGTAACTCCAACTGAACACGCCCCACACCATTACATATTCTCCACAAGCTTGAACAGTCTCCTGCTGACAAGCAGGTTCCATGAATTCAAGAGGTTGTCTCCATATCCGTACACGTCCATCCGCTCGATACAATTTGAAACAAGACTCGTCCGACCAGCCACCATGTTTCCGGTCACCAACAGTCCAATATTGATAACCTGCGACTGTAGCAGCAGCAACCAATCTGACAACTGCGCCATACAGTTGTTGTCTTGTAAAGGCGTTGCCGACCGCAGCGCCGTATTCTGTCTGTTTACATATCTCTGTGTTTGAATAGGCATGCCTATAACAGTTGTTTGACACTTCAGTGTATGTGAGCTGAAGATTTAACGCTTGTTGTGGAATTTACGGTCCACTGTTTTGATACTGATTTGTGAGAATTTTGTTGAGTTTGGCTTACCGCAAAGATTTTTGACTTCTGATTTGTAGTGTGGTGGTGCGTTAATGTGAAAGGATATATTCATGTTACTGATTCAGAGGGTAATAGACAAAAATTACTAACTTAAAGTGGGAACATTTACAAAAGTGATAAATAACTATTTTTAGGAATAGCTAGAATTTTGGTGAGTGTTGAATGTTTTGGTTGGGTGCAGGCACGAACTTTAGTCGAGACGCCCGCGTAGTTAGACTGGGACCAATTGTACCATGACCATGGTAAGTATTAACCTTCGCGCACTCTTAGCGGACTGAACTTCAGCCATTTTAGTTGGAGCTCCACCTAGATGAGGTCTTAGAATCCTTTCACGTGCGGATTCAGAAGGGTGAAAAGTGTACAGACTTTTCTTCCAATTTATTTGTTTCCGGGACTTGTCCATTAAGCCATGTCATTAATGCAAAGTCATTTACGATGATATGAATATAAGAGAAACACAGCACCCGTTCCCCGCGGGTAAAAAAATCTCCGACACTGCCGGCAGTCGGACCCCGGCTCCTTCCCTTGGCTATCCTTCCGGCTGGCCGCGCAGCTACCGAGACGGACAATGTACGGACTTGATAACACCCATTATAGCATCACTCTCCCAGTAGGCAAATCGCTACACTATTTGGAAAGAAAAGCCTATTATTATTCACAACGACTGAAATATCAGAGGACGCCCCAGGATAAAGGAACATGGGAGGAATACAGGCCATTTATCAGAAGTCGTTTCTTACTTCACGAAAGTACAACTATCTTTTATTGCATAAATTCCAAAAACACTAATAAAATACAAATGATAATAGCTGTTTGCAATGAACATAATTAACAAGGCGCAAGTAACGAGTGACAATTAGCGAGAGCTACAGATTTTAAATGTTAGCAGCAGATCAAATTCCAGTAAAAAAATTGATAAAAT
Organism: Schistocerca americana; assembly: GCF_021461395.2. Taxonomy (NCBI): domain Eukaryota; kingdom Metazoa; phylum Arthropoda; class Insecta; order Orthoptera; family Acrididae; genus Schistocerca; species Schistocerca americana. Next base: position 603,262,514 of record NC_060120.1, read on the forward strand.
TGCCAAGGAAAGGCATTCAGGCAGTTGCTTCAAAATTTTATCCATTAAACCAATAGAGGATAAATTAGTTAATCTAAACGAATAAGACGTACTCAGGACTAACAGGCAAGAAGTACAATTAAATGTAACTCAAACACGCACTTAGCACTGGGCAAACAGTGACAGCAGTGATGCTAAAGATTACAATTACAACATTTGGCTGGTCGAAGGGGTTGCTTGACAATGAACATAAGTTAAAAGAAGTGTAGTAACATGAAATTTCACAAGCCTGGTATCTGACGAGCTGAGGCTTTTATGCAACGAGCACATTCTGAACGCCAATATTCAATATTTGATCAATCAGAGAAGCCCCTTGGGCGTAAGCAAGGTACTGACGTGAAAAAATAATAAAATACCATTTAAAAATTGAGCATTACACCAGTATTAAAAGTACTACGTTAAAACGAAACTTGAAACAGGGAAAGCGGCACGCCACTGCGCTCCCTTGCACAGCCGACGCGGACAGGCTATGCCCGATGACCTGGTGGGTAACAGGTAACACCCCAGGGCAGCGCCTCCAAGCGCTACGAACAGCTCCGAAACCCGAGAGGAAACAAGCACGCATGTAATACATGCGTAATAATCATAGAACATATGAAAATGTACAAACCAAGACAAGAAAATGTGAGCGTGGTCCCAAGCCCTATCCAAACCTTACGTATTACATCAACAATATTACAAGAATAATTACTAAGAGAATCAACAGGTTAATCTTACTATAAAATATGACAACAAGTTAATGCAATAACCACGAAATCACAGGTCTATTCAAACACGATAGTGTAAGTGACGTAAAAGGTAACAGGCAAATGTTAAACAATGACAACAGTAATTGTATTTACAACAGTAAATATTGACTTTCTGATAAGGGCAAAATCTCATCAGAGTTAAGGAACATAATTACCCAAATGAGCAATGATTCATTGGGTCTTTAGCGTTTGCGAACCACTACCGTAGGCAATTTTATAGTCGCTACATCAGTCAGGGAAGCAACTACCAATACAGGCAATGTCAGGACATGCGGGGACCAAGCATCAATCGGTATTGTAATTGTAAACTGTCGAAGCTGCGTTGGTAAAGTACCGGAACTTCAAGCGCTGATAGGAAGCACCGAAGCCGAAATCGTTATAGGTACAGAAAGCTGGTTGAAGCCAGAGATAAATTCTGCCGAAATTTTTACAAAGGTACAGACGGTGTTTAGAAAGGATAGATTGCATGCAACCGGTGGTGGAGTGTTCGTCGCTGTTAGTAGTAGTTTATCCTGTAGTGAAATAGAAGTGGATAGTTCCTGTGAATTATTATGGGTGGAGGTTACACTCAACAACCGAGCTAGGTTAATAATTGGCTCCTTTTACCGACCTCCCGACTCAGCAGCATTAGTGGCAGAACAACTGAGAGAAAATTTGGAATACATTTCACATAAATTTTCTCAGCATGTTATAGTCTTAGGTGGAGATTTCAGTTTACCAGATATAGACTGGGACACTCAGATGTTTAGGACGGGTGGTAGGGACAGAGCATCGAGTTACATTATACTGAGTGCACTATCCGAAAATTACCTCGAGCAATTAAACAGAGAGCCGACTCGTGGAGAAAACATCTTGGACCTACTGATAACAAACAGACCCGAACTTCTCGACTTTGTATGTACAGAATAGGGAATCAGTGATCATAAGGCCGTTGCAGCATCCCTGAATATGGAAGTTAGTAGGAATATAAAAAAAGGGAGGAAGGTTTATCTGTTTAGCAAGAGTAATAGAAAGCAGATTTCAGACTACCTAACAGATCAAAACGAAAATTTCTGTTCCGACACTGACAATGTTCAGTGCTTATGGAAAAAGTTCAAGGCAATCGTAAAATGCGTTTTAGACAGGTACGTGCCGAGTAAAACTGTGAGGGACGGGAAAAACCCACCGTGGTACAACAACAAGGTTAGGAAACTACTGCGAAAGCAAAGAGAGCTTCACTCCAAGTTTAAACGCAGCCAAAACCTCTCAGACAAACAGAAGCTAAACGATGTCAAAGTTAGCGTAAGGAGGGCTATGCGTGAGGCGTTCAGTGAATTCGAAAGTAAAATTCTATGTACCGACTTGACAGAAAATCCTAGAAAGTTCTGGTCTTACGTTAAATCAGTAAGTGGCTCGAAACAGCATATCCAGACACTCCGGGATGATGATGGCATTGAAACAGAGGATGACACGCGTAAAGCTGAAATACTAAACACCTTTTTCCAAAGCTGTTTCACAGAGGAAGACCGCACTGCAGTTCCTTCTCTAAATCCTCGCACAAACGAAAAAATGGCTGACATCGAAATAAGTGTCCAAGGAATAGAAAAGCAACTGGAATCACTCAACAGAGGAAAGTCCACTGGACCTGACGGGATACCAATTCGATTCTACACAGAGTACGCGAAAGAACTTGCCCCCCTTCTAACAGCCGTGTACCGCACGTCTCTAGAGGAACGGAAGGTTCCAAATGATTGGAAAAGAGCACAGGTAGTCCCAGCCTTCAAGAAGGGTCGTCGAGCAGATGCGCAAAACTATAGACCTATATCGCTGACGTCGATCTGTTGTAGAATTTTAGAACATGTTTTTCGCTCGAGTATCATGTCGTTTCTGGAAACCCAGAATCTACTATGTAGGAATCAACATGGATTCCGGAAACAGCGATCGTGTGAGACCCAACTCGCTTTATTTGTTCATGAGACCCAGAAAATATTAGATACAGGCTCCCAGGTAGATGCTATTTTTCTTGACTTCCGGAAGGCGTTCGATACAGTTCCGCACTGTCACCTGATAAACAAAGTAAGAGCCTACGGAATATCAGACCATCTGTGTGGCTGGATTGAAGAGTTTTTAGCAAACAGAACACAGCATGTTGTTATCAATGGAGAGACGTCTACAGACGTTAAAGTAACCTCTGGCGTGCCACAGGGGAGTGTTATGGGACCATTGCTTTTCACAATATATATAAATGACCTAGTAGATAGTGTCGGAAGTCCCATGCGGCTTTTCGAGGATGATGCTGTAGTATACAGAGAAGTTGCAGCATTAGAAAATTGTAGCGAAATGCAGGAAGATCTGCAGCGGATAGGCACTTGCTGCAGGGAGTGGCAACTGACCCTTAACATAGACAAATGTAATGTATTGCGAATACATAGAAAGAAGGATCCTTTATTGTATGATTATATGATAGCGGAACAAACACTGGTAGCAGTTACTTCTGTAAAATATCTGGGAGTATGCGTGCGGAACGATTTGAAGTGGAATGATCATATAAAATTAATTGTTGGTAAGGCGGGTACCAGGTTGAGATTCATTGGGAGAGTGCTTAGAAAATGTAGTCCATCAACAAAGGAGGTGGCTTACAAAACACTCGTTCGACCTATACTTGAGTATTGCTCATCAGTGTGGGATCCGTACCAGATCGGTTTGACGGAGGAGATAGAGAAGATCCAAAGAAAAGCGGCGCGTTTCGTCACAGGGTTATTTGGTAACCGTGATAGCGTTACGGAGATCTTTAATAAACTCAAGTGGCAGACTCTGCAAGAGAGGCGCTCTGCATCGCGGTGTAGCTTGCTCGCCAGGTTTCGAGAGGGTGCGTTTCTGGATGAGGTATCGAATATATTGCTTCCCCCTACTTATACCTCCCGAGGAGATCACGAATGTAAAATTAGTGAGATTAGAGCGCGCACGGAGGCTTTCAGACAGTCGTTCTTGCCGCGAACCATACGCGACTGGAACAGGAAAGGGAGGTAATGACAGTGGCACGTAAAGTGCCCTCCGCCACACACCGTTGGGTGGCTTGCGGAGTATAAATGTAGATGTAGATGTAGATGAAGACTCAATTTCGACCTCAGTAGCCACTAATGCACGTGATGACTAGAACACATGACAATTAATTTCAGGCCCGAATAACAAGATAAGCAGACATTGAACAAGTTGCAATTAAAAGAAATTTTAAAACATGTCAAATGTGGCTATCAGATAATTTCAAACAGAGGCGCATGAAAGTAAATTTAATACTTGAGACAGAGTGGCGGAGAACCACAGGCAATCCAGCGTAGCAGGAGCAACTTCCATACGGGAACACATACGTCAGTCAAGTAATGGGTGCCTTACCCCCATAGGGCAGAACAGACGGCACCAGAAAATGAACAGCACTCCAACACCCACATCAGCAACTATGCCTCCTTAATGCAGGGTGAACCGGCTGCGTGATATGAGGCCCAAGTATTAAAGACCAACACAACTTTACCGACCACCGGCCGCTTAGACACAAACACACACACACCCACACACACACACACCCACACACACACACACACACACACACACATACAAGCACACACACGCACGCACGCACTTGTATTCACATTCTCACTCTCATTGTCACTCTCTCATTCTGTCGCTCTCTCACTCTCTCTCTCTCTCTCTCTCTCTCTCTCTCTCTGTGTTCAACAACCCGCGCCAAATTCAAGAGTGAATAACAGACGACTGAAGCGGCACCTGGCGACTAGACAGACACGGATCGCTCCCAGCAGGCAAGGATGTAAGAACAGACAACGAACCGAGATGGCTCACTGACTGCACTTAATGGCTTTCTCCGGAAGGAAAGTAGTATAGAAGTATTAAGCAAGCCCCTTGAAAACGATTTTAAAAATTTAAGTATTAAAAGTACATTAAAAGGTTAACAAAAAAATTGTAGAAAACTTAACACCAGTTTTTGAATCTTGCTGGAAGAAGTGACTGACGTCCTTGAGATCTATCTGTGGAGGTCATCAGTGACAATCCAAAATAACAAGTGTAGTAACTCCCTGCACACGCACCTTCCTCGTGACACTCGCGTCTACAACCACTTGCGTTGACTCAGCTGGTACGCTGATACTTCACCAGTATTCACAGTACGTAGGCGTATACTGTCAGGAAAGTTCTTGTCCATTAGTTTTAATGCACAAAATATTGCACGTGAATCACATAGAAAATGATAAACATAGAACAAGAGGCTTGTAAATCACAACTATTTTTCCTGTTACTCGTATCAATAACGTATATCTAAGTGTACAACAATGGCCAAAATGTAAATAAGGAATCACTGAAGTTCGGTAATGATAAGCATTAGGGAAATAACGTTTTGCAAACACAAGCATTCATATTTTACCACTTCCATTACACCTAAATTCTCTTTCCTGTTGTTTCAAGTCGGCCACCATATGCTATTAACGTTACATCCTACTATGTCGGAGTACAAAAATCCTTTACAATTGTATGTGTGCATACAATTCAAAGGTCCACATTAGTACAGGGTTGTCATTGTACCAGTAGTGCTTGTGTGAAGAATTCCATCACAACTCGAAAAGTTAAAGCAAAAAGAGACAAGGACAGGGGGAGCAGGTCTGTGAGTTTGCGAGAACAGTGAGAGAAATAAGAAGCGAGTACAGAGGGCAGACATCAAGGCAGTTCCGAGATAGGAGGAAGCTGTCAAACACACGGTAAGCTTACTGCAGTATAGAGTGGGGCAGTGAGTGATGTCTAATCCTTATACATCGAAAGCCAACATGAAGAAATCTGTAACGAGGCACCAAGATCCTTATCAGGTAATAGAAACCACAAGTCGATGTAAGGCTACAGTGACTACAGAGGCTCTCCAGAGTCGATCCGCAGTTAGCAACAGTGGAACCACAGCAAAAAGCAAAAAGGAGAGGAACACACAAGAAAGTGTAAATGAACCTATTCGAGATATACCATATGCACCTGAGATCAAAGAAGTAGTAAATGTAATTTTATTATGTTCATTGGTGGTTATTTAGCATATGATGTGTGGGATGCATTGAGTGAACGTATGAATTATGTATTAAAATAGGAATTCTTTAGTTATATGCCAAGAGGATGTGAAGATTACTAGTCATCAGTGGACGCTGAGTTTTGAGTTTAAAGCATAGGAATATCGGAATGAAATTAGGAGGCTGTAGGAGGTGTTGTCTGGTTTGTGACTAGTGGGCAAGAACATGGGAGTCCTTGAGGATGTTTTGAAGAGTGCGAAAAATTTAATAAAGCATACGAATAATTATGAGGACAGATACAGCAAGTAGTGGAGGTGGTGCTGCATTCTGTACAATGGAATTGGGCGCCGTAGGGAAATTTATGCGAGTGAGGACAAGTGGGGTGTTGTTGACGGCTGAAGTTCGACAGTGACAGAGGGAGTAAGTTACAGTATGCCCATCTTGTATGATTCAGACGAGTGCAAACGCTTTGAAACGTCCCCTTAGAACTATTTTACAAGACTGTGCTTAAACTGACACACAATATTTTTAGCGCAACGCAATCTGACTTTCAATAATCCCTACAAAAGAATGGCTCTGACTAACATTAACCTATACCTTTCACAAATCACTTACCTCACAAAAATCTTCGTTACTCGAACTACTGCAATATAGCGACCGCCACTACTGCCAGCTAAATAAAAGATTCTAACTACTGAAGGCACTAACTACTGATAGGCATAGTTAGCAAATGAAAGATTTTGATTGAGAACAAATGATGTATTTACCTTAATAGTCATAATATATATAGCAGTTCATGACATCCAGTCTTACAAATTTCAAAACTCCGCCATCTCTCTCCCCACATCCACCACTGCTGGCGGCTCACTTCCAACTGCCGAACGCTATGCGCTGTTAACATCCAGCTGCCCAACACTACTATGGCAGACAACAATGCAAACTAGCCACAGACTGCACACAGCACAGCCAGTGATTTTCGTACAGAGCGCTACGTGGCGTTACCAATAAGAAAACCTAAACAGCCTACTTACATAGCCCCCATGCTTCCCACAAAAAATTTTACAAATTATTTTGGGCACTGGCCAATACATATTTGTTAAAATTATTTTCACAATTACAATAACAAAGAAATCAAATACACACACGTATTGATACAATGTTGGTCAAAAGCTAAAATTTTCTCACTGTCCATAAAGACAGTCCTGATCATCCATCACAGTAAAAATGCAGTGTTTTTTTTCTCAAAGTCTGAGCAGTAAAAGAAAATGCACATGGAAGTAGTGGATTTCCACGCAATCTTGAAGAAGTAGTGTTGTCCTTCCAACGGACAGACAGTGCTGACTCTTGTCATGCAGACAGGTATTGGTCCACAACAGAGCAAACCCACAGCAGAGTTAGTCGAAATTTTGAAGAGTATTGGTATGTAGGTCATCACAGAGCAGACCCACTGTAATCCTGGTAGAGATTACGGTATTGGTGGACCACCAGAAGTGCAGACCCACTGCAGTCCTTGTAGAAATAATGGTACTGGTGAGTCAGCAAAGGTGTAGACCCACCGTAGTCCTTGTAGAAATAATGGTATTGGTGGGTCATCAAAGATGCAGACCCACTGTAGTCCTTGTAGAGATGGCCAGCAGCCATCTGTTGTGACTGTACAGGTGCAAAATCACCATTGAAGTCTTGTGGATAATATAGCAAGTCCATAACCACCACTTGTGCACTCACAAAGTTTTTGGAATTGTCCTTAGAACCAGCAATGCTGTTATCCAGTCCATTGCTAAATTATTAACACACGTGCAAACACTAACAGTCCCTACTTCTCACATATTGTTCGTATACTATGACCAACAGAAACGTGTGCAGTGAAATGGAACTTACAAGTTAATAATATGATGAACTGGTGTCAATTACAATTTTATAACATAAGAATACAATTACAAAGATACAGAATACATCATTAAAGAACATAACAATACAGATAACATTTGTAGTAATAGGGGCTTTACAAAAGAATAGAAATAAACATACACATCAGTGTTACAGGAATTATGACATAAGTAAATACATAAAAGATCAGAATAATTATTGAAACATCAACTTCACACATGAGCATTAAAACAGAACAGAATTAATAATGTCTGACATCTTTACAAAGTAAATAACATATTATTAATGCAAATTATATTAGAGGATAACAGTATTCCTCATCATAGTTCATGTAGCTGAGTATTAGAAAAATTCTACAACATAAGTCTTATCAGATAAACATATAAAGACAGGAAGAACATAAATACACAAGGGTACACAAACACACAGTGGGATAACACAAGGAAAGGACAGGGTTTGTTTTACTGCAGTATTTTGCAAACAAAACTTTCTTTACTTCTCGGAGATCTCCCTTCATTCTTCATTATTTCCAAAAAGTCCTATCTATACCTGCCTTCAGTACTTTTCTCGTATAGCCTCTTAGTGCATTTCTTCAAATTCATCGCAACTTATTCTCTTATAGGCTACCCCCTCTTAAGCTAACTTAAATCTACTGAGCTCAGATGCTAAACTAAGGGACGAGGCAATGCAGCAGCACAAAACAATTAACACAAACAGCAATGACAAAAAAATGGAAAATTGCAAAGCAAGCTACAGTAAATCTAAATTACCAAGGAATGCAACATTACAACTAATATGAGCCAATGTGCAGCAACAAGAAAAATAAATCAGTAGTAAAACTAGCTTAACAGAGTAATACAAAGTGAAATTAGTAGCACTATGCCTGGCAAACAGCAGCAGCAAATGCAATAACTTATATCTGAACATGACATAGCTCAAGCAGAAAAAATATTACACTAAAGACAACAATGCAGACAAGGGAAATGTATATTCACATCTTACTGTCTATGTAATTAAAGTGGTGCACCACAAGAAGTTATTCTACCAAAAAAATTACCAAGTAGTTGAAAAGAAAATTCCGTATGCAATTCCTGTGAAGGGAAATGTCTTTTTATGCTCCTTCATTTTTTTTGAATAGATCATAAAATTATTTACTGGATCTGTAGGCATGAAATAATTATATTAGTACATCTATTAAATTTTATTTTAACCAATGCTGCAGTGTAGCTAGAAACTAGATATTAAACAAAATGAGTAAATAAATACATAAAGCAAGCCATATGGCATTTCTCTCAACTAGCAAGATAATAGTCGTGAAATGTTTCTCATCGTTTCATTAGGCATTTTAGTAAATATCATAAATTAAGAGCTCCACAGTATAATCATATGTTTTTAAGTTTGAGCGTGTCGTATTTGCGATGCTTTCTACAAAGGAATGTCAATAGCAAGGATAATGGCCTCCTTTTTTTTTTCTCCACCTGTGCCTCTGAAAGGCACACACTAATGCTTTTTTCCAGGCGACTCGTGCAGCTGGGTACCCATGATGCATTACATGCAGGTGGTCACTTAACTTTCTTACCGAAATATTTGCAATATCAGTTTGCACTATAGTGATAGTCTCATATAAAAATTTCACAGTTCGAGAATTTGCGTTGCAAATCTTTAGAAACAAAATCCTATAAATATAACAGTGTCCAAAAATTATTCGTCGGCATTGTGATACATTCATGCATTTAGACACATTTCATAACTTTTAAAGTACGATTCTTGGTTTCCAACACACTTTTTCACAAGTCAGAGTCTCTAACCACTACTCATTATTCCTTACCTTATTACACATATACATATTCGTCGACACTTCTTCAATATTTCATCATAATAAATACGTAACATAATATTCATCGACACTTCTTCAATTTTTCATCATAATAAATACGTAACATTATCAAATTCCTCATATAGCATCAGCTTACTGATCATAAACGTACCGCAACAGCGTAATACACATCGTCATCATAACATCATAAAACCTCAGCCAAATCTCAAAATCGTCGTAGCTTCCTTCAATAATTTCAAAACCTAAAAAAATTCTCTGCTCATGTCAAAAGTGTCATCTAACTCAAACGTACTTTAAAAATCATGATCCCATACCAAATACATCATTCAAAGCTCTCGTAGTATCACAATGGTTCAAAAAAAAATATTAACAGTTCACAAAGTACAGACAAAATACAGTTTCAGCAATGTGAAGTTATTCAACTGTGTAATTACGTAAACATCTGTCACTGATGTGGTAAAATAAATGTTTGTCTCTTCCAGTTAAATGATCAGGTAGCTGTGTATTTTGTGTTGGAGAAATATGGTACTGATGTGTAAAGTTGTATAAGCAAATGCCATATTAGCTAGGGCTCCTTGTGCTTGCCACACACATGGTACACAAAGTAAGCGTGTACCCCCCCTGAGGATTAATGTAATTATACCCTCAGGTGTTACAGATTACAGCAATGGAATGAAATGTATCACAGAGAACTTTCTTTGTAATTCAAAAATCTTTAAAAATAAATCTTTTAAGAATGAAACTAATCACTCAAATACGTGTATTGTAGCGCTAAATGTGCGTCTTGCAGTAAGATAATTCTGTGGAACTGTCGTAGTTATCGTCCTCTGTAAGCAAAGTTCTGCTGAAGTCAATGTACTTACCTCATCATAAACGAAAGTGAAATGCTTTGTGTATAGATACCATAGTTATTACGTACCTTACCGTGATCAAGAAAGTACTACAATGTAACGTATTGTTGTGCTACGAAAAAGGCTGTCTCATTGTAGCCATACCACTAAAGTTACTACTAAAACATGTTTTACTTTCCAGAATAATACAGAAAAACTGTGCAGATATAAAACAGATACAGTGCAAAAGCAACATTGTAAATTGTCACTCATTAGTAGCGTCGTGATAAAATCGTGTAGCTGTCACATAAACTAACCACTGCGTCATCTGGTATCTCACAGAAAGTACTTTAAATCCAGAATGTATTTTCAAGTAAACCAAAATGTTCCATTAAAATCTCATTAGCAGTACTGATAAATGTTCTAAGTATGTGAGCCTTATGGTCATTACGTAATCGTGCAACTAACAAGCAAGAATGTACACACACAATAACACTGTGTTCTCTGTTCACAATAACAATGCATTCGTAATTTCTGTTTAAATAGGTTCTCTTGGTTCTTAACTGGATATTTTATTTTAAAACATAGTTACACGTTATAAGTTTCTAAGTGTGACAAAGAGTACTAGTAACGTGAAGTGAAAAATTTTATAGTAAAGACTAAATTTGAAAAAACAGATTATCTCTCAATAAACGGTTTTACATGTGAAATGTGATGTAAACCTTTACTCTTCCTAGTATGCAGTGTTTCAACTTCGACGCAATTATCATGTGGTATAGGTCGGTAAAGAATACTGGAATTTTTCTCAAGGTTAGCGTCTATGTAATTTTTCTCTGAGCCAGCTGGCGCACGCGGCTGCCTGCTGTGCGAGTCATTGTCTGTCTCTTTGTTGGCGCACGTCGTTATTAGGGTTAGGAGACCTAACTTCTACAAATTCACCTTGTCGATAGTGCCCTGCTCTGTTTGAATCCCGCCATTTCTGATGAAATTCAGGTCTGTCGTTATGATTATATCGTCTGCCGTCATGTCGGTAGTTCCTGTAGTTTCTTTCTTGTCGGTTAAGTGGTGGAGAATTTCTCCCTGAATTATCACTGCACGGTGGATCGTTGCGTCTGAAGTTATTCTGTCTCCCGTGATAATAATAGTTCTTGTTGCCATATTGTCTGTTTCTCTGATTGTCTCTGTGATAGTCATTACCGCGGAGAGGTGATCTTTCCCTGTAATTATTACTACTCTGCCAATGGTTGTCATACGGGTGGTGTCAGTTTTGGTCACGATTTGTGTTGTGAGAATAGCCTTGTCGTGTCCAGTTATTATTTCTTTCATCACGGAATTGCGACGGATGTGACCTGTAATTGTTGTGTTCCTTTTTTCGCGTTCCGCAATTGTCAGTGTCAATTTCTAATTCTTGTAAGAGTCCCTGAAAAGCTTCAATGTCGTCTTTGCAACGTCCTGCCAAAATAATATGTCGTAAATGTTCAGGTAATTTGATTAAGCAAATGCGGATGAGTTCTGAGGGGCTGTACGGGTTGGACAGGTACTGATTCATGTGCAACATGTCATCAAAATATTTCACAAGACTGGAAAATTCAGATTGTTCGAAATGTTTCATCATTATGATGCTATGTCGGTCTTGTGTAGCTTGAGACCAATATGCTGAGAGGAAGGCATGATAAAATTCTCCTTCACTGTGACAATCGTGAATGACCGATCGCATTCTTACAGCTGGTTCATTCTCTAAGTAGCCACACATTAATTCTAATCTGTGTTCTAACGACCAGTTGGGAGGAAAACAATGAGAGAATTGATGGAGCCATGCTTGTGGATGAATTTCGTTGCCAGAATTCTTAAATGTTTTGAATTTACGTGTAGTAATGAACAGCTTATAGTCAAAATCATCATGTCGGCGAGTCACATGTCGGTCATTGTTACGTTGTTTCGGCGGTTCCATCTCAAAATTCGGTGTGCCTTGCCAATTTCTTTCATAATTTCCGAAGTGTCCTGTGTTATTATTTTGTGGTTGTTCCGTATTTCTAAGTCCCTCTTCCCGTGTTGGAGCGTGAGTGTCCTCTGAAATATGTAATTTTTGTATTACTTGTGCCAACTGATCTTGTACTTCCCGGATTTCTCTTTTGTGTTGCGTATTAATTTGATTTTGATTTTGTTTGAATTTTCTAATTTGTTCATATTCTTCTGTGTCAGTGCTGGCTATAGGTCTTGTGTCATTCAGATCATCTTCTACCTTTGTAGATAAGTTAGTGAACTAATCCGAAAGTTCGGCTACTTTCTCCGATAGTGTACTTATTTCCTCAGTGTGTTTTTCTGAACCAAGTTTCAGAGTATCTACTGTGTCCTTTAAGTTTTCCTGAGGTTTTGCAAGTTGCGTAACCGAATCGGTAGATGCAACTGAGTCAATCTTAGCTTGCAAGGTGTCGTGATTTTCATGAACAATGGTTTGCAGTTCTTTTATGGCTGCTTCGTGATTCTGTAATGCATTTTCATGCCGCGAAAAAATAGGTTGAAAATGCTCACAAATTTGTGTTTTTACTTCATTACAGACTTTTTGTCATTTCGATTCAATGTTATGTAACTCAGTAGTTAAATCTTCACGTGTTTGCTCAAGTGTGGTGTCTAACTTTTGAAGCTTTTGCTGTGTTTATCTCTGATTTTGTTCCATTGTGTCTAACTGTTGCTGTGTTTGTCTCTGGTGTTGTTCCATTGTGTCTAGCTTTTGAAGTTTTTGCTGTGTTTGTCTCTGATTTTGTTCCATTTGTTGCATTAGCTGTAATAACAATGCATTAGTGTCTGGAATCTGTTCCTCTACGCTTTTCGGCAGTGCATTTGCACCGGCAACATTCACATTTTGACACGCAGAAAATGTATCTTGACTTATTTGAGAAAACGGTGAGGACGCAAAACCTGAATCTACAGTATTTGCAAAATTGTGTCCTGTCATTTCGGATTCCTGAGGCGGGCTGTTGCCGAGCGATCGATCGATAATGCTTCCCTGTTCACTAATTGTTTCACTGCCTATGCCATTGTTTGCCGCCCACTCCATTTCCCTATGCACAATTACCAAATTACTATGTTGAACATTAGTTAATTCATTACACAGTGGCGCTAACACACTGCTTTCGTCTTCAATGTCATTTCTCAGTTTACTTTGGAGCCTAGTATTACGTTTTTCACACGCCATGATTGTCACAATATTTCACACGATAACACAGAAAAGCACAATTTGAAGAGCAAAATAAGATAACGTAGCAATGGAAATAATGCCTACTTAATTGCAAGTTGAGCTGCGAAATACTTGGTGCAAATCTACATGCATGTTACAACTGTTTTACTGTACAACAATGAAAAACTACAATTACAAAGGAAATTCTCTCTATGATTACGCGTTAGCTACACTAACTACACAAACTACAAGAAAAAAATCAGAAGATTCCAGTGAGGTATCCTGGCACGGTCGCCATATGAAATGTCCCCTTAGAACAATTTTACAAGACTGTGCTTAAACTGACACACAATATTTTTAGCGCAGCGCAATCTGACTTTCAATAATCCCTACAAAAGAATGGCCCTGACTAACATTAACCTATACCTTTCACAAATCACTTACCTCACAAAAATATTCGTTACTCGAACTACTGCAATATAGCGACCGCCACTACTGCCAGATAAATAAAAGATTCTAACTATTGAAGGCACTAACTACTGATAGGCATAGCAAATGAAAGATTTTGATAGAGAACAAATGATGTATTTACCTTAATAGTCATAATATATATAGCAGTTCATGACATCCAGTCTTACAAATTTCAAAACTCCGCCATCTCTCTCCCCACATCCACCACTGCTGGCGGCTCACCTCCAACTGCCGAACGCTATGTGCTGTTAACATCCAGCTGCCCAACACTACAATGGCAGACAACAATGCAAACTAGCCACAGACTGCACACAGCACAGCCAGTGATTTTCATACAGAGCACTACGTGGCGTTACCAATAAGAAAACCTAAACAGCCTACTTACAGCTTTCGCAGTGTAGTTATTACGGTGAAGAGCACAATGTCACCATTATCCGAGGGATACCTTACACCATAGGCCATATTTTGGGAACACGTCTCCATTGGATTTATTCCACAAATAAGAGCGCAGTTGTAGTAGCAAGCTGCTATGAGCAAGAAACTCTCACGAGGTAGAGATGGCTCAAACCGCAAGATAGCAGGTTGTTGATTAATGGGATATCATGCGACATTAAAGAACCAACTTTCCCTGCACTATTTTTTCGTACACCCCCTAGGCCAAAGTCACACTCAATATCTCCATACTAGAAAAACCCATACGCATCAGTATCCAGAGCGGCTGCTGAGAGGCAAGAAAGGAGAAGAAGATAGTATCCGTGAGGCTAAAAAACTGAGGGGGGAAAGGGGGTAGGGGAAGAAGGGGAAGAGAAGAAAAGGTTAGGGATAATATGGGGCGGGAAAAGGTGGATGAAATGGAAAGAGTGGGGTGGCTTTAGAAATGGTAGGATGGGTAAATGTTGGGACACACTTCATGGTCTGGGTGGGGAAGACGATTGAAATTTCTTTGGGAGAGTATTTGGAGAATGTGCATGTGTAGTATTGGTGGGATGTGTTGGTAGAAATGCGGCAGCTTACTGGGGATGGAAAGAAGAGGGGAAACTATAAGATTACTGGAGCCAAGTCTGCGGATGGTGTATGTTGTATGGAGGTGCTCAGAGTGAGTGAGGATAGATTGGAATTAAATAATTTGATAAAGGGTACTTGTAGGAATGGTGAACGGATGCTGAAGACGAGGCGCCATTTCTAGGACCTGGAGGGACTTACAGAACTTAGGAGTATAGCAGAAGTAGCAAAAGCTATAAAGCAAATGATGGGTCGGATCAAGGTTTTGTAGATTTAGAGAACAAAAAATGGTTCAAATGGCTCTGAGCACTATGGGACTCAACTGCTGTTGTCATAAGTCCCCTAGAACTTAGAACGACTTAAACCTAACTAACCTAAGGACAGCACGCAACACCCAGCCATCACGAGGCAGAGAAAATCCCTGACCCCGCCGGGAATCGAACCCGGGAACCCGGGCGTGGGAAGTGAGAACGCTACCGCACGACCACGAGATGCGGGCATTTAGAGAACAGTGGAGGGGTATAATCTTCAAGTTCGACCAGTTAGTAAGTTCAGTAATTTTAGTCTGTTGTGGGCTTTCTGTTGGGTGGTTAGTAGGTGAATTTTTCATTAGTTGTCAGTGGATTGATAGTCCAAGACATTTTAGTGTGTTTATTAACTACATTCATGTTGAGGACCCATTGGTTACACCAGGAGGTAAATTGTTGGAAGTGGATTTGGGTGGGATCGTTGGGATTTCTGGAGTGTAGGAACGAGTCCATGAAATGCAGAGTCATCAGCTGTCACCTTCACTGACTTGATATGAATGGCTTATTTCAATAGTGGTACATGTCCATTACCTCCACTTTTCTGTCTATAATGCTTCTGAAATTAATGAGCCAAACAAACAGAAAGAAAGGTTCATCTCTACAAGAAGCCATATGCTTTAATATTTCTGGTATCTCAACTGCAGATTTTTCAGCTCTCATTTAACTTTAGGACTCTGTATCTCAATATGAACAAAAATGGACTTGTATCACTACTGAAAAAGCCCTTCATATAAGGTAAATACTACTTAAACTCAATGTAAGTACAATTAAAATTAGTGGGTAGGTAACAGCTGAAAACGATCTAAAATAAAACGGTTTACTACATAACTGGGTTTGGAAGCTGTTGCCATGGTATTCAGTACAATACAAGCAATAGCACTCAGTTATATCATATAGTATTGTCAAGCAGTACTGAACTGAGAGCGACGACACCACGTGGCAAACAAGGTTAAGATAAACGGTTGTGGATGGGTCAGTGAACACGAAACGAAAACTGCAGTGACTACATAGTGAAGCTAAGCCGTGATTCTATGCGTCAGAGTTACTATGCTAGGTCAGCGCCAGCTGTAACATCGTCCTTTTGAAGAGGAGTAATGAAATTCATGTTTAATGATACTAGGTAACACTGTTTAGGTTTGTTGTTAAAAAAAAATCGCTTTAAAGTCGCAAGTGCAAGCAGTAGTAACGACCCCCAATGGCCCTCACGCAACACTGCTACCAGCCACGACCGTGTTACCTACCGCCACCTCAACCACTGCCCTCCCTCCTTCCTTGCAGTCCTTGCCACCCTCTACAACGTAATCTTTGCCACCGGCTTCTCCCTGACCTGTGGAGAACCTCCCATATCCTGATGTTCTCCAAATCCAACAAGCCCCTTCTGATGCCTCTTCCTATCGCCCTAAATGTCTCACCTCAGTGTTCAGGAAGCTCTTGGAATCCATCCTTACCCGGCACATCCATCACCACCTCGACCGACACCACCTCTTCCCGAACGCCCAGTGTGGCTTTCAACCTTCCTTCTCTGCTGATGACCAACTCCTACACCTCACTCATCTCCTCTCCCTCCAGCTTAACTCCCATCGCTCCGCCATTTTTGTCTCCCTCGACCTCTAAAGGTCCTAAGATCATGTCTGTCATCCTGGTCTCCTGTTTAAACTCCAGACCTACGCCCTTCCTGTCAACTACGTCCATCCTTCCTCTCCCACCGCCCCTCCTATGTTACCATCCATAAGGCCGATTCCCGCACCTTCTACAACTCTGAAGGTGTGCCCCAGGGCTCTGTCCTCTCCACTCTCCTCTACCTCCTGTACACGGCAGACGTGCCCCAACCCCCCTCAGTACACCCCCCTGCAATATGCTGATGACACTACCTTCCTTACCCTCGCTCCTATCCTTCAACTGTCCCAACACCTTCTGTAGAATCACCTTGACCTTTTTGCCGCATGGTGTAACCAGTGGTTCCCGAAAATCAATCCTTCCAAGAGCCAGGCAATCATCATAGGTCATACCGCTCGCTCCTTCCAGCTCCTTAATTTCTCCCTTACCATCTGCAACCATTCTGTTCGCCTCTCCCCCACCCTCACCTACCTTGGCTTCACCATTGACTGTCACCTCACCTGGATCCCTCATCTCTGCTCTATCCAATCCAAAGCCCACAACCGCCTCTCATTCCTCAACCTCCTCTCTGGCTGGATATGGGGGTTGAACCCCTCTACCATCCTCCACACTACAAGTCCTTAATCCGTCATATCCTCTGTTATGCCAGTCCCGCCTAGATATCACCCCCCCCCCCCAAATTCTATAAGTCCCTTCAGATCCTCAAGCGCCATGCACTCTGCCTCACCTTCCATATATGCCTCCTGTCCCCTACGTGGATCCTCTATGACCTGATTCCTTTCCCCAATCTGCTCCTTTTCCTTGAACATATCTGTGTCCTCTACACCCCCTGCCGCCTAGATCCCCCTCACCCACTGCTTGCTCCTATCCTCTCCAGCCCCCACCCTCTGTCGTGCCTTCACTGTTGTGTCACTCCTACCCTCCCCACCTCTACACCCTTCATTTCCTTTCCCAACGTGGCTTCTGTCGACTCCCTCTCCTGGATGAAGCCCTCTCTCCCTCGATTTATCCCTCCAATCAACTCTGATCCTCATCTCTCCCTCCCTTCCTCTGTCCTTTTCCCTGGCTCCCTCTCCCTCCCCCTCCATCCTGTTTTTCCCCGTGCTTACCCTCTCTCTGCCTCCCTTCTCTCCAGCAAACCTGATTTGCTCTCCCCTCCACTGCCTTTCCCACTCCTTCTCACGTCCATCCAGCCCCTCTCTTTCTATGTCCCCTCTGTCCATCAGCTCCCCCCATTTTTCCTTTCCTCTCCTTCCTCCTTTTTCCCCCTGATCACTCCAGGACCTCCCCCCCCCCCCCATCTAACACCGTGTCGCCTGTATAGTGCTGTTTTAAGTGAGTATTCAGTGTAAAGTGTCCCCTATCAGTATTGTGAACAGCCACCACACTGTCGCTAGTTGTGTTTTTTTTTTATCTCATGCGAACAGAAACCAGACTGTCACCGAGTTTTTTAATTGTGTCTGTCTGTTTACTATGTGTTTTTATCAGCATTGCTGACCTTTTTGCTCTTATATTTTTCTTCGTATCTTTTTCTCCATGTTTCAGTTTTTAACAGTAACCGTTTTATCGCCTGCTTTTGTTTTGTTTTTCGTATTCCTAATTCTGTTTTTTTAACTTTTCTGTAGGCTGCAGAGCGGCGTATTGCGTTGCTGCCAGCCAGAAAAAAAGTGCTCCTCACCAAACAGCGTCAAGATTTTCTATGCGAAGCCGCTTTGAGTACTTTTTCCATTTGGGACTGGTACGCTCTATGTGCGGTATATGCTAGCCAAGATGTTAACATAATGTTAGGAAGGGAAGGAAGGAAGGATGAATTATTTTCTCTTTTTTTGTATACAAGGATTGTAACCTATACTATCGAATATAAGTTATTAAACAATACCATAGCAACAGTTCTCATCCACAATTTACAACAATTAAATAAAGTAAGGTTATATATACATTGCCATCTTCCTCTTTAAAGACAAAGCCATTAGGAACAATATCGTAACATAATATATAATGTAACGGCACGTGGCACTATTTCTGTAACATTCTAGTTAAACATTGTAGGTTGTAATAAGCACAGGTCATGTGCACGCGTATTCTCCCGAAAACTTGTTTAACACAGCAGTCAAGACATGAGCTCTGGATAAAAGTATGTAAACTACCAATATATAAAGTGCAAAAAAATGTAAAAATATAAAAACATGAAAATGGAGATTTCTACACTTAACTACTTGATCATATTATTTTAACATACCGAACTAAACTACATGCCCAAATTCAAATCCCTTATCCCTTAGTAACTGTTATCAATGGGACCACTGCAGGTGGGTAAAGGACAACAAATGCATAAAATAATTATGGTAAATGGTAGGAAGCTGCTGGCTAATACTATTATAAGACATGTCACAAACAGACAGAAAAATGGGACACGAGATCAACAATTAGCAACTAGCCCTAGTATTCACCATCAAACGGGGGAACCATAAAAACAGCATATCTTTACTGACTACTTCGTGGGTGACGGCCCACGAAACATTACGATTTCATATTTGATCCCTACCAAGGAAAAGACAGGAAGAGGAACGAAGCGTGGATACTACGCAAGGTAGCGCATATTGGTGGGTATATATACGTACTGAACCTAAGACATAATAAGCCACGCCCCGTTCTACGACGCCTTCATGTTCCTCCCTTCTCTTAACCCGCATCCATTTGATGGAAATAAGCCAAACAGAGAGCTTTCAGGCCAACATTCATATTTAAATTTGCCAGTCACAACCAAGTATTTTAGCAACTTCTATTTACATCATGGTTCCTTGTCTAGTCAGACAAGTTCATGCCAAAACACACATATTTTGCTATCCTTCACTTTTACCCATGGGTATTCTACCCATTAAAACGAAACAGCCAATCAGAGATTTTTCTACGTCAAGGATGATATCATTCTCGTCAACAGTTGTGTACCGCGTGCACATGATCGTCGAAGGTTCACTGTGGCAGAAGGAGACAGGCAGAGCAGTGGGATGTGTTGCCAGTGGAACACAGGCAGCTTTGTGAAGTCTGGACTTGTCCGACTTCGTAGGAATCTGATACAAACGCACACAATATTTATGTCAACGTTATTTTGATTTCTCAAGGAGCGTAAAGGGTATAACTCACAGTATTTCCACACATGAAATGTCTGTAGTTCAAAAAAAGAACGAAAGCTTCATTAATGTCAATATCTTAACAAAAGTAAATAAAGATTTTGACAATACTAATGTATAATATGTCTGAAATACCTATTAAAAGGCTAAGCTGCACTGAAAAAAGAGAAAATTTCCATCTCTATACGATACTTGGTGAAGAATTAAATAGTTCCATATCTAACTTGCTTGTTTTATTGTTCTATAACTGTAACAAAACACATGTTAGCTGAAGTAATGTGTTAACGACAGGAAAAAAGTGCAATTAATGTGCAAGTTACACGTTGTGCGGGAGCATGCACATATCGGTAGGTCTAATGTGCTGAGATAATGATTTTTCCCCATCACTCAGTGAAGGTCGAGACAGCAGATCCTAATGCATGCCACGAACACAGCAAACAAAGAGATTGCGTAATGAATTTACGTAAAATTAAATGTGTAAATAGTGTTACAAAACTGCCAGATGATGCAAAACGAAGACAATGTCAAACATTTCGAGTCTTGACATGACCCGACAGTTAGTTTCCTAAAAAATAGTTTTATTGGAATTTTAAAAGAGCATATTATTAAACTTAGGAAGCTATAATTTTGGAGTTAGGTCCCGTTGATTATAAAACATTCTCTTAGAGGTTTCGCGAAGCTATTTCTTTTATTTTTGAGTTATTCCATTTTTTCAACGTCTTAAAAGAACATAATATTGAAGCTGAAGAGCTCTGCTTTTTGAATTGGGTTCATTTTTTCATAAAAACATATAGTAAAAGTTTTCATGAAGCTACTCTCTCTACTTTTTGAATTATTACTTGAAAACCAATCCTTGCACCAGAATTAGAAAAACGTGTTACATTAGCTTACCTCAGTAACTAAGATACAAAGGTGAAACTACAGCACTGTATTTGATGTAAATAACAATGAAACAGTACCAACTTTAACTATGATACTGTAATTTACTAAACATCAGAAATTTAGAAAGAGACAGTACAGAGGTCATTATGTAGCGTCGAACCCATTTGAAAAATTATGAAAGTTAAAGTTTAAAAGTTATCAACGTGAGAATTTTGCCAATACAAACAGAGTATAGATTTACTCAGAGAAAAATAGAAATTGTTATAGGTCTTCAATAAAAATAATTTCGAAGGCAAAAAGGGTGCTGGATGAGCACTGTGACCGACGCTGCAAGCCCGCACTATGACTATATAGTGGCCGGGGTTCCTCCACTAGGGAAGTTATACGATCGTTGTTAGTCATACGGAAATGTGTTACGTTGGATTGATATTTTATCTGAGAGCGCTATGTTTCGCTTTCGATGTTTTATTTCGTGTGCCGCCCCCTATACCACTGAAAATGTCTGCTAATCAGGCAATGCAGTAATATTTCGCACATCGTTTTAGGCCTAAATGAGGTTATATTACCCAAAAACGAACTGAACAAGCACCATTTCAGGGGAACGTAAATATAGTTAACGTTATTGATGGTCTAATATAGATATTTTATTACATTTGATCTTGGACCCACATTCCGGAGAAGGATAGATCAAATCCTCAAATGGACATCCAGATTCAGGTTTTCCATGATATCCCTATACTGCTAAAGCAAATGGAAGACGTTCCTTTGAAAGGCTACAGCTGATTCTCTTTCCCAGTCTTCCCCATATCTAGTGTCCTCGCTGTCTACAAGGAAGTAAAACACTAACCTACCTTTTCCCGACCCATCTGTGGCTGTGTTTTACCAGTGAACAAAAATGAACCTCGAGGAAGACTGTGATATTTACTGCTCGAGACTTTGCTGCTGAGGCTATTTAAGAAAGTTTGAAGACCGTATGTCCATAATCAGCCACAAAAGAATAGCATGTTTATCCACCTTTGAGGATATACTTAATAGGTTGTATCATTTGGAATGCATGATTTCGTAATACCCAAGTATAACTTCGAAATGCACCACATACAATATTTTAGCTTTGTAAACATTGCTTATGTCAAAGACAGTGTTGTCCTAGGTTCCACTTAGACCTATCATGAACAAAAAATCGATGTTTGCACCAAAATAAAACAGAACATAAAAGTGTCTGTGTTATTCATCGAAATACGTAAAGACTTTTATAACTGAGCAAGCCACACACAGGTCTCTTATTGTAATGTGCAAGAATAAGTTCGATAGGCACCACACATAATAACACTGTTTGATCGAAGAGAATAAAGAACAAGCTTCCCCACAGATATCTAATCATGAACTACGATTCATTTTTGAACCAAAATAATGTTTTCTGTATTATTTATGCGATGTAACTTACGAGCTCTCACGGCGGGTGATATGTCGGTATCTAGCCACCGTCGGAGAGTCTCCAGACATGTCTTCGCTAGCCATAGGGACTCAATTCGAGGCCCGACCCATAATCGAAGACACTTCTGCTGTAGTCAATGAGATTCCAGCCCGAAGTCGCGTCGGGAAACACCCAGACAGCGAGGAGACACCGACCTCATTGTCATCTGCCATACAGCCTGACGGCCTGGAATTATGGTCTGGGGTACCATTTAATTTCGTAGCAGGACCCCTTTGGTTGATATCCGCAGCACCCTTACAGCACAGCGGTACGGCGACGATATTCTACGCCATTTTTCTTGCCCTTAGTGGCACGACAGTTTGTACTGTTTATCTTCGTGCCTCCCACACACTGTCTTGGCCAGCAAGGTCGCCGGATCTCTCCCCAATTGAGAACATTTGGAACATTATGGACTGGGCCTTCCAACCATCTGGGGATTTTGACTATCTAACGCGCCAGTTGGACAAAATTTGGCACGGTATCCCTCAGGAGAACACCTAACAACTCTATCAACAACGCCAAGGCGGAAATTGCTGGAATGAAACACAGGTGGGCCTACAAGTTCTTGACTTGCTTAATTTGTGAAGCTCTTTCTCTTGAATAAATCGTAATTTTTTTTTGAAAATGTAATCATTTGTTTGGCTGCACCAGCACATCACATTACCGATTTCCGTCCCACTCGGATAATTCCTTCGTGGTGTGTCGTTTTTTGTCTTTGTCTTACAATGTACATATATAGTAATCGTCAGCTGGCAAAGTTGCCGTGAAGTATTCTGCAAGCGACCTCTTGCAGAGAAACTTCACATTACACTACCAGAAGATTCGTTCCGACGTTGGGAAGTCCGAAAATACCGAAATACAGTATGTGGAACAGAAGTTTCCTCGGAACGTGCTTCTAATAGTGGGGGTTCATGAAGATCTCAAGAAACTCTGGTGGAACTCAGCAGCGTGGACGAATTATCAGCGATCGCTTCATTGTACGCAGTTGCTGTTGAACCAAGAGACTTTCCCGCGTTCTTGAAAACTGTAAAAAACTTTGATAACTAAGGAACCAACCAAAGGAGAATTCCAATTAATAACAGAGGGCCATAGAAGAGTAACTATGGTCGGTTGGGGGGAGGGGGGGGGCAATGCTAACTCAGGCTACCTGTCACCAGAGCTCTTCTGACTGCCGAATTTCCGGATATTGCAAAGCTCCTTGCAGAAGGCATCATCTTGAAGAAAGGAGCAGCCTGTGTGATGACCTTTAACCCTGGAAGGGTATCAGATGTAATTCCACATTGTGATATCATCCAAAGGATGGCTACAATGCTGCAGTTCGTGACATTTGCAAAATGACGCTACAGACTTTGCAATGTTCTTTCTGCTCCATAGTCGCGAGTTCGAAAGAACAATGGATGCACAGTTCCCGTTTCAACTGAACCATAAAAAGGACTTGCAGAAAATCTGATGACTAGGACGGAAGGAGTAACAAAGCCGGATCGCAAACGGAACTTAGACGCCCAGGAGAAGGACCGAGAGCACTACAACGATAACAACTAGGTGGCGCATACTGCTCGGGAAACTTTGTTCGGATATGACGCCTGTCTGGAAAGTGGGACTACAGAAGTTAGTATAGCACTACTTTGAGTTGTATCGTTTCCTTGTCGCTTGTCGTACGTGATAAACGATATCCAGGATTATGACCCTTCATCAAGAACACAAAAACTCAGAGACGCCATCGATGTCTCGTATAAGAAGCCCAGCTGCAGTCTTGAGGCGTAGTCCGACGATGGGTTTTTGATGGAATGAGAAGACACACTCGTCCCTCGTTACGTTTAGATGGGTTGGGGCTATATTAAAGCTCAAAATAGTGAAAGGAATGTGATAAGGTGGGAAGAACGCAACGATCCCTCATCGGGCCATACAGAGAACAATCGACAAGAGATGGATCGTGGATGCTGTAGTCTGGTCGTGACCCTCTGAAATAGGGGTCTCTGTGTTTTCATGACTCTCTGTGTTCCCAGAGCAGGGATCAGTGCCGTGGGCTGTGCTGGATTTACTGTAGTGTACCTGCCAGCGTCGCTGG
This sequence comes from Schistocerca americana, assembly GCF_021461395.2. Lineage (NCBI taxonomy): Eukaryota > Metazoa > Arthropoda > Insecta > Orthoptera > Acrididae > Schistocerca > Schistocerca americana. The sequence goes on from NC_060120.1 coordinate 603,287,020, forward strand.
ATGGCTTGTTGCGGGTCGGTAGTTCAAACACAACTGCCACCAACTATTTGTTGTTTAGTGTTTATCATTTCTGGAAGGTCCTCGATATTTCTCTTGTTCGTAATGTTTTTATACTACGGAATACGAAGGAAGCAAGGAGGATTAGCGGTTAACTTCCAGCCGACAGGCTCCGATTGCTCGAAGGATTAGGAAGGAAATCGGTCGTCCTCTTCCAAACGAACCATCCTGGCAATTGCTTGGTGCAATTTAGAGAAATCACACACAATCAAAATCTAGCTGGCCAAGTATGGAGCTGAACCGTCGTCTCCTGAACTGCGAGTCCAGAGTGCTAGCCTCTGTACTACCTTACTGAGTATATTATGGAAAATCTGATGTTTGTATACAGGGTGTACAAAAACAAGTGTCGTCAAAACTTTGCAAAAGTTCATATGAACAAGGGTCTGAAAATTATTTGTTAGGATGGCATAACAGAAATTGTCTGCGGTGTGTTTAGCTGTGGAATTTACCTCAGATGTGCATTTTTACTTACTTTATATTTTACGTTTGGTCATGGCATTTGTTTTCTTTTGTCTGATTGTCATTTGTGCTGTTTTAGGATAACTTATTACGCATTACAATGGTGTATCCAGTGTCTGAAATGACGGGTATGTACTATTGTACAGACGAGCAGATGGTAGTGCGAAAGCAGTACGTCAACTTTACTCTGAACACCACTATTGGAGGCAGACGCGAGTTTCGAATGCTTAACCTTGAACAGCAGGTTCTTCGATGTGTGGACGAAACTTCATTAACTAGCAACAGGAGAATTGTGAGAAGGGAAGCCATTAAATAATTGACGATTTGAAACAGTCTACAAGAAAATTATCGGTATCCTACTCATCTTGAAGGCGTGTTAAAATTGACTGAAACAGATTTTCAGCCAAGAACATCTTTCTGTCAACGCAAACAGACAGCACACTTTTATATAAATGATATGCCTCGATGGACGATGAATCCACTATCTTCAGCGCGGACGCACATTTGCATTCGACCTCCAGCGGGAATCTAAAATTAGTGAGCATGGAGGACACGGACAGAGACAGGGGATAGGAGGCCCTAGTTGGGAATATGGGTTAGAGTCCCCATCTGGCATACATTTTCACTCTTTGCCGTTGATTCTGCACAAACTTACGATGCAGTTAATAGCATTAGTTCCTTCCCTTTCCTTTCCTTTTTCCCTCCCCTGCTTCAATTTGTACAAGTATGTGTAACGTTTAGCACGTACCTTAGTCACTAATGAACCTGGCTTCTCACGTGATGGGTTATGAAAACCCTCATGAAGTGCACCAAGACAGACATCAACAGAAAATCTGCCCTAGTTTGTAGCGTAGATTCATTGTTCTCAGAAACGATGCTGTTCTTTCGCTTGATTATGTACCTCTAGACGTCATACAACAGTGGTGGTAAATGGACGATAGCGCTCCACCTCACATCACAGTGATGGTTCGCCGGTACCTCGATATCATCGCGGTTCTGAGGGACCATGTACAGAATGCATTTGACTAAATACGGAACACTAGAGGACTTATCTACAAGGCACCGTAAAATATAGAATACAGGCTCAGGAGATGCATCAGACAGGAGATTTCACTTCGAACAGTTTGGTAAATGTGTCTTTTTGAGCCTTCATAACGAATAACTTCATAGATGTTCAAATGGTTCAAATGGCTCAGAGCACTATGGGACTCAACTTCTGTGGTCATTAGTCCCCTAGAACTTAGAACTACTTAAACCTAACTAACCTAAGGACATCACACACATCCATGCCCGAGGCAGTATTCGAACCTGCGACCGTAGCGGTCTCGCGGCTCCAGACTGCAGCGCCTAGAAATGCACTGTCATAACTTTATAGATGTAACTGTGATTGGTAAGTGTTTCTGTGCCATTAATAATAAATTCTTTCATAGCCACCATAACGTAAAGGATTTTCGGATCAGTGTTCATATGATGTCAAAAAAGCGTTACACCCTGTAAATATCAGCAGTCTCCGTCTTGACCTCTTCTATTCTATCTGTACGTTTGTGTTCGCAATAAACGCGCTTCATTGTTAAGCGCTGATCTTTACTGACGACCCTGCTTTCGGATTTTAACTCGTTTCTCGTGACGACGTGACAATACATAGTTTTCGATGTATTGAATTTTGCCTTGTTTCTGAACTTTTTAACGAATTTTGGGACACAATCACATCTAGTGGTAACTATCAGCAAAGGAGTAATAGTTTTGTAACAAATGTTAGACATCATATAGTACTTCTCTAATTTATCCGCTCCTACTTTATCGCTAGAACATATTTTTGTAAATCGTAATATTCCCCTATGAACTGAACTTTTTTGTTTCTGATTAGGGATTCACTGTAAGAATCATTCCGGAAAGATTAAAATGTCTAGCATGTCGGGACACTGGTGTGGAAATCTACCTTCTAAGAACGGTCCTATTACAGATCAGCTGTGCAGAAAAGCATGTTACGTTCATCATGACACTGTCCCCTTCCTTCCAGTTTCCTTAGATAACTCTCCACTAAACAGCACAGAAAGCAAGCTGTATGATAAAGAATGTAGTCGTGAGGAAGTCTTTCCAATAATGTGGGTATATAATTGAATAAAAACTTCATTTATATCGTACGAGATATTCGCCTAGTTGCCTAATATTGCGAAATGTTATATTATTTCCCTTTCTGGAAAGAGTCTATACCATTCTTTCAGTCAACATGGTCGACAGTCTATAAATAGTACGCTGGCTTGTCTTCATTCCTAAATCCTTTAACGTGCTTTGAATTACAATTTTACTGAAATAAAAGTATTTCAACCTGCTCTAGATTTATATTTCTGTTTGTGTACACATTAGCATACATAACTATCAAACTTCGTGTAGAGACTTTCTATTCTTCAGATGTGTCACATATTTAAATAATCAGGTGGTGTGCTATCGGCATATAAAGTCTTATTCAATGCTAAAACTTTAAGTATTCATACTTCTGACAGCAGCACAAACAATGTGTCTCTATTTGTGTGTCAGCTATTAGACGATTAATCACCGTTGTATTGTATCAATTCATTTGTATTTTTTTTTCTGTGCTTACTAGTTTCCCGAAAATCTAGCCTTCATCTAAGCAGTGTCTGTATTTCTAGTCTGTATTTCTAGCAAGCTTACTCAAATTCTCAGTAGTTTCGTTAATTCTCCTCTTAATTATCTGAGCTTTTGGACACATGTTCACCATTGTATTGTATCCATTTGTTCTCCTTTTTCCTGTGATTGTTACTTTCCCAAAACTCCAATCTTCATATAAACGATGTCTGTATTTCTGTTATGCATTTCTAGTTACCTTGTTTAAATTCTCATAGTTTCATTAATTTTCCTCCTAATTCTTTGCGCATGATTTAAATTTTATTCCTAAGCAACGTAGCTGTGAGTTTTCTTTCACGAACTGTGGGACTCTTTCCGTATTTCACTGATAAGTGGAAGAATTTCTTCGGCTAACAATGACTTTCTGCTAACAATGACTTTCTGCTTCTGCCCTTTTTATTCCTACTATGGATCCCTTTCCCTTAATAAAATCTATGTTGCTTATTTTTCTGAGCTGTTCTAGGTCCTTACATGTGGTCCTATGGTTTTTTTGGCAGGTACTAGAACTCATTATATCAGTTTACAAATTGCCAGTTTCTCTCTTCTTAGCACATCTTTTCAATATAAACTAACGTATTTTTATTATTATTCAGGTTTTGTCAGATTACAAGCTTGCGCGCTTTCATCCAATTTTTTCAGTTTTTGTATCTCCTCATCTTTGCTGTGTGTTCCACCTACTCGCATGAAATGAGAAAAAAAATCACTCAAACTTCTTGGAGCCCCATCAAAAAAAATCTCTTGTCTTACTCTCTTTTGTAGTTGGTATGCACTTTCAAATAATTCTGTTATTCCATCTATTCTCGAGACTATTACATTTTCATCCCCTTCACGTTATTTACTGATATTCCAATTGTCTGATAAATTTTCTGTACTTTGTTTTCATCACATTATAAATATGAGAATACATTAAGGTCATTGCTGACTTGCACCGTCATACAATCTCTTTATTCTCTTTTTACTGGCAATGCAAAACCATTAGGCAATTTCTTAGGATGTTTCAGGGTTTTATTAATGTTGTGTCCCGTTTCTTGTTGAAGAATTGGAACTGGGGAATACAAGATCAATTAGGCAATGGAATGTTAGAATAATCCAACGTTACATATCTGTATTCGTGGTACAGTGGTAAATTGAAGGTAGACAAAGCCCTTTGCTTTGTTTCGAGTCAGAATTTCCACATTTCAACACTAACGGGTGAGAAACATTACGGATGTTCGGAGACTTTTGTATACTATCGTTTCCACCACCTGAATAAACAAGTGTACAGGCGGTACTGTTTGCAGCGGAAGTGTTAGAGACACCTGCGATTAACGTCAGCAAGTGTGACTGCTGACGGTGGGTGCCTATAAAACACCGCCCAACCGTCAAGGTATTGCACTTGTACCGAGTCGTCCTCAGACAACATGGCTTCCAAGTTGGTGATCGTCGTCGCATTGGCTGTGGTAGCGCAGGTATGTAGCACGAGGTTCACACTCAGCCATATGTTATCCTGGGTACGAACTTAATCTCTTGGGCTTGGTGGATTATGAGCACCCACTTACCCGCTTCCATGATAAATTGTATCTTTGCACAACAGCCTCAACAGATTTCCTGGACTTCTAGGGACAGAAAATCACATTAAAACTGGTTCCTTTTTGCCATTGAGAACAATGGATTCTCTGCATTTTATCTTATACAGCTTCTGTACACACATCTTTGAAACCACTGCTTCGTTTGTTGCTGGCCTTAATATCTTCGCCATCCTGACAATCTTTAGATGTTACAACCAGAGCGAGCCGATTCTGCTAGCTGTGTTTTAAACCATTTACCAAATAAACCACGACAGGCTGTTCTACTGGCTACTGTCACATAGGAAACTGCACGTGTTTCAGCAAGCTATTGGTGTGTAAACTCACGTTTAACGTTTTCGGGAGTTTGATTAAATACTACGAGAAGCTCACATAGTACAGTGTACAGATACTTTTAATGAAACAGAAACTGTTCCGATCCTTTGCAGGACAGTGCTATATTAGTCTGCGAATATGGACAACACCGGATGGTAATATTCAAATTCGGCAATAATTAGTGCCAGAGGAGACGTCTTATTTCATTGTTTTCTCAGCAGACTAATTGTTGACATTTCCAGTGGTGTTTAGATGCAATTCCATCCTGGCAACAAGAGCTACACCGTTGGCACGACAGTGAACACAATCATCTAAAGTTTGATTATGTTTAATCTGTAGTTAAGATTGGTAGGTGGCATAAAATGATACAGTAGGTGAGGAATGAGTTTATTGAACATAAGTTATGCATGACGCGTTTCGGAATTACTTTCATCTTCAGAAATCCAAGTGCAAACGTAGCACAAGGACACGAGCGGTATCAGCTGTGAACGTAACATGAGATGACTCAACTGGAAACGCTTTTGTCCTTGTGTTACCTTTACACGTGGATTTGTGAAGATGGCAGTAATTCTGAAACTAATACTAGAATGGGAGCTAACCTCCTAAGTTACTTTAAGTCATACGTTTGTCACTTAAAATGTATTCGCAGAAATCCACCAGTTACCTTTCCTTTCATAATGACCATACCATCCTGACCATTGCATTATGTCCACAACGCCTTACATGTGGAGAATGGCTGGATCGTAAGCTTTTGGTTGCGAACAGCGCGATGGTCTATTCGCCGAATGAGATTTTTTTTTCTGTCAATTAGTAGTTTAGTTTCGATTTTATTTTCGTTGAATCTCTGAATCACCACAATGGCGAAACCACTTTATAAGAGTTTTGGCGATTGTAATTCTACCTGGAATGTTTTGATCTCGTCGCACTATTTTTGTGAAGGCTATTCTCTTAAATGTATATGTAGGTGAGTAGCCATTTTAGCAGAAATTCTGTATGATTATAGGTATCAGTTCACATGAATCCTTTACTATTTCTATCAATAAAGATATATCTTCTTGCACAATGGTTACTCACGATTCCGAATGCTCTGAAACAACAGATACAGTGGCTCTAAAAGTTAAAGTCAAATTTACGTCACAATTATTGGCTTTGATCAATGACACAATTAACATGGGAACTGTCCGTTGCATTGATGCAGCAACTTGCAAATCATATCTCTCCCCTTATTTAAAAAAAGTTTACGTTTTACATCCAAACGTAAGATATAACACATGCTCACTTAAGACGAGTACATGAAGTCAGAATTGCGGTGAATTCAAGAATGTGAAACGAATTTAAATCCTTTAACCCTGCAGAGACACGCGCGTTGTATATGTTTTCGTAATAATTACATGTCGAAGTACAGTAAGTGAATGTTATTACGGATCACTTCCATCCCTTCATGCTTCATGACGGCCCTAGCACCTTTCAGTAGGGCAACTGGCCGTGTCAGAAGGCCAGACTCCCCTATACTGGCTTGAGGGGGATGGCAGTGATCTCACGTTATGTATTGGCCACCAAACCCGCATGATACGAACACAGTGGAACAAACCAGGGATGCGACTGGGTGACACCTCCAAGCCCACAAACCTGTTGTTGTTGTTGTGGTCTTCAGTCCTGAGACTGGTTTGATGCAGCTCTCCATGCTACTCTATCCTGTGCAAGCTTCTTCATCTCCCAGTACCTACTGCAACCTACATCCTACTGAATCTGTTTAGTGTATTCATCTCTCGGTCTCCCTCTACGATTTTTACCCTCCACGCTGCCCTCCAATACTAAATTGGTGATCCCTTGATGCCTCAGAACATGTCCTACCAACCGATCCCTTCTTCTAGTCAAGTTGTGCCACAAACTTCTCTTCTCCCCAATCCTATTCAATACCTCCTCATTAGTTACGTGATCTACCCACCTTATCTTCAGCATTGTTCTGTAGCACTACATTTCGAAAGCTTCTATTCTCTTCTTGTCCAAACTAGTTATCGTCCATGTTTCACTTCCATACATGGCTACACTCCATACAAATACTTTCAGAAACGACTTCCTGACACTTAAATCTATACTCGATGTTAACAAATTTCTCTTCTTCAGAAACGATTTCCTTGCCATTGCAGTCTACATTTCATATCCTCTCTACTTCGACCATCATCAGTTATTTTACTCCCTAAATAGCAAAACTCCGTTACTACTTTAAGCGTCTCATTTCCTAATCTAATTCCCTCAGCATCACCCGATTCAATTTGACTACATTCCATTATCCTCGCTTTGCTTTTGTTGATGTTCATTTTATATCCTCCTTTCAAGACACTGTCCATTCCGTTCAACTGATCTTCCAAGTCCTTTGCTGTCTCTGACAGAATTACAATGTCATCGGCGAACCTCAAAGTTTTTACTTCTTCTCCATGAATTTTAATACCTACTCCGAATTTTTCTTTTGTTTCCTTTACTGCTCGCTCAATATACAGATTGAATAACTTCGGGGAGAGGCTACAACCCTGTCTCACTCATTTCCCAACCACTGCTTCCCTTTCATGCCCCTCGACTCTTATAACCGCCATCTGATTTCTGTACAAATTGTAAATAGCCTTTCGGTCCCTGTATTTTATACCTGCTACCTTCAGAATTTGAAAGAGAGTATTCCAGTTAACATTGTCAAAAGCTTTCTCTAAGTCTACAAATGCTAGAAACGTAGGTTTGCCTTTTCTTAATCTTTCTTCTAAGATAAGTCATAAGGTTAGTATTGCCTCACGTGTTCCAACATTTCTACGGAATCCAAACTGATCTTCCCCGAGGTCCGCCTCTACCAGTCTTTCCATTCGTCTGTAAAGAATTCGCGTTAGTATTTTGCAGCTGTGACTTATTAGACTGATAGTCCGGTAATTTTCACATCTGTCAACACCTGCTTTCTTTGGGATTGGAATTATTATATTCTTCTTGAAGTCTGAGGGTATTTCGCCTGTCTCATACATCTTGCTCACCAGATGGTAGAGTTCTGTCATGACTGGCTCTCCCAAGGCCATCAGTAGTTCTAATGGAATGTTGTCTACTCCCGGGACCTTGTTTCGACTCAGGTCTTTCAGTGCTCTGTCAGACTCTTCACGCAATATCTTATCTCCCATTTCGTCTTCATCTACATCCTCTTCCATTTCCTTAATATTGTCCTCAAGTACATCGCCCTTGTATAAACCCTCTATATACTCCTTCCACCTTTCTGCCTTCCCTTCTTTGCTTAGAACTGGGTTGCCATCTGAATTCTTGATATTCATACAAGTGGTTCCCTTCTCTCCAAAGGTCTCTTTAATTTTCCTGTAGGCAGTATCTATCTTACCCCTAGTGAGACAAGCCTCTACATCCTTACATTTGTCCTCTAGCCATCCCTGCTTAGCCATTTTGCACTTTCTGTCGATCTCATTTTTGAGACGTTTGTATTCCTTTTTGCCTGCTGCATTTACTGCATTTTTATATTTTCTCCTTTCATCAATTAAATTCAATATTTCTTCTGTTACCCAAGGATTTCAACCAGCCCTCGCCTTTTTACCTACTTGATCGTCTGCTGCCTTCACTACTTCATCTCTCAGAGCTACCCATTCTTCTACTACTGTATTTCTTTCCCCCATTCCTGTCAGTTGTTCCCTTATGCTCTCCCTGAAACTCTCTACAACCTCTGGTTCTTTCAGTTTATCCAGGTCCCATCTCCTTAGATTCCCACCTTTTTGCAGTTTCTTCAGTTTCAATCTGCAGTTCATAACCAATAGATTGTGGTCAGAATCCACATCTGCCCCTGGAAATGTCTTACAATTTAAAACCTGGTTCCTAAATCTCTGTCTTATCATTATATAATCTATCTGATACCTTTTAGTATCTCCAGGATTCTTCCAGGTATACAACCTTCTTTTATGATTCTTGAACCACGTGTTAGCTATGATTAAGTTATGCTCTGTGCTAAATTCTACAAGGCGGCTTCCTCTTTCATTTCTTCCCCCCAACCCTTATTCATCTACTATGGTTCCTTCTCTCCCTTTTCCTACTGACGAATTCCAGTCACCCATGACTATTACATTTTCGTCTCCCTTCACTACCTGAATAATTTCTTTTATCTCGTCATACATTTCATCTATTTCTTCATCATCTGCAGAGCTAGTTGGCATATAAACTTGTATTACTGTAGTAGGCATGGGCTTTGTGTCTATCTTGGCCACAATAATGCGTTCACTATGCTGTTCGTAGTAGCTAACCCGCACTCCTATTTTTTTATACATTATTAAACCTACTCCAGCATTACCCCTACTTGATTTTGTATTTTTAACCCTGTTATCACCTGACCAAAAGTCTTGTTCCTCCGGCCACCGAACTTCACTAATTCCCACTATATCTAATTTTAACTTATCCATTTCCCTTTTTAAATTTTCTAACCTACCTGCCCGATTAAGGGATCTGACATTCCACGCTCCGATCCGTAGAACGCCAGTTTTATTTCTCCTGATAACAAACCTACGGCCCTCAATTTACGGGAAAAACGTGACCCTGCGTAGACATCTGGTGTCACGTACCACTGAAAATCTACCAGAGACATGCCACGCAGAATCGCCGCTGCGTTACTCTCCATAGTTTTACTAACACGCATAGTGTTTCAGCACATCGGTGTGTCTTCCACTAAAAGCTGCCTCTGATATTTCACATTTTGCTGTTATTCCATGTACAATCTGTTCTAGTTGATCATGTTCTCTAGCTACGTGTGAGGAGTTTATTGGGATTACTTGTTCTCGAAGGCTTCCTACGGCCAGAAACGAAATTGCTTTTTAGGCGTATGAAGTTAGCAAATGTCATTCTGTAACGACAGAAAAAAACAACTGCTACAATGACAAAAGCCTGATGCTCCTCTAGAAGAACTACACAGTTACGGTAATTAGTATCGTTACAAAGAGGTACCTCTTCAAAAAAATGTGCTCTCACACGAAACTTACTTATGTTGCAGATAAGCATGGTAATTCCGTAATGATGGTGAAAAGTTTCAGGGATGATGGAGAAGCATAAATGTGTCAGTTTGAAATTTCGGTCCATAAACAAAAGTATAAGGAATTTTTATCTGATACATGTAACAACAGACCCCTTCTACCGGAAGTTCTTTGCTTTTCATATTTTGGGAGAAGACATTATGAAAAAAAACTAGAAAAAAGGTCTAATAAATATTGGGTCTAAAATGTATACTTTAAGAGCTATAAGTACATGTTCAGAAGAAGAAATTTGTTTCACTATAGGAAAGATGAACAAGTGTTCATAGCTTTTAAGGTATACAAATCAGAGGCCATGTTTACTGGACAGACTACACTTCTCATAACATGGAAGACAAAGAGCTCGTAGTAAAAGAGATTTGTTCCACAGTATAGATTATGGAGAAGTGTTCAAGTTATGCTGTTTAGAGCTCATGCTTAACAGACAATTTTTTGTTTGTTTACGTCCATACTATCATCTCCCAAAATACGGGAAGCAGAGAGCTTGCAGTGGAAGTGATCACCCGTCAGAGATGTCAGAATGATTTTCTCTTATAACTTTCAACTCTGTCGTTTCTGGACTAGGGTCTCATGACTCATAATGATACCTTTACCCTTCGCCGTCATCGCTGAAAGTTTGTAACACCATCACGGACTCAATCTGTAAGCTGAACAGTTTCCCTGAATCCTAAAATCCTACATTCAAGTTGAATATGCCAATGGTTTTCAAATACCTCAATAAATATTCTAGCTGGAAGGCGTGGCACTGTGAAAGCAATGTAAGAGTGAAAACACTAGTTTTCGAGTCCATTACTAAAATGGCTGCTGAAAGTGAATGGAAAGACAAGCTTGTTGATGTCAGAAATTTTTTTGCAGAAGTATGTATGTGTATATTTGCTTTTATGTGAATAGATGAAGTTAGATTAAAGGTCTCCGCCATAACACTATATCACGAGGTCGTTGTCCTTGTTAAAGTAAATGCATTAAATTGGAATTTATATGAGAAAACTTTGAGATTTGACAGCTTTACTAATCAGACTTGTTGGGATCAGCGAATATCATTGTAATTCGCAATTATCAGCCAAAACGGAAAATTTGCTGAGCTTGAGGAGGACATAAAGGTAATAAAATAAGTGTGAAAATATCTAGTGATATCTAATAACAAAAACTTACTGTTAACGTATGTAAGAGTGGGAGTGGGTGAAAGAATACGAAAAGCGAATTTAAGTCATATCGTGAAGGTAAATGATATACTTGTCATAGTCTAATGTCTCTCTTATCCTGAAAGAAACTTAATATTTGTCGTTTCTTTACTTTAGGTGTCTGCGTCTCCCTTGTTTTTTGACATCGGAGAAATCATCAGTGATATCAAAGAGGGAGCGGAAGCAGTTGCAAACGGAATCCAGCAAGGTATTGAGAACGCCGTGAATGGGAACAGCAACAGCGCTTCGACCAATGCGACTACCTCTGACAACTCTACCGCTTCTTCTTCGGGTAATGCGACCACCGCGAACAACGCAACTAGCTCCGAAGTAAGTAATTATGAAATGTCTCTTTATAACTTACTCTAACATAAATTATAGTTACACATTTGTCTTGCTATGTCGCTGCATAAGCAAATTTTGACTGTATTTTAATTCGTAACTTCAGCTTCTATCCTTGTCGAAGATAAAGTTGTGATCCTTATGTCTGCAAGAAAATGTTATTTCACCATATAAATTACGCATGGATGAAATTTTATGTCTATTCTAAGGCATAATGTAATTCCAAGGGTCTTCCGAATGCATGTTGCTACGCAATGCCTATTGCAGCTGCAGTATCACTGTAAACAGAAGCGAGAGTTCTTTTTGCACAGTAGTGGCTCAGCATCTGGTATATGTTCATTCGTGGTATCGGAATATTCAGTATCAACAACTAGGTATTAGGTTCCGTTAGCGATTCAAGCACATCTAATAAATCAGCCTTTGGTTTAGTGTCCACTATAAAGTAATGCTTTAGCTGAAAGTGACTTTGCTGGAGAGTATCGTAAACTATACCCGAGTCAATGATTGATATTTGTTGCTTTTCGACAGAGTTCCTCTTCAGGCATTGAAAGCATGATTGATGCGATCACGAATGCAATGAACAACGCCGCAAGCACTGCGAAGAACGTTGCAGACAACATCTTCAACAGCGCAGAGGCATTTAACGACGCCATGGCTGCCAAAGTAAAAGATGCTTTGAACTCCACGTCTACACAGCTGAACAAAATTGAGGTAAGTTGACGAATCGTTTGACGTGAGACGATTTTGCATGGCATGCTGAGATAATGGGGAAATTAACTACCAGAAAAGGTAACTGTTTGTGATTTTTGGCATCGTGCACACCAGTTTTCATTAATTTACAGGCAGTGTTGTGTGTGGAAAACGAGAGAGAGAGAGATGGTAAAGTGTTCGAAGAATATGTGGCGCGTTTGCAGAAGGTCTCGATCGAAATGATCGACATAATAATTTTGTGTGTACAAAATTACCTTGTACGTACCAATACTGGCTGACAAAACATCCAGGGAACCCTTAACTGTTATCGTAGTAATTATTCTTAAGTCAGTGGTCGAAATGAACAACGCAAACCTTAAAATTTAGAGAGAAAGGTGCAGCTATCGTTCACTACACAAATGATCGTAGGACACTGAAAGTGAAACCGTGCACTAATCCATAATTATAATTAATGTTTCATTGCTAGTTTTGAGCTAAGGTTTGTAAACTGTAAGATTCTGATTACTGAACATGTGCAGGATGTCTACAAGTCCTTACATGGGACCTTTAGGAGTGATAGATCACGTCACGGAGAACAACTTTTGGTACAGGCAAAATGTTTATTGGTGGTTCCCGGAGACATTAGATGTCGTTTCGCCACCTCTCAGTAGCCCAAAACTGCCATAACCCATTGTAATGTCGTCAACGTTTTCACCGACCACAAGGTTGATGACGAAAGTGTGCGTTCTTATCGATGACTGGCGATTAAGTGTACAGATGCACTAAAGTTGTCAGCGAATTGGCAAGTACTGAGACTACCTATATTTTGAATTGCTTTCAGCGAAGACAAATGGTTTATCTGTGTGGCATGTGCAGAAAACGAGAACTGGTCTGGAATAAAGTTTCAAAAACTCTCGAAGAATAATGAGGTGAAGCAAAACGGATAATTGCTCGTAAACGTGCCGATTGGTTTTCACTTCTAATGCACTTTCACTTGTACTTGCACTTGCACTTGCTAATGCAACGAAAGGATAACGTTCTACGACGCGGGGGGTGGAATGTCAGTAGCTTGAATATGGTAGGAAAGCTATTAAATCTGACAAGGAAAATGCAAAGGCTCAATCTAGATATAGTAGGGCTCAGTGAAGTGAAATGGAAAGAAGGCAAGGATTTCTTGTCGGATGAATATAGAGTAATATCAACAGCAGCAGAAAATGGTATAACCGGATTAGAATTCGTTACGAATAGAAAGTTGGGGCAAAGAGTATATTACACTGATCAGGTTAGTGATAGGTTTGTTCTTATAACAATCTATAGCAAACCAAAACCGACAACAATAGTTCAGATATACATGTCAACATCTCTTGCTGGAGATGAAGAGATAGAGAAAGTATATGAGGATATTGAAAGGGAAGTAGAGAATGTAAAGAGAGATGAAAATGTAATAGTGATGGTGGAATGGAACGCAGCTATAAGGGAAGGAGTAGATGAAAAGGTTACAGGAGAATATGGGGACTGGTCAAGGAATGAGAGAGGAGAAAGACTAATTGAGTTCTACAATAAATTTCAGCTAGTAATAGCGAATACTCTGGTCAAGAATCACGAGAGGAGGAGCTATACTTGGGATAGACCGGGTGATGAGGGAAGGTTTCAATTAGATTATATCTTGGTCAGACAAACATTCCGAAATTAGATAGTGGACTGTAAGACGTACCGAGAAGCAAAAAAATGGTTCAAATGGCTCCTAGCACTATGGGACTTAACATCTATGGTCATCAGTCCCCTAGAACTTAGAACTACTTAAACCTAGCTAACCTAAGGACATCACACAACACCCAGTCATCACGAGGCAGAGAAAATCTCTGACCCCGCCGGGAATCGAACCCGACCGAGAAGCAGATACCGACTCAGATCGCAATGCAGCGCTGATGCTCAGTAGGCTGAAGTTCAAGAGATTAGTCAGTAAGAATCAATAAGCAAAGAAATGGCCTACAGAAGTACTAAGGGATGACGATACACACTTGAAGTTCTCTAAGGCTATAGATAGAGCAGTAAGGAATAGCTTAGTACAGTTGAAGAGGAATGGACATCTCTAAAAGGGGCAACAGGAGAAGTTGGAAAGAAAAACATATGTGAAAAGAAGATAACTGCGATGGAACCATGGGGTTTACATCTGTCAAAACCTGGGAAAACGCCTGAATAAACTTTTGGCGTGCCAGTGTTTGGCTGTGTGATTCCCACTTATCTGTTTGTCCGTTTAACTAATAATAAATTTAATAATTATAATAATGATACAAAAGGGCATGGCTATGTCTGTTACGTTCAAAACTGTGTATGAGTTTCAAATGTGTGAACAGTGTACGTATAAAATTCTAGATCATGCGCTGAGGCGAGAGCGTCAGTAGTGTCTACAATCATAGTACATCTGCGCGTACACTCTGGTAACCGAGGGTTCTGGGGCTCAGACGTGTGAGACGGTAGAGAGCCCGGTATCGGCTGACGTGTCCGCCTTGCTGTTGCAGTCGCTGGTGGAGAGCGCGTTCTCCGACGCGGCGTCCGACCTGGCCGACAAGGCGTCCAGCGCGGTGTCCGCCATGGAGACGGCGGTGGCCGCCGTGGGCAACGCGACGCAGGACAACATCGCGAGTGCCGAGCAGGCGATGCAGCAGGCCGCCGCCGCCGTGCAGGCCCTCAACGAAGCCGCCGCCGACGCCTCCTCCGCCAAGGCGCAGATGGTCGTCTCCTCCATTGAGGAGGTACGCTTCCGTTTCGTTCCGTCCTCAGAGTTGCGAGTAATCCTTGCTAGATCTGCACAAACACTCCACAACCCAGTTTACAGAGCATAGCGGAGGAATCACTGTACAGCATTTAGAGGTTTCCTTTTCCGTCCCATTTGCAAATTCAGCAAAGGGAAAATTGAAATCAGTCGGAGAGAGATAATGCTAGAATGAAGGTAGTTAATGAATAACAGTGGATGCAGCATTGCAGGAAGTTAAGGTTCTGCGAGACTGCTAAAATAAATACAGGTGACCCAGCACCCCGTTATAGTAAGATTCATGATTCGCTAATCTTAGATGACATTCAATAGGATCTGAAAAGTATGACAGATCGCAACAGTTGTGGCGCAGATGGAGTAACTGCTGGACTTATTAAGTATGGAGGGACGATGCGCGAACTGAGACTGTTAGATCTATTCAGTGAGTACCGGCGAAGTTATAAAATCCCTGCTGACTGGAAAACCGCTGAGGTAGTTTCTGAATTTAAAAAATGGCCAAAGAAATGAGTGGAATAATTACAGGGGTAAAACTCTCAGGAACTAGGCTTATAAAGATTACTCAAAAACAATAAATAACTCTTTGAAAGTGAAAACAAATGGCTGCTTGGGAGAAGAGCAGAGTGGGTTTAGGAAAGGATCTTGTACAGTGATAAAAATTTTCAGCATCAAGAGAATTTTAGAAAGACGATGAGATGTCAGATCGGAAACACGTATTACTTTTTTCCATTTCAAAAACCCTCTGACACCTTGATCAGAAATAGATTATAGACAATAATGGATAGGCAAAGGTACCCCATGCACCTTAAGGAGGTAAACAAAAGTATACATAATGACGCCAAAATAATCATAAAGTAGCCACTTCAAAACCGGGTTAGATGGTAATAAATCAAGACGTCTGACTGGAATGCAACATTTCACCGATTCTTCTTAATATTTACGTTGCAGACCTGAAATGGAAACTAAAATTAAATGATTTGGTGTATGCAGGTTACGTAATTGTATTACAAACGAGAGACGTAGCTCTGTGTATGAGCTACAGTACACGAGTTGGGAAGAAAACAATAAACTCTAAAAATAACTGCTACTAACGCTAAACTGATGATCCACTAAGATAAATCCCTGTCCGATCTGAGATTGTTTTAGAAAACAAGATGCTTAAGCAAGTCTGGCACGGAAAAGAAAACAAATAAATTCCAACAGACATGGGAAACTACAAACAAAAATTTAAAAAATAAACTTAATAGAGCCAGAAAATTGAACTTCTGTAAAACAACGTCATGCTAGTGCTACTTTATGGCAGCGGATACTCGATTGAGAGAGCTTCTGTAAAGTTTGGAAGGTAGGAGACGAGATACTGGGAGAAGTACAGCTGTGGGGACGGGCCGTGAGTCGTGCATGGATAGCTCACTTGGTAGAGCACTTGCCCGCGAAAGGCAAAGGTCCCGAGTTTGAGTCTCGGTCCAGCACACAGTTTTAATCTGCCAGGAAGTTTCAAAATCAATGTCTTTTTTAATAGACAAGAGCGCTAGTAATCCACCGTTAAAAGCAGACTGCAAATATGTTTAGTGAAATGTTAGCAATCAACAAATCTTTTAGCATCAAATCGTCTTTATGCGCAATAAATTAACAAGATGTTTGGTACTTAGACCACTCCACTTAATGAAGTAGATCATATTGTTACCACTTTTTTATGCAACACTGAAGGTGCCTTCGTTGCTGTCCCTGAGTCTAGGTGCTAACTTTCATTTATTGTCCGCCATCCGCGAAATTACTTCCACCGTGTAATTTACACGAGCAGAGACTCTTGGTCTGATGCACATTCTCAGCCATCGACGGTGAGCGACGGTAAATATTGCGCTTGTTTACAGGCCCTGAGCTCCACCCAGGCGCTGTTCGACAGCGTCAAGTCCAAGCTGAGCAGCGACACCTCGTCCAGCACTTCCAGCGACTCCAGCACTTCCAGCGTCTCCAGCAGCAACAGCACCGCCAGCTCGTGAGGAGCAGGAGAGGAGGCCTGCGGCAGGCGACAACCGCCAGGAAACTCTGTACAATCTCTGACGAAATAAACGTGTGAAGCAAAACATCATCTGAACCGTGTATTACTTCCTGGGTATCTATTACCATATCACGACATTACGTAGTACAGCACAATCGGAGGAAGGAGTGGTGATGTGGTATCCCTTAAATGCCAGTGAGCGGTCGCGTAGAATGTGAGAATTCCGCATATGGGGCGAGAGGACAGAAGCGTGCAATGTAATAATCCCAGGTTTCAGTAATGGTTTGCCAGTCAGATAGTAATGAGGCCACACAAACAGCTATACTCGAATAGTGTAGACTACCTTAAAAGAAAAGTGCAGCAGACGTAAGGGCGAAAAAACGAACTGAAACTAAAGTGTTGAGAGGGTATGTGTTGTAGTATCAGTAATTACAAAATCGAGTCAAAATGGCTCTGAGCACTATGGGACTTACCATCTGAGGTCATCAACCCCCTAGAACTTAGAACTACTTAAAACTAACTAACCTAAAGAAATCACACACATCCACACCCGATGCAGGATTCGAACCTGCGACCATAACAGTCGCGCAGTTCCGGACTGAAGCGCCTAGCACCGCTCGGCCACAGCAGCCGGCTCAAGTCAAACTGACAAAGAATCAGCAGCACCAGCTCACTTACCATTATTAAACTGAATCAGCCTCTGGCTGAATATGTACTGCGATTCGGATGGGGAAGATGTCTGACCCGCAGCTATAGTAGCTTGTCCTTGATATGCTGGATACTGGTGCTCAGGCGGAGTTGAAGTCCCAGCTCGTCCCACCCGTGTTCCATCAGTGTCAGATCCGAAGGTCTTGCTGACTACAGGAGTATCTCAACATCACGCAGATAATTCTAGGAAAGACGATCATGAACGGGCTTTTCCTGTTGAAATATGTCACCAAGATTCCATCATTTGAGTGGTGACACATAAGGACGCTAGATGTCCACGCTGTACCGCTGTGCCGTCGGAGTTCTTCCATTCACTACCAGCCGTGTCTTGAAGCAATATCCGGTGGATCTCCACACCCTGACGCCTTCTGCACTACTGGCCATTAAAATTGCTACACCAAGAAGAAATGCAGATGATAAACGGGTATTCGTTGGACAAATATATTATACTAGATCTGACATGTGATTATATTTTCACGCAATTTGGGTTCATAGATCCTGAGAAATCAGTACCCGGAACAACCACCTCTGACCGTAATAACGGCCTTGATACGGCTGGGCATTGAGTCAAACAGAGCTTGGATAGCGTGTACAGGTACAGCTTCAACACAATACCACAGTTCATCAAGAGTAATGACTGGCGTATTGTGACGAGCCTGTTCCTCGGCCACCATTGATCTGACGTTTTCAATTGGTGAGAGATCTGGAGAATGGGCTGGTCAGGGCAGCAGTAGAACATTTTCTGTATCCAGAAAGACCCGTACAGGACCTGCAACATGCGGTGGTGCATTATCCTGCTGAAATGTAGGGTTTTGCAGGGATCGAATGAAGGGTAGAGCCACGGGTCGTAACACATCTGAAATGTAAAGTCCACTGTTCAAGGTGCCGTCAATGCGAACAAGAGGTGACCAAGACGTGTAACCATTGGCACCCCATACCATCACGCCGGGTGATACGCCAGTATGGCGATGACAAATACACGTTTCCAATGAGCGTTCACCGCGATGTCGCCAAACACGGATGCGACCATCATGATGCTTCAAACTACACCTGTATTCATCCGAAAAAATTACGTTTTGCAATGCGTGTACCCAGGTTCGTCGTTGAGTACACCATCGCAGGCGCTCGTGTCTGTGATGCAGCGTCAAGGGTAGCCGCAGCCATGGTCTCCGAGCTGATAGTCCACGCTGCTGCAAACGTCGTCGACCTGTTCGTGCACATGGTTATTGTCTTGCAAACGTCCCCATCTGTTGAAGCAGGGATCGAGACATGGCTGCACGATCCGTTACAGCCATACTGATAAGATGCCTGTCATCTCGACAGCTAGAGATACGAGGCCGATGGAATCCAGCACGGCGTTGCGTATTACCCCCCTGAACCCGCCGATTCCATATTCTGCTAACAGCCATTGGATCTCGACGAACGCGAGCAGCAATGTCGCGATACGATAAACCGCAATCGCGATGGGCTACATTTCGACCTTTATCAAAATCGAAAACGTGATGGTACGCATTTCTCCTCCTTACACGAAGCATCACAACAATGTTTAACCAGGAAACGCCGGTCAACTGCTGTTTGTGTGTGAGAAATCGGTTGGAAACTATCCTCATGTTAGCACGTTGTAGGCGTCGCCACCGGCGACAACCTTGTGCGAATGCTCTGAAAAGCTTATCATTTGCATATCACAGCATCTTCTTCCTGACGGTTAAATGCCGGCCGAAGTGGCCGTGCAGTTAAAGGCGCTGCAGTCTGGAACCGCAAGACCGCTACGGTCGCAGGTTCGAATCCTGCCTCGGGCATGGATGTTTGTGGTGTCCTTAGGTTAGTTAGGTTTAACTAGTTCTAAGTTCTAGGGGACTAATGACCTCAGCAGCTGAGTCCCATAGTGCTCAGAGCCATTTGAACCATTTTTTTGACGGTTAAATTTCGCGTCTGTAGCACGTCATCTTCGTGGTGTAGCATTTGTAATGGCCAGTAGTGTATAACACATGAGTGCCTCTCCAAACCATTGGATGAAAGGCACTTCTAACTGACAGTGGTCATGGGACAGAGAAGAAGCCCGATTCATCACAGAACACATTGCGGTGCTATTCATCAGTAGTCCACGCATTCAGTATCAGC